>NC_086447.1:608994097-609654097 GCF_028390025.1 Pseudophryne corroboree
AGTCACAAAAGAATACCATGTATATAAACAAGGAGCTAAATCCAGACATAGTTCATACCTATAGAGGCTAACTACAAATATTATTCTTACTTTATATTGATCTTGCCAAGATCAACAGAAACGGATCAATGCTTTAAATGAAGATTAATGAAATATAATACATCACATATACATCAGCAGTCATGGTACCCATAAAAGATGTTCGTATAGTAACAGTCACCATAGAAACATTCATATTCCGCCTATATCATATAAGATATAGGCGGAATATGCTCTCTAATGGCTCCAATGATATAATCAGGGGTCTCACAAGAAGCAGTGAAGCCCCAGATTTTCATTGAGGCCCTTAGGTGACAGGGTGTTTAATCTGTGAATCCACCTTGATTCACAGCGTAATAGGGCAAGAGATCTATCACCACCCCTCCGCCTGGGGGGATCATGGTCTATAATCATATACCTAAGGGCCGACAAGTTGTATCCAGCCTTCACAAAATGTCTGGAGACTGGTTGGTCACTATGCCCTTTCTCTAAGGCATTTCTGATAGATAGCCTGTGTGTAGCCATGTGTTCGCGCAATGTCCTATCAGTTTTGCCCACGTAGCGAAAACCACATGGGCATGTGATCATGTAGATTATGAACTTGGTGGTGCATGTCACTCGGTGTCTAATGAGATACTTCTTTCCACTATAAGGATGTCTAAAGCTGTCACCAGCAACCATGTAGCGGCAAGTGGTGCAGTTCAAGCACTTATAGCAGCCGTTCTTTCTGGCCAAAAATTGTGGTTCAGGGGTCTCAACTTTAGAGATACAGTATCTGTCTTGACCACCCAATCGTGGATATTCCTACCTCTAGTGTAACATGGCATTAGCGACTTATCTTGTAGGTTCAAGCCCTTATCCGTTTCTGTTAATCTTGGCAAGATCAATATAAAGTAAGAATAATATTTGTAGTTAGCCTCTACGGGTATTAACTATGTCTGGATTTAGCTCCTTGTTTATATACATGGTATTCTTTTGTGACTGTAACCTTATGATGTCATTTTTATGTGTCACAGCAATTTGCTTGATCGGTTGTTATGGTGATGGGGAGCGGATGATGTCGTCATATGTGGGCGCCGTCCTTCCGCTTCCGGATCCAGCCGGCATCACGTGGTGTGGTGCGGGGATTTAAACGTAAGTTTGTATTTGTTTTTTTAACCTGATGACGAGGAATTAAAGTCCTCGAAACATTGAAGTACATGCAGTACCTCCATTTGTATGACTATTTTCGAGTGCTGCTGACGGTCAGCTATATATATATATATATATATATATATATATAGCAGCAGAAGGCGGCACTCACGACGGCTTGTAGTAAACACACGGACTTCAATGTAGAGTTCTACATTGGGGTCCGTGTGTTTACTACAAGTCGTCGTGAGTGCCGCCTTCTGCTGCTATTGATGGTGACTGACCAGTTCAGCCAAATACACCTGGAGGGCACTGGACGCAGAGTGTTTAAGTACAGTGTGGAGTGCCGGCTCTGTTATTGTTTTTATATATATATATATATATATATATATATACAGAAAAAGAAGAGAAATGGCGCTATAAAGCTTGTTTCTTTTTTGAACTGTGTGGTGCTTTGTATAATACTTGTGTTACAAAATTACTACACTATGCAATCACAAGCAGTGCTTTCCTACCTTTATGACTTTGTTATTACCCAGTTTTGTTTTATCATTGTGTCCAATTGTATAGCACAACGGAATTTGCTGCGCTATATAAAAAACTGTTAATAAATACATTTGTAGAGGCAACACACCTTGTTACTTATACACTCAAAATATTCTCCTATACTCCCAAATTCTGGCCATACTACCATCCCATCCACCCTCATACATTTTCTTAGTCAATCATACATTTAAATTAACTAAATAATCTCAATCCTTCTTTTTATCTTTTGCAACTCAGAAAAGAAAAGGCAATACAAGAGGAATGTTTGATCAAAACCATCCCCAATTCCCCCACTGATTAAAATTTCAGAATCAAAAACTCCCCTCCCCTCCCATACCCCTCCCCTGCCTTCTGTACCATTTATTAAACGGCCATGCTGTCTGTCACTGTAGTGCCACTTTCTTTCCTTGATGTGTTTGAAGTTAAACTGTCAGATGTATGTGCCGCCCACTGCTGTTACTTAGCGTAGTAAGCCAGCAAGCTCGGTGTAATGTTTTGGGCTAAACTGGATGAAAACAATATTGTGAGCTGTAAGGTGGTCAAAATTGAGTGAAAATTACTATAAATGAATGCTATTGAGGTTACTAAAACTATAGGAACAAAAATGCGCTCAAATGACGTGATTTTAGTTAGAGATGAGCGAGTTCGGTTTGTCAAGATCCGAACCCCCCCGAACTTCACGTGTTTTACATGGGTTCGAGGCAGCCTCGGATCTTCCCGCCTTGCTCGGTTAACCCAAACGAGGCCGAACGTCATCATCCCGCTGTCGGATTCTCGCGCGATTCATATTCCATATAAAGAACCACGCGTCGCCTCCATTTTCACTTGTGCATTGTAGATTGAGCGGAGAGGACGTGGCTACATTCTCTGCCTGAAAAGCTCAATATCTGTGCTCAGTGTGCTGCATTGTGGTGACCACCAGTATATTATAGTAGTACAGTACAGTAGGCCATTGCTGTATCTTGCAGCTCCATGTCAGACTCAGTTCTAGTATCCTGATCAGCGCTCAATATCTGCTGCATTGCTGTGTGACCAGTATATACTATATAGTAGTACAGTGCGGCATTTTGGTGACCACCAGTATATAGTAGTACAGTACAATAGGCCATTGCTTTATCTTGCAGCTCCGTGTCTCTTCAAGTATCCATATCTGTGCTGCATTGTTGTGAGCAGTATATAGCAGTACATTGCAGCATTTTGTTGACCACCAGTATATAGTAGTACAGTACAGTAGGCCATTGCTGTATCTTGCAGCTCCGTGTCATTTCAAGTATTCATATCTGTGCTGCATTGTTGTGAGCAGTATATAGTAGTACAGTGCAGCATTTTGGTGACCACCAGTATATAGTAATACAGTACAGTAGGCCATTGCTGTATCTTGCAGCTCTGTGTCACTTCAAGTATCCATATCTGTGCTGCATTGTTGTGAGCAGTATATAGTAGTACAGTGCAGCATTTTGGTGACCACCAGTATATATAGTAGTACAGTACAGTAGGCCATTGCTGTATTTTGCAGCTCTGTGTCACTTCAAGTATCTATATCTGTGCTGCATTGTTGTGAACAGTATATAGTAGTACAGTGCAGCATTTTGGTGACCACCAGTATATAGTAGTACAGCAGAGGCGTCGGAACTGAGGGGGCAAGGGGGCAGCTCGCCCCCCCCAAACATACAGAGGCGCCGGCTGATGTATAGGAGGAGCGAAGAAGCGACGTGCGGTAGCAGCGCATTCCATCGGTTCAGTAGAGGAAGGCGGGGTTTGCCGCCCCCGGCAGTGTGTCAGGCAATGCGCCCGCCTCCAGTCCTCACTGCCCTGCTCACTTGTCTCCCGCCTGCTGTGCTCAGAGGCTCAGGTTGATGTCGGGACTCGGGAGCTGCTCCTATATGGCGCTGTGTGTGTGTATATACATGGGGCTGTACAGTACGTGTGTCTATATGGGTGTGTGTGTGTGTTTCTATATGGGGCTGTGTGTGTATATACATGAGGCTGTGTGTGTGTGTATATATATATATATATATATATATACACACACACACACACGTGGGGTTGTGTGTTTGTCTATATGGGGCTTTGTGTGTGTATATATATATATATATATATATATATATCGATATATATATATACACACAAA
Organism: Pseudophryne corroboree; assembly: GCF_028390025.1. Lineage (NCBI taxonomy): Eukaryota > Metazoa > Chordata > Amphibia > Anura > Myobatrachidae > Pseudophryne > Pseudophryne corroboree. The sequence goes on from NC_086447.1 coordinate 608,997,945, forward strand.
CAGCCCCATACGCACACACACACAGCCCTATATATATATATATATATATATATATATACACACACATACATACGTATGGGGCTGTTTGTGTGTGAATATATATGGGGCTGTGTGGATATATCTGTCTATATAATATATATATAAATATATAAACAGTGGTCGAAGTGGGGCGGTATACGGCGGTATGGTATACCGCCACTTCTTCCACTGACCCAGAAATGCGGAACTGAAAGTGCAGCAGGAGGCGAGGGAAGTGGCCATCCTGCTGCACATGGTGCTCTCCATCGCTGCGCGGCGGCTGGCGGCTGTGTAGAGCGCTGTATTGGCTCACAGCCGCTCACCGCCGCCAGCCACCCACCGCCGCACGCCGCTCACCGCCGCCCGCATTTGCACGCCGCCGCCAGAAGCCCATCGCTCACCGCTGCCAGCAACAAATGAGGTAATGTTACCCTGCTGTCACCTCTCTCCCTATCGTTAACGTTCCTGTCCCTACTGTCACTCTCTCTCTCCCTGCTGTCACTGTCGTCACTCTCTCTCCCTGTCCTCACTCTCTCTCCCTGTCCTCACTGTCGTCACTCTCTCTCCCTGTCCTCACTGTCATCACTCTCTCTCCCTGTTGTCACTCTCTCCCTATCGTCACTCTCTCCCTATCGTCACTGTCATCACTCTCTCTCCCTGTCGTCACTCTCTCACTGTCGTCACTCTCCCCCAGTCGTCACTGTCGTCACTCTCTCTCTCCCTGTCGTCATTCTCTCCCTGTCGTCACTCTCTCTCCCTGTCGTCACTGTTGTTACTCTCTCTCCCTGTCGTCACTGTTGTCACTGTCTCCCTGTCGTCACTCTCTCCCTGTCGTCACTCTCTCTCTCCCTGTCGTCACTCTCTCTCTCTCACTTCGTCACTCTCTCTCTCTCCCTGTCGTCACTCTCTCTCTCTCCCTGTCGTCACTCTCTCTCTCTCCCTGTCGTCACTCACTCTCTTTCCCTGTCGTCACACGCTGTCACGATCCGGGTATCTGGACGCCATTACCTGCCGTTTAGGTGTCTTCTGAGACTGGCCCAGCGTTCCAAATCCGGATTTCATCTGTGTCAACACTCTGCACATCCCTCCTGTCATTCTGAGACACTACCACAGCGGCGCCATGTTTGAATCCAACATGGCGTCTCCCGTCCTCCGCGGCCTCCGCCGCCGTTACTGTGTTATTGCTGCGGGTTCTCAGAGTAATTTATCATGCCTCCCGCAGTCTCCGCTGTCCTTCATGTGTCCCAGCATGTAACTGTTATATAGCGTCTCCTGCCCTCCGCGGCCGGCGCCGCCATTATCACTATGTTTGCACATATCATTCCAAACCAGGTTTTCCCTCCAGGTTCCAGCATGGGCGCAGCCATGTTGGATTTGATCACATGCTCCAATTCCTCCAATCCACCATCTCTGGAATCTGCATAATTGCCTAGCCAATGCCTGCATAGCAGCAGGTATAAGTATCCTGTGTCTGGGCCAGATAGATGTCAGTGCTTTGAATATCATACCTTGTTCCAGTCTCTCTCTCCTGTGGCTTGTTTCTCCAGGTTCCAGCTCCTGTCTCCAGCATCCACAAAGAGACCCGCACCTGCTTTCCATCCTGCGGTGCAGCCTGACTCTGCAATCCTCTGTGACTGATCCAGCTTTCAGCTATTACCTCGTCTGCTTCCAGCTTCCAAGCTTTCAGCTATTAACCCATCTGTTTCCAGCAACCTGCTTCCAACAGAATTCAGCCTCCTTAAAGAGCCGGTGTTCTCCCAGCGGATTTCTACTTACCAGCAGTATACACTACCACCGGTAACCACTCTTCATTTCATCTGTTTCCACGCACCCTTGCATCTTTCAGTTTTAACTCCGTGTCTCCACCATCTGGCTGGTTCCGTCCAGTGACTCCTACAGTGCATTCCAGTTACCAGCATCATCTCATACACCTACTGGCGTGTTCCTCGGTTGTCTCCACTACTACAGCCTGGCCTGGTAAGGTTATTCTACCCAAGGACTATAACATCCGTTCTGCAACCTACCAGTGCCCTGTGATACCTTTTATGGTTTAGTGATCCAGGAACTGTATTATCTGCCACTGCTAATACTGACTGTGAACGCTGTTGTGATTATACGGAGTCTGTTTAATAAACTTTCATTTGACTTTTAACTAGAGATGAGCGCCTGAAATTTTTCGGGTTTTGTGTTTTGGTTTTGGGTTCGGTTCCGCGGCCGTGTTTTGGGTTCGACCGCGTTTTGGCAAAACCTCACCGAATTTTTTTTGTCGGATTCGGGTGTGTTTTGGATTCGGGTGTTTTTTTCAAAAAACACTAAAAAACAGCTTAAATCATAGAATTTGGGGGTAATTTTGATCCCAAAGTATTATTAACCTCAAAAAACATAATTTACACTCATTTTCAGCCTATTCTGAACACATCACACCTCACAATATTATTTTTAGTCCTAAAATTTGCACCGAGGTCGCTGTGTGAGTAAGATAAGCGACCCTAGTGGCCGACACAAACACCGGGCCCATCTAGGAGTGGCACTGCAGTGTCACGCAGGATGTCCCTTCCAAAAAACCCTCCCCAAACAGCACATGACGCAAAGAAAAAAAGAGGCGCAATGAGGTAGCTGTGTGAGTAAGATTAGCGACCCTAGTGGCCGACACAAACACCGGGCCCATCTAGGAGTGGCACTGCAGTGTCACGCAGGATGGCCCTTCCAAAAAACCCTCCCCAAACAGCACATGACGCAAAGAAAAAAAGAGGCGCAATGAGGTAGCTGTGTGAGTAAGATTAGCGACCCTAGTGGCCGACACAAACACCGGGCCCATCTAGGAGTGGCACTGCAGTGTCACGCAGGATGGCCCTTCCAAAAAACCCTCCCCAAACAGCACATGACGCAAAGAAAAAAAGAGGCGCAATGAGGTAGCTGACTGTGTGAGTAAGATTAGCGACCCTAGTGGCCGACACAAACACCGGGCACATCTAGGAGTGGCACTGCAGTGTCACGCAGGATGTCCCTTCCAAAAAACCCTCCCCAAACAGCACATGACGCAAAGAAAAAAAGAGGCGCAATGAGGTAGCTGTGTGAGTAAGATTAGCGACCCTAGTGGCCGACACAAACACCGGGCCCATCTAGGAGTGGCACTGCAGTGTCACGCAGGATGTCCCTTCCAAAAAACCCTCCCCAATCAGCACATGATGCAAAGAAAAAGAAAAGAAAAAAGAGGTGCAAGATGGAATTATCCTTGGGCCCTCCCACCCACCCTTATGTTGTATAAACAAAACAGGACATGCACACTTTAACCAACCCATCATTTCAGTGACAGGGTCTGCCACACGACTGTGACTGATATGACGGGTTGGTTTGGACCCCCCCCAAAAAAGAAGCAATTAATCTCTCCTTGCACAAACTGGCTCTACAGAGGCAAGATGTCCACCTCATCTTCACCCTCCGATATATCACCGTGTACATCCCCCTCCTCACAGATTATCAATTCGTCCCCACTGGAATCCACCATCTCAGCTCCCTGTGTACTTTGTGGAGGCAATTGCTGCTGGTCAATGTCTCCGCGGAGGAATTGATTATAATTCATTTTAATGAACATCATCTTCTCCACATTTTCTGGATGTAACCTCGTACGCCGATTGCTGACAAGGTGAGCGGCGGCACTAAACACTCTTTCGGAGTACACACTTGTGGGAGGGCAACTTAGGTAGAATAAAGCCAGTTTGTGCAAGGGCCTCCAAATTGCCTCTTTTTCCTGCCAGTATAAGTACGGACTGTGTGACGTGCCTACTTGGATGCGGTCACTCATATAATCCTCCACCATTCTATCAATGTTGAGAGAATCATATGCAGTGACAGTAGACGACATGTCCGTAATCGTTGTCAGGTCCTTCAGTCCGGACCAGATGTCAGCATCAGCAGTCGCTCCAGACTGCCCTGCATCACCGCCAGCGGGTGGGCTCGGAATTCTGAGCCTTTTCCTCGCACCCCCAGTTGCTGGGAGAATGTGAAGGAGGAGATGTTGACAGGTCGCGTTCCGCTTGACTTGACAATTTTGTCACCAGCAGGTCTTTCAACCCCAGCAGACCTGTGTCTGCCGGAAAGAGAGATCCAAGGTAGGCTTTAAATCTAGGATCGAGCACGGTGGCCAAAATGTAGTGCTCTGATTTCAACAGATTGACCACCCGTGAATCCTTGTTAAGCGAATTAAGGGCTGCATCCACAAGTCCCACATGCCTAGCGGAATCGCTCCGTGTTAGCTCCTTCTTCAATGCCTCCAGCTTCTTCTGCAAAAGCCTGATGAGGGGAATGACCTGACTCAGGCTGGCAGTGTCTGAACTGACTTCACGTGTGGCAAGTTCAAAGGGCATCAGAACCTTGCACAACGTTGAAATCATTCTCCACTGCACTTGAGACAGGTGCATTCCATCTCCTATATCGTGCTCAATTGTATAGGCTTGAATGGCCTTTTGCTGCTCCTCCAACCTCTGAAGCATATAGAGGGTTGAATTCCACCTCGTTACCATTACCACTTCTTGCTTCAGATGATGGCAGGGCAGGTTCAGTAGTTTTTGGTGGTGCTCCAGTCTTCTGTACGTGGTGCCTGTACGCCGAAAGTGTCCCGCAATTTTTCTGGCCACCGACAGCATCTCTTGCACGCCCCTGTCGTTTTTTAAAAAATTCTGCACCACCAAATTCAAGGTATGTGCAAAACATGGGACGTGCTGGAATTTGCCCATATTTAATGCACACACAATATTGCTGGCGTTGTCCGATGCCACAAATCCACAGGAGAGTCCAATTGGGGTAAGCCATTCCGCGATGATCTTCCTCAGTTGCCGTAAGAGGTTTTCAGCTGTGTGCGTATTCTGGAAAGCGGTGATACAAAGCGTAGCCTGCCTAGGAAAGAGTTGGCGTTTGCGAGATGCTGCTACTGGTGCCGCCGCTGCTGTTCTTGCGGCGGGAGTCCATACATCTACCCAGTGGGCTGTCACAGTCATATAGTCCTGACCCTGCCCTGCTCCACTTGTCCACATGTCCGTGGTTAAGTGGACATTGGGTACAACTGCATTTTTTAGGACACTGGTGAGTCTTTTTCTGACGTCCGTGTACATTCTCGGTATCGCCTGCCTAGAGAAGTGGAACCTAGATGGTATTTGGTAACGGGGGCACACTGCCTCAATAAATTGTCTAGTTCCCTGTGAACTAACGGCGGATACCGGACGCACGTCTAACACCAACATAGTTGTCAAGGACTCAGTTATCCGCTTTGCAGTAGGATGACTGCTGTGATATTTCATCTTCCTCGCAAAGGACTGTTGAACAGTCAATTGCTTACTGGAAGTAGTACAAGTGGGCTTACGACTTCCCCTCTGGGATGACCATCGACTCCCAGCGGCAACAACAGCAGCGCCAGCAGCAGTAGGCGTTACACGCAAGGATGCATCGGAGGAATCCCAGGCAGGAAAGGACTCGTCAGACTTGCCAGTGACATGGCCTGCAGGACTATTGGCATTCCTGGGGAAGGAGGAAATTGACACTGAGGGAGTTGGTGGGGTGGTTTGCGTGAGCTTGGTTACAAGAGGAAGGGATTTACTGGTCAGTGGACTGCTTCCGCTGTCACCCAAAGTTTTTGAACTTGTCACTGACTTATTATGAATGCGCTGCAGGTGACGTATAAGGGAGGATGTTCCGAGGTGGTTAACGTCCTTACCCCTACTTATTACAGCTTGACAAAGGGAACACACGGCTTGACACCTGTTGTCCGCATTTCTGGTGAAATACCTCCACACCGAAGAGCTGATTTTTTTGGTATTTTCACCTGGCATGTCAACGGCCATATTCCTCCCACGGACAACAGGTGTCTCCCCGGGTGCCTGACTTAAACAAACCACCTCACCATCAGAATCCTCCTGGTCAATTTCCTCCCCAGCGCCAGCAACACCCATATCCTCCTCATCCTGGTGTACTTCAACACTGACATCTTCAATCTGACTATCAGGAACTGGACTGCGGGTGCTCCTTCCAGCACTTGCAGGGGGCGTGCAAATAGTGGAAGGCGCATGCTCTTCACGTCCAGTGTTGGGAAGGTCAGGCATCGCAAACGACACAATTGGACTCTCCTTGTGGATTTGGGATTTCAAAGAACGCACAGTTCTTTGCGGTGCTTTTGCCAGCTTGAGTCTTTTCAGTTTTCTAGCGAGAGGCTGAGTGCTTCCATCCTCATGTGAAGCTGAACCACTAGCCATGAACATAGGCCAGGGCCTCAGCCGTTCCTTGCCACTCCGTGTGGTAAATGGCATATTGGCAAGTTTACGCTTCTCCTCCGACAATTTTATTTTAGGTTTTGGAGTCCTTTTTTTTCTGATATTTGGTGTTTTGGATTTGACATGCTCTGTACTATGACATTGGGCATCGGCCTTGGCAGACGACGTTGCTGGCATTTCATCGTCTCGGCCATGACTAGTGGCAGCAGCTTCAGCACGAGGTGGAAGTGGATCTTGATCTTTCCCTAATTTTGGAACCTCAACTTTTTTGTTCTCCATATTTTATAGGCAGAACTAAAAGGCACCTCAGGTAAACAATGGAGATGGATGGATTGGATAGTTTACTAGTATACAATTATGGACGGACTGCCACGGTTAGGTGGTATAAAAAAACCACGGTTAGGTGGTATATATTATAATAATAATACAATTATGGATGGACGGACTGCCTGCCGACTGCCGACACAGAGGTAGCCACAGCCGTGAACTACCGCACTGTACACTGGTTGATAAAGAGATAGTAGTATACTCGTAACAACTAGTATGACACTATGACGACGGTATAAAGAATGGAAAAAAAACCACGGTTAGGTGGTATATATTATAATAATAATACAATTATGGATGGACGGACTGCCTGCCGACTGCCGACACAGAGGTAGCCACAGCCGTGAACTACCGCACTGTACACTGGTTGATAAAGAGATAGTAGTATACTCGTAACAACTAGTATGACACTATGACGACGGTATAAAGAATGGAAAAAAAACCACGGTTAGGTGGTATATATTATAATAATAATACAATTATGGATGGACGGACTGCCTGCCGACTGCCGACACAGAGGTAGCCACAGCCGTGAACTACCGCACTGTACACTGGTTGATAAAGAGATAGTAGTATACTCGTAACAACTAGTATGACACTATGACGACGGTATAAAGAATGGAAAAAAAACCACGGTTAGGTGGTATATATTATAATAATAATACAATTATGGATGGACGGACTGCCTGCCGACTGCCGACACAGAGGTAGCCACAGCCGTGAACTACCGCACTGTACACTGGTTGATAAAGAGATAGTAGTATACTCGTAACAACTAGTATGACACTATGACGACGGTATAAAGAATGAAAAAAAAACCACGGTTAGGTGGTATATATTATAATAATAATACAATTATGGATGGACGGACTGCCTGCCGACTGCCGACACAGAGGTAGCCACAGCCGTGAACTACCGCACTGTACACTGGTTGATAAAGAGATAGTAGTATACTCGTAACAACTAGTATGACACTATGACGACGGTATAAAGAATGGAAAAAAAACCACGGTTAGGTGGTATATATTATAATAATAATACAATTATGGATGGACGGACTGCCTGCCGACTGCCGACACAGAGGTAGCCACAGCCGTGAACTACCGCACTGTACACTGGTTGATAAAGAGATAGTAGTATACTCGTAACAACTAGTATGACACTATGACGACGGTATAAAGAATGGAAAAAAAACCACGGTTAGGTGGTATATATTATAATAATAATACAATTATGGATGGACGGACTGCCTGCCGACTGCCGACACAGAGGTAGCCACAGCCGTGAACTACCGCACTGTACACTGGTTGATAAAGAGATAGTAGTATACTCGTAACAACTAGTATGACACTATGACGACGGTATAAAGAATGGAAAAAAAACCACGGTTAGGTGGTATATATTATAATAATAATACAATTATGGATGGACGGACTGCCTGCCGACTGCCGACACAGAGGTAGCCACAGCCGTGAACTACCGCACTGTACACTGGTTGATAAAGAGATAGTAGTATACTCGTAACAACTAGTATGACACTATGACGACGGTATAAAGAATGGAAAAAAAACCACGGTTAGGTGGTATATATTATAATAATAATACAATTATGGATGGACGGACTGCCTGCCGACTGCCGACACAGAGGTAGCCACAGCCGTGAACTACCGCACTGTACACTGGTTGATAAAGAGATAGTAGTATACTCGTAACAACTAGTATGACACTATGACGGTATAAAGAAAGAAAAAAAAATACCACGGTTAGGTGGTATATATTGTAATACAATTATGGATGGACGGACTGCCTGCCGAGTTCCGACTGCCGACACAGAGGTAGCCACAGCCGTGAACTACCGCACTGTACTGTGTCTGCTGCTAATATAGACTGGTTGATAAAGAGATAGTATACAATACATACAACAATGAATATACTACTATACTGGTGGTCAGGCACTGTGGTCACCACTAGTCACACTGGCAGTGGCACTCCTGCAGCAAAAGTGTGCACTGTTTAATTTTAAATTAATATAATATTATGTACTCCTGGGGGCTCCTGCTATAACAACCTGCAGTGCTCCCCAGTCTCCCCCACAATTATTATAAGCTTTGCCTTTTATACATTGATGTGCAGCACACTGGGCTGAGCTGAGTGCACACAGACTGAGTCACACTGTGTGACTGGCTGCTGCTGTGTATCGTTTTTTTTCAGGCAGAGAACGGATATAGCAGAGAACGGATATATATTAAAATAAATAAAAGTTAACTAACAACAACTGCACTGGTCACTGTGGTAAACTCTGTCTGACTCTGCACAATCTCTCTCTCTCTTCTAATCTAATTTCTAATGGAGAGGACGCCAGCCACGTCCTCTCCCTATCAATCTCAATGCACGTGTGAAAATGGCGGCGACGCGCGGCTCCTTATATAGAATCCGAGTCTCGCGAGAATCCGACAGCGTCATGATGACGTTCGGGCGCGCTCGGGTTAACCGAGCAAGGCGGGAGGATCCGAGTCTGCTCGGACCCGTGAAAAAAACATGAAGTTCGTGCGGGTTCGGTTTCAGAGAAACCGAACCCGCTCATCTCTACTTTTAACCTGCTTGTCATGGTCACACCTTCGGGTTTCCTTCCACACTTACATGTCCAGGGGTCTGATTAAACCATCTAAGTTTGATTTCATTTCACCCCCTACAACTGAGGCTTCCTCCCGTCAGCCTAAACCCTCAGTTGTGACAGTAAGCACTGACCATATGAATCCAGCCGGAGACCAGGATCAAGCGGCTAGACCTATGCAAGAACTGGCAGCCAGACTCGAACATCAGGAGGCTGCACAAGGTCACATCATCCGCTGTCTCCAGGATCTCTCTACTCGGCTGGATGGGATTCAGACGACCCTCCGTGGACCTGGCACGTCTGGTGCGTCCACCACAGTGACTCCAGCTGTAACCCCACCCACCTTGCCCATTTACATACCACGTCTCCATCTTCCAACGCCAGCAAAATTTGACGGATCTCCAAGGTTCTGCAGGGGATTTCTCAACCAATGCGAAATCCATTTTGAGCTTCAATCTGGCAACTTCCCCAGTGACCGTACCAAAGTTGCTTATATTATTTCTCTCCTCAGTGGCTCAGCCCTTGATTGGGCATCACCGTTATGGGAGAAGTCTGATCCCCTGCTGTCCTCCTATACTGATTTTGTAGCATCATTCAGGCGCATCTTCGACGAGCCGGGCCGGGTTTCCTCTGCTTCATCTGAGATTCTCCGTCTACGCCAGGGAACACGTACTGTGGGACAGTATCTTATACAGTTCAAAATCCTGGCATCTGAACTGGCCTGGAACGACGAGGCCCTGTATGCTGCATTCTGGCATGGCTTGTCAGAACGCATTAAAGATGAGTTAGCTACCAGAGACTTGCCTTCTAAGTTGGATGAGCTAATTTCACTATGCACGAAGGTTGATCTACGGTTCAGAGAGAGAGCAACCGAGCGAGGAAGATCATCCGTTCCTAAATCTTCTGCTTCTCCTCCTCGTCAACCATCTCCATCCAAGGATGAGCCTATGCAAATTGGTCGTTCCCGTCTATCTCCCGCTGAGCGCCGAAGACGCCTCTCCGAGTCTCTATGTCTCTACTGTGCAGCTCCGTCGCACACTATCAACGCCTGTCCCAAACGTTCGGGAAACTCCAGATCCTAGCTCGCCAAGGAGATGGCCGGCTAGGAGTAATGATCTCCTCTCCATCTCCTCATGATTGTAACCTCCCAGTGTCACTCCAAATTGCTCAACGTTACAGGAACGTCATTGCCCTCCTTGATTCCGGAGCAGCTGGGAATTTCATAACCGAAGCTTATGTTAAACGGTGGTCCCTACTCACAGAGAGACTGTCCTCGTCCATCTCTTTGACTGCCGTGGATGGCAGCAAGATTTTTGACGCAGTCATTTCCTTAAGGACTCTTCCAGTTCGTCTGAGAGTGGGAGTTCTTCATTCTGAGTATATTTCTTTTTTAGTGATTCCAAGAGCCACACATCCAGTGGTTTTAGGCCTTCCATGGCTCCGTCTCCATAACCCATCAATTGACTGGACGACTACGCAAATACTGGCATGGGGTCCCTCCTGTGCTGAGACTTGTTTAGCCAAAGTTCTTCCTGTTTGTTCTTCCTTCCCCAGGTCATCTGATATTCCGCCTCCTCCATATCAAGACTTCACGGACGTGTTCAGTAAAGCCTCTGCTGATATCCTTCCTCCTCATAGAGAATGGGACTGCCCAATCGACCTCATTCCAGGGAAGGTTCCACCGCGAGGCCGAACTTATCCGTTGCCTCTGCCTGAGACACACTCCATGGAAGAGTACATCAAAGAGAACCTGGCGAAGGGTTTCATCCGACCATCTTCTTCTCCAGCCGGCGCAGGCTTCTTCTTCGTTAAGAAGAAAGACGGTGGTCTGCGTCCGTGCATCGACTACAGAGGTCTGAACGACATTACCGTCAAGAACCGATACCCTTTACCCCTGATTATCGAGCTCTTTGATAGAGTTAGTGGTGCAACCATTTTCACAAAGCTGGACTTGAGGGGTGCCTACAATCTCATCCGAATCCGTGAGGGTGACGAGTGGAAGACCGCCTTTAACACCCGTGACGGACATTATGAGTACCTCGTCATGCCCTTCGGATTGAGCAACGCTCCAGCAGTCTTCCAGCACTTCGTGAATGAGATCTTCAGGGACATCTTGTACCGCCATGTCGTGGTTTATCTAGATGACATCCTCATCTTTGCTAATAATCTCGAAGATCATCGTTTCTGGGTAAAAGAGGTTCTTTCCCGTCTCCGTGTCAATCACCTCTATTGTAAATTGGAGAAGTGTGTGTTTGAAGTTAAAACCATTCCGTTTCTAGGTTACATTGTGTCCGGTTCCGGACTAGAGATGGATCCTGAGAAACTCCAAGCAATCCAGAATTGGCCTATACCCTTAACCCTCAAAGGGGTCCAGAGGTTCTTAGGGTTCGCCAATTATTATAGAAAATTTATACGAGACTTTTCCACCATTGTGGCGCCTATCACTGCATTAACCAAGAAAGGTGCTAATCCGTCCAAGTGGTCCGAGGAAGCTACGCAGGCCTTTCACCTTCTGAAGCAACGGTTCATCTCTGCACCAGTTCTGAAACAGCCCGACACCGACTCTCCTTTTATCTTAGAGGTAGATGCCTCCTCCGTTGGAGAAGGAGCAGTGTTATCCCAGAGGGCCAAAGATGGACATCTACATCCTTGCAGTTTCTTCTCCCGGAAGTTCTCCCCAGCTGAGCGCAACTATGCCATTGGCGATCAGGAGTTGCTGGCCATCAAGCTCGCTCTGGAGGAGTGGAGATACCTGTTGGAGGGAGCTTCCCACTCAATCACCATACTTACCGACCACAAAAATCTTTTATATCTCAAAGGCGCACAATGTCTGAATCCTCGTCAGGCCAGATGGGCACTTTTCTTTTCTAGGTTTGACTTTAAACTCCAGTTCTGTCCGGGTTCTCAGAATCGTAAGGCCGATGCCCTTTCCCGCTCATGGGAGCAAGAAAATTAGTCCGAGTCTGCAGACAAGCATCCTATTATTAATCCGTTGGCATTCTCCACGGTAGGGATGGACTCTACGCCTCCACCAGGGAAAAGTTTTGTTAAGCCAGTTCTAAGGAAGAAGCTCATGCATTGGGCCCATGCTTCCCGTTTTGCTGGACATACAGGCATTCAGAAAACCCTTGAATTTATTTCTAGGTCCTACTGGTGGCCAACTCTGAAGAAGGACGTTATGGAATTTATTGCCTCCTGCCCAAAGTGTGCCCAACACAAAGTCTCCCGCCAGTCGCCTGCGGGGCAACTGGTTCCATTATCTGTTCCCCGTCGACCATGGACCCATTTGTCGATGGACTTTGTTTCCGATCTACCTATCTGCAACAAGTTTAATACCATCTGGGTGGTAGTTGACCGGTTCACCAAGATGGCACATTTCATCCCTCTCACCGGTCTTCCGTCAGCTTCCAAGTTGGCTCAAGTATTTATACAAGAGATCTTCCGACTTCACGGTCTTCCTGAAGAGATCATCTCGGATCGTGGAGTACAATTTGTAGCCAAATTTTGGCAAAGTTTGTGTCAAGCCCTCCAAGTCAAGTTAAAGTTTTCCACGGCTTACCATCCTCAGACCAATGGTCAAACCGAGAGGGTGAATCAGGACTTGGAGGCCTTCCTCCGTATATATGTGTCTTCCTCTCAAGATGACTGGGTTCAACTCCTTCCTTGGGCCGAGTTCAGCCACAACAATCAATACCATTCCTCATCTTCTTCTACACCATTCTTCATTAATTATGGATTCCACCCTAAAGTCCCAGAATTCCAACCGCTTCCCGCAACTTCTGTTCCAGCAGTGGATGTCACCTTGCATCAGTTTTCAAATAACTGGAGGAACGTCCGCGCAGCCCTGCTTAAAGCCTCATCCAGGTATAAGAAGTTTGCCGATAGGAAGCGTAGAGCGGTTCCTGCTCTCAAGGTGGGTGATCGTGTGTGGTTGTCCACGAAGAATTTGAGGTTGAGAGTTCCTAGCATGAAATTTGCACCTCGCTACATCGGTCCCTTCAAGATTGAACAAGTCATCAATCCTGTTGCCTACAGATTACAGTTACCACCCTTCTTGAAAATACCCAGGACATTTCATGTTTCCTTGTTGAAACCGCTGATCCTAAATCGGTTTCATTCCGCACTTCCTCCAGCTCCCAAAGTTCAGACTCAACGGGGAGTCGAGTACGAGGTGGCCAAGATTTTAGACTCACGTTTCCGTTACGGTCAGTTACAGTATCTCATTGACTGGAAGGGCTATGGTCCTGAAGAACGCTCTTGGACCAATGCCTCAGACGTCCATGCTCCTGCCTTGGTCCGAAATTTCCACTCAAAGTTTCCTTTAAAGCCTAAGAAGTGTCCTGGGGCCACTCCTAAAGGGGGGGGGGGGGGGGCTGTCACGATCCGGGTATCTGGACGCCATTACCTGCCGTTTAGGTGTCTTCTGAGACTGGCCCAGCATTCCAAATCCGGATTTCATCTGTGTCAACACTCTGCACATCCCTCCTGTCATTCTGAGACACTACCACAGCGGCGCCATGTTTGAATCCAACATGGCGTCTCCCGTCCTCCGCGGCCTCCGCCGCCGTTACTGTGTTATTGCTGCGGGTTCTCAGAGTAATTTATCATGCCTCCCGCAGTCTCCGCTGTCCTTCATGTGTCCCAGCATGTAACTGTTATATAGCGTCTCCTGCCCTCCGCGGCCGGCGCCGCCATTATCACTATGTTTGCACATATCATTCCAAACCAGGTTTTCCCTCCAGGTTCCAGCATGGGCGCAGCCATGTTGGATTTGATCACATGCTCCAATTCCTCCAATCCACCATCTCTGGAATCTGCATAATTGCCTAGCCAATGCCTGCATAGCAGCAGGTATAAGTATCCTGTGTCTAGGCCAGATAGATGTCAGTGCTTTGAATGTCATACCTTGTTCCAGTCTCTCTCTCTCCTGTGGCTTGTTTCTCCAGGTTCCAGCTCCTGTCTCCAGCATCCACAAAGAGACCCGCACCTGCTTTCCATCCTGCGGTGCAGCCTGACTTTGCAATCCTCTGTGACTGATCCAGCTTTCAGCTATTACTTCGTTTGCTTCCAGCTTTCAAGCTTTCAGCTATTAACCCATCTGTTTCCAGCAACCTGCTTCCAACAGAATTCAGCCTCCTTAAAGAGCCGGTGTTCTCCCAGCGGATTTCTACTTACCAGCAGTATCCACTACCACCGGTAACCACTCTTCATTTCATCTGTTTCCACGCACCCTTGCATCTTTCAGTTTTAACTCCGTGTCTCCACCATCTGGCTGGTTCCGTCCAGTGACTCCTACAGTGCATTCCAGTTACCAGCATCATCTCATACACCTACTGGCGTGTTCCTCGGTTGTCTCCACTACTACAGCCTGGCCTGGTAAGGTTATTCTACCCAAGGACTATAACATCCGTTCTGCAACCTACCAGTGCTCTGTTATACCTTTTATGGTTTAGTGATCCAGGAACTGTATTATCTGCCACTGCTAATTCTGACTGTGAACGCTGTTGTGATTATACGGAGTCTGTTTAATAAACTTTCATTTGACTTTTAACCTGCTTGTCATGGTCACACCTTCGGGTTTCCTTCCACACTTACATGTCCAGGGGTCTGATTAAACCATCTAAGTTTGATTTCATTTCACCCCCTACAACTGAGGCTTCCTCCCGTCAGCCTAAACCCTCAGTTGTGACACACTCTCTCTCCCTGATATCACAATTTCAGCTCATTCAGTGTGCTATAATGTGAATTTTGGATCATTCAGTGTGCTACAATGTGAGTTTCGGCTCATTCAGTGTAGTACAAGGTGAATTTTGGCTCATTCAGTGTGCTACAATGTGAGTTTCGGATCATTCAGTGTGCTACAATGTGAATTTCGGCTCATTCAGTCTGCTACAATGTGAGTTTCTGCTCATTCAGTGTGCTACAATGTGAATTTTGGCTCATACTGTGTGCTATAAGGTGAATTTCGTCTCGTACCGTGTGCTATAATGTGAATTTCGGCTCATTCAGTGTGCTATAATGTGAATTTCGGCTCATTCAGTGTGCTACAAGGTGAATTTCGGCTCATTCAGTGTGCTACAATGTGAATTTCGGCTCATTCAGTGTGCTACAATGTGAATTTCGGCTCATTCAGTGTGCTATAAGGTGAATTTCGTCTCGTACCGTGTGCTATAATGTGAATTTCAGCTCATTCAGTGTGCTATAATGTGAATTTCGGATCATTCAGTGTGCTATAATGTGAATTTCAGCTCATTCAGTGTGCTATAATCTGAGTTTCGGCTCATTCAGTGTGCTACAATGTGAATTTCGGATCATTCAGTGTGCTACAATGTGAATTTAGGCTCATTCAGTGTGCTACAATGTGAATTTCGGATCATTCAGTGTGCTACAATGTGAATTTTGTCTCATTCAGTGTGCTACAATGTGAATTTCGGCTCATTCAGTGTGCTACAATGTGAATTTCGGATCATTCAGTGTGATACAATGTGAGTTTCGGATCATTCAGTGTGCTATAATGTGAATTTCAGCTCATTCAGTGTGCTATAAGGTGAAAGGGGCACCAGTACTAAGGGATTCTACTACACGGGACACGGCCCCTTTTGGGTGACCACACCCCCTTTTGGGTGACCACACATCTTTTTGGGTGACCACGCCCCCGTTTCTGGAGAATTACGTCCTTGACTTTTGCATACCCCCACTTCGAAATTTCCACTTCGACCACTATAATATATATTTATTTATTTATTTAGGGCTGTATGTTTATAATATGGGGCAGTGTGTGTATGTGTGTATATGGGGCTGTGTGCATATGTATGTATATGGGGCTGTGTGTGCACATATGAGTTTGTGTGAGTGCAGGGCAGGCTTCAGGCCTACTAGCACCCTGAGCGAGAAAATTTCAAAGCGCCCCCTCCCAGAAAAGTGGGCGTGGCCTCTGGAAAAGTGGGCGTGGTCTCACAACTTCATATTCTCAAACTATAAAAAAATATATTTTCACATCCCCTCTACGCACACAATTAGCAGCCTTATGCATAACAGCCACAGTAGTGTTCCTTACACACAATGTCTACAGTAGTGCCAGCTACACATGACATGCCCCCCAGCAGTGCCAGCTACTCATGACATGCCCCCCAGCAGTGCCAGCTACACATGATAGTGTTCACTCTAGTATTTTTTCAGGGCAGGGTGCTGATCACGAGGAGGTCACATTTTTAAGTTAGAAGGTAAAAATTATGTACATACAGTAATGCTTGGAGCACCCCTTCCCACAAGTGAAAATACAGACAGTGCGCGCCAAAGGCGCGCAGCAAAAATTTAGAGGTGTTGCTACGTGGGGAAGGGGCGTGGCCACATAATAGTGGCAATTCGCATTACACCACACAGTAGTGCAGCTAATGCACATTGCACCAGGTAGAACCTCCTATACACAGCACACTGCGACAGGTAGAGCACATTATACACTTTGCGCCAGGCAGAGCACTGAGACACATTGCACCAGGTATTGCACTGAGACACGGGAACACTACATGATTGCCCCCCAGCACCATAGTGCCAGCTACACATGGTATGCCCCCCAGCAGTGCCAGATACATAAATGCCCCTACAGTGCCAGATATGCTGCCACAGACCTGACATGCCCCCCAGCAGTGCCAGACACATAAATGCCCCCACAGTGCCAGATATGCCCCCACAGTTCCAGATAGATAAATGCCCACACAGTGCCATATATGCCCCCACAGTGCCAGATACTTAAATACCCCCCACAGTGCCAGATATATTAATGTCCCCCACAGTGCCAGATACATAAATGCCCCCACAGTTCCAGATATGCCCCCACAGTGCCAGATACATAAATGGCCCCACAGTGCCAGTTACATAAATGCCCACACACACAGTGCCAGATATGAACACACAGTGCCAGATACATTAATGTCCCCCACAGTGCCAGATATGCCCCCACAGTGCCAGATACATAAATGCCCCCACAGTTCCAGATACATGAATGCCCCCCACAGTGCCAGATATATTAATGCCCCCCACAGTGCCAGATATATTAATGTCCCCCACAGTGCCAGATATATTAATGTCCCCCACAGTGCCAGATACATAAATGCCCCCCACAGTGCCAGATACATAAATGCCCCCACAGTGCCAAATATGCCCCTACAGTGCCAGATACATTAATGCCCCCCACAGTGCCAGATACATTAATGCCCCCGCAGTGCCAGATACATTAATGCCCCCCGCAGTGCCAGATACATTAATGCCCCCCGCAGTGCCAGATATACCCCCACAGTCCCAGATACATTAATGCCCCCACAGTGCCAGATATGCCCCCACAGTTCCAGATAGATAAATAGCCACACAGTGCCAGATATATTTATGCCCACACAGTGCCAGATATGCCCCCACCATTCCAGATAGATAAATGCCCACACAGTGCCAGATAGATAAATGCCCCCCACAGTGCCAGATATGCCCTCACAGTGCCAGATACATAAATGCCCCTACAGTTCCAGATATGCCCCCACAGTGCCAGATACATAAATGGCCCCACAGTGCCAGTTACATATATGCCCACACACACAGTGCCAGATATATTGATGCCCCCCACAGTGCCAGATATGCCCCCACAGTGCCAGATACATTAATGCCCCCCACATTGCCAGATATATTAATGCCCCCCACAGTGCCAGATATATGAATGCCCCCCACAGTGCCAGATATATGAATGCCCCCCACAGTGCCAGATATATTAATGTCCCCCACAGTGCCAGATATATTAATGTCCCCCACAGTGCCAGATACATAAATGCCCCCCACAGTGCCAAATATGCCCCTACAGTGCCAGATACATAAATGTCCCCACAGTGCCTGATACATTAATGCCCCCCACAGTGCCAGATACATTAATGCCCCCCACAGTGCCAGATACATTAATGCCCCCCACAGTGCCAGATACATAAATGCCCCCCACAATGCCAGATACATAAATGCCCCCCACAGTGCCTAATATGCCCCTACAGTGCCAGATACATTAATGCCCCCCACAGTGCCAGATATACCCCCACAGTCCCAGATACATTAATGCCCCCACAGTGCCAGATATGCCCCCACAGTTCCAGATAGATAAATACCCACACAGTGCCAGATATATAAATGCCCACACAGTGCCAGATATGCCCCCACCATTCCAGATAGATAAATGCCCACACAGTGCCAGATACATAAATGCCCACACAGTGCCAGATATGCCCCCACAGTGCCAGATACATTAATGCCCCCCACAGTGCCAGATATGCCCCCACAGTGCCAGATACATTAATGCCCCCCATAGTGCCAGATACATTAATGCCCCCCCACAGTGCCAGATACACTAATGCCCCCCACAGTGCCAGATATGCCCCCACAATGCCAGATACATTAATGCCCACACAGTGCCAGATACATTAATGCCCCCCACAGTGTCAGATACATTAATGGCCCCCACACTGCCAGATACATTAATGGCCCCCACAGTGCCAGATATGCCGCCACAGTTCCAGATACATTAATGCCCCCCCCAGTGCCAGATAAATGAATGCCCCCCACAGTGCCAGATACATTAATGGCCCCCACAGTGCCAGATATGCCCCCACAGTGCCAGATACATAAATGCCCCACAACTCCAGATATGCCCCACAGTGACAGATATGCCCCCACAGTGCCAGCTACAGAAATGCACCCACAGTGAGGAGGGAGTAGGGAGTGCTATGCCCCCACAGTACCTGCTGTGAGGAGAGAGAGTGATGAGGCTGGGCCGCGGGCTGACTCTTCTTAAACTACTTTGTGCGCGCTATGCGGCACCGGCGTCTGACGTCAGGCACCGGCGGCGCCGCATAGCGTGCACAAAGTAGTTTCGTTTTAGTCCGCGGCCCGCCCACAGTACTCCTCCTCCCTCGTCGGCGCAGGCACACACAGCGGCCGCCTACTGCTCCTAAGCAGAAGCTGATCTCGCTGATATGTTGCTGCAGGGCCTTGCTCCAGCCAGGTTCCAATATGGCGGCACAAGCATGCGGCGCCCATTAAGGGTGGCGCCCTGCGCGGCCGCTCTATTGGAACATGCCTGGAGCCGGCCCTGTGTGAGTGGGGGTCACACCATTGTCTAATTCGCCTCCGGGCGTCTGGTTTAAACTTACCTATCTGACCTTTAGCGAGTCAGCAATTTAGGGGCACTGAAATTAGATTATATCTTGCCCCCCCAACCTAAAAACGTTCTGACGCCCCTGTAGTACAGTACAGTAGGCCATTGCTGTATCTTGCAGCTCCGTGTCACTTCAAGTATCCATATCTGTGCTGCATTGTTGTGAGCAGAATGTAGTAGTACAGTGCAGCATTTTGGTGACCACCGGTATATAGTAGCACAGTACAGTAGGCCATTGCTGTATCTTGCAGCTCCATGTCACTTCAAGTATCCATATCTGTGCTGCATTGTTGTGAGCAGTATATAGTAGTACAGTGCAGCATTTTGGTGACCACCGGTATATAGTAGTACAGTACAGTAGGCCATTGCTGTATCTTGCAGCTCCGTGTCTCTTCTAGTATCCTGAACAGTGCTCAGTATCACTGGTCAGTGTCATGTCAGAACAAAATGATTTGGAGGTTGTGGAGGTGTCTTCCTCAGAGGAGTCTGTACCAGGTACTCAGGATTGTCTTGAGTGGTTTCATCCCATTAGGATGGAGACAGAATGGCTGGATAGCCTAGGAAATAAGATTCCTCAGATTTCATTAGGGCATACTCTATTAAGTTTCTGGAAAAAAGCTACGAAGAATGCTCTAGATATGGATCAGTCCATTTCATCTAGGACCCCCTCAGCTCCTGATACATAGGTCTTGCAGGCCAACGCGGACATTGATGCCGACACAGGGATCGACACAGAAGTTAGAGGGGGGCATTATGATAGATAGGAATATAAAATTCAGCAATTTATCAATACCATTAGGAATGTGTTAGAAATACCTATACAAATAGAGGAAAATTCTTGTATGCTAACTGCAAAATCATTAGTGACATTCCCGGTTTCGGAAGAGTTGAATACCCTATTTGAAAGATCCTGGTTAAACCCAGAAGAGGTTTTTCACATCCCCAATAAAGTACTTAAGACATATCCCTTTCCTGAGGAGGATAGAAGGAGATGGGAGATTCCTCCCATAATGGACATTTCGGTGTCCAGGCCATCAGGGGTAATTACATTACATGTACCAGGCTCGGCCTCGTTAAAGGAGCCGACTGACCGCAAGATAGAGACAACTCTATAATCCATTTACACGGCTACTGGAGCCGCCCTTAGGCCCACTGTTGCATGCACTTGGGTAGCTAGGGCTATGTTAAAATGGTCAGACAATTTATAGAAGACCTTGATATAATCCATAGGGACGATGTTGTCTTGATTCTAGGTCACATAAAGGATTCGGCTAAATTCATGGTGAATGCCATGAGGGACATTGGGCTGATGAATTCTAGAGCATCCTCCATGGCAGTAGCGTCTCGCAGAGGTCTCTGGATCTGCCAATGGAATGCAGACGCCAAATCCAAGAGGTACCTCCCCTTCGCAGGTGAGACACCGCTTGGGGACACTCTGAATACAAATCCTTCCGCAGCACCACCTTTGAGAAGACGTAACTCTGCTTCTCTGATGCAGTCCCCTTGGGCTGCCAGATCGAGAAAATTCGGGAGGGCCTACTTCTGCACGAGGCTAGGCCATAGAAAGAGCAGAAAGTCTGCACCCAGTGCAGGTGCACGGGTTCAGAGGTTGGATTCTACTCCCTTAGCGTCCTCAGCATGATGCGGAAGGACTCCCATGTGGGGGTCCACTGGGGGGGATCTCATCTACATCACTACAGGAAAGCCTTAGTGATTATAATTATATCCCGGGTAATAAAAATTATTACCCAGGGTTACAAACTGGATTCAGGAGTTTCCCCCTGGCTGTTTGTTTAATCAGCCCAGCCAATTGTTAGGACAGTGGGTTTGTCCCTGTCATATAAAAAAAAGTTTTTTTTAACGTGCCATCATGTCTGACACTTCCGTATATGTTCAGTGGTACTGCCATTTGATATAATTCCCGACATTACTGCCATTTAATTCCAGTGATTTTGTAATTTTCTTCCAGTGATTTGGACCAATAATACCATTGATTAGAATGAATAATTCCTGTGATACTGGCTTTTCATTCTAGTGATTTTGTCATTTTCTTCCAGTGATTTGGACCAATAATACCATTGATTAGAACAAATAATTCCTGTGATATTGAGGTGTTTGTGTCGCTTAGCTTAGCCATCCAGCGACCGCCATCCAGTGACCTTGGGGCACCTCTTTTTTTCTTTGCATCATGTGCTGTTGGGGGCTATTTTTTTAAGTGCCATCCTGTCTGACACTGCAGTGCCACTCCTAGATGGGCCAGGTGTTTGTGTCGGCCACTTCGGTCGCTTACCTTAGCCATCCAGCGACCGCCATCCAGCAACCTTGGTGCACCTCTTTTTTTCTTTGCATCATGTGCTGTTTGGGGACTATTTTCTTAAGTGCCATCCTGTCTGACACTGCAGTGCCACTCCTAGATGGGCAAGGTGTTTGTGCCACCCACTTGGGTCGCTTAGCTTAGTCACCCAGCGACCTCGGTGCAAATTTTAGGACTAAAAATAATATTGTGAGGTGTGAGGTGTTCAGAATAGACTGGAAATGAGTGGAAATTATGGTTATTGAGGTTTATAATACTATTGGATCAAACTTACCCCCAAATTCTATGATTTAAGCTGTTTTTGAGGGTTTTTTGAAAAAAAAACACCCAAATCCAAAACACACCCAAATCCGACAAAAAGTTTTAAGGGAGGTTTTGCCAAAACGCGTCTGAATCCAAAACACGACCGCGGAACCAAAAAATGCAGATCCAAAACCAAAACACATAATGAGGGTTCATTGCAAAAACAAAACACAAAGTTAATACAGATCCAAAACTAAACCATCATTGTCTTATCTAATATTTTACAGCAGAGATTTTCAACCTTTTACAGCTCGCGGCACACTGAACAAGATTTAAAAATTTCCAAGGCACACTCAAATATAATGGTGATGCACGGTGCAGTTGGGTGTCCTAGGATGTAATGTCACAGTTTCTCCATAGGTAACGCCTGAGCCACATCTGATAAAGCCAGAAGAGCCCAACACTGCCCAGGCCCAAAATTAGAACTGGCTCTGCAACCACTAAACCCACCAGTATTGAGCGTTCCAGGGCCTCAGTAGCTGTAAAACACTGAAGGGCCTGCTCTGCTTCTATGGTGGCACACCTGGAGACTGCTCAGGGCACACTAGTGCCAAAGCACAGGGGCTGAAAACACTGTACTACAGTTTTGGGCGCCTGTTTTATCTTCACCCATTTCCAAATATAAATACAGTATATATCAGAGATGAGCAGGTCCGGTGCTCCAAGAACCGGACCCACCTTAACATTGCGATCCGAGATGGTATCTGAGTCTGGCTCAGGTTTTTCTGCCTTACTCAGATCCCAAATCAAGGCAAAATGTCATCCTCCCGCTGTCGGATTCTTGCGAAATCTGGATTCTATATAGGGTCCCGTTGATCGCGCCATTTTACTCTGGCTGTGGAGGTTGTAGTGAACGGAATATTTATACACCCCCACAATTATAAACACCACAGATAACATTTATACACCCCCACAATACTAAACCCCCCCGATAACATTTATACACCCCCCAGATAACATTTATATACCCCCCATAATAATACAAAATAATACACCCCCCAGATAACATTTATACACCCCCCAGATAACATTTATACACCCCCCACAATAATACACCCACCAGATAACATTTATACACCTCCCCAGATAACATGTATACACCCCACAAAAATACAGCCCCCCAGATAACATTTATACATCCTCCAGATAAGATTTATACACCCCCACAATAATACACCCCCCAGATAACATGTATACGTCCCAGATAACATTTATACACCCCCACAATAAAACACACCCCAGATAACATTTATACACCCCCAGATAACGTTTATAATACACCCCCATAATAATACACCATACACCCCACAGATTACATTTATATCAGGGCCGTCTTAACAGTAGTGTAGGCCCCTGGGCACAGCAATGCTCTAGGCCCCCTACCCATCCTTCAGAGGTAGGGGTGGGGGGTGCTATCGGCGGCAGCTTTGATGTCCCACGGGAGGTAGAGGGTGTTCTATCTTCTGCTCAGCATGTAGGACCTGGAGCAGTAATTTCTGTAAATATCGCCTTTACTGCACAGATGGGGCTAAACTGTAGAAGGGGGCATTGAGCTGAATGAAGGGGCTCTGGTACATGACTTCCAGGGTAGTCGGGGGTGTTTAATATGTAGGGAAGGGGTAGATAATGGAGTGGGCTTAATATTTATTATTTTTTGGTGGGAGGGCAGCTTACTTGACTGCAGATATCTCAAGTTACTGAAAATAGATTTCTTTGCTTAAAATGGAATAAAAAACTAGAGAGTCCCACCTTTCAGATTGTTCTGGGGACTTGGGGTTCAGAGTTCAGGAGCCAGAGCAATTCACCAACGAAAATCTAAAACTGCATATTAGGTGTGTGGAGCTGAAGCAGGGACCAGCTGCTTGAAGGCTGCTATATCTAGTTCTGGGTATAGTAGAGACAAGCTGCCAGTGTTCACTGAAAGGGGAGAGTCACAGCTTTTGGATTATACCATCAGAAAAACTCTAAGTCAGACAGAACCTGAGATATCTGGCTGGGAAGAGCAATTAACAGGCTTGGATGGGGACCACTGGTTTCAAGTCGGATATCTCTGGTTCCCCAGGTCCGATTTTCAAATATCTGGTACCCCTGGAAAGAGGGGACCCTCATCTATCAGCCTAGGGCCCTTATACTCCTGGGGCCCTTGGGCAAGAGCCCATTGAGCCCATACGAAAAGACGGCCCTGATTTATATACCTCACCGTCTCCACACAATAAAACACCCATAGATATAATTTATACACCTCCCACAATAATACACCCCCTACGCAATCAATAATACACAACACTCATACCTCCCAACTTTTAATCTTTGTGAATCGGGACACTCAAACAGCGTAGCCGTGTGCGTACTGGAAAAGGGGCGTGACCTCGGATGGTAGAGTGTGGCTATGACCGAGTGGGCGTGGCCACACGCAGAGGACCCATACACCCCCCCAGATAACATTTATACATCCTCCAGATAAGATTTATACACCCCCACAATAATACACCCCCCAGATAACATGTATATTTCCCCAGATAACATTTATACACCCCCACAATAAAACACACCCCAGATAACATTTATACACCCCCAGATAACGTTTATACACCCCCATAATAATACACCATGCACCCCACAGATTACATTTATATACCTCCCCGTCTCCACACAATAAAACACCCATAGATATAATTTATACACCTCCCACAATAATACACCCCCTACGCAATCAATAATACACAACACTCATACCTCCCAACTTTTAATCTTTGTGAATCGGGACACTCAAACAGCGTAGCCGTGTGCGTCCTAGAAAAGGGGCGTGACCTCGGATGGTAGAGCATGGCTATGACCGATTGGGCGTGGCCACACGCAGAGGACCCATTTTCCGCCATTTTGGGGGCATGCCCAGCGCTCCCTGAGCAGCTGGGCAGCCCCCGGCTCACTCCCTGCACTGAATAGATGAGATCACTCGCTTCTTTGCAGAGCAGCGGGTAATCAAAGCCTCCCCCAACTGCCCCCGCCCGCGTGACACTGTGACCTGCGGGCGGGACAGTGTCCGAATAGCGGGACTGTCCCGCTGAAATTGGGACAGTAGGGAGGTATGAACACAGGATACAATTTTTACACTTCCATAACTTTATCGCTCATTGGCAAGAAACTGCAGTTTGGCATAACAATCAGCTGGGGGTGGGTCTGGTGTCTTGGAAACGTTTTATTGATATTTTATTTATTTGGAATGGAACAGAAGAAAACCTTGAGAAATTTTGTCATCTGTTGAATACCAATAATTTTAATATTAATCTCACTTTCTCTACTAGTACTAGTTGAAATCACATTTCTAGATTTATGATCTATGTGAAGAATGATACTTTGTATACTAAATTATATAGCAAGGAAACGGACTCCAACAGTTACATTGAGAGGAGCAGCCTTCATCACAAGAACTGGCTGGACGGTATTCCGTACAGCCAGTTCCTGAGGGTGAAGCGTAACTGTACGGAAGAGGTAGTCTGTGACCAACAGTTAACGGAAATGAGTGAAAGATTTCTTGATAAAGGGTACAATAGTGCTGATATGGGCCCTCATTCCGAGTTGTTCGCTCGGTAATTTTCTTCGCATCACATCGATTTTCCGCTAATTGCGCATGCGCAATGTTCGCACTGCGACTGCGCCAAGTAAATTTGCTATGCAGTTAGGTATTTTACTCACGGCATTATGAGGTTTTTTCTTCGTTCTGGTGATCGTAATGTGATTGACCGGAAGTGGGTGTTTCTGGGCGGAAACAGGCCGTTTTATGGGAGTGTTTGAAAAAACGCTACCGTTTCTGGGCAAAACGCGGGAGTGGCTGGAGAAACGGAGGAGTGTTTGGGCGAACGCTGGGTGTGTTTGTGACGTCAAACCAGGAACGACAAGCACTGAACTGATCGCACTGGAAGAGTAAGTCTCGAGCTACTCAGAAACTGCACAGAGAAGTCTTTTCGCAATATTGCGAATCTTTCGTTCGCAAATTTGATAAGCTAAGATTCACTCCCAGTAGGCGGCGGCTTAGCGTGTGCAAAGCTGCTAAAAGCAGCTTGCGAGCGAACAACTCGGAATGACCACCATAGTGTGTTCTAAAGAATGGGTAAAAACTATCGATAGAAAGACTCTTTTAGATGGCATGAAGGTGAATCAGGGTAAAAATAAACAAGCAAATACCTGGAACTTTATTAGTAATTTCAATGTACAGTATAAAGAAATTGAGTCTGATTTTAAAACATATTGGAAAATTTTGAAAGAATATCCAGTGTTGAGAAGTGAAATCCCTGATAGACCTATTTTTTCTTACCGTAGAGCGAAAAATATTAAGGATAAGTTAGTGCATGAGTGATATGAGTGATAATAAATGGACAAGTACCAGTAGTCATGGTTTTCACAGATGTGGACTATGCACTATATATCATTTAGTTAAGGGCCCCAGTAAGCAGAAAGAATTTGAAGCTAATGGAGAAAAGTTTGATATTCGTAGCTTCATTACGTGCAACACAATTTTTTTTAATTATGGCTTGGTTTGCACATGTGGGTTATTATATGTCAGCAAGACAAGCAGAAATTTGAAGACTGGTCTTGCGGAACATATATATAACATTAAAAAAGGTCTGGAGATGCATGCGGAATCCATTAGAAAGTTCATTAGAGTAACCCTGGTCATATAAAATCTTTTTTTCGGTATTCAATCCATTAGCCCTAATTGGAGGAGTAGGGATTTGGAGATCAAACTATCTAAGGCCGAGATGAAATGGATTTTTAAATTAAATTCACTCATTCCTAATGGTCTTAATGCTGAATTTGAATTAAAATTGTTTTTATAAATTACCTTTGATATATTTTGTATTTTTATAGATGTATTTTTTCTCTTTTGGGTCTTCTTTTTGAATGGACTTTATGGACTATCACTGCACTTTGAGAGATTGATGATCCTATTTATTATTGATGCACGATGCACTTTATACATCCAATTGAACTTTGGTAATATGGACAATATGGACTTCCTGTACGGATCTTTTGTGCTTGCTGTGGAACGCACACCCGATGAATACACAGTAACTTCCGTTTTTTGGAACGCATCGTGGAACGCATGACGCGGACTTTCGGTTCCGGTTAGATGTCCGTGAGCGTCGCTTCCATTAGCGGAGGAGCGGGAGTGTGTGCAGCGGGAAATCCGTGTGCACCTGTTTGGGATTGTTAATTTGTGAAGGGTATTTAAGGAGGATTAGTACAGTCAATGACCATGCCTCTGATGAAGGACCTTTGTCCGAAAAGCTTTAGGCATGGTGACTGACTGATTCAAGGATGATCCCTGTGTTGATGTGGATGCCCGTTTGGTAGTTCAGGAGTACCGGAGCTCTGATCTGCAGTCCCAGACGATATCTGGGAGGGTTACTTCACTTCTGCCTGTGGTGATGTCCTATCCACTCTAGTGGTTACATATGCTTTTTACCATCTATTTTTGCGAGTGCATTGCAATAAATTTGTGGGGGGGTTTTTTTATACGGCTGTGTTGCACTATGTCCTTTTATCTTTTTGAGATATTGAAAAGTGAAGTGGTTGATTGACCATTCGTCAACTGGTATTAGCACCGAAAGTCCAAAAAGTTGTATTCTTTATTATGGAAAAGAAGGAAATCCTTCAGGAATAAGAGACTGGGAGTGAATTATCAGCCGTGTTCCTTTTGGGACTTTGAAAGAATTCTAAAGAGAAGATTCACACACTGATAAATTGGATTACTTTATGTAAGGAATTTTTCTCTATATTTGAACATTTGTTTTTTGCGCTATTGGTGAACAATTTTTTGTTATGCTATACTTCTATAACTTTAATAAGCCCTTACCCCACCCACAGATTGCTTTAATACAGCCTCACCTCACTCCAGTTATGTACATACCACCATTCTTAAAAAAAAGTATGTCTTTAGCTAGATGCCACTTCTGAGTGTGCAGCTGCAGCACAGGAAGAGAGGCTTCCTCCCAGCACGTCATTGGTTGTTGGGCCCAGGGGAAGGACCAGCCACCGGGAAGCACACACAGCTGGAGCAGCCCTCGAGCCGGCCTTGCACACGCTGTGACATCACCCGGCGAGAAGGAAATGCCACCGGGACAAACTGTATATGCAGTGCAGGGAAGACTTGTAAAGCCTTATACTGTCTCTGTCATTTGCGCCATTTAATCCACCAGCACCACAGCAGCGGGAAGGGGATCTAGGGTGTTGAGGGTGGAGGGAGGCTGCTGTAGAAGGACGTTTTATTTCCTGTCTACTGCAGCACGTAGATCTGCAATGCTGTGGGCCTTTTTTAGTGGGTGGGCCTGGAGCTGCAGCTCCATCAGCCCCTTTGTTATTCTAGCCCTGCGTGTATATCATTGGCTCTCTGGAGGAGATCCACAAATACCCAGACAACGTAATATTGCACTTTGTACTGGATAGTGCTACTTGAGCTTCTTCATCTGAGTGTGATTTCTCAGATTCATAAACCAATACTAAACCACCTCTACCTCATGCAACTACATGCTCCCAAGTAAATAATCCTCCTTTAGACATAGCAGGCCCCACCCAAGGTGGGCCGCTACAAAAAAATCCAAAAAGAAAGAACCCGAGACTACAAATGGTTGTTGATTAATCTGTCGTTAATCAAGGTAAGTAATGCAGGGATAGGTGTATTAGCTTTTGTACCCATTGTTCCCTTTGACCAGTTTAGGTGGTCTATTGACAAATACAAATTGACATGCAAATTTCAATTTAAGGAGAAATGTACTAATTGTACAACTAATACCCCTAATCTAGTTGCTATTAAGCGTAAGAATACCTACAACCCCCATCCCAAAATCCCAGCATCAAAACCTTTTTGTGGCTATTAGAAACTGAGCTACAACAGGGCATTAAAAACCAGAAGAGACTGAGATATAATCTCATCAATGCTGAGAAAATTGCCCTAAAAAACAAAACAAAAACAACAACAAACAGATTACTATTAGGCCTGCGGAAAAGAGCGGTGCGGTCATGGTACTCAACACTGATGTTTATGACAAGGAGGACAAGAGACAGCAGATCATACCACTTATTGGGGGTAATTCAGATCTGATCACGGCAGCCAACTTGTTAGCTAATGGGCAAAACCATGTGCACTGCAGGTGTGGCAGATGTAAATTGCAGAGAGAGTTAGATTTGGGTGGGGTATATTGTTTCTGTGCAGGGTAAATACTGGCTGCTTTATATTTAGATTTCAGTTTCAACACACCCCACCCAAATCTAACTCTCCCTGCATATGCAATATCTGCGCCCCCCCCCCCCCCTGCTGCTGCAATCAGATCTGCAGTAGGCGCATTGTAAGCTACTATCTCCTTTAAACATAAAGTGGATGCATTACTGAACACAGCACTACAACAATAATGGATTGAGCAATACACCTATAACTTTTTCAATACAGATTACCTTATCTGTCCAATTCTATATTTAACTACAGAAATTCACAGACCACACTGTAGGCCCACAATCTCAGCCAGGAATTCAGTTTTTTCACATCTTGCACAATATCTAGACAGTTTTCTCCAACCTTGTGTCCAGAATACCAGCAGCTTCCTTAGAGCAGTGTTTTTCAGTGTTTTTTGAGTTTAAAAAATGGTGTGCCTTGGCAATATTTAAATCTTGTTGAAAAACTCTGCCTTAAAGACACAAATGATTTCTTTGATTGCTTAATTCCATTACAAAGAATTGAATACTCCATCATGGTTACGATGGATGTGTCATATCTATATGCATTATGCAGTAATCCCCCATGGTAAGGGTATTCATACAGTTAAACAAGCACATGATGGTCATCCTCCTGTGGAGTTCTTGATTGAGCTCCTGGAATCAACATTAACTTGTAACTAGTTTAAATATGAAGACACTATTTTCTCCAAACCACTGGGTCTGCAATGGGCAGTAACATTGCGTCGTCGTATGCAAACCTATATATGGATACATACAAGAGGACCCATATTATCCTGCTTTTTACCGTCGATACATCGATGGTGGGGGTAATTCAGACTTGATCGTAGCGCAAATTTGTTAGCAGTCGGGCAAAACCATGTGCACTGCAGGTGGGGGCAGATATAACATGTGCAGGGAGAGTTAGATTTGGATGGGGTGTGCTCAAACTGAAATCTAAATTGCAGTGTAAAAATAAAGCAGCCAGTATTTACTCTGCACAGAAACAAAATAACCCACCTAAATCTAACTCTCTCTTTGCCTTGTTATATCTGCCCCCCCTGCAGTGCACATGGTTTTGCCCAACTGCTAACAAATTTGCTCCTACGATCAGGTCTGAATTACCCCCAATGTCTTTATTATAGTGTGGCTCAAATGGGACTCATCACTATGTTGTCACACCTAAACACTTTGGATACACCAATTAGATTTACCATAACATGGATTCTATAGACCTTTTGGATATAACATTTACATCACTGACTATGGCCACAAACTATATAGAAAGATGACTGATCGCAACACTTTGCTTTGCGAGTTTCCATTCTGAAGGCCTAAAATGCAACCTTCCATTATCACAACTTTTAGGGTCCTGCGCAACAACTCAAATTCAACTACTGCTGAGGAACAACTTGTTGATCTGACCAGTTGGTTCACACAAAGGGGCTATGGATGACAAAGTGGTTAAACACTGCCTCATAAAGGCACAGAAAATATATAACAAAGATACTACAAAAAGGAAGCACACAAAAGATCCATTTGTCATCACCACCATATATAACATAGCAGGTCCACTTCTGCACAGGAGCATCAGACACAAGTGGTCAATACTCGAGATAACTTACCATCCAAACCCCTCATAAGTTACAAGAGAGGTCGAAATCTCAAAGATATGTTGATGCATCCAGAGTTGTACCCGAAACAAATAACCACTACATGGCTTATGACACAGAAGCTGGGGTGCTACAAATATGCTGGATGCACCACATGTAGAAGCATGCTTACAGGTGACACATTTCACCACCCATATACTGGACGCAACTTAGGATCAAACACAGGGTGATGTGTACCTCTGACCATGCTGTATATATCTTGAGTTGCCCTTGTTCACTATTCTATGTCAGGAAGACCATTTGTCCCTTTCGTGATCATATGGCTAACCACAGAGCCTCAATCCAGATGGCCAAAGAGAGTGGAATGTTGGCTAAACCAGTGGCTAAACACTTCTGCGTGGCACGACATTCATTGGCATCTTTGAGGTTGATAATTATTGACTATATCACGCCCCCCTCTCGAAGAGGAGAACGTGCCAAAATTATTTTACTCAGGGAAGCTATGTGAATCCACAGGTTGGACACTATGGCTTAGAGGACATAACGACACTATTCACTATGGCTTCTTTTTAGATACTGTCAGAGTCGAAAAATAGCTTACACCTTTGTTTATGAATAGAACCAGGTTTCTCTCCAGAATAATGAGTGCTGAGTTGTCAATTGTCTCAACTGAAGGTGGGGTAAACAAAGCCCAGAGACAGAGTTTGTTTGGAAGATCCAAAACAAATAGCTTTCCACAATACAACCAGAGAGGAATTTAGAATACTAACAAGTCCTAGCCATCGCCCACTTCTTGAACTAACCAATGATCCCAGGTGCAGTACATGTCCCACCCCCTAACCAATGGAAAGAGAGCACACAGTATCTATTGTAGTATGTCTTGAGTTAGTAAATAAATATAGCTTGCAATAGGCTTGGTGACACAAGACTCTCATCAACAATTATCAGTCGGATAATTGGAGGACTGGATCCGGTTGCGCTAGCCAATGTTTCCCCTGTATGGTATGTTTCTCTGTGGCCACTTTGTTACCCGGTTAATGTATGCCAGTCATTCTCATTCTATGTATCTGTATTTTCAATCATTTGTTAATGTTTGTATTTATGTCTAGATATTCTGTTTAGGTATTAATGTTAGATCTGTAGTGTATCAGATGTATTGTTTTCCCCTTTTTATACTAAAAGAATCATCCACCTGGTGTTAGAGCCGGAGTGGTTTTTAAATCTACATCAGGTCTTGTGTATTTCATCATTTATTACTAAGGGTTATTGAGCGTCTCAGTCGCTCAAACAGCTTTCATATCATAAAGGTTAATCAGCGTTACATTGTGGTAGTATTACAGTAATAAGGTTTACAGCGTAAGCATACCCTTACAGTGTATTGTTACAAGGTTGTGTGTGTGTAGATTAGTGAGCGTCAGCGCCGCTCGCATCCCGCTCTCGTGGTACAGCGTCCGCTACGCTAATAGCGTAGCAGTACGGTACTCGGGCCGCCTATAGCGTGCTCGATACCAAGCGTAAGCCGTGAGCGAACATGCCGCTCGTGCGTCTCGACCACGGCCTAGCGTCTGTTACGCTAAGTGCGTACCATTACGGCACCTCGTGCGCCTATTGCGTATGTTGTCTTTAATAAGTATATAGCTTAAGTTCAAGATAAATAATCAGCTTTATCAATTGGGGGCTAGTCCGGTCCACCTCATATCCGCAGTCAGACGAAAACAACAGACTTTATCGATCAGCAAAAGGGCGGATAGGTAGTATCTTGTAGTGCTGATCGGATGTGCGTCTGTGTCTGCTTCTCTTGGTTTGTAGGGATGCTGGTGGAATCCGAGGAAGGTAAGAACATACAGCTATTGTTTTAAATCTGTTTTTTTTTCTATCTCTCTCTCTTTTTCTCTCTCTCTCTCTCTCTCTGTTTGGCGCCAATTGCGCACACAATACATGCACATACACCTGTATTTTATTTTGTGTATTTTCGCATAGTCACTCTTGTTGCCATTAGAATTGATTGTTAGACACGTACTGAGGAAATTTATTTGGTGTATCTGGACTTTGTGCGTACGTGTCTCGGGCAACGTGCGAGATTATGTACGTGACGCAAAGGCGTACACACGTGGCGTACATTACGCAACCTGCGTACGGATACGCCCACTGAAACTCAGATTACATGATAAACATTGTTCTAGTGTGGGTGGTATAATAGCCACCTGATAATAGCATAAGTTTGTTCAGTTGCCAAAAAGTTTAGTTTAAAAAGAACCTTTTTCTATTGCAAAACCCAGGAATTGGACTACTGCCTGTATGAAAGGAATTTCTGTACAGAAAGATTAGAGTGTATATGAATGAACAGGAGTGAGTGTGGAAATAAAGGTATTCTTTTGTGAACCCAGAAATCGGGATCCCGTCGGAGACCACATCAGGTGAGTGGACACTTGGTGGCGTGGGACTGGCTTGCCCGCGTTAACATTATATAAGGTAAAGGAGCAAGTAGTACTCGCAAACAAAAAAAAAGAATTGCGAAGGTTGAAGCGCAGCCCAGGGGGTTTGCGTAGTACCCATATAGACACAAGTTGAGCTCCGGCTGAAGGTTTCACAGCCTAAACAAACGATTCCGCTGGTCGTAAGGCGTATAAATAATAGTTATTTATACGAAGTGCGACTGTACCGCATGTAATTGTGTGCATTAGTTTGTTACCTTGATACCCATTAAAAATTTATTGTGGGGTCATAAACGCTATTTGTACACTCTAACGTGATTTGTGTAGGTTTTTGTTATTTTAAGGGAGTTTCGCTGTTCACTCAGGAAATCTCCAACAACCAATACTTACTGGGGAGGGTAGCATACTCCCACACGCCCCAGTAAATAGAGGTTACAAGAAAAAAAAAAATCCAGCGAATTGGGTACGACCAGTGGTGGACACATTGCTGGAACTCGTATTGGCCAATTGGGGCGTAAGTGAGTGAAGGCACTAGTTGAACTTTCACCGTCGCCTTACCGGGGGGAACTTGGTTTGTTTTGTAAGAATTTGCTAAAACAGCAATATCTGCAAACGATGGGGGCCAGTTGCTCAAAGAAGGGACGTCCAACAAGGGTTCACGTTGGTATTTGTTGGCCCAAAGGGTCAGCACGGTATATAATGTGTGAGAAATACGGCTCACACACACAGGTATTATGCAAAGAATGGGAACGAATGACTGAGAATGATGGGGAACAGTTTCCCCGGGTGGGCAGTTTGAATCCTGAGGTATTGCAGAATCTAAGAAAAAGAATAGGTCTAATAAAGTCTGCAAAGCAGAGGATTAGACATTATGATTGTTTACAGGTATGGCAACAAGAGAGTGAAGTACAACAGAAATTAGCTCAAAAAGCAAATTCACATCCTGGTAGAAGTTTGATAGCAACGGCACCACCACCGTATATAGTAGGAAAAAAAGTGGCTGCAGAGAATGGCATACGGGTACACAAAAAGGGTGCACTTAACCAATGTAGTAGTGATAAGAGTAAAATGAATATTAATGATAAGAATAATTGTAACAAATGTAATAATGATAGAAGGAAAACTGATAAATGTACAAATTCTAACCCATGCAAGTTGCACTCCATGTTAAACTTCCCTCAGGATTACAAGCAAGAAAGTGAGCCCAGCACGATGTCGGCACCTTTTCCAGCAGCCATCATACAAGACATCCAGGTGGACGCGACCAATTCGGTAAAGGCAGTAATCAAACCCCCTAACGGAGGGTCAGGTGAGGTCGTGTCCACAGGTAAGTACGGTGTTATATATCATGCACAAACAAATGTACCTCATATTGTAGAACCAACACAAGATGATGTGGTTGAATTTAATCCTGTCAGGGTGATCACAGTCCCAAATGGACAGACTGACGCTCTGGGAATCACTCCCGCCAGGAACCGTGCAATGCACCGTCCCTGGTCCCGGACAGAATTGAAGACAATTATGTCTGAATTCCCTGATCCTAGGAAAGATCTAGTTGCATGTCAGAGGTTTATTAAAGAACTAGGAAACTCCACAGAACCCACCAACAAAGGTTGGCGGACAGTGCTGAGGGCATGTTTGCCCTCCAGTGTTGACCCTGCGAAATTTATTACTGATTGTAAATTAGACACAGAAGTACCTCATACGGAGGAACACAATCAGGAATGTATTAAGCAGATCAACCAACAGTTAGGAGTATATTTCCCATCTGTTGTCGAGTGGAACAAAATCTTCTCCATAAGACAAAGAGAGGGGGAAAGTACTTCTGATTATTTCAATCGAGCAATGAAAACAATGGCTAGAGACACTGGGATCACGGACATTGAGAAAAATACACAGCATAGAGATATAGCGGTTAAGGTATTAATGGATGGTTTAAAGGTAGTATTGAGAACAAGGGTACAGACCACCAACCCAAACTGGAGAAATATCTCGGTGGCTGCATTAAGAAAGGCCGCTATGGGGCATGATCAAAACATCAGCAAGCACAGGGAGTCACAGGGAGGTAAGAAGCCTCAGATCCTTGTGGGTAAGTCAAAGGTGATAAGATGTTATAGCTGCCAGAAGGAAGGTCATTATGCACGAAGTTGTAGGTTTAAAGATCCACAGAAGGTATATCAACCCCCTAGACAAGAACAAGAGCGAAGTCATGACACACGAAATTGTAATCAGGAATCACCTAGGAAGAAGTTTGGGCCGCACCTGTAATGTGCAGTCAGTAAAGTTGATCATTAGTCGTGACAGTAAACCTGAGGTTACCGTTAATGAATATTGGGAGGTCAGTTCCTTGTAGACACAGGGATGGCCGGGTAAACTTTGTAATTTATCTGTAAATGTTTCATTTTCCCCATCACTGACGTTCATCGGCAGAACTCAAACATCACATAGCTACTTGGTCTTTGCAGAAGTCTACCTAACCCCAGTATGTCTTACCAGCATCGTTGTGTTTGGCCAGACGCAAAGGGTGGAGAGGGGAAATACTGAGGGGGGGGGGGGGAGATTATGCAGAGATACTGGTGGACATGTTGATGTGACAGCCTGCTGATGAAAATCTGACAATGTTTTTTTTTGTTGTGGCTTATATAACATATATATATATTGTTCTCTCTCTCTTTAGTTTTTTCTCATGTTTTCATGCTTTACAGATGGTATGTCACACATCAGTTAGACAAATAGTAATGCA
The DNA here is from genome assembly GCF_028390025.1 of Pseudophryne corroboree. Lineage (NCBI taxonomy): Eukaryota > Metazoa > Chordata > Amphibia > Anura > Myobatrachidae > Pseudophryne > Pseudophryne corroboree. Next base: position 609,033,967 of record NC_086447.1, read on the forward strand.
AGATTTTTTGCTCCTTACAGAAAGATCGCTGAGTCGGAAAGAATATTGCATCACCGGAATGTTCGTTTGGAAGACTGAGAGACAGCACCTTTGAGATGACGACAGAGCAAGAAGAACAACAAGACTAGAAGACATCGTAACATTTTTCTTTCCCCTCAATTATTTTCTGTACCCCCATTACAAATTTCTCTTTCTCCTCCTGTAAGATGGACTCGCCCCAAGAGACTGCAGTCTGTGTTTTCCTGTTGACCCTGATGTTGACCAGAGCAGTCTGTTTCGGTGAGAGTTCCAGTGAGGTCGAGAAAGGATCTAGAATGGAATCTGATGACTAGGATGGAGGCGTAGATTTCCAAGAGCAACACAATCACCGAGTAAAGGCGAGTACCAGAAAACGATCCAGTAGCTATGTTATTAATAGACATTGTGAAGGATTGTTAGCTGAAGAGAACTGCATCTGTAGGCATTGTGACAATATAGTTGAGGATGGGTGCATCAAGAAATGTCAGTCCAATTTTAAAATCCACATGGACCGGCATCCATTGAGTGACTATCACTCCTTAGTGGGTAAAGTGTTAAACCAGACAGACTGTTGGGTATGCTCTCAAGTACCTCAAGGTCATAGCAAATCAGGACTAGTACCATTCCCTTTATCTGTAGGAGAGGTACTTGAGTTAAGTGGTGGGAGACCGGTGGACAAGAGGTTTAATATCTCTAGTCCTCCTAGTTTGAAGCTCCACCAATATCATGTGGATAGGTCCTTAGTATGCTTTAACATGTCCAATCCCCGAAAGCCGGGAAATTGGGAAGTGTCATGGAGTAATCAAACCATGACCTTTTCATACAGAGCCGACAGAATGCCCATAGATACAGAGCTTATGCGCCACATAGTCAACAGTGGAAAATATTTCCGGTATAGGTACACTCTAGGAAGTAGGACCATGCGAGTTGGAGAAGTATCACCAGGATACTGTGCACATATCATACAACCGGATACGTGTACTAGACAGATGGGAGAATTAGGGTTAGGAGATTTCACATGGAAAGTTTGTAACATCGTTATGTCATACTCAGTCCCATATGTTCTCCCCGATGATGCATATTTCATATGCGGGAGGAAGGCGTATAAGTGGCTTGCCCCAAACTCAGAGGGATTGTGTTACATTGGAAAAGTACTGCCTGAAGTAATGACTGTATCCCATATCAAAATGAAAGACATTCACCGCGGTGCCCAAGCTCCTTATACTCACACTCATTACGAGCACATCGTTAAACGGCACCTGATAGAGAAAATAGAGCATCCGGCCTCTGATCTGATCCATGAATCCACTGGGATTCAATTCCTACTCGCGTTAGATATCACTCGTACCGCCAGAGGAGTGATAAATTATAGGTATATATCTGCGCTAGCAAACTTGTTAGATAATATCACTGAAATGTATGACGACACGTTCAGGTATACTGGGAGAGAGTTACAAGCCTACAAAACAGAGCTGGTTCAGCATAGGATGATTCTCAATTACCTCACAGCAGTGACAGGCGGGTATTGTGTCACCCTAGCAACTCAGTATGGTGTAAAGTGCTGCACGTATATTACAAACAGCACTGAGGACTCGGCCGAGGTCATAGACCAAAAGATGGATGACATTTTGCAATTGAAGTAGGAGTTCCGAAGGAGACATAATCTCACTCTCGCTGCTGTGAGTAATGAGCTGACCAGTTGGGTGTCATGGTTGAACCCACGAAATTGGTTCTCTGGTTTAGGAGAATGGGCCCAAGGTATTATCATGGATGTAGGGAAATTTCTCTTGTGTATTCTGGGAGTCGTCATATTGGTTGGTCTGATATTTAGATGCGTTCGGACTTTAATGAAGTGTAAATGTAGTACCAGAGTGATGAGTCTGAGGAGCGAGGACACTGTAATAACAACAACTAATTTGATTTATGACCCAACGATAGAGACAATGGCCCTCATTCCGAGTTGATCGGTCGCAAGGCGAATTTAGCAGAGTTACACACGCTAAGCCGCCGCCTACTGGGAGTGAATCTTAGCTTCTTAAAATTGCGACCGATGTATTCGCAATATTGCGATTACTAACTACTTAGCAGTTTCAGAGTAGCTTCAGACTTACTCTGCCTGTGCGATCAGTTCAGTGCTTGTCGTTCCTGGTTGACGTCACAAACACACCCAGCGTTCGCCCAGGCACTCCCACCGTTTCTCCGGCCACTCCTGCGTTTTTTCCGGAAACGGTAGCGTTTTCAGCCACACGCCCCTGAAACGCCGTGTTTCCGCCCAGTAACACCCATTTCCTGTCAATCACATTACGATCGCCGGAGCGAAGAAAAAGCCGTGAGTAAAAATACTTTCTTCATAGTAAAGTTACTTGGCGCAGTCGCAGTGCGAACATTGCGCATGCGTACTAAGCGGATTTTCACTGCGATGCGATGAAAAATACCGAGCGAACAACTCGGAATGAGGGCCTATGTTGTGATGAAAATGTGATTCCACGGTCCGTTTCTTTCACCCGTTTCTCCTTTGTTTTCCTCCATGGTACAAGGACATCCACTTGGAAGAAGAATTTGACAACCTCTTTTATACAGACCATTGATGAACTGTGTCACAGACCCCCAATATCCCTAGTGACTTTAACTTTTTACGAAAGCCCAATACTTTAGAGACTATAATTTTATGGACACTGGGACAGCTTTTGCTTACCACTTACAGCAAAAGCACCGAGAGACATCAGACAACATGTACATCAAGACAAGACATCAGACAAGACCTCAATCGGCGACTGTCTATTAAAACTCACATAGTTTTACGACTGCATTCATAACAATTGTTTCTTATCTTCGCCACTACAACCTTCAGGTAATGACACACATAGTCAACAGGGAATATAGACACGTATATCAGCATTCACATGTTCCCCCCCATTCATGTATCATCAACTAAATGTGCTCCCCCATTTGTTGCAACCAAAAGCCGAAAAAAGCTCGGTAGAGTTTGACAGCCCATCAACAGACCCTTAATACGGGATAAGAAGGATTCAAATGTATACTTCGCAATACCTCGAAGCTTGATTTAGAACACGTACGGCACGATGATACATGACCCATCAGAAATGGATTCATACACACATGCTTCTACTATCTCACTAGGTCATATCTTTCTCACCTTCTCCTCTCCTTCCTTACCCAATCATAAAAAGGTATTTACATGATGACATATATTTTTCTGTTTTGTTTAGGAAGTGGCAGTTATTGATGACTGCCAAAGGCTGGACTGTCGGAGTCGAAAAATATCATGATTCATATGCCTTGTATTAACTCCTAATGTGTGCGCATGCTGCTCGTCGCCTGGTCCCCCGTGCGTACACATCCCCGCAGATTTTGTAAAGGAAGCTCCAGCGTCTCGTGTGCATGGGATGTGTAAATACGGCGGAGTTTGTGAGCTTGTAGCGTGCGACTTGATCGTGACATATTTAACCCAAATAGCGTAATAATATATTATAGTTAATATTCCCCTTAACAATGTCAGCAAGTATGGTAAGTTTAAAACCTCTTAGACAGAGAGATTCCTCTTTGCATGCTGGGAGGGCTCAGACAAAGGTTGGAGGGTAGTGTTTGGTGTCCAGCTGTGGGGTATTGAAGGGGTGTTGTGCCTATGATAATTGGGAGGGATTCGCATAGTTCCTGCTCATGGTTATGCCAGAAGTAGAAAATAAGATTAATTGCATTCCGAATAAATTACACAAGTGCAGGGTAGGTGAATAGAATTCAGTCATTTATTTCCCACAGACTGAATACAATAGCCTTATTTACACTAAGCTTTGAGATTCTATGAAGAGGGCTTACACCTTTGTTTATGAATAGAACCAGGTTTCTCTCCAGAATAATGAGTGCTGAGTTGTCAATTGTCTCAACTGAAGGTGGGGTAAACAAAGCCCAGAGACAGAGTTTGTTTGGAAGATCCAAAACAAATAGCTTTCCACAATACAACCAGAGAGGAATTTAGAATACTAACAAGTCCTAGCCATCGCCCACTTCTTGAACTAACCAATGATCCCAGGTGCAGTACATGTCCCACCCCCTAACCAATGGAAAGAGAGCACACAGTATTGTAGTATGTCTTGAGTTAGTACATAAATATAGCTTGCAATAGGCTTGGTGACACAAGACTCTCTCTCATCAACAATTATCAGTCGGATAATTGGAGGACTGGATCCGGTTGCGCTAGCGAATGTTTCCCTGTATGGTATGTTTCTCTGTGGCCACTTTGTTACCCGGTTAATGTATGCCAGTCATTCTCATTCTATGTATCTGTATTTTCAATCATTTGTTAATGTTTGTATTTATGTCTAGATATACTGTTTAGGTATTAATGTTAGATCTGTAGTGTATCAGATGTATTGTTTTCCCCTTTTTATACTAAAAGAATCATCCACCTGGTGTTAGAGCTGGAGTGGTGTATTTCATCATTTATTACTAAGGGTTATTGAGCGTCTCAGTCGCTCAAACAGCTTTCATATCATAAAGGTTAATCAGCGTTACATTGTGGTAGTATTACAGTAATAAGGTTTACAGCGTAAGCATACCCTTACAGTGTATTGTTACAAGGTTGTGTGTGTGTAGATTAGTGAGCGTCAGCGCCGCTCGCATCCCGCTCTCGCGGTACAGCGTCCGCTATGCTAATAGCATAGCAGTACGGTACTCGGGCCGCCTATAGCGTGCTCGATACCAGGCGTAAGCCGGGAGCGAACGTGCCGCTCGTGCGTCTCGACCACGGCCTAGCGTCTGTTACGCTAAGTGCGTACCATTACGGCACCTCGTGCGCCTATTGCATATGTTGTCTTTAATAAGTATATAGCTTAAGTTCAAGATAAATAATCAGCTTTATCAATACATAATAAATTATCCATGCAGGACACCTAGTTATGAGTCAAGTTTCACAGCAAGCACCTACTTAATAGGAGACAAAGTGCCTTTTTGGTACTAGTAGATTCTTTTCATTTTTTCACTTAAAGGTTTTCACTTTCAAGCCTGGTGAGTGCACCCCCTTGCTTGCTTCTATGGAGGTGTCTGGCAACCAATGATGGGTAGCTACCCCAGCAACGATCACTAAGTGGTGTGAGTGAGGATCATATGGAGATAGATTTCGGCCCTGGCAGCTCCTGGCTCCAGCATCGGTTCACATTATCCCTTGCCTTGGCCCTGCTTCTGTGAGGTGGTGAGGGTCTTGCTGCTGGTGCTACTGGATATGCTGAGTTATGGAGGGCCGCTGTCATACCTAGTACTAGTATGCATGTCATTAAGAGTAAGATACAAAAACACTTCCAATTTTAAACAGCAGACTGTAAATATTCTTGCCTCATTCTCGTGGCAGCGATTTGCTCTGAATTAGGCCATTAGTTTCCTTGGCTCACAAAGCCTGGACTTTATACAAGCCCAACACTATGTGCTCCAACATTTACCTCACCTTTGGATGTTAGTAATAAACTGTATTTGACCCTCAATAACTCCCAGTTTATTTCTAAGGGTATTTCTTGCTTCTGTGGGCTACTTCTAAGCCCCCATTATGGAGGAGATAGACAGGTATTTTTCAATAGGCAATCCACGTTCCACATCTGGATACTGCAACCATTGCTAAGACCTTATCTATGCAAATAAGTACTTATCTTCCTTAATGTCTCAGGAAATGCATTTTAGAGTGTATTGTAGGGGTTAGTGGGTTCAACATGATTGACTGGCGGATATGATGCCAGCGGTCACAATACCGACGCTGGCAACTTGATTTTTTAAATTCCGACAGGGGTGAAGTATGTTCCCCTCTGCATTCTACCCTCTACCACTAACCCCCCCTTCCTGCATCCTAACCCTCCCCCATAGTGCCTAATTCTAACCTCCCCAGTGGTGTCAGGATCTGGCCTGGGATCTGCAGTTACTCACCCCAGTGCCAGCTTCCTCTGATCATTCGTGCGATCAGACGCCAGATGTAGAGACAAGTGGCTGTGCTGTCTACTCCCTCCGGGTTTTATGGGGTATTTCTGCACAGTGCCCTCTGGTGGGGTTCCATGTAGATGCGTACTAACTACCGGATACCTGATCAAAGGGCTGCGACATGCTTGCCAGGTGCCGCAAAGCCCATATCCTCTGGGGAGGGGGTCACTGGTGAAAACCACTGGCAGGTTAGGCCCTACACCTCTGGTTAAGTCTCACCAACATCCGGGGTTAGCTAGTGTGTGAAGAAGTACTACATTTGCCCATCTCGTCTGCTGCTGCCTTCCCAGTCAGTAACTCCTCCTCTCAGCACACCAGCTGAGACCACCAGGGACCAGTTTGTGACAGGTGGTGTCTAACTTTAAACACCCCCCCCCCCCCTCATTAGCCGAGCCCTAAAATCCCCCCCCACACACAGCCAAACCTGAACCCACCAGGTGTCGCCTAACCTAAACTACCCTAACCCACCCACTATACTTATGGTCGGGATGCCAGCTGTTGGGATTCCGGCATCTCTCTCCTGGCCCTGTCAGGATTCTGTCATTGGCATTATGATGGGTGTCAGGATTCCAGCATCAGTATTCTGACTGCATCTGGGGTTACCTATCTACTTCTATGAGTTTTCTAATTGGTTCGAGGCTCTCTTCAATTGTTCCAAATGTGCATGTGCAGATGCCTCTTTTTACCACTGCTTGTGGTACCAATAAAGCAATAACCATAGTTTTTTAAAAATATTTTTAACTATGTAACTCTCTTACCTAAATGGGTACATTTTGGTTTTACTTTTTTGAAGTGAAGGCTCACCAGTGGTTGTAAGTAACTTTTGTTGCTCATTTCATCTGTGGCTAAGAAGTGTATCCTGCAGCACTGTATTCTCTGACTCTTTTGGCAGATTTTTTCTTTTTTGTCTTTTGCATAGACTGGTTGGAAGCCACTTGAGAATGAGATGCTAGGGTTGGCTCCTTCTTTGCTTTCTGGGAAAGTTATATTTACTCTATTACTATTTCTAAATAAAAAAAAGTTTCTGTACCACTGGTTGGTATGAGACTAAACTATTAGAGGATCCTCCATTCACTGTTGACTTCTATATGGTAGCATAGTATACTATCTATAGGGATTCCGCTCAGGATCCTGGTGGTCGGGATCCCAGCAGTCAAAATACTAATGTCGGAATCCTGATGCTGATCGAAATGCCGGCTCCAGCATCACGACTAGGAGCACGACACCTGTACCAGAATCCCACCCACCGGGATCCCAAACGAGCATGGACTGGGTAGCCAGGCAGGATAGCCACGCAGTGGGGGGGGGGGGAGTCAGGATTAGGCTGCGGGTGGAGGGTTAGGTTTAGGATGTGGGGATGGGGGGTTAGGTTCAGGTACTGCAGGGGAGGAAGGGTTAGTTTTAGGTTTCAGGGAGGGGGGATTTGGTTTAGACACCCCCTGTGAGAGTTAGGGGTAGGCTGCAGGGGGGGGGGGGGAGGGTTAGATTTAGGCTAAGGAGACAGAGTGTTAGGAGGCAGTGGGGTAAGGTAAGTATACTTACCTTACCCATGTCAATATTCTAAGCAATGGGATGCCGCAGTCGGTCTTCTGACTGCTGGCATCCCAACTGCCAGCATTTCCTACCCAACGCATCTACAGGCATATTATTTGCAGGCTCTGGAGACCTTCATTGGTTGTTTAGTAGGATGCAAAATGCAGCTATAAAGTCCTTTCCTGGTTACAGCCACACATATAATTGGGCAAGGACTGAAACATCCTTTTTCAGCATCTGTAAATGCTGAAAGGCAACTTTAAGGCCCGTATTCACGGGTCGATGCAGGAGAGATGTGTGCTGAGCGAACTGCTCAGCCCACATCTCTCCCACCGCTCAGCACAGCGCGATGTGTGCTGAGCATGCAGGGGGAGACGGGGGGGGGGGGCGCTCATTTCACCCAGCGGGTGAAATGAGCGACCTGCTAGATTGGCCTGCATCAGATTGCTTAGGTTATCGCTCCGTGAGTACCCCCCTTTAGACGCACCATTGATCACACCATTAAACTTGCACCAGCTCGGTGGAGGCAGATTTTATGTCCGAGTATGTTCTCCTACTCTATGTAAGCAATTAAGCACCTTTGTATGCAAACACTTCATGGACATGCTCACGGCACTTCCATAACAAACCCAGAAGATGGAGCATTGCAATACATCTGAACAGTCACTTCCGAGGAATGCTAAATGCATTTTCAATGTACTTCTCATTGCATGCATTTGAAATCGCAACTGCAACTATGTACTAACACAATCAGGATTCATGTGCTGTGAAACTTAGATATGTAGCAAACAAAAACCAAGTGGCGCTTGACAATCAGATGATTGGAGACATTTATTTAAAAAATAAGATTTTACTCACCGGTAAATCTATTTCTCGTAGTCCGTAGTGGATGCTGGGGACTCCGTAAGGACCATGGGGAATAGACGGGCTCCGCAGGAGACTGGGCACTCTATAAGAAAGATTTGGTACTATCTGGTGTGCACTGGCTCCTCCCTCTATGCCCCTCCTCTAGACCTCAGTTAGGATACTGTGCCCGGAAGAGCTGACACAATAAGGAAAGATTTTGAATCCCGGGTAAGACTCATACCAGCCACACCAATCACACCGTATAACTCGTGATACTATACCCAGTTAACAGTATGAAATATAACTGAGCCTCTCAACAGATGGCTCAACAATAACCCTTTAGTTAGGCAATAACTATATACAAGTATTGCAGACACTCCGCACTTGGGACGGGCGCCCAGCATCCACTACGGACTACGAGAAATAGATTTACCGGTGAGTAAAATCTTATTTTCTCTAACGTCCTAGTGGATGCTGGGGACTCCGTAAGGACCATGGGGATTATACCAAAGCTCCCAAACGGGCGGGAGAGTGCGGATGACTCTGTAGCACCGAATGAGAGAACTCAAGGTCCTCCTCAGCCAGGGTATCAAATTTGTAGAATTTTGCAAACGTGTTTGCCCCTGACCAAGTAGCAGCTCGGCAAAGTTGTAAAGCCGAGACCCCTCGGGCAGCCGCCCAAGATGAGCCCACCTTCCGTGTGGAATGGGCTTTTACAGATTTAGGCTGCGGTAAGCCTACCGCAGAATGCGCCAGCTGAATAGTGCTACAAATCCAGCGCGCAATAGACTGCTTAGAAGCAGGAGCACCTATCTTGTTGGGTGCGTACAGGACAAAAAGCGAGTCAGTCTTTCTGACTCCAGCCGTCCTGGAAACATAAAGTTTCAGGGCCCTGACTACATCCAGTAACTTGGAATCCTCCTAGTCCCCAGTAGCCGCAGGCACCACAATAGGTTGGTTCAAGTGAAAAGCAGATACCACCTTAGGGAGAAACTGGGGACGAGTCCTCAATTCTGCCCAATCCATATGAAAAATCAGATAAGGGCTTTTACAAGACAAAGCCGCCAATTCTGACACGCGCCTGGCCGAAGCCAAGGCCAATAACATGACCACTTTCCACGTGAGATATTTCAGATCCACAGTTTTAAGTGGTTCAAACCAATGTGATTTTAGGAAACTCAACACCACATTGAGATCCCAAGGTGCCACGGGAGGCACAAAAGGGGGCTGAATATGAAGCACTCCCTTTACAAAAGTCTGAACTTCAGGCAGTGAAGCCAGTTCTTTCTGGAAGAAAATCGACAGGGCCGAAATCTGGACTTTAATGGAACCCAATTTCAGGCCCATAGTCACTCCCGACTGTAGGAAGTGTAGAAAGCGACCCAGCTGAAATTCCTCTGTTGGGGCCTTCTGAGCCTCACACCACGCAACATATCTTCGCCAAATACGGTGATAATGGTTCGCGGTTACTTCTTTCCTGGCTTTTATTAGCGTAGGAATGACTTCCTCCGGAATGCCCTTTTCCTTTAGGATCCGGAATTCAACCGCCATGCCGTCAAACGCAGCCCCGGTAAGTCTTGGAACAGACAGGGCCCCTGCTGCAGCAGATCCTGTCTGAGCGGTAGAGGCCATGGGTCCTCTGATATCATTTCCTGAAGTTCCGGGTACCAAGCCCTTCTTGGCCAATCCGGAACCACGAGTATCGTTCTTACTCCTCGCCTTCTTATTATTCTCAGTACCTTTGGTATGAGAGGCAGAGGAGGGAACACATAAACCGACTGGTACACCCACGGTGTCACTAGAGCGTCCACAGCTATCGCCTGAGGGTCCCTTGACCTGGCGCAATATCTCTTTAGCTTTTTGTTGAGGCGGGACGCCATCATGTCCACCTGTGGCCTTTCCCAACGGTTTACCAAGAGTAGGAAGACTTCTGGATGAAGTCCCCACTCTCCCGGGTGTAGGTCGTGTCTGCTGAGGAAGTCTGCTTCCCAGTTGTCCACTCCCGGAATGAACACTGCTGACAGTGCTAGTACGTGATTTTCCGCCCATCGGAGAATCCTTGTGGCTTCTGCCATTGCCATCCTGCTTCTTGTGCCGCCCTGTCGGTTCACATGGGCGACTGCCGTGATGTTGTCTGACTGGATCAGTACCGGCTGGTCTTGAAGCAGGGGTCTTGCCTGACTTAGGGCATTGTAAATGGCCCTTAGTTCCAGAATATTTATATGTAGGGAAGTCTCCTGACTTGACCATAGTCCTTGGAAGTTTCTTCCCTGTGTGACTGCTCCCCAGCCTCGAAGGCTGGCATCCGTGGTCACCAGGACCCAGTCCTGTATGCCGAATCTGCGGCCCTCTAGAAGATGAGCACTCTGCAGCCACCACAGTAGAGACACCCTGGTCCTTGGAGACAGGGTTATCATTTGATGCATCTGAAGATGCGATCCCGACCACTTGTCCAAGAGGTCCCACTGGAAGGTCCTCGCATGGAACCTGCCGAATGGAATTGCCTCGTATGAAGCCACCATTTTTCCCAGGACTCGTGTGCAACGATGCACCGATACCCGTTTTGGTTTTAGGAGGTCTCTGACTAGAGATGACAACTCCTTGGCTTTCTCCTGCGGGAGAAACACTTTTTTCAGTTCGGTGTCCAAAATCATCCCCAGGAACAGTAAGCGAGTGGAAGGAACCAGCTGTGACTTTGGAATGTTCAGAATCCAGCCATGCTGTTGTAGCACCTCCTGAGATAGTGCTACTCCGACCAGTAACTGCTCCCTGGACCTCGCCTTTACAAGGAGATCGTCCAAGTATGGGATAATTAAAACTCCCTTTTTTCGAAGGAGTATCATCATTTCTGCCATTACCTTGGTAAACACCCTCGGTGCCGTGGACAGTCCAAACGGTAGTGTCTGGAATTGGTAATGGCAATCCTGTACCACAAATCTGAGGTACTCCTGGTGAGGGAGGTAAATAGGGACATGCAGGTAAGCATCCTTGATGTCCAGGGATACCATGTAATCCCCCTCGTCCAGGCTTGCAATAACCGCCCTGAGCGATTCCATCTTGAACTTGAATTTTTTTATGTAAGTGTTCAAGGATTTCAAATTTAAAATGGGTCTCACCGAACCGTCTGGTTTCGGTACCACAAACAGTGTGGAATAGTAGCCCCGGCCTTGTTGAAGTAGGGGTACCTTGACTATCACCTGCTGGGAATACAGCTTGTGAATGGCCTCTATCACAGCCTCCCTGCCCGATGGAGTCGTCGGTAAGGCTGATTTGAGGAAACGGCGGGGGGGCGGCGCCTCGAATTCCAGCTTGTACCCCTGAGATACTACTTGAAGGATCCAGGGATCCACCCGTGAGCGAGCCCACTGATCGCTGAAATTTTTGAGACGGCCCCCCACCGTACCTGGCTCCGCCTGTGGAGCCCCACCGTCATGCGGCTGATTTGGAAGAAGCGGGGGAGGACTTTTGGTCCTGGGAACCGGCTGTGTGTTGCAGCTTTTTCCCCCTTCCTCTGCCTCTAGACAGAAAGGACCCGCCTTTTCCGCGCCTGTTTTTCTGGGGTCGAAAGGACTGTACCTGGTAATACGGTGCTTTCTTAGGCTGTGAGGGGACATGGGGCAAAAATGCAGACTTCCCAGCCGTTGCTGTGGTAACCAGGTCTGAGAGACCGTCCCCGAATAACTCCTCACCCTTATAAGGCAAAACTTCCATGTGCCTTTTAGAATCTGCATCTCCTGTCTACTGCCGAGTCCATAAGCCTCTCCTAGCAGAGATGGACAAAGCACTTATTCTAGATGCCAGCCGGCAGATCTCCCTCTGTGCATCTCTCATGTATAAGACCGAGTCTTTTTTTTTTTTTTTTTAAATTGTTTATTTTAATTTTCAGGTTATAAATGTCACAACAGCTCCCCACCACACGTGGGGTGAGCTGCTACTTGTTACAATATACTATCAAGACCGAGTCTTTTATATGCTCTATGGTTAGCAATATAGTCTCTCTGTCTAGGGTGTCAATATTTTCCGACAGGGAATCTGACCAAGCAGCAGCAGCACTGCACATCCAGGCTGAGGCAATAGCTGGTCTCAGTATAACACCAGTGTGTGTGTAAATAGATTTTAGGATAGCCTCCTGCTTTCTATCAGCAGGTTCCTTTAGGGCGGCCGTATCCGGAGACGGTAGTGCCACCTTTTTAGACAAACGTGTGAGCGCTTTATCCACCCTAGGGGGAGTTTCCCAACGTGACCTATCCTCAGACGAGAAAGGGAACGCCATTAGTAATTTTTTTCAAATCACCAATTTTTTATCGGGGAAAGCCCACGCTTCTTCACACACCTCATTCAATTCCTCAGATGGGGGAAAAACTATAGGTAGTTTTTTCTCTCCAAACATAATACCCTTCTTTGAGGTACCCGGGTTTATATCAGTAAGGTGTAATACCTCTTTCATTGCCTCAATCATGCCACAAATGGCCCTAGTGGACATTAAATTTGACTCATCGTCGTCGACACTTGCATCAGTATCCGTGTCGACATCTGTGTCTGCCATCTGAGGTAGTGGTCGTTTCAGGGCCCCTGACGGCCTTTGAATCGTCTGGGCAGGCACGAGCTGAGAAGCCGGCTGTCCCGCATTTGGCATGTCGTCAAATTTTTTATGTAAGTACTCGACACTTGCACGTAATTCCTTCCATAAATCCATCCACTCAGGTGTCTGCCCCGCAGGGGGTGACATCACATTAATAGGCATCTGCTCCGCCTCCACATAAGTCTCCTCATCAAACATGTCGACACAGCCGTACCGACACACCGCACACACACAGGGAATGCTCTTACAAGGAGACAGGACCCCACAAAAGCCCTTTGGGGAGACAGAGAGAAAGTATGCCAGCACACACCAGAGCGCTATAATAATACAGGGACTAACTGAATTATGACCCTTTATAGCTGCTTATAATATTAAACTGCGCCCAAATTTAGTGCCCCCCTCTCTTTTTTACCCTTTCCGTAGTGTAGACTGCAGGGGAGAGTCAGGGAGCTTCCTTCCAGCGGAACTGTGAGGGAATAATGGCGCCAGTGTGCTGAGGGAGAAGGCTCCGCCCCTTTTTCGGCGGCCTTTCTCCCGCTTTTTTCTGTAATTCTGGCAGGGGTAATTACCACATATATAGCCTCTGGGACTATATATTGTGGTTATTTTTGCCAGCCAAGGTGATAATATTGCTGCTCAGGGCGCCCCCCCCCCCAGCGCCCTGCACCCTCAGTGACCGGAGTGTGAAGTGTGTATGAGGAGCAATGGCGCACAGCTGCAGTGCTGTGCGCTACCTTGGTGAAGACTGAAGTCTTCTGCCGCCGATTTTCCGGACCATCTTCATGCTTCTGGCTCTGTAAGGGGGACGGCGGCGCGGCTCTGGGAACGAACACCAAGGACGAGTCCTGCGGTCGATCCCTCTGGAGCTAATGGTGTCCAGTAGCCTAAGAAGCCCAAGCTAGCTGCAAGCAGGTAGGTTCGCTTCTTCTCCCCTTAGTCCCACGATGCAGTGAGCCTGTTGCCAGCAGGTCTCACTGTAAAATAAAAAACCTAATTTTAAACTTTCTTTCTAGCAGCTCAGGAGAGCTCCTAGTGTGCAACCAGCTCGGGCCGGGCACAGAAATCTAACTGAGGTCTGGAGGAGGGGCATAGAGGGAGGAGCCAGTGCACACCAGATAGTACCAAATCTTTCTTATAGAGTGCCCAGTCTCCTGCGGAGCCCGTCTATTCCCCATGGTCCTTACGGAGTCCCCAGCATCCACTAGGACGTTAGAGAAATATAAATGGAATACCACAACCTCCCGGGGATATGTTATAATATTAATACATCACAATAATATAAATGTACAATGGAATATAACTAAGCATCCAGGATGTTATTGGAGCACCAATTAAAAATAAATCATAAAAGTTAAATTATTAATACCACCAGAGGGGTCATAGAACGTGCAGAGTTCAATATATGCACTGAGATATACGGCTAAAAAGTCATTGTCAAATGAAAGAATCACTCACGGCTGTGTACTTGAAAAGTGTTACATGTAGCATAAATGAATGGCGTTGTACAGCCAGTGCAGAATTGATGAGATGACAAATGGATGTATATACACCTGTAGCGCTGGGCAGGAGCTTTCGATGCCTGCTCCCTGGTGCTATCCCGTTGGACAGGGAAATATTAAACACCAGAGCCTCAGCGATGGATGAGAACGGTGCCACGCCGTGCAGGGAGCCCTGGTTGTCTGTCCTCACCCGATCAATGCTGTCTTCAGTGGCTCCGTGTCTCCCAAGCGGGGACAGATGGCTGATGGAGCCGGAGCTGTAACGATAGTCAGGCCGGGTGCACTGGCTGACAGCCGACCTGTCTGTATTTGGTAAAGCACCCGATATAGTTCCCGTGCGCAGGCCCGCACCAAACCTGTTAGGGACGGCAATTACCGCTCCTACCGTCCAGGCAGGAGATCGCAGAGCCGGCCCTAACCAATATGATGCCCTAGGCAAGATTTTGGCTGGTGCCCCCTAGCACCACCGCTGGTTCCGCCTCTGACCTTGCACCTCTTTCCCAGCACCATCACCCGTCATCCATAGCAGTCCTTATTTTGGTGTTTGTACCCCCTATATTTTAAATAGTAACAGTACGCACATTTGGCGCACAGCACAAAAAGGGGTGTGTTTTTGCTGGCAAGGGGCATGGCCACACAATAGTAACCCCAATTCCAATTACGCCACACAGTACTGCAACTTTATTCACATTTAATCATGTGATAGTGTCCATAATTCATATTACATCCCACAGTAGTATCACTTTACCCTTATAAACATTACTCCTCACAGTAGAGCCCCTTATTCACATTACATCACACTGAATTGCTCCTTATTCACATTACACCACACCCTATTGCTCTTTATTCACAATAGATGACACAGTAGTGCCCTTTCTATACGCAACGCCACATAGTAGAGCACCTTATACACATAATGCCACACAGTAATGCCCCTTACACATATGAGACACATTATTAATGTCCTTATAAACATAATGCGCCTTACACATTATGACAACCTTTATTTATGCCTTTTTACACATAATGTTCCTTACACATATGCTGCACATTATTAATGCCCTTATACACATAATGACACACATAGTGCCCCCTACACATTTGCTGCACATTATTAGTGCCCCTATACACATAATGACACACATACAGTAGTACCGTTACACATATGCCGCACATTATTAATGCCCTTATACACATAATGACACACATAGTGCCCCTTACACATATGTTGCACATTATTAATGCATTTTTACATGGCACACATAATGCTCCTTACACATATTCCGAACACTACTGCACAACCAACCCACTCACATGCACACAGCACTCACACTGCCACTAAAACTGTGACCTCTGCCTCTGCTTGGATACTGATGTGTCCTCATAAATCTTGCCTCAATGCTAACATCGGGCACTTTCTTTATGAAAATGCATCTTATTTGCATTGCTATGTAGCTAGGATGCAGAAGCAGCTTCTGCTGATTAAAATGATATGCAGCATGCCTATATACTGTGTGAGACTGTGGCTGTATCTGCATATGAAATGCTACACACAGAATATAGGCATGCCGCATATCATTTTAATCAGTAGAAGCTGCTGATGCCCCTAGACATATCAAATGCCCTAGGCAATTGCCTAGTTTGCCTATGCCTATGGCCGGCTCTGAGATGAGCGGCTGGGGCTATGTGGGTGGAAAGCTGCAGGCCTGGTTCTCCGGGCCGCAGTAGTCAGACTGGGCTGCTGTGCACGGCTCTGAAAAGAGAGTAGAGTACACAGCAGTACTGATCCTCACGGAGTAACACCTGTATCCTTAACGCGTTTCAATGCCAGCAGGGCGTCTTTCTCAAAAGGCAGGTATACCTGGGAGTAGGAGTGTTCAGTCCTTATACCTGCTCCACAGGTGAAACTAATTATCAACAATTAAGCTCAGCCATTCTGAATAATCAGGTTGGATGTAATTCACCTTGGAGCAGACACAAACATTCATGAATAAAACAAGAATATTACTATATTGCCGTGAAACAGTAACCGTTAATACATAGCCATAAACGAGCAGCACTAAATATACTGCATGAACAATACAAATACAATAAAAGAACCAAAACAAAATATGAGACTGGGAATACATAACTTTATCCTAAAAGATATATTATAATAATTTGTAGTTACTATAGCATTTTGCATGCATACAAATGTATGTAAATAAATAGATCAAGTTCTATATTATCATCACAATAATTTTAAAAACCATGGTGAGAAACAGCTTATTTTGTGTAAATCCCTATTCTTACACACAATTCCGATCTCTGCTGACAGCAAGACATATTCTAATGCGTGGGAGGAAACACCCCCCACTCCTAAAATGATGTACTAAAATGCAGAAAGGGAAAGAGAGAAAAAGAGAGGGAAGTAGAAACAAAGAGAGGATAGGAGAATCGTAGCGGCTTGATTATTTATAGAATTTGAAAAGGTAGCTACTTGCACAAGACTGGTGTGTGAAAATGAAGAAGGGAACCCAGTGGGACAATGGAAAAAACACTGTGCATAACCAATAACAATTGGTACACACCAGTGTCACACAAGGCAGAATGGAAAGACCCCTATGCTGAGATGGTGAAACCAGATATATGAGCACTCCTATAAAAGTGCTCAAATTGAAAACAAAGATAAACCTTTAAATAAACTCAAGATCTATGGTTTCATTGAGACCCTGAGGATTAAGTGTCTGTAATCTAAGAATCCATGCTGCCTCCTGTCTACACAAGATTCTAAAGCGATCACCTCCCCTGCTGGTGGCTGGGATATGTTTCAGCCCAACCAGCAGGAGCCCCGTAGGATCGCCTCCATGAAACTCAGAAAAATGACGTGGAACACTATGATTCATACATTTATTTAGGATGTTTCTTCTGTGTTCCATAAATCTGAGTTTCAGGGGGCGTATGGTTCGACCTACGTAATGTAATTGACATGGACATATTAATAAATATATCACATATTGGGTACTACAGTTTAATAAAAGTGTTGATTCTATACTCTTTTTTTGAGACATTAGAAACAACACTTAGTTTTATTCAAAACAAACGAACAAGTGGTACACCTTCCATGGTTACACCTATAGAAACCTATAACCTCTGGTCCAATTAGGGTTCTTTGTGTATTTTTTGAAACCTGATCCGAGTGCCCTTTAAATAAGCTAGGAGCCAGAATATTTTTCAAGTTCCTGGCCTTCTTGAAGACTATCACTGGTGTTTCATCTAAATGGTCTTTAAGAACAGGATCAGTAAATGGTAATCTATAGTTTTTGTTAACTATACTCTTGATCTTACTAGCAGCTACATTAAATTTGGACTTAAATATTAAACTATACTTGTCTTTATTCTTGTTTTTTACTTTATTTTTGTTTTTTATTTTTATTTTTGGTCTTATTGAGACTACCAAAAGGAACCTCTTGTATGGAGGTGATGTATATGATGCTTCACCACCAGACTCCTTATTCCCATGGCGTCTGGAACCACAGATCTGCTCAGGCTCCTACCACCAGCACCTGACAAGCTGCTGTGTATGTGTCAACACGCATTTGCCACACCTGTTTAGCGTTGGCTACCGGAACTGGGAGACACTAGGCTTGTACCCTGGACAGCTATAGAACGGGGTCGCTTTTGGAGCATTCCTGCTTGGCACAAGATGAATCGGTCGTCTTGAGGCAAAGGTTGTTTATTTGCTCAATAGTTCTGAAGAGAACTCTTCCCTGTTGCCAGGGGAACAGCATACAACAAAGATGTTCACAGCAGAATAAAGTAAGATGGTATACACTGACAGGCTTCACAGCCCTATTTATACAGTAAGATCACACTGCACCTCAGGAGGTAGTTCCACCGTGAGTCTTTTCCATCCAATCAAGATATCTTACAAAATATAAATAAATACATTATTAAATTTCAAAATGAGATAACTGTATAAATCAATTTCCTCCTTCCTTTTCCTGCATACTGTATACCATTTAGGATTCGTAAATCACTCAAACCAGCTACATGAATCAATAGAGATTCCAAATCCAATCTCCTTCTTCCCCTCATACAATATTTATGTATAGGAATACTTTTGTTTTGACTCCATTAGGCTCCTTACATACAGGGGTGTAGCGAGGGTGGCTCCGGTAGAGTGTGAGCTCCGGGAGCCAAGAAAGTTAGAGGACGCACTGCCGCCCACCACCCCCTTCCCTTTTTAATTTATTTGAATTAAACAAGTAAATAGTTAAATACAGCAACTTCTATAGCGGCTCTACCATGGTGTTACATAACATAGTAACATAAGCCCTCATTCCGAGTTGTTCGCTCGCTAGCTGCTTTTAGCAGCATTGCACACGCTAAGCCGCCACCCTCTGGGAGTGTATCTTAGCTTGGCAGAATTGCGAACGAAAGATTCGCAGAATTGCGAATAGAAATTTCTTAGCAGTTTCTGAGTAGCTCCAGACTTACTCAGCCATTCAGTTCAGTCAGTTTAGTTCCTGGTTTGACGTCACAAACACACCCAGCGTTCGCCCAGACACTCCCCCGTTTCTTCAGACACTCCCGCGTTTTTCCCAGAAACGCCAGCGTTTTTTCGCACACGCCCAGTTTCCGCCCAGAAACACCCACTTCCTGTCAATCACACTCCGATCACCAGAACGATGAAAAATCCTTGTTATGCCGTGAGTAAAATACCTAACTTTTGTGTAAAATAACTAAGCGCATGCGCTCTGCGAACCTTGCGCATGCGCAGTAAGCGACTAATCGCAATATAGCGAAAATCGGCAACGAGCGAACAACTCGGAATGACCACCATAGTACCATAGTATCTAAGGTGGAAAATAGACAATTTGTCCATCGAGCTCAACCTATTTGTGGTCTCCTATGCGGAATCATTTGGTATAAAATTTTGACTGATGCTGATGTCTGCGTTACGTTTTATCCCTCTTTTTTATAATAACTATAGTGTGTGACTATGCACCATAACCCTGGATATCCTTATCCATTAGGAATTTCTCTAATCCATTCTTAAAGGTGTTGACTGAGTCCGCCATTACAACTCCCTCAGGCAGGGAATTCCAAACACGTATCGTCCTTACCGTGAAAAAGCCTTTACGCCGTATTGAGCGAGTGTCCACGAGTTCTCTGTGTTGATCTAACCAAAAACAGGTCCTGCGCAAGATTTGTGTATTGTCCCCTTATATATTTGTAGATGTTGATATATTTGTAGATGTTGATCATGTCCCCTTAGTCTCCTCTTTTCCAATGTTAACATACCTAGCCTTGCAAGCCTTTCCTCATATTCCAGCGTCTCCATGCCCTTAATTAGTTTGGTTGCCCGCCTCTGAACCTTTTCTAGCTCCAGGATATCCTTTTTGTAGTATGGTGCCCAGAATTGTACACAGTATTCAAGGTGTGGCCTCACTAGTGATTTATACAACGGGAGTATAACACTCTCGTCCCTAGCATCAATTCCCCGTTTTATGCATGCTAATATCTTATTAGCCTTCTTTGCTGCAATCCTACTTTGGGTACTACTGCTTAGTTTGCTATCTATGAGGACACCTAAGTCCTTTTCCAGTACAGAATCCCCTAATTTTACCCCATTTAGTATGTAGGTGTTATTTTTGTTCTTGTTACCACAGTGCATTACCTTACAGTTGTCTGTATTGAAGTGCATTCTCCATTTCGCTGCCCATGCTTCTAATTTAACTAAGTCGTTCTGAAGCGACTCAGCATCCCCCTCCGTATTTATAACTTTACACAATGTGTAATGTGTATAAGGGACTCAAACATAGTATAACGTGTATAAGGGGCTCTTCTGTGTGACGTAACGTGTATAAGGTGTACTACTGTGTGATATAATGTTAATAACAGACACTACTATGCGGTGTAATGTGAATTGGTACTATTCTGTGGCCACACACCTTCCCAAATAAGCCACTATTTATTTATTATTACCAGGTATTTATGTAGCGCACACATACAGTATTCTGCAGCATGGGATTAACCCCTTCAGTGCCTTAGCCGCCATTAAACATGTGGCTGAGTAGGGTCTCTGGCAATAATTGCTGACAATTGAATGGTACTTATTCTTCCTGTTTCTTCTTAGCCTACAATTTGTGATTTATATAATTGTGTGATTTATATTATTAATACTTCCATGTCCCTTTCCTTTTTCTTTTTCAGTACCCATGGTTGACTTAAATAAAATAATACAAAATAAATGAATGCAATACGCGT
Source organism: Pseudophryne corroboree (assembly GCF_028390025.1). Taxonomy (NCBI): domain Eukaryota; kingdom Metazoa; phylum Chordata; class Amphibia; order Anura; family Myobatrachidae; genus Pseudophryne; species Pseudophryne corroboree. Next base: position 609,054,676 of record NC_086447.1, read on the forward strand.
TGAGGTGAAGCAATGCCCCAAACATGGTGTGTCACCATTAGTCATGTTGGTCAAGTAGCATACAAGGATAGAGCTTCAAAAATCCCAGCATGGCATGGCACACAATTGTCTAACTTAAGCTTGCCTGTAGGAGGCATCATCGCATTACTGTACTTCAAGTAGTTTGCAATACTCAGTGTCATGTAGCATTTTAATACTTTTAGCTAGTGATGAGCGGATTCGGTTTTACTCGGTTCTCAAAACCGAATCTTATTGGCTCACTGATGTCACGTGTTTTGGATAGCCAATAAGATTCGGTTTTGAGAACCGAGTAAAACCGAGTAAAACCGAATCCGCTCATCACTACTTTTAGCTTGGTCTTTTCCATGGTGAGTATAGGGGCGGATTCAGACCTGGACGCTGCTGCGGAAGCGTTTGCAGGCTGAAGCCTGGTGAAGTGTGTGCATGCGCAGCAGCTACACTGCGTGTGCGCACACAATGAGATGTGACAGCATCTCACTTGTGCGATCGCCTCTGCCTGATTGGCAGGCAGAGGTATTCACGGTGCGGGAGGGGGCATCGCTGCAGTGTTAAAGGGGCGTCAACTCAGCAAGCATTGCGGGGCGCAGTCCAGACAACGCAGTCGTGTCCGGACCATTTGCTGGGCGGGCTACGGCGGCTGTGTGACGTCACATGCAGCCGCTTCGACCCAAAACATGGTGAGTAGCTAGGCTGTATAGGCGGCAGAAGGCTACTTGAAACATGCGAAAGCAACGCCGCTATGCGATGCTATCGCATATTTGGGTGGGGGTGGGGGGTGGACTGGTCCTGTGCTGGATATTCCCTCGCATGTCTAAGAATTTGATCGTAGATGTGCATTTTTTCGCACATCTACGATCAGGTCTGAATTACCCCCATAGATGTGTAATAATTTACTGATGCTCAAATTGTGCCAAATAGCACCTCTCAGTGCACCAGGTCCCAGGAAACTCAGCTGTGCCAAGCAGCTTTCTACACTCAAAACGTGTGTCTTATTAGCACATACTGTATGAAACAACTGGGAGCAACAATATACATTGCTAGCTTTCACTGATCACTTTGATGTGTCTTGTGTGTGCGACTGATCTTGAATTTGCCTAAGAAGTGCTGCCATAAGGCACAGCTTTTTTTGCTGTGGCAAGTTCAGTTGCACACCATCTGCGACTTTGTATGTGTTTAAAACTAATTTCTTCACAGTTAAAGTCGCAGCTCAGCATCTCTACACTATGGGGGCTACTCAGGTCTATTAGCAAACCAAAAAAGTAAGCAATTGGGCAAAACCATGTTGCACCGCAGGTGGGGCAGATGTGATGTGCACAGAGATCTAGATTTGGATGGGTTATATTGTTTCTGTGCAGGGTAAATACTGGCTGCTTAATTTCTACACTGCAATTTAGATTTCAGTTTGAACACACCCCACCCAAATCTAAAGGGCCCCATACACAAGGACGATAATGCCCGATTACATCCGATTTCGGGCATTCGACCCGATATATCGGATGAAATCGGGCATTTTGGAGGGGTTTCCGTTCCGATCCGATGCGCGTTTCCGTGAGCATCAGATCGGAACCTCCAGATTGAATGTGCTGCACATTCAATCACGTTCGACCCCACAGGCATGGCTGGGATCGCCCAAGATACATTGTATGCAAAAGGACAGCATACGCTGTATCTTGGGCAACCCTGCCCCCCGGGAGGCTGCCGGGGTGATCGCCTGCGACGTGTCAGATGGACATGTCGCAGAACTGTATGGGGCCCTTAACTCCCTCTACACATGTTATATCGGGATACGGTCATTAGTTTAACACCACTTAGGTCGACAGTCATTAGGTTGACCACTATTGGTCGACATGCATTAGGTTGACATGGTCACTAGGTCGACATGGTCACTAGGTCATCATGTACTAGGTCGACAGTTCAAAAGGTCGCCACTTACACACGTAACGCCCCCTGTACCAGTGACGCTTACACGTAACAACCCCTGTAGCAGTGACGCTTATACATGTAACGCCCCCTGTACGAGTGACGCTTACACGTAACAAACCCTGTAGCAGTGCCACTTACACGCGTAATGCCCCTGTAGCAGTGCCACTTACACACGTAACTCCCCCTGTACCAGTGATGCTTACACGTAACGACCCCTGTACCAGTGACGCTTACACGTAACGCCCCCTGTACCAGTGACGCTTACACGTAACAAACCCTGTAGCAGTGCCACTTACACGCGTAATGCCCCTGTAGCAGTGCCACTTACACACGTAACTCCCCCTGTACCAGTGATGCTTACACATAACGACCCCTGTACCAGTGACGCTTACACGTAACGACCCCTGTACCAGTGACGCTTATACATGTAACACCCCCTGTACCAGTGATGCTTACACACGTAACACCCCCTGTACCAGTGATGCTTACACACGTAACGCCCCCTGTAGCAGTGACGCTTACACACGTAACGCCCCCTGTAGCAGTGACGCTTACACACGTAACGCCCCCTGTACCAGTGACGCTTACACACGTAACGCCCCCTGTACCAGTGACGCTTACACACGTAACGCCCCCTGTACCAGTGACGCTTACACACGTAATGCCCCCTGTAGCAGTGATGCTTACACACGTAACGCCCCCTGTAGCAGTGACGCTTACACACGTAACGCCCCCTGTACCAGTGACGCTTACACGTAACGACCCCTGTACCAGTGATGCTTACACGTAACGACCCCTGTACCAGTGACGCTTATACATGTAACACCCCCTGTACCAGTGATGCTTACACACGTAACTCCCCCTGTACCAGTGACGCTTACACGTAACGACCCCTGTACCAGTGACGCTTATACATGTAACACCCCCTGTACCAGTGATGCTTACACACGTAACGCCTCCTGTACCAGTGATGCTTACACACGTAACGCCCCCTGTAGCAGTGACGCTTACACACGTGTAACGCCCCCTGTAGCAGTGACGCTTACACACGTGTAACGCCCCCTGTAGCAGTGACGCTTACACACGTGTAACGCCCCCTGTACCAGTGATGCTTACACGTAACGACCCCTTTAGCAGTGATGCTTACACGTAATGCCCCCTGTAGCAGTGATGCTTACACATAACGCCCCCTGTAGCAGTGACGCTTACACACGTAGCGTCCTCTGTATCAGTGACGCCTACACACATTATGCCACAGTCGTACATACACACACCACATACACACACATTCATACTGAACATACATTACACACATACACAGTCACACATACATATACAGTACACAGATATTGTATACACACACACACAGTTTAACTCACTCAATCTCCATTCACTTACCTAAGGAAATCTGGCAGGTGGGAGCTGCAGCATGTCATCCTCCTGTGTTGCAGGCTGCAGTCTGGTACCGTGTAGCTCCGCCCATTTTCCCAGTGCAGCTTCACCCCCTTTTAGGTCCGTGGCGCATGCACACACACTGCACTGTGACAGGGGAGGGGTAGAGGAGGCTGCCGTTTCATGCTGCTGGGCCGGTGCCGCTGCCAGGCACCCTCTGACGTTTCCAGTGCCTGGAGCTTGCGCTCCACCGGAACCGCCCTCCCTATGCCCCTGACTCCAGCTGCGGTGGAACTACAAATCCTAGATTGATTTAGCATGCCCTAACAGCAAAGCTGTAGCAGGACACACTGGGATGTCCATACCCTCCAACATTTAGTTCCACAGCAGCTGGAGGGCCACACTTTACCTACCCCCAACTAATATTGAAGTGTAAATCAAGTGGCTCAGTTACTTCCACTTTCCAGGTGAAACTCAGAAAATTAGAATATCGTGCAAAAGTTCATTTATTTCAGTAATTCAACTTAAAAGGTGAAACTAATATATTATATAGACTCATTACATGCAAAGTGAGATATTTCAAGCCTTTATTTGTTATAATTTTGATGATTGTGGTTTACAGCTTAAGAAAACTCCAAATCCTAACTCTCAGAAAATTAGAGTATTATATAAAATCAATTAAAAAAAAGGATTTTAAATACAGAAATGTCAGCCCCCTGAAAAGTATAATCATGCATATGTACTCAGTACTTGGTTTGGGCCCCTTTTGCATGAATTACTGCCTCAATGCAGTGTGGCATGAATTCTATCAGCCTGTGGCACTGCTGAGGTGTTATGGGAAACCAGGATGCTTCAATAGTGGCCTTCAGCTCTTCTGCATTGTTCGGTCTCATGTCTCTCATCTTTCTCTTGGCAATGCCCCATAGATTCTCTATGGGGTTCAGGGCAGGTGGGTTTGCTGGCCAGTCCAGCACAGTAATCCCATAGTCATCTAACCAGGTTTTGGTATTTTTGGCAGTGTGGGCAGGTGCCAAGTCCTGCTGGAAAATGAAGTCAGCATCTCCATAAAGCTTGTTTCCTAAAAGAAGCATGACGTGCTCTAAAATATCCTGGTAGACGGCTACATTGACTCTGAACTTAATAAAGCACAGTGGACCAACACTAGCAGATGACATGGTTCCCCAAATCAACACAGACTGTGGAAACTTCACACTGGACTTCAAGCATCTTGGATTGTGTGCCTCTCCATTCTTCCTCCATACTTTGGGACCTTGGTTTCCAAATGAGATGCAAAATTTGCTCTCATAAGAAACTTTGGACTTTGGACCACTGAGCAACAGATCAGTTCTTTTTTTCTTTAGCCCAGGTAAGACGCTTCTGACGTTTGTTGTTCAGGAGTGGCTTGACATGAGGATTCCAACATTTGAAGCCCATGTCAGGATCCGTCTGGGTGTGGTGGCTCTTGATGCACTAACTCCAGCCTCAGTCCACTCCTTGTGAAGCTCCCCCACACTTTTGAATGGCCTTTTCCTGACAATCCTCTCCAGGCTGCGGTCATCCCTCCTGCTTGTGCACCTTTTTCTTCCACACTTTTCCCTTTCAATTAACTTTCACTTTCACTTAAATTTCTATTAATGTGCTTTGATACAGCACTTTGAGAACATCCAACTTCTTTTGCAATTTCCTTTTGAGGCTTTCCCTCCTTGTTGAGGGTGTCAATGATGGTTTTCTGCACAACTGTCAGGTCAGCAGTCTTCCCCATGATTGTTATTTGTACTGAACCAGACTGAGAGACCATGTAAAGGCTCAGGAACCCTTTGCAGTTGTTTGGATTAATTAACTGGTTAGAGTGTGACACTTTGAGCCTACAATATTGAACCTTTTCACAATATTCTAATTTTCTGAGATTTTGGATTTGGGGTTTTCTTAAGCTGTAAACCACAATCATCAAAATTATAACAAATAAAGGCTTGAAATATCTCAGTTTGTATGTAATGAGTCTATATAATATATTAGTTTCACCTTTTAAGTTGAATTACTGAAATAAATGAACTTTTACATGATATTCTACGTCTCTCATCCACACGCTTTACTTGTTCACACTCAAAATTACAGGACTTTATTCCGGGCTTCACCCACTCTGTGGAATGCCCTCCCACACACAATAAGACTTGCCTCTAGTCTTCAATCCTTTAAACGTTCCCTGAAAACTCACCACTTCAGGCAAGTCTATCAAATTCCAGACCCACCCACATAACCTTCAGTGCCCTTCTATCTAATTACTTCCTCTCTGTACAGTATACATAACATCACATATCTTGTCTTTCTTTACTCTCACACCCTCCTGACACTTGGCCAACATTGCGGGGTATCACCATACAATCCGTTAAGAACCTAGCAATCTGGTGGACCATTATGCAATAGATAGCATATATCCTTGTGCATCTATGCCTATTTTCCTATAGATTGTAAGCTTGCGAGCAGGGCCTTCCTACCTCTATGTCTGTCTGTTTTTACCCAGTTTTGTTCTGTTACTGTTGTTCTAATTGTAAAGCGCAACGGAATATGCTGCGCTATATAAGAAACTGTTAATAAATAAATAAACATTTAAATTTTTTTGGGTTTCACCTGTATGTGCAAAGGTGCAGATTAATGAGAACATTTGGTATATAATCATATTACTTATGAACAATCACACTAACACTGATTAACATATTATTACTAAATGACAACTAATTATAATATAATTAATACAAATAGTTACTGTTTATTTTAGTTAATTTATATTACTAACATGTTTTCATATTAATTACACTCAAAGCCATTGCTATTCCTTCCAGTGAGGAGAATGTAGAAGATTTTAGGAAAACCATTAGATTATTTGAAACACCCTAAAGGTCCATACACATGCAGCTTTATGGCTCAGTGATTTTGACTATATAGTCAAAATCGCTAAGAAAGTTAGTGCATATCGCTCCGTGTGTACACAGCCAGCGATAGCGATGCGCGTCCCTCCAGGTCGGTATTGCTAGGAAAAATAGACTGTGTAGGCAAGTCAATTTTGACTATGGGGGTCATTCCGAGTTGATAGATCGCTAGCAGTTTTAAGCAGCCGTGCAAACGCTATGCCGCCTCCCACTGGGGAGTGTATTTTAGCTTAGCAGAAGTGCGAACGCATGTGCAGCCGAGCTCTACAAAAACATTTTGTGCAGTTTCAGAGTAGCTCTGAACCTACTAAGCGTTTGCGATCAATTCAGCCTATGTGTGTCCGGATTTGATGTCATACACCCACCCAGCGAACACCCAGCCACGCCTGCATTTTTTCGGACACGCCTGCGTTTTTCTAAACACTCCCTGAAAACGCCCCCTTCCTGTCAATCTCCTAGCGGCTGCCAGTGCGAAGGAAAACTTTGCTAGAACGTGAGCACAACCACAACGGGCTTTGTACCCATACGTCACGCGTGCACATTGCGGGGCATACTCATGTGCAGAAATCCTGTTTTTTCAGCTGGTCGCTGCGCTGCGAAAATCAGCAGCGAGCGATCAACTCGGAATGACCCCCTATGTCACAGGAAAAGTGAAAACATCCCCCTATTTAAATGAGTTAGTCAAACTCGCCCATAGCCAAAATCACTTGCACACTTAGTCAAAATCGCTGGTGAAGTTAGTCAAAATCTCCTACTGCCAGTTCAAGGTAAATTGTTCAGTCAGTATAGCTCATATGTAAAATCGCTCTGTGTGTACGGACCTTTAGTGCATAATCCTATTAGGATGATGTTTAATCAGATGTGGATTAAGACCTCATAGGGACATAAGCAAGACCGATTTAGGATCTCATTCAGTAAGGATTGCAAAATTTGCAATTCACAATCCAGCCAATTATTGAACAACTGCGTATGCACAGCATTTGCATTGCACACGAGTGAGTCAAAATAGCAACAGAAATTGTGTACACATTGTGATCGGCGTTTCTGTGCGGAAACCTGCCATTTTCTGGGTGTGTCTGAAAAAAGCAGGCATGTCCAGGCGTTTTTAAGGAGGGCCTCTGACATCAGCGATGACCAATTCCAGCTTCTTGTGTGCATATGGTTTTGCAACCAACCCGCATATTGCAATGCATTCGTAATTTCTGTAATGGGCATTTTTTTCTTTACTTCAGCAACTACAGATGGAGCCAAACGTATTGTGTCTCCGTCTGTGCCTTGTCGCGCCCGGCAAGGTGGACTGCTGGTAGCGAACGGGGCACGTCTGTGTATGCTCGGCGGCGGGCTGAGGCGCATGCACACCTAGGCACGCCGATCGGCCCCGCCTGCGATGTAGCAATGTTTAATGAATGTGGCTCTATCTGTATTTGTTTGCAGCAACTTCTTTTTAGCAGAAATTGCAATCCTTACTGAATGAGGTCCTTAGTGCTCCCCTCCCTCAAACGGGTGTAGTATGTCTGACTGGCGGTCTCAGCAAACCGACACCGGGATCCCGGCAGCATACTGATGCCGGGATCCCGGCGGAGAGGGGTGAGTGCAGTAAGCCCCTTGTGGGTTCGGTGGCACGGGTTCTATTCCCACTCTATGGGTGTCGTGTACACCCACGAGTGGAAATATTCCCTGTTGGTCGGCATGCCGACCATCGGGATAGCGAGGGGGCGGGATGTCGGTGGAGGTCATGTGACCGTCGGTCTCCCAACCGCCGGTCACATAAATACCACCCCCTCAAACAATCCATAGCACTTTATTTTCATTCCTGATTTATGCCCCTTACATTATTTTTTTTCTCGTTATTTTCTATTACAGTATATTACTTTCCCCCTCACTGAATTTAACTGATGCCCATACCTCATTATTACACCCACACTAACTGACCCAGGCTTTCTGATTGTAGCAAGCCCCATCACATAAAATACTCATATCTATTAGAGATGAGCGGGTTCGGTTCGTCGAGATCCGAACCCCCCCGTACTTCACGTGGTTTACACGGGTCCGAGGCAGCCTCAGTTCATCCCGCCTAACACGTAAAACCCGAACGGGGGATAACGTCATAATCCCGCTGTCCGATTTTTGCGAGATTCGGATTCCATATAAAGAGCCGTGCGTCACCGCCATTTTCACTCGTGCATTGTCGAGATAGTGAGAGGACGTGGCTACGTTCTCTGCCTGAATAGCCCAATATCAGCTAAATCTCAGCTCAATATCTGTGCTCAGTATCAGTGTCGCATTGTGGTAACCAGTATATATATAGTAGTACAGTACAGTAGTCCATTGCTGTATTTTGCTGCTCCGTGTCAGTTATATTATCCAGAACAGTGCTCAGTATCTATGCACATTATTATCATTGCTGCATTGTGGTGACCACTGACCAGTATATAGTAGTACAGTAGTCCATTGCTGTATTTTGCTGCCCAGTGTCAGTTCCATTATCCAGAACAGTGCTCAGTATCTGTGCTCATTATTATCATTGCTGCATTGTGGTGACCACTGACCAGTATATAGTAGTACAGTACAGTACAGTAGTCCAGTGCTGTATTTTGCTGCCCCGTGTCAGTTCTATTATCCTGAACAGTGCTCAATATCTGTGCTCAGTATCAGTGCTGCATTGTGGTGACTAAAAGTCCAGTGTCTTGTGCTGCATCTTGCTGCTGTAGGGTGCTGTGGTAGTGTCCTGTCACTGTGCATAGGTCATCATCATTCCAGTCACAGTGGTATCTGGTATCTATCTAGTGGTATCTAATTCCAGACATTATTGCCGTCTAATTCCAGATATATTACTGGCATATAATTCCACACATTAAAAAATGGAGAACAAAAATGTGGAGGGTAAAATAGGGAAAGATCAAGATCCACTTCCACCTAGTGCTGAAGCTGCTGCCACAAGTCATGGCAGTGATGATGAAATGCCATCAACGTCGTCTGCCAAGGCCGATGCCCAATGTCATAGTAGAGAGCATGTAAAATCCAAACAACAAAAGTTCAGTAAAATGACCCAAAAATCTAAATTAAAAGCGTCTGAAGAGAAGCGTAAACTTGCCAATATGCCATTTACGACACTGAGTGGCAAGGAACGGCTGAGGCCCTGGCCTATGTTCATGGCTAGTGGTTCAGCTTCACATGAGGATGGAAGCACTCATCCTCCCGCTAGAAAAATGAAAAGAGTTAAGCTGGCAAAATCCCAGCAAAGAACTGTGCGTTCTTCTAAATCACAAATCCCTAAGGAGAGTCCAATTGTGTCGGTTGCGATGCCTGACCTTCCCAACACTGGACGGAAAGAGGTGGCTCCTTCCACCATTTGCACACCCTCTGCAAGTGCTGGAAGGAGCACCCACAAACTAGTTCCTGATAGTCAAATTGAAGATGTAACTGTTGAAGTACACCAGGATGAGGATATGGGTGTTGCTGGCGCTGAGGAGGAAATTGACAAGGAGGATTCTGATGGAGAGGTGGTTTGTTTAAGTCAGGCACCCGGGGAGAAACCTGTTGTCCGTGGGATGATTAAGGCCATTGACATGCCTGGTCAAAATACCAAAAAAAATCACCTCTTCGGTGTGGATTTATTTCAACAGAGATGTGGACAAGTGGTGTCAAGCCGTGTGTTGCCTTTGTCAAGCTGTAATAAGTAGGTGTAAGGACGTTAACCACCTAGGAACATCCTCCCTTATACGTCACCTGGAGCGCATTCATCAGAAGTCATTGACAAGTTCAAAAACTTTGGGTGACAGCGGAAGCAGTCCACTGACAACTAAATCCCTTCTTCCTCTTGTACCCAAGCTGCTGCAAACCACCCCACCAACTCCCTTAGTGTCAATTTCCTCCTTAGACAGAAACGCCAATAGTCCTGCAGGCCATGTCACTGGCAAGTCTGACGAGTCCTCTCCTAACTGGGATTCCTCCAAGGGATCCTTGAGTGTAATGCCTACTGCTGCTGGCGCTGCTGTTGTTGCTGCTGGGAGTCGATCGTCATCCCAGAGGGGAAGTCGGAAGACCACTTGTACTACTTCCAGTAAGCAATTGACTGTCCAACAGTCCTTTGCGAGGAAGATGAAATATCACAGCAGTCATCCTGTTGCAAAGCAGATAACTCAGGCCTTGACAACTATGTTGGTGTTAGATGTGCATCCGGTATCCGCCGTTAGTTCACAGGGACTTAGAGAATTTCTTGAGGTAGTGTGTCCCAGGTACCAAATACCATCTATGTTCCACTTCTCTAGGCAGGCGATACAGAGAATGTACACAGACATCAGAAAAAGAGTCACCAGTGTCCTAAAAAATGCAGTTGTACTCACTGTCCACTTAACCACGGACATGTGGAGCAGGGCAGACTAAGGACAATATGACTGTGACAGCCCACTGGGTATGTGTATTGACTCCCGCAGCAACAACAGCAGCAGCGGCACCAGCTACAGCATCTCGCAAACGCCAACTCGTTCCTAGGCAGGCTACACTTTGTATCACCGCTTTCAATAAGAGGCACACAGCTGACAACCTCTTACGGAAACGGAGGAACATCATCGCAGATTGGCTTACCCCAATTGGACTCTCCTGGGAATTTGTGAAATCTGACAACGCCACCAATATTGTGCGTGCATTACATGTGAGCAAATTCCAGCACGTCCCATGTTTTGCACATACAATGAATTTGGTGGTGCAGAATTTTATAAAAAACGACAGGGGTGTGCAAGAGATGCTGTCCGTGGCCCGAAGAATTGCGGGCCACTTTCAGCATTCAGCCACCGCGTGCCGAAGACTGGAGCACCAGCAAACATTCCTGAACATGCCCCGCCATCAGCTGAAGCAAGAGGTGGTAACGAGGTGGAATTCAACACTCTATATGCTTCAGAGGATGGAGGAGCAGCAAAAGGCCATTCAAGCCTATACATCTGCCTACGATATAGGCAAAAGAGGGGGAATGCACCTGACTCAAGCGCAGTGGAGAATGATTTCAACATTGTGCAAGGTTCTGCAACCCTTTGAACTTGCCACACGTGAAGTCAGTTCAGACACTGCCAGCTTGAGTCAGGTCATTCCCCTCATCAGGCTTTTGTAGAAGCAGCTGGAGAGATTGAAGGAGGAGCTAAAACGGAGCGATTCCGCCAGGCATGTGGGACTTGTGGATGGAGCCCTTCATTCACTTAACCAGGATTCACGGGTGGTCAATCTGTTGAAATCAGATCACTACATTTTGGCCACCGTGCTGGATCCTAGGTTTAAAGCCTACATTATATCTCTCTTTCCGGCAGACACAAGTCTGCAGATGTTCAAAGACCTGCTGGTGAGACAATTGTCAAGTCAAGCGGAACGTGACCCGCCAACAGCTCCTCCTTCATTTTCTCCCGCCACTGGAGCTGCCAGGAAAAGGATCAAATTTCCAAAACCACCCGCTGGCGGTGATGCAGTGCAGTCAGGAGCGATAGCTGACATCTGGTCCGGAATGAAGGACCTGCCAACGATTATTGACATGTCGTCTACTGTCACTGCATATGATTCTGTCACCATTGAAAGAATGGTGGAGGATTATATGAGTGACAGCATCCAAGTAGGCATGTCAGACAGTCCGTACGTATACTGGCAGGAAAAAGAGGCAATTTGGAGGCCCCTGCACAAACTGGCTTTATTTTACCTAAGTTGCCCCCCCTCCAGTGTGTACTCCGAAAGAGTGTTTAGTGCAGCCGGTAACCTTGTCAGCGATCGGCGTAGGAGGTTACTTCCAGAAAATGTGGAGAAGATGATGTTCATCAAAATGAATTATAATCAATTCCTCCGTGGAGACATTTACCAGCAATTGCCTCCACAAAGTACACAGGGACCTTTGATGGTGGATTCCAGTGGGGACGAATTAATACTCTGTGAGGAGGAGGAGGATGTACACAGTGAAAGGGGTGAGGAATCAGACGATGAGGACGAGGTGGACATCTTGCCTTGGTAGAGCCAGTTTGTGCAAGGATAGATTGATTGCTTCTTTTTTGGTGGGGGCACAAACCAACCAGTCATTTCAGCCACAGTCATGTGGCAGACCCTGTCACTGAAATGATGGGTTTGTTAAAGTGTGTATGTCCTGTTTATACAACATAAGGGTGGGTGGGAGGGCCCAAGGACAATTCCATCTTGCACCTTTTTTTTAATTTATCTTTGCATCATGTGATGTTTGGGGCCAATTTTTTAAAGTGCCATCCTGCTTGACACTGCAGTGCCACTCCTAGATGGTCCAGGTGTTTGTGCCACCCACTTGGGTCACTTAGATTAGTCATCCAGCGACCTCGGTGCAAATTTTAGGACTAAAAATAATATTCTGAGGTGTGAGGTGTTCAGAATAGACTGGAAATGAGTGGAAATTATGGTTATTGAGGTTAATAATACTATAGGATCAAAATTACCCCCAAATTCTATGATTTAAGCTGTTTTTTAATCCAAAACACACCCGAATCCGACAAAAATTCTTAAGGGAGGTTTTGCCAAAACGCGTCCGAATCCAAAACACAGCCGCGGAACCGAATCCAAAACCAAAACACAAAACCCGAAAAATGTCCGGTGCACATCTCTAATATTTATCTCCCCCTCACTCACTGACTGCATTTTACAACAGTATTTTATAGTACCCATTATTACACCCTTCAGTCAGTGACTGTATTTACTATATATCAGTCACCCCTCACTGATTGTCATGCCTGCTAAAATCAGTGAGAGGGAGGTGGGGGAGACCTTGGTATATAATGGATGCACACTAAAGACACTCATATATAATCAATACAGCTACTGACTGAGGCAGGGCCGGTGCAAGGTCTCTATGCACCCTAAGGAAATCTCCAGCCTAGCGCCCCCTAACCTGCAAACCCCCCCACGTTTCGGAGGGGAGATGCAGGTGGCAACTAGGTGGACTAGGGTATATTGCATTATTATACATATACAGAAAGAAGAAACAACACTCATGGACTTTTAAAGTGAAAAAGTATATTTTCTTGACTTTGTTCACAATATACAGTACTTTTACTTTCAAATCCTTGAGTGATGACTGTTCTTATTTCTGCATATGTAATGTATACATGCTAGCTGGCATGTTGACAATTGTATAGGACACTGAGGACAATTTCAATTTTTTTTGCTGAGTGCTGGGATAATTATCTATCTATCTATCTATCTATCTATCTATCTATCTATCTATCTATCTATCTATCTATCTATCTATCTATCTATCTATCTATCTATCCTGTATACACTGCATCTGTATATTCGATCTGGTGGGATATTTAATTGTATGTGTATACATACATACATACATACATACATACAGTATTATATACGTATATACATATATTTTTATGCTCCTTATTGTGTTCCATCCCCCATCTGTAAGTTAATTACTGCCCCCCCCTCCTCCATATGTACTGTATTGTACCCGACTGCCTGTGTTTCCCTATTATGCTGTTTACAAGTGCAAACCACACACCAGGATGTAAGATGTGTAATGTCTGTGGTCCTGCAGAAACCCCCATGGGTTATTTAACTAATAGTTGTTTCCTTGTTTACCCTCATAATTGGTATGGTTCCTCTTACAGGCGGCAGCAGCATTACAGCGACGCTGCAGGTGCAGACATGTAGTCCATACATGCCGACATTCTGGCTGCTCTCTGCGGGAGAGAGCAGCCAGGTCGGCTCAGCAGGGGGGGAGGGGAGAGCTGTGACGTGGGGAGGAGGTGGCCCGGAGGCGGGGCAGGGGTGGAGCAGGGGTGGGATGGGGGTGGAGTTACCATGCCACATCATTTAAGCCCCGCCCCTGCTCTGTAATGCCGCGATCCCCGGCATTACACTGCAGGGGGTGTGGCTATGATGACGCGATTCAGGAAGAATCGCGTCATCAACAGCCCGGACCGCCCACTTTACACACTAAGTGGGCGGACGGGCAGGGGGACCCCTGATTCCGGGAGACTTGCCTGCTCTTCCGGGGGGCCGGGAGGGTCACCCGATTTTCGGGAGCCTCCCGGCCATTCCGGGAGAGTAGGCAAGTATGATGTAGTCAGGTGCTGCTTGCTGCTAAAGAGTCAGGATCCAGGGGCCTGCATCGGGACTATGAGGAGCGCCTCCAGTGTGCCTTCATATGACTTGATGTTTAACTTGTTAGCATTGAGGAAGCGCTGAGGCACTCTGTACAGCCTGATAGCGATGACTGCACCTGATTAGACCCGCAGCAGCAGCCAGCGCAGTGTAAGGAGGAGGCCGCACACACAGTCATCCTTCAGTTTTTTGCTAGATGAATTTAGTGGCACCCTCCAGGATCCGGCGCCCCTAAGGGTGCAATAATGAATATTACGGGGGATGGGCTACAATAAGTGTGCAGGCACCTATAACATATAATACTTATTATTACATCCAGTCACAATTAGTGTTGACTTCATCATATATGAGTGCCTCACCCCCCCCCACACACACACGCACACACTTACTGTATTGATTACATATCAGTGCCACACACTTACCAGTCAGTGTGTGCACCTCCCCCGCTCCCCCCCCCCCCCATGCAAGATTGTAACAGATGAATGTATACCGTACTTAAAATAACACTGTCTACCTCTCTCCTGACTGGAATTTGAAGTAGGTAGATATTATACTAAATATAAAAAATACTGTAATAATGTACACAGGAAGACCTCATGTTTTTCTCTGTGCATGTCCTGGCTCCTCTCTCCACACGGCACGTCTTAGGTCATACACACATGTCATGATGGGTCACAAGCACAATTCTGCAGGACTGGAGACACAGGTGTACACTATAGCTAGCACAGAACAGCAGTCTAATCACTGACAGCCTACCAAGACTATTCAGCCAGCTCAGCTCTCTGACAATTTTGGCGGAGCTCGCGGTCCACCGGTAATGCCCTTTATACAGCCTTGTTGCCAGGCACGTGCGGTGAGCTAAATGGCTCAGGAGGCACTGACTAGCACCAGAGCCAGATTTACACGCAATATATGAGCCTAAGGGTACATCTGGACATTATGCACAGGTGCAGTAGTATAAACTCCTGGAAATTTGGTGCGGTTTGATCAAAGCTGTGTGGAAAAGATAGGCAGGTGCCATAGACTTTTTACTCCAGAGTTTTGGCTATACAAATGATTAAAATAATGCAAAGAAGATATTGATAATATATTCTTTGTAATTTTCATATACTTTATACAATCAAAACTCTGGAACAAACGTTAGTATGACAGGAAAGGCTCTGTTTCACCTGCCTCACCCCACCGCACGTCACTGCTTGTTACAGGCTCCCTGGGACCCACAGGGACCTAAGCAGCCACTTTGGGTGCCTTGTGGTAAATATGCTATGGTTAGGGCCGGATTAATGCTCCGGGGGGCCTGGGTTACTTAAGTCAAGGGGGCCCCGAGACACACATTTATATTTATATATATTTTGAATACACACTCAGCATACATATATATATATATATATATATATATATATATATATATATAAAACACATAACACAGTCACACACAGCATTACCTACACACACAGCATACATACATATACACAACACATGTTATCATACCTTCCAACTGTCCTGATATTCACCGGACAATCCCATTTTTTGGGGGACTGTCCCACCCATGGGCCGCAGTGTCCCGCGGTGGGGGGGCAGTTGGGAGGCTCCTGCACTCACTCAGCAGAGCGGTGAATAGACGCTGTGTGCCAGCAGCTCACCGAGCTGGGTATACCCCCTCAGTGACAAAAACAGGGCGTGGATCGCAATTGCAGACCCTCTGCAAAGCCATGCCCCTTCTCTGTAGGCCACGCCCCATTTTCATAGACCACGCCCCTTTTGCACACGCAGATGTCCCTCCTTACGACAAAGGCTGTCTCCATCTCTGAAAAACTAATTTGGTCTTGTAACGTACCCCCTGGGACCCCCCTTAATCTGGCTCTGGCGTTTAATTATTATATTCCTCCCAAAACTTAATTTTCAGCATTGCTCCTACCTGTATATGTAATCACGCCTGTAAGCATAATGAATTTTGTATATGTAATCATGCATGTAAGCATAATTCATTTTCACATGCATAAGACTCTGGGGTAGAGTTAACAATGCTTCTAAAGAGGAAAAGTGGATATGTTGCATAGAGAAACCCATCTGATCCTAACTATCATTTTATCATAACCACATTCTCATGACAACAGAAGGGACCAGCGGCTAATGCCATACAAACCCATAAAAGCTACGTGCATCAGGGTGGGTGTCCTGTGGAACCAATGTACCTCGCAGAAAGAGAGTTAACCATGGTAAGTCTACCATAACTCTCCTTTTCTGCAGCAGGGTACATTGTGTTCCACATGGAAACATCGGGGATGTCCTAAAGCAGTTCCTAAAGGGAGGGGACATGCCTTAGTGGGTATGAGAAACCGGTGTTTAAAGTAAGCATCCAGGTAGGTGGAAGTATCAAAGGCATAGAACCTAATGAACGTGTTCACTGAAGACCACGTAGCCACCTTGCACAATTGATCTGCAGATGCGCCACAGCGGGCCACCCAAGACAGTCCAACAGGCAGAGTAGAATGGGCATTAATAGCAGCAGGAGCCTTGGGTCCAGCCTGCGCATAAGCTTGTCTAATCACCATTCTAAACCATCTGGCCAAAATTTGCATTTTTGCAGGCCAGCCACGTTTGTGAAAACCAAACAAGACAAAAAGGGAATATGACCTCCTGATAGAGGCAATCCTCTCCACATATATACGGAGAGCCCTTACCACATCCAAAGACCGCTCTATGGAGGACAAATCCGAAGAGATAAAGGCCGGAACCACAATCTCTTGGTTAAGGTGAAAAGATGACACCACCTTAGGTAAATAACCTGGGCGAGTTCTAAGAACTGCCCAGTCACGATGAAATATCAGAAAGGGTGGCTGACAGGACAAAGCGCCTAAGTCAGACACCCTTCTAGAAGAGGCAGTAAAAACAAGACCTTGGCTATGAGCCATTTAAGGTCCACTGACTCAAGAGATTCAAATGGAGACTCTTGCAGGGCATTCAGGACAACAGACAAATCCCATGGAGCCACAGGAGGGACATAGGGAGGCTGAATCCTTAAGACACTCTGAGTGAATGTATGAACATCAGGTATAGACACAAATTTTCTCTGAAACCAAACCAACAAGGCAGATATATGAACCATGAGGGAGGCCAGATAAAGGCCTAAATACAGGCCGTGTTGCAAAAAAGCTAGAATTCTGGATGTTCTGAATCTGTATACACCATACTTCTTCTCAGCACACCAGGTGAAGTAAGAATTCCAGACCCTGCAATAAATCCGGGCAGATGCTGGTTTGCGGGCTTTCAACATAGTTTGAATGACAGCCTCAGAGAATCCTTTGACCATTAGGAGTGATGCTTCAAGAGCCACGCCATCAAAGCCAGTCTGACCAGGTCCGTATAAAGACAAGGGCCCTGTACGAGGAGGTCTGGGCGCTGAGGAAGTAGAAGGAGATGCTCTGTCAATAGACCCTGCAGGTCTGAGAACCAATGCCGTCTGGGCCACGCTGGAACGACTAGAAGTAGTATTCCTCCTTCTTGTTTTAACTTCCACAGGACCTTGGGCAGGAGTGACGCTGGAGGGAACACATAGGACAGCTGAAAGTTCCATTTAATTGCTAGTGCATCCACGAATGCTGCTTGAGGATCCCTGGTCCTTGATCCGAAGACCGGAACCTTGTGATTGTGTCAAGACGCCATCAGGTCTACATCTGGTAGCCCCCACTTGTCCACTAGGAAGAAATACAACTAATGAAGCGCTGTACTACCAGAATCTTTTGTTTAAAATTCAATTTATTATTTATCCCACCATATCCTATAACAAAAATACATAAAAACAAAAACAAAAAACCACACACGGCCGGTGTCAATATTTCATTAAAACATTTAAATAAAACACCACAATGAATCATTGGTCATTTCATTAGCTAATTCAACCACTTTCTTATAGGGAGCAATTAAATAATGCTTAGCTGGAAAGATAAAATTCCCCCCAACACAATAAATGAATAAAGAATCCAATCTAAATAACCAATGTTCACTGCAACAATTTCATTTCTATGATGTTTAATTTAGCCCTCAAACATAATTAATATCAGGCAATAAATCAGAAGTAATCAATACTTATATTCCTACTGATCAAATTGAACATTTTAAACAATGATTAGCCTGAAATTGGCACTAAATTATTTATCTCTGCTGTTTCTTATTATCATCCGTTTAGTTAGTCAGGCAGTCTCTTAACTAGAGCTCATTTGATTCAAGTTAGTATATTAGTGTACACTTTTTCCAATGTTCACATTCACATGAGATTATAATTAGTGGCTGAAATCCTCTAGCAAGTCCAACAGTCTTTTCCAACTATCCTTTTGATTAGAAACACACTTAATTAGAACATAGTCAGCAGGGCCGGTTCTTGGCCTTGTGGCGCCCCGGGCAAAGTATAGGGGCGTGGCTTCAAATGGGGGCGTGGTCAGTTACGCCCCCATTTATGCCCCCTGTAGCGACGTTGAAAGAAAAAATAAAATAAAAAATAAAAAAGTATACTTACCATCCCCGTTCCTGATCCAGACCGCTGCAGACCTCCTCCGCCGGCGGCGCCGCTCTTCTCCTCTCCTCTCCTCGATCTATTGGAGAGACGTTATTACGTCTCTCCCATAGAACAGCATAGACACTAGAGGTCAATTATGACCCCTAGTGTCTGTGCCACTATGCTGTGCGGTGCGCGATGACGTCATCGCGCACCGCACAGCAAAGGTCCTCTACATGAAGGGAAACTAGACCGTAGCGTCTAGTTTCCCTTCATGGAGAGGACCTTTGCTGTGCGGTGCGCGATGACGACATCGCGCACCGCACAACTAAGGTCCTCTCAATGAAGGGAAACTAGACGCTACGCGTCTGGTTCCCTTCAAAGTGGGGGGGGGGCACAGTGGTGGATCTTGGCCTGGTGCGGCGCCCTCCGGATGACGGCACCCCGGGCAAAAGTACCGCTTGCCCGTGGCAAGATCCGCCACTGATAGTCAGCTCTGACTGGTATATTAATATGCACTTTTTGCGCAGCTCTCACTCATATGGAATTATGGTTGTTAATTAGCCTCATCTCATGAGTCCAGCAGTTGTTAATATATCAGTAATCAGAGTCCAGCAAGCATTAGTATGTTAATCAGTGCAGTCTGTCAATTCAGGCAGTTAACATTCACAGTATTTGTTAGCTAGGTCGCAAGCATAAGGTCACCTCTTAGATAGAGTATGGGACACAGTTGTTATATGGGCATTGTTTCCTTGGTGCTGCAGTTAGAGTCTCCCAATGGAACTGGTTACTCTAACCATAATGCGTTCCCTTCTTGGAGACCCAATATATACGTGCCGCAAGTCAGTCCGCAGTGTTCCCTCAGAGCCTTAGCTATCGGTTCCGGACCCGTGTGTCGCCTCTCAACGCGTTTCTCCACCTGTAGCGGCTTCCTCAGGTGTCCACTAGGATTTGAAAGACTTCTGGATGAAGTCTCCACTCTCCGGCATGCATGTCCTTGCGACTGAGGAAGTCTGCTTCCCAGTTTAGAACACCCGGAATGAACACTGCCGATATTGCTGGCAGATGGCGTTCCGTCCAACAAAGTATTTTTGACACTTCCATCATAGCCATGCAGCTTTGAGTTCCACCTTGATGGTTTATGTATGCCACCGTTGTGGCATTGTCAGACCATACTTGAACCGGCCTGTTCTGTACAAGAGGCAGTGCGAGAGTCAATGCATTGAACACTGCCCGCAACTGCAGAATGTTTATAGGGAGGAGTGATTTCTCCTTGGTCCATTGACCCTGAAATGAGTCCAACACCACACCCCATCCCCTCAGACTGGCCTCCATTGTCAGCAGGACCCAGTCGGGGATCCAGAAGGGATAGCCCCTGCTCAATTGCTGGACCTGGAGCCACCAGGTCAGTGACAGATGAACCTCCGGAGTCAAAGTGATCATGTGATATCTGATCCGATGAGGTAGGCCGTCCCACTAGGAAAGAATTAACCTCTGCAGAGGGCGGGAATGAAATTGAGCATACTCTACCATGTCGACTACCAACATCATCAGGCCAGTATTTGCATCGCTGAGTGTATTGTCACTCTGGGGCGAAAAAAGGAAGCATCTTATCCTGTCCTGAAGCTTCAGGACTTTTTCTGGAGACAGAAACAGTCGCTGACTGTGTGTGTCCAGGAGTGACCCCAGGTACACCATGCTCTGAGCTGGGACCAGCGAGGTTTTCTTCCAATTGATGAGTCACCAGTGGGCTTGTAGGAAGCTTACCGTCAGTTGCAGATGACTGAGGAGGACATTGTGGGAGTTTGCCAGAATCAGCAAGTCATCCAGATATGGCATGATCTTGACTCATTGGCCATCATTATGGCCATGACCTTGGTGAATATCCGAGGAGCCATAGCCAGTCCAAATGGCAGAGCCTGGAACTGATAGTGGAGGTCACCAATAGCAAACCGCAGATACTGCTGATGCAACATGCCTATAGGTATATGCAGGTACGCATCCTGTATATCCAGGGATACCATATAGTCTCCAGGTTATATAGCCAGTAGAAATGAGCGCAGTGTTTCCATACTGAACTTGGACACTTTCACAAACTTGCTCAGTGATTTGAAGTTGAGTATAGGCCGGAACGACACATAGGGATTCGGAACTAGAAACAGGGTCAAGTAGTAACCTCTGCCTCTGTGGGACAGAGGTACCGGCACTATCACTCCTGTATTCAGGAGGGAACTCAAAACCTTTTGCAGAGCTTGCGCCTTTAACGGATCCGAAGGGTTAACCGCGATGCAAAACTGATGAGGGGAACGTCTAATGAAGGAGGCTGCGTACCTGTGACAGACAACCTCCCGCACCCATGCATTTGAAGTGGTCTTTAACCAGACCTGGGTGAACTGCAGTAGTCGGCCTCCCACCCTGGGGTCCCCCAGGGGGAGGCCCGACAGGTCATGTGGCAGACTTGTTTAGAAGCAGGATGATGGGCCACCCAGGATTGTATAGCCTTGGGCTTTGTGGTTTTGGGAGCACGATATTGCCTGACCTTTGCTTTCCCTTGAAGCCGAAAATAATGAAAAGTGCTACCTTTTGCCTTCTGTGCAGAAGGATTAGCATTTGGGAGAAAAGCAGTCTTAGCAGCTGCTAACTCAGACACAATTTTATTCAGGTTTTCCCCAAACAAAATGTCCCCCTTAAAGGGGAGTACCTCAAAGGTCTTTTAGGAGTCTAGGTCCACTTTCCATGACCTCAACCACAGAATATGGCGAGCCAGGACCGACGTCAACGCCTTGGCTGCCAACACATCCACCTCAGAGGACACCTCCTGAATGTAATAGGCAGCGGCGGTAATGTGAGACAAGTATTGTCTGGCATTGTCAGATATATCCTTGGGCAGCTCTTCCTCTAATTTCTGAACCCATGCTTCAATACCTTTTGCAGCCCAAGAGGCTGCAATAGTGGGTCTGTGTACAGCACCTGTAAGGGAGTAAATAGATTTCAGGCATCCCTCCACACGCTTATCTGTCAGTTCCTTCAGTGAAGTGACAGTGGTGACAGGCAGAGTGGATGACACCACTAGGTGGGTGACATGAGAATCCTCCGGCGGTGGATTTTCCCACTTGTTACATAACTCTGCATTGAGAGGATAGTGAGCCAAGGCCCGTTTAGACAGAGGGAATTTCTTCCCTGGATTAGACCAGGGTTCCTGCCTGATGTCCACCAAATGGTCTAAATGGGGTAATAGATTTTTAACCCCCTTCTGCCATTTAAACATATCAGTTTTCTTAGCCACAGTAATGGAACCCTCCTCATCAGTGATTGTAGGATCTGCTTAATAGCAACCACTAGGGCAGGGACATCAATTTGCAATGGAGAATCCTCATCAGAAACACCTGATTCAGTGTCTGACAGGACAGTATGCTCCCATTCCTCTTCAGATGAAACATCTGAGAGATTTGTGGATTGTGAGGAGGAAGCAGCCCGCTTAGATGACCCAGAGACATGGAAGTCACCTGGAGTAGGTTTTTGTCTGACCAAGGATTGATTTAATTGCTGCAACTGGTTAGACAAATTTTTCGCCCAAGGCGGGTTAACCATAGGGACAATTTGTGGCTGTAGTGGCACAGGTGGTCCCATACAGAGCGTAAGGCATTCCGCCAGAGTACCTAGTAGGTTTGTGAACGCAGCCCAGTGTGGCTCCTGTTTGGAGACAAAAGCTGTGGACTGACTGGGAGATGTATGGCAGACAGTACACAGACCATCATACAAAACTTCCCCCTGCAGTAAATCCTTGGCGCATGCTATGCATGATGCAGGAGCGTCCACAGACTTACTGCCTTTCTTGTTAGACATTGTACACAAATGCAACAACAGAGCGGTTTAGTACAATAAAGCCAGACAGGGTACAATACCTGTGAATAAATCCGTTAGTATGTGACTGAATACACAGTACACAACACCTGCGAATAAATCCAGTATTATGTGACTGAGTACACAGTAGAATACACGTAATGGGTAAATACTGTGACGCACTATATATATATATATATATATATATATATATATATATGATCCAGATGCACCTAGTCCCTTAGAGTACATAATATAGTGATAAATATATCTGGGAAACAATAAAAGTGAAACCACACAGCAGATACAGGCACACACAGTCACAGGCAATGCAGATAATTATTATGACAATAAAACTGCACTGTACTAGTATATGTACAGATATGTACAGACCGGAGGTATATATCGGAATACTCGTACAATATATCCTGTAATAAGTACACTGTCTCTTAACTAACGCTGTCTGTATAAAGACATGTAGAATACTCAAGTGTTTGTAAACTCACATCACTGTATACAGGCGGCTTTACAATGGAGACCTTGCCCTGCAGTTCCGGGGACTAGCCGCAGCTATGCTTAGAAGATGGCGCCCAACGTCTCAGTCAGGGAGTGAGGGAGAGTGTGAGGCAGCCCCATGGCGGGAAAATATGCAGTACATGGGGGGTAATTCCAAGTTGATCGCAGCAGGAAATTTTTTAGCAGTTGGCCAAAACCATGTGCACTGCAGGGGGGGCAGATATAACATGTGCAGAGAGAGATAGATTTGGATGTGGTGAGTTCAATCTGCAATCTAAATTGCAGTGTAAAAATAAAGCAGCCAGTATTTACCCTGCACAGAAACAAAATAACCCACCCAAATCTAACTCTCTCTGCAAATGTTATATCTGCCCCCCCTGCAGTGCACATGGTTTTGCCCAACTGCTAAAAAATTTCCTGCTGCGATCAACTTGGAATTACCCCCATGGTGCCCTGGGCTGGGGGAGGGGCTACAGGTCTAGCGTCGGCTCCCCTGTGCCGGTCCTCACCGCTGGTACTACGGAGTCTTATTAAAATGGGCATTAGTACACCCGACCTGTACTCCTATGCCCTGGCGGTCTAGTGGGGTCCCTGATCAGTGACAGTGTTCACGCCAGCATCGCAGTCCATCTCCCTAGACTGCGTCAGGAATGTGATTTAATAGTGGGTCCCGCCTGGGGGACCCTCTTACTTAACAGCTGAGCGAACCAGGAGAGCATCTGTGACCGTGTGCCTAAAGCCGGAGCATCTCCGCTGCAAGTACCCAGGAACAGGCCGCAGGAGTATGCCACGCCGCTTGGGAGGTGACGGAGCCGCAGCACAGAATGTCACCCTGACATATCAGCGCTGCGGCCCTTGAAGTCTTTTTAGAAAGCTTTTTCGGGCTGCCCAGAGCAGCCCCCTGTCAAGTGACCTGCTGCTGCAGGCGCCAACTCGAAACTGAGCTCCAGTGCCTGGAGGCAGGATTTATAGAGGAGGCCCCAATGCATCCTGGGAAAGCCTAAAACTTTAGCTGTTGGTGCCTCTGGATTAAGATCCACTCTACACCCCAATGTTTCCCTGTGAAACCCAATGTACCCTGATGCAGAAATGGGTGCATTTTGTGCTGTGTGGGCTCCCCTAGATCCCAGGGGCCCATGTGCACCACACTGTACCCATTACAGATACGCCAGTGCTACGAACATCAGCTCCTCCTGAGCATGCATTACCTGAGTTCACGTATGCTCACAGTCACTGGCGGAGGTGGTGGAAGGATTCAGTAGGACCCCTCTGCTCAACCACAGACCTCTTTCTTATAGAATACCTCTCAACATTTTGTAGGTTGCATTCGGAATGCCTGCACATGTGTCTCAAAAGTGTGCGTGGTCTTGGCAAAAGGGGTGTGCCCCAACGGGAATACAGTGAACCATTCATCCCATTTTCCATCACTGTGGGAGCATGCTCAACGTTCTAGGAGCTGCTGGCATGCCTTCTGTTCCCCTCTTCCGTGAATAGAAGCTGTGTGCCTGCGCACAGCATCTATTTATTGCTGCTTTGCTAAGCAGAACAGCAAGTGAGAGTGGGCCTTCCACCCCACCGCGGGACACTGCGGCCCACGGGTGGGACAGCGGGACAGTGACAGAAAAGTAGGACTGTCCCACTAAAATAGGAACAGTTGGGAGGTATGTTATAGGAAGGAGAGTGCTCTTGGAACCAACATAATCTGAAAGTGCATTGGTTCTCACAGGCAAACCCTGAGAACATTCAGTTTTCTGAATTACATGAAGTTCTATAGGGCCCCAAATAATGGATGGGACAGTTACAAAACACATGCAGAAACACTAGTAAGGGGCACATAATAGACACATGAGTGCTAAAAAGTGGAGGATTGTACTTAGGGCCTACTTCAGACCTGATCACAGCAGCAAAATTGTTCTCTAATGGGCAAAACCATGGGGGTAATTCAGACCTGATTGTAGCAGCAAATTTGTTAGAAATTGGGCAAAACCATGTGCACTGCAGGGAAGGGGAGGGGGCAGATATAACATGTGCAGAGAGAGTGGGGGGTGTTCAAACTGAAATCTAAATTGAGGTGTAAAAATAAAGCAGCCAGTATTTACTCTGCACAGAAACAATATAACCCACCCAAATCTAGCTCTGTCTCCAAAAGTTATAGCTGCCACACCTGCAGTGCACATGGGGGGTCATTCCGAGTTGATCGTAGCTGTGCTAAATTTAGCACAGCTACGATCATCCACACTGACATGCGGGGGGATGCCCAGCACAGGGCTAGTCCGCCCCGCATGTCAGTGCCGGTCCCCCCCGCATAAGTGCAAAGGCATCGCACAGCGGTGATGCCTTTGCACTTCAAGAGTAGCACCCGACCAGCGCAGCTTTAGCGTGCTGGCCAGGAGATACTCGTCGTTCCCTGGCAAGCAGCGGCTGCGTGTGACGTCACGCAGCCACCGTGGCCTGCCCCCCCAATGGTCCGGCCACGCCTGCGTTGGCCGGACCGCTCCCGCCGTCCAGCCCCCTCCCGCCCAGCGATCGCCTCTGCCTCAGAGGTGATCGCTAGGCAACAACGGCTGCCATGCGCTGGCACACTGCGGCGCCGGCGCATGCACAGTTCCGACCTGATCGCTGCGCTGCGAGAAACTGCAGCGAGCGATCGGGTCGGAATGACCCCCATGGTTTTGCCCAACTGCTAACAAATCTGCTGCTACGATCAGGTCTGAATTACCCCCAATGTGCAATGCATGTGGGGCAAATATTACATGTGCAGAGAGAGTTAGAGTTGGGTGGGGTGTGTTTAAACTGAAATCTAAACTGCAGTGTAAAAATAAAGCAGCCAGTATTTACATGCACAGAAACAAAACAACCCACCCAAATCTAACTCTCTCTGCAAATGTTGTATCTGCCCCCCTGCAGTGCACATGGTTTTGCCCATTATAGAACAATTTTGCTGCAGAAATCAGGTCTGAATTAGGCCCCTAGTATATACAGTATACACACAGTTCTGTAAAGCACTCTTTGATATTAATTACTTACCAATCCTCCTCCAATAATTGATATTTTCTTCTGCTTAGTAGCCAAATCCATGGTCTAGAGTGCTCAGATGTGGACACAGAAATGGAAGAGCTTCACACTACCAAGTTAGGCTTTAAAATGATTCCAAATCTGCTGACATACGCTACCCCTGAGTAAAGTCTATATTTGCTTGTTAGTGCAAACAGAAAAGCAAGCTAATGTTTAATACAAGGTTACAATGTTCAGTTGTCTTATCCATGCATAATTCCAGGCTTACTGCTGCATAAGGCAATGCACATATTGTTTCATCTCCAACAATAATATTCACCTCTTCTTATTGCAAAACCCCTATATAATATAATATGGGGGCTGATTCAGAGATGGACGCAGAACACTGCATATGCAGCCAGATCTGTGTCCATTGTCAGAACCGAGGGCTGGTGCTGACCAGGGGGAAGCCTCAGTTGTAGGGGCTGAGGTATATGTGTACCTGGGAGGCAGTACAGGGTTCTTGGACATGCAGGGAACCTTTAGAACAAATGCCCGAAGGCGTGACCACGACAACAAGGGAAAGTTCAAAGGTTTTATTAAACACAGTTCAGAGGAATACTGATGACTTGGTACTGGTAATAGGAAACACAGTTCAGAAAAATACTTGTGATCGATGACGGAACACCGATGGTTACTTTGGGATCATTGGTAAGCTTTGAGTGAAGCTGGGGTTCGCAGATAGAAATGCACTATTGTACTTAGAAGCACAGGTGAAGCATGAAGTGATGCTGGGGATCGCTGGAGAAGAAGCTGGAGAATGGCTGCTGGGAAGCCGGAGTTCAGACACAGGTGAATCAGGGTAGACTGTAGAGGGTTAATCACTGGAGTGTCGGGTTACACTGCAGAGTATAATCACCAGGGAGTCAGGCTGTACTGCAGAGAAAGTCCATGGGAGAACTGCACACTGGAATCACTGAAGACAATTGAAGCACTGACATCTTTCCACCCCAGGAACAGGATATTTATACCTGCTGGGAAGCAGGGATTGGCTGGCTGGTTAACCAGAGACCAGAGTGCAGCTGCTGCACACAGACAGTGCAGATGGAATCCAGGCTTGGAACACTGGGACAGTCTCAGGAGGCATTTGGAAGGTAAATACTGATAAGAAATTACCTAGATCGTGACAGCACCCCCTCCTTTAGGAGTGGCCCCAGGACACTTCTTATAAGTTCTTTACCTGAACAAATGGAAGGATCTAGATTGAATCCTGATGAACTTAAACTGGCTGGGACCAGAGGAGACTGTACCTGACCTATGGACGAGACCAAATTAAGTCCAGACAAACTTGAACCGGTTGAGACCGGCGGAGACTTTAGACCGACGGATAGGACTGGATTAGATCCGAAGGTATTGGAATCGGCTGGAACCGAAGGAGGCTGATCTGGACAGACGGATGGGACCGGATAGGGTTCAGAAAAGCTTGAACCGGCTGGGACCGGAGGAGTCTTCGGATTGGCGGTTGAATCAGCTGGAACTGAAGGAGTCTTTGGACCTATGGATGGAACCGGATTGGGTCCAGAGATATCGGAATCGGCTGGAACCGAAGGAATCTTCAGACAGACGGATGGAACCGGATTGAGTCTAAAGACAGTTGAATCAGCTGGAACTGAAGGAGTCAGAATCCGGTTAGAACCGGAATGAGTGGTATCCGAGTGTTCAGTTAGACCATCCTGGACCTGGTCCATGCTGGATGCCAACAGGGTGGTGCTCTCTGAAGATGGCAAACAGGAGTTCATAACTGCATCTGTAGCACAAAAATTTCCATCTGGGAATTTGGCTCTGGATACTTCCCTTGGGACTGAAACTTTGGTGACCCCTCCTGGGGTTGATGAATCAGACACCTCTCTCAGGGTTGTTTTCTCCAGCACCCCTCCTGGGGTTGACAGATCAGAAACTCCTTTTTGAGAAGACTCATATGCCCCTACTAGAGCTTGAACATTGGATACCCCTCCTAGGGCTGTAGACACAGACGCCCCTCCTAGGGCTGTAGACACAGACGCCCCTCCTTGGGCTGTAGACACAGATGCCCCTCCTTGGGCTGTAGACACAGACGCCCCTCCTTGGGCTGAGTAAAGAGCATCATCATTCCAGGAAAGTTCGGACACTAGGATCTGGTACTGTACCAGATATTTACCGACTGTTCTTGTCCCCTGACGTAGCCGGAGGATATCAGAGGAGGCAGAGGTCACACGACCTGGTTCATCAAAGATGCGCCTGAAGGTTGCCACGAAATCTGCATATGAAGAGAGCAGAGCATCAGACTTCTCCCATAGAGGTGATACCCAATCGAGGGCGGAGCCACTGAGGAGGGAGATGATGTAAGCAACCTTGGTGCGGTCAGTTGGGAAACTGCCAGGCTGTAACTCAATATATATCTCACACTGATTTAGGAAACCCCGACAGGCTTTTGGGGAACCATCAAACTTGGCAGGTGTCGGTAAATGGAGACAAGGAGCAGAAACGGGAATGGTGGGTGGGGATACCACCAAAGGTACTGCAGTCGGCACACTGGATGCCCCTAAACCACGGAGGGTTACTTGTATTCCATCCAGCCGAGAGGAGAGGTCCTGGAGACAGCGGATCACATGGCCCTGTGCAGTCTCCTGACGTTCAAGGCAGGCTGCAAGTTCTTGCATCGGCCTGGTCGCTTGGACCTGGTCTCCGGCCGGATCCATTAGGTCAGTGCTTACTGTCAGAACCGAGGGCTGGTGCTGACCAGGGGGAAGCCTCAGTTGTAGGGGCTGAGGTATATGTGTACCTGGGAGGCAGTACAGGGTTCTTGGACATGCAGGGAACCTTTAGAACAAATGCCCGAAGGCGTGACCACGACAACAAGGGAAAGTTCAAAGGTTTTATTAAACACAGTTCAGAGGAATACTGATGACTTGGTACTGGTAATAGGAAACACAGTTCAGAGAAATACTTGTGATCGATGACGGAACACCGATGGTTACTTTGGGATCATTGGTAAGCTTTGAGTGAAGCTGGGGTTCGCAGATAGAAATACACTATTGTACTTAGAAGCACAGGTGAAGCATGAAGTGATGCTGGGGATCGCTGGAGAAGAAGCTGGAGAATGGCTGCTGGGAAGCCGGAGTTCAGACACAGGTGAATCAGGGTAGACTGTAGAGGGTTAATCACTGGAGTGTCGGGTTACACTGCAGAGTATAATCACCAGGGAGTCAGGCTGTACTGCAGAGAAAGTCCATGGGAGAACTGCACACTGGAATCACTGAAGACAATTGAAGCACTGACATCTTTCCACCCCAGGAACAGGATATTTATACCTGCTGGGAAGCAGGGATTGGCTGGCTGATTAACCAGAGACCAGAGTGCAGCTGCTGCACACAGACAGTGCAGATGGAATCCAGGCTTGGAACACTGGGACAGTCTCAGGAGGCATTTGGAAGGTAAATACTGATAAGGAATTACCTAGATCGTGACATCCATCTCCTCACATGCTGGGGGCCACCCAGCACAGGGCTAATACCGCCCAGCCTGGCTGCTCTGTCAGGTGGTCGGCCACCAGTTTTTCAATTGAAGAGGCTGTGTGTAACGTCACACAGCCGCCCCTAAAGTGGTTAAGGCACGCCAATGTTTGGCCCGCCCTGGCCCAAAGCCACATCGCCACCCCGTGAATGCGCACCTCTGTCAATCATCTTGCAGTCGCATCCTTCCTGGATGTGGCCGCAAGGAGAAGGGTTGCGCACTGTGGCCAGTGCGTGTGCACAGACCACATGGACGCGGCCGCTGCATCCATCTCTGAATCAGCCCCATAATACAGTGCATTCAAAAGTCCCTACCGAGTGAATGTGTATCTCTGGTTGTCTCTGTCTGATGCAGATGATGATGATGAGGGACAAATCCAGTGGGGAATCACAGAGCTGCCATAGACCCTGCAGCATGAGCAATGCTCCGTAGGCCTGGGAACCACACAGCATGATCATCGGGTGGAACATGGGGCAGCAGCAGAGGGCGGGGGGTGTCAATATACACTACTGGAATGGAGTAGGCCTGGAGTCCAGTCAATGCCTTGCCCACCTGTTAGCCGCAACTGCAGAGGTGAGAGTCAGTTCCTACACTGCTCGCTACACAAGGTGGTTCACTCCTTATCATCATGTCTCCATTAGACACTCAGGGGTATATTTACTAGAGATGAGCGGGTTCGGTTCCCTGAGAAACAAACCTCCTCGAACTTCACGCTCCGAGTCCGGATCTGACTCCGGCTTAGGGTTTTCCTGCCAGACTCGGAAACCAGAACGAGGCAAAACATCATTCCGCTGTCTGATTCTCACGGGGTTTGGATACCATATAAGGAGCCATGCGTAGCCGCCATTTTCACTCCAGTCCTGTAGAGTGTAGCTAGAAGATGTGTCTCCTCAGTGTCTGTGCGGGAAAGTGGCATGGTGCATGGGGTGGCGACCTGCTCTTTTGTATCATTGCAGTGGTGCTGTCTGGTGCTGCATCAATCCAGTGGTGGTGTCTTGTGCTGAATCAATCCAGTCACAGTGGTGGTGTCCTGTGCTGCGATAAGTCCAGTGCTGCTGTCATATAAGTCAAGTGGTACTGCCGTATAAGTCCAGTCCAGTGGTGCTACCGTATAAGTCCTGTCCAGTGGTGCTGACGTATAAATCCAGTGGTACTGCCGTATAAGTCCAGCGGCACTGCCGTCTAAGTCCAGTCCAGTGGTGCTGACGTATAAGTCCAGCAGTACTGCAGTATAACTCCAGAGGTACTGCCGTATAACTCCAGCGGTACTGCTGTATAAGTCCAGTGGTGCTGTCCTGTGCTGTATATTATTTTCTCCAAATAAAGGGGTTATGGATGTTTAATCCAAATAATTTTTACAGGGTTTTCCCTGTGTGCTGCATATTATTATAATAACTCCAAATAAAAGGGATATTATCCAAATAATTTTTACAGGCTTTTCCATGTGTGTGGTATAGGGGTACGCTCTCCTGTGCTGCATATTATTATTATTATAATAACTCCAAATAAAAGGGTTATTATTATCCATATAATTTCTACAGGGTTTGCCCGGTGTGGTGTAATGGTATGCTCTCCTGTGTCGCATATTGTTATATATCGCCAGAAAAATAATGGAGACCAAAAAACTGGAAGATAAAATAGGGAATGATCAAGAACCACTTCTTCCTAGTGCTAAAATTGCTGCCACTAGTCATGAAATAGATGAACTGTCATCAACGTCATCTGCCAAGTCCGATGCCCAATGTCATAGAAGAGGGCATGTAAAATCCAAAAAGCCAAAGTTCAGTAACATGACCCAAAAAATGAATTTAAATTGTCTGAGGAGAAACGTAAACTTGCCAATTACGACACTGAGTGGCAAGGAACGGCTAAGGCCCTGGCCTATGTTCATGACTAGTGGTTCAGCTTCACATGACGATGGAAGCCCTCATCCTCCCACTAGAAAAATTAAAAGAGTTAAGCTGGCAAAAGCACAGCAAAGAACTGTGCGTTCTAAGATGGTATCACAAATCCCCAAGGAGAGTCCAAGTGTGTCGGCCATTGCGATGCCTGAACTTCCCAACACTGGACGGGAAGAGGTGGCTCATTCCACCATTTTGCACGCCCTCTGCAAGTGCTGACAGGAGCACCCACAGTCCAGTTTCTGATGTTCAAATTGAAGATGTCACTGTTGAAGTACACCAGTATGAGGATATGGGTGTTGCTGGCGCTGAGGAAGAAGTTAACGAGGAGGATTCTGATGGTGATGTGGTTTGTTTAAATCAGGGGCACTGGGGGAGACCGTTGTTGTCCATGGGATGAATAAGCCCATTGTCATGCCTGGGCAAAATACCAAAAAAGCCACCTCTTCGGTATGGAATTATTTCTCCACAAATCCGGACAACAGGTATCAAGCCATGTGTTGCCTTTGTCAATACGTAATAAGTAGGGGTAAGGACGTTAACCACCCTGGAACATCCTCCCTTATGCGTCACCTGCAGCGCATTCATCAGAAGTCATTGTCAAGTTCAGAAACTTTATGTAAGAGCATAAGCAGTCCACTGACACCTAAACCCCTTCTTCCTCTTGTACCCAAGCTCCTGCAAGCCACACCACCAACTCCCTCAATTTCCTCCTTAGTCAGGAACGTCAGTAGTCCTGCAGGCCATGTCACGGGCATGACTGAGGAGTCCTCTCCTAACCTGGATTTCTCCGGAGGATCCTTGAGTGGTACACCTACTGCTGCTGCTGGCGCTGCTGTTGTTGCTGCTGGGAGTCGATCGTCATCCCAGAGGGGAAGTTGGAAGACCACTTGTACTACTTCAACTAAGCAATTGACTGTCCAACAGTCCTTTGCGAGGTAGATGAAATATGACAGCAGTCATCCTGTTGCAGAGCGGATAACTGAGGCCCTGCCATCACCTGAAGCAAGAGTTGGTAACGAGATGGAATTAAACACCATATATGCTTCAGAGAATGGAGGAGCCGCAAAAGGCCATTCAAGCCTATACATCCACCTACGATATAGGGACTCACTCAAATGAATGGCTCCAATTAGTCAACCTTAATTTTGATTTATTATTGATGTTCCACATTTTAGGATTATTTATTTAGAAGATGCAAATTTATTGTACAGGGATCTTCTTTTACTAAGGGCTGCTTAGGGTTATCGCAAGACCTCGCAGTGTTAAAAGAACAGAGTTTCAGTGATCTTGCATTGCATCAGCTTTCCATTGCACTACTGCACTAGATGGACCAGGAGCTCCTGTGAGTAACAAACAGTTACTGAATAAGGCCCATTATGAAGTCTCATGGTGGCTTACAGCCAGGAAGATGTCTGGCTTGCCAGGCTGAGGCATGCTGTGGACACAGAGGTTAGCATTGCTTCCTCCCACAGTCCTACTTACAGTATGACATGATTTTCGACTGTAGAGTGGTAAGCTCCACTAGGGCAGGGGCTCAATAACAAAAAAGATCACTGCACAGTACTGCTTAGTACTGTACCGAACAAACCCAAACTCAATTTGCCCCATATAGGGCTGCTGTGGGAGCTCAGGAGTGGCTGCTAAAACATTTAAGGGGCTGCTTTATTTAAAAATTAAATATAAAAACAAATAAACAAGACACACAGGTATGCTCACATGCGTGTAACTGGGACACACAGGTATGCTCACATGTGTGTAACTGGGAGTTGTGAAAAACAAAAATAAGGCATCTGCCCCAAAATATGTAAAAATGCAATTAAAAAAATGGAAAAAAAGAAACCCATGAGATTTTCACAAAATAAGTTTCCAGACTCCATGGAGGGGAAAATATCCATTCTTGATCCTGTGGTGCACAACAGTTTATTTGCATCCCAGCATTAAATCAGAGATTATCTTAATCCATGAAAATGGAGAAGGGGGTACAAATTCAGAGGCTTTGGCCCCTAGTTTTTCAGTTTGTCCAGTATTGTGGTAATTAATTATATATCTGCTTTGTTGAAGTCCTTTCCCTTCCACGACAATATAGGAGAGGAGGTGAAAGCCTGTGTGTTGTTCCTAATTGTGTGTGCCTCTCTAATTTTTAATCACCTTCTTGACACTGTCCTCTTCCTCTTTCCTCTTCTCATAATGTGAGATGTCATCAAAGAAGGAGGTGGTATGTTTGTAGCTAGCTATGATTCGGAGAACTTGGCAAGCTTTTTCCAGCGAGACCAGCTGTTGCTGAAATTATGTGTTTATTAAACTGGGCATGTCCTGTTTAAACAACATAAGGGGGACGGCCCAAGGACCATTCCATCTTGCACCTCTTTTTTTTCTTTGCGTTATGTGCTCTTTGGGGCCTAGTTTTCAAAATTGCCATCCTGTCTGCCACTGCAGTGCCACTTCTAGATGGGCCAGATGTTTTTTGTCGCTTAGCTTAGTCATCCAGCGACCTTGGTGCAACCTTTTGGCCTAAAAACAATATTGTGAGGTCTTCAGAATAGACTGGAAATAAGTGGAAATGAATGTTATTGGGGTTAATAATACCATAGGATCAAAATTACCCTCAAAGTCTGTGATTTTTAGCTGTTTTTATGGGGGGGGTTTTCAAAAATCATCCAGATCCAAAACCAAAACCTGGAAGTGTGGTTGTGGCAAAACCAATCCAGATCCAAAACACGAGCAGAGATCCAGATCCAAAACCAAAACACAAAACCCGAAAAGTGTCTGCCGCACATCTCTACGTAAAATATTGATATTTAGTATGCCATTCAGTAAATAAAGTATGCTGTTTTCTAATTGTCTTTAGCTACTTTATTCTATAATGTACATATAATGTAACATTTTGCACACATATATTCACCTGTTAAAAGAGGCTACATGCAATAGAAAATTAAAATAAACTTAAAAATAACTCTGACTTCCTTTATGTTGAAATCAAATCTCACAGTTGCTTGGCAGAATATCATGTAAATAAACACAGCTCAAAATGGACAATAGAGAATGAGTATTTCTTGAAGTTGTGTTCCGTTATCAAAATAGATTGAATAGGTATGTCCCAGAAAGTAAGTAAATAAATAAAGCATTCTTCTATAGAGAGTCCTTACACTTTGAAGCAAGTAAATCTAAACACACAGCTGTTAATTGTAAGTTTGCCAACTGTATGTCATCAAAGAACCAGATCACAGCACAGTGTGACTAAGTGGAATGAATGTTATTAAAACAGAGCAATGTGCTACTTCTTGTAGAAGACCTTTAAAAATAAGACTTTTTATATATGCAAATATCAACTTTGAATTACTGAATATGCTGCTTACTATTTAACATGAATACATAATCCACTCCACATGTATAGTTACAATGTTTTCTGGGGATGTAGTTACAATCGAAATACCGATGGTGGAATCCCAACCAGCGGCATAATGCTGGCATCAAAATCCTGACGAAGATCAGGATCCCGGTGTCAAAATACAGACGCCAGGAATCCTGAATGCTCTTTTAGCAGGACACACTTGCATCCTGCCGCAGGGGTTGGGAGGTTAGGTTTAGGCATTAGAAGGAGGGTTAGGGTTAGGCACCAAGCGGGGAGGGTTAGTTTTAGGCAGCAGGGAGGGGAGGGTTAGGGTTAGGCACCACTGAGGAGGGTAAGGGTTAGGCACCCACAAGGGAGGGTTAAGGTTAGGGTAAAGGGCAGGGGAGGGTTAGGGTACTTTTTTGGGGGCTGTCGGCAGGGCCGAAACTAGGATTTTCATCACCTGGGAGAAGGCGGTAATTTGCCCCCCCCCCCCCCCCCCTCCATAAAAAGAAAAAGAAAAACCCTGTCAGACTAAAAAATCATCATATTATCAAAAATTTCTAAAATAACGGGGATACTATTAGACAATATGTGCCCCAAATGCCATAAGCGTCATATGCCCCTCCAGCAGCGTGTTCCACTACATGCTCCCATGTGTGTCCCCATACATTGCACTAAATCACTGCACTACATTCCCATATCCACTGCACTACATCACTATACTACATCCCCTACACACTGAACTACATCACTACACTACAGCGTGTCCTCTCAATAGTATGTAGGCGGCAGCTTGTTATCGGTTGGTGCTGGGCAGGCAGCCGGGATCACAGCCTGCTGAAAAACACAGCACCAACAGCTCGCCTCTATAGCTTGTACGGTGCACTGCACGCTAGTCACAGCACTGCATGGCAAAGAAGAGAGTTTAAGACAGTAGCTGGTATAGGAGCAATAACAGGTATTGGAGCTCACCCGCACAGCATCGGAGCCAGCTGTGTGTAGACAGGAGGGTCAGAGACACTGCCCCGGGAGCCGTCTGCTGTCTCACTTTTGCAAGCACAGCACTGCCGGTAACAAACAAAACAAAACAAAAAACCCTGTTCCTCTGTAACTCCTTGGTACCCCCTCAAATTCTGCACCCAGGGCGCATGCCCCCTTAGCCCCCCCCCCCCCCCAGTTGGGGCCCTGCAGTCGGTATTCTGATGGTTGGGATGCCGCTGACTGTACATCATACTGAATCCGTTTTCTGCATAGCAATGTCCGACTATAGAGTGAAAAGCCCTGCAATGCCCTGCAAAGGAAGTGATAATACATGAAAATACAAGATTTATTATAATTTGCAGCCAGGCCCTGGATGCAAAGAAAATCTAATTCCCCTGAATGTACCATTAGTGAGTTGCCAGGACAAGAGCTTTGATAGAAGCCTATCCCAATGATTAATTAGAGTGCATTGAATTACTCCCACCTGCGCTACTTGAAGTAATGTGACACATTCTCAGCTGCACTACTGAGCATGCATTGACATCCAAGCCGGAGTCATAGGGGAGGGATCTTTCGGATAACTCTACCAATTTATTTTTTTCGAAAGGTAGCCCATAGGTTACTACAGGCTAACGCCATCTGAAGATGATGTTAATGGCCAGGGAAAAATTTGGAAAATCTGGCAGCACAGCAGCCCCCATAGAAACTAATGGGGACTGTGGCTGCTTTCGGAAATAGAGGGACGGACTCTCTTTGTTACATCTTGGGGATGCTTAATATTTGCAGATATCCCGGAAAAAAACACGCCACAAATATACTTAAAAAAATAGTAGCTTCCATACTCTGTAAGAGTCTTCAGACACTTATTTATATATGTTTTTCACTGATTCTTCATGTTTCTTGAACTAGTTATTAAAATAAAAAATAATACAAGGCAGGTGCTGATAACTATTGAGTAACATCAGAAAAAAGCACAACCTATAATATACAAACTCATTACATTTTTTTTTTTTACAAACATTTTAGTTTTCCTTTATGTAAATATTTCTATTTACTAAAACATGAGCTTGTGTCATTTGGCACTGAGAATTTCATTAATCTTTCTCATCTGATGTAGAATAAAAACAGTCTATCCATTGTAATGAAAAAATGCTATGTTAGAATTAGCAAGGATTGCCGATCAGCAGCAAAAGGGGAGTGTATCTGCACAGTAGGGTAGTTTGGGAGTGTGCGCCAAAAACCACAAAGCTTTTTTCTTTATCTTTTGGTGTATAACGGCTTTGTAGTTGTCATAAGGCTGCACCCCCTTACAGTACAGTAATATTTTTGTATTATTGTTAAAGGGTGACAGTGCTATTTGTTATGGATTATTTAACAATTTCCACTTGTACAAAAGCCCAAACTTTTTCCCCTCTTTTCTTTGATAGTTTGGGAGTGTACATAAACAAAACCGTATTACTAACTGCCATCCTAAAACTGCTGGAAACAAATGAAAGGAGTAAACCAAAGGATAATCTGAGCCAAGGCATAAAGGCCATGCAGCAAAGCATAAAACCAAATGAGGATTCAGACAGGCTGGGCTGGATAACAGAAGCTTCATTTGACATTGAAAAGGACACAGAATCAAAAGATTAAAGAGTAAAAATCAACAAAAAACTACATTGGGAGTGAATACACCCAGAGGAGAGAACCCTTGGCACTAACAGAATATACAGTATACTCAATTAGTAGATATGACAAAAAAATATTGTATCTACTGTAGCAACCACCAATCTAACAACCACCAATGCCCCATATGTAACACCAACCACCATATGTAACAACCACCAATACACCACAGCTAAGGACACTTAGTTAATGCCTAATGAAGAGGTCAAACACCATACTAAAAGCACACAAGTAATAGGAGTAGTGCAGGTGAAATGATTGTGAATTAAAAATTTAAGCTAGAGGTACAAATGTATAGTATATAATAGACCACGTTCTTTACGATAAAACAAAGATGGTAATAACTTTGAGTTTATATCAAGAATAAATAGTAACATACATAAACAGGGGCTTAGAAGCTCCTATGAACATCACAAAGCACATAATAAAATGCATTTGAAATTTAAACACTTGCTATAATTATTATTATTATTAATAATCCATACATATTAGTACATTACATTTTGCAAGTAGTGGTTAAGTATAAAAAAATAGGATTTTAATACCTACCGGTAAATCCTTTTCTCTTAGTCCGTAGAGGATTCTGGGGATGCTTCAAGAACCATGGGGTATAGACGGGATCCGCAGGAGACATGGGCACTTTAAGACTTTGAATGGGTGTGAACGGGCTCCTCCCTCTATGCCCCTCCTCCTGACTCCAGTTTAAGTAACTGTGCCCAGGGAGATGGACATTTCGAGGAAAGAATTTATTGTTAAACCACGGTGAGCATCTTACCAGCTCACACCTCCAGTATGCCGCAGAACGTGGCATTCAATAGAACACCAGCCGACGGCATGAAGAATATGCAGCAATATGCTGACATAAAGCATAACACAACCTGTGTGTAAACACAACCAATAACAGCATAACGCATGCCACGGCATGAATAAGGTCATCAACAGGCTGACTTAAACGCAACACATCTTGTGTGTAACCATACCCAATAACTGCAGATACAGTACGCACTGGGACGGGCGCCCAGCATCCTCTATGGACTAAGAGAAAAGGATTTACCGATAGGTATTAAAATCCTATTTTCTATACGTCCTAGAGGATGCTGGGGACGCTTCAAGAACCATGGGGTTTATAACAAAGCTCTAGAACGGGCGGGAGAGTGCGGATGACTCTGCAGCACCGATTGACCCAACAAGAGGTCCTCATCAGCCAGGGTATCAAACTTGTAAAACTTCGCAAAGGTGTTTGAACCCGACCAAGTAGCCGCTCGGCAAAGCCGTAATGCCGAGACCCCTCGGGCAGCCGCCCAGGATGCGCCCACCTTTCTGGTAGAATGGGTCTTCACCGATTTCGGTAACAGCAATCCAGCTGTAGAATGAGCCTGCTGAATCGTATTACAGATCCAGCGTGCAATAGTCTGCTTGGAAGCAGGAGCCCAAATCTTGTTGGGAGCATACAGGACAAACAGAGCCTCCGTTGTCCTAATCTGAGCCGTTCTGGCGACATAAATTTTCAAAGCTCTGACCACATCGAGAGACTTCTATTCCATCAAGACTTCAGTAGCCACTGGCACCACAATAGGTTGGTTCATGTGAAACGATGAAACCACTTTTGGCAGAAAATTGCTGACGAGTTCTCAACTCCGCTCTATCCGTGTGGAAGATTAAATAGGGGCACTTGTGGGACAAAGCCGCTGATTCAGACACCCGCCTTGCGGATGCCAAGGCCAACAGCCTGACCACTTTCCAAGTGACGATTTACAACTCTACCTTACGTAACGGTTCAAAACAATGAGATTGCCGGAACTGTAACACCATGTTAAGACCCCATGGAGCTCCAGGGGGGCACAAAGGGAGGTTGGATGTGTAACACTCCTTTTACGAAAGTTTGAACTTTTGTAAAGGAGGCCAATTGTTTTTGGAATAAAACTGATAAGGCTGAATCTGTACCTTAATCGAGCCCAATTTAAGACCCGCATCCACACCAACTTGTGAAAAAAGGAGAAAACGATCCCACTGGAATCTTCCATAGAAGCCTTCTTGGATTCGCACCAAGACACATACTTTCTCCAAATACGGTGGTAATGTTTTTACGTTACTCCTCTACTGGTCTGAAGAAAAGTAGGGATGACTTCACTGGAAATATCCTCTCGGCTAGGATCCGGTGTTTACCTGAAGATCCGGATACCAGGTCCTCTTAGGCCAGTCTGGAACAATGAGGATCACCTGAACCTTTGTTCTTCTTATGATCTTTAGCATTTTTGGGAAAAAATGGAAGCGGAGGGGACGCATAGACTGACTGAAACACCCACGGAGTCATTAGGGCGTCCACTGCTATTGCTTGAGGGTCCCTTGACCTGTAACAATATCTCTGAAGCTTCTTATTGAGGTGAGACACCGTCTTGTCTAATTTAGGAATCCCTCAACGACTTGTCACTTCTGTGAAAACCTCTGGATGAAGACACCACTCTCCTGGATGGAGAACGTGTCTGCCGAGGAAGCCTGCTTCCCAGTTGTCCGCTCCTGGAACGAACAACGGTGACAGAGCGCGCATATGATTTAGTCGCCCAGCGGAAAATCTTTCTGGCTTCTGCCATTGCTGCTTCGGTTTTTGTTTGTAGAAAACCATTATAAACAGTGTCAAAGTCGAAAAATATTGTAATGCATGCCCCATGTACTAACCCCATGCACATGCCCGCTGCGCGTGCACTCAGTCTGCCGTGCGTGCACATATCCGCAATTTGCGTAAAGGAGCTTTCCACGGCCATGCGCCTCAGCGCGTGGTATGCACATTTACGGTAGAGTTTGTGAGCGCGTAGAGGGTTATTAGAACATTACATATTTAACCCAAATAGTGTATATTTTAGATATAACTCCCTTGCACCACATCAGCGAGTATTAATAGTTTAAACAGTTCCAGGACTAAGAGATTCGCCTTTGCATGATAGGAAGGGTCAGATAAAGAGATAAAGGTTGGAAGGTGATGTCTAGTATCCAGCTGTAGGGTATTTTGAGGGTAACATTCCGGTGTTGGTTAGAGAAAGATCGCATGTTCCAGCGTATAGTTATGTGCAAAAGTAGAATATAGATATTAACTGTATTTACTGTATATTATGTATGCGGCGGGAATCCAGAGGATACCACTCACAAGAGCAGTTGGGGAAAGACATCGCCCATCTATTCAAATCAACCTATGACCTCTTCTGTAATGAAAAGACACATCTCTGTGTCCAATGGACAATGAGATTACAGTGATCATTGTATTGTGTATGTAAGTTGTGTATAAAAAGCCCATTGTTGCCTGGCCGGTCAGAAGACTCTGAACGCTTTCTATCTGACTAGCGGAGGACCGGCCGGGTTGCGCTTGCGAACATTCTCATGTATGTACATTCTCTGTAGCCATTATTCTGTTTAGATTTATCTTGTTAGCCTGTAGTGTATGATTTGTACTGTTTTACCTTTTGAAATAATCCACGGTGGCCTTTGAACCCTGTGGTTTCAACTACAAATCGGTGTTGTGTCTTCACTTTCCTGCAAGGGTTTTAAAGTGTATTTATCTGTATAAGGTGTATAAGTATTGATAAGGTGTATGCACTGCGGGTACTTTATACCGTCAGCGCTACTTAAAGGTTTAAGGTATAACATCGTTGCAGTACTTTGATGCTAAGGGTTTAAAGTGTAATCAAATCATTACATTGTATCATTAACAAGGTTTAAAGGTTATCAATTGTGTGTGCGTGCGCTGTGTGTACTCTGTACACTCAGCGCGGCGTGTGTACTCCAAGTACGTACCACGTGCGGGACTCTGTACGCAAATAGCGTACAAAGTGCGTAGCACGTGTATTCAGTCTAGCGGCCATAGCGGCTCCACGGTAATAGTGTATCTAGAGGTATTGCTTTTCGGTCTAAGATAATATCGACTTTATCAATTGGGGGCTCGTCCGGCCCTTCCTCATACCCGCAGCCTAGCAGGTTTACGCAGACTTTATCTATCAGCAAAGGGCGGAAAGGTATCCCCTGTAAGCTTTCTCTTGGTTGGTGGATACACTAGTGCTGATTAGATAAGCGTCTGCCCTGCATGGTTTGTAGGGATGCTGGAGGGATCCGTAAGGTAAGAACGCAAAGCTATTTTTAAATTTGTGAAATTTCTGTTTTGGCACCAAATGCGCACACAACACACGCATACACCTGTATTTTGTACTTTGCATATCTGCTCGCATTATTGCTGTAAGCATTGATTACTAGATTCATTTTGACCTATACTGAGAAAATTTATTGCTATTTAGTTAAAATATAGAGTTAATAGTTAAGGAAGTAAGTGTAAGACGCACACGCAGCCTGGCCTAGTTATAAAGGTTTATACAGAAGAAACTGTGTGTTGTGTTAAGTGAGCGATTATAGTTAAATATCGCTTACATTTAT
Organism: Pseudophryne corroboree; assembly: GCF_028390025.1. Taxonomy (NCBI): domain Eukaryota; kingdom Metazoa; phylum Chordata; class Amphibia; order Anura; family Myobatrachidae; genus Pseudophryne; species Pseudophryne corroboree. Next base: position 609,096,751 of record NC_086447.1, read on the forward strand.
AGAAGTGTGGGATTTGTAGTACTGCGGACGCACGGCCTTTGTACACGTGTCTCGGACAAAGTACGGGACTGCATACACAACGTAAAGGCATACACACGTGGCGTGTTTACGCAACGTGCGTAAAGGTACCCCCACTAAGTACAAATCACATAATAGCATTGTTTTAGTTTAGGTGCGAGACAGTAGCCACACGATAATAGCACAAATTTGTTCAGTTTCCAATATTTAGTTTAAAGACCTTTTTTTTTACTGTATTACCTCTGGCACTAAGGCTGTTTTATCTGAATGAAAGTTAATTTTCTGTGTATATGAGTGAACGAGCGTGAGTGTGCAAACAATAAAGGTTTTGTGGACCCAGGGAATTCGGGATCCCGTAGGAGACCACACCAGGTGAGTGGACACTTGGTGGCGTGAGAGTGGCTTGCTCACGTTAACATTGATTAAGGTACAAAGGAGCAAAGTAGTAGATGACAGCAGACCAAGAGGTCAGCGAAGTCAGAAAACCGCTGACAAAGTCAAGCGAAGCTCTGAATACCGCGGCCTAAAAGGTCAGCGAGGTTTTTGTTTAGAGAGCGCAGCCCAGGTGGTTGGTGTAGAACCCATATAGGCCTGTTTTGACACGCTCCGGCTGAGGTTTCGCAGCCTGAAAAATGATTCCATTGGTCGCACGGCGGATAAGTAACAGTTACCTATACGCTGTGCGATTGTACCGCGCGTTAGTGGGTGCAATACTTAGCTCAACGTGATACCCTTTTACGACATTTGCGTAAAATCGCGGGATCATAGGCGCTAAGTGTAGCACACGCAACGTGATTTGTGTAACAGTTTTTTTATTTTAAGGGAGTTTCGCTGGTCACTCAGGAAATCTCCAACGACCAATATTTACTGGGAAAGGGTAAGTCACTCCCATATTTTTCCAGTAAATAAAGGTTACACAGGGGCCCTAGGTTGGGTACGACCGGCGCTGACGACAGTGTTTAGGTGTATTGGCCAACGTGGGCATGAGTGGGTGAGAGCACTCGTTGAACTTTCACCGTTGCCTTATTACTGAGTATTTTGGTTTTTTGTAGGAATTAGCTGAGAAGGCAATACCTGCAAAAGATGGGGGCCAGTTGCTCAAGTAAGGGACGATCAACCAGGGTTCAGGTTGATATTCCGCGGCCCAAGGGGTCGGCGAGGTACATAATGTGTGAAAAATATGGATCACACGCAGAGGTTTTATGCAATGAATGGGAACGTATGACTGCGGAAGATAGGGAACCATTCCCTAAGGTAGGCAGTTTTAATCCAGAGGTGTTGCAGAATTTAAGGATTAGGATATGTCTGTTAAAATCCCGAAAAGAAAGGATCAGACACTCAAACTGTGTACATTTATGGCAATGAGAGAGTGATATGCAAAGGGAACTAGCTCACGCAGCCGGTTCCAACCCAAGCAGGAAACTGATTGCAACTGCACTACCACCACCGTATATTACAGTGGAGAAAGTGGCTACAGACAATGGCATACTAATATATGATAAGAGTGAACTTGATAAATGTACTAATGCTAACCCGTGCAAGTTGTATCCCGTCTTAAACTTCCCTCAGGACTGCGACCAAGAAGATGAGCTCAGCACGATATCGGCACTCTCTCTAGCAGCCACCATACAAGACACACAAGTGGGCACGGCCCAACCAGTAAGAACAGTAGCAAAGGCCCCTAGCGGAGGGACAGGTGAGGTCGTGTCCACAGGTAAGTACGGTACAGTACATTATGCAGAGACAATTGCACCTCACATTGTAGAAGCAACTCAGAATGATGTAATTGAACTAAATCCTGTCAGGGTGATCGCAGTCCCCAATGGGAAGACTGACGCTCAGGGAATCACTCCCGTCAGGAACATTGCTATGCATTGTCCTTGGTCCCGGACAGAATTCAGGACAATTATGTCTGAATTTCCCGATCCCAGAAAGGATCTAGCCGCATGTCAGAGGTTTATTAGAGAACTAGGTAACGCCACCGAACCCACAAAGATTGGCGGACAGTGCTACGGGCATGTTTGCCCTCCAATATTGACCCTGTGAAATTCATTGCTGATTGTAAATTAGACGCAGAAGTACCTCTCACTGATGAATACACTCAGGAGAATGTAAAACAGATCAATCTGCAGTTAGGGGTATATTTCCCTACTGTTGTCAAGTGGAATAAAATCTTTTCCATAAGACAAAAAGAAGGTGAAACTGCTTCTGAATATTTCCATCGAGCACTGCAGGAAATGGCTAGATACACTGGGTCAAGGACATTAAGGAAAATGTACATCATAGAGAGGTAGCTGTGTCCGTATTAATGGACGTCTTGAAAGAAACGTTGAGAACAAGGGTACAAACCACTCAACCTAACTGGAGAGGTATTTCGGTGGCTGCATTAAGAGAGTCCGCTATCGAGCACGATCGGAACATAATTAAGCACAGGGAGTCACAGGGGGATAAGCTGATGACCGTAAGTATCAAAGCCCTGACAACGAAGCCACATCAGCCAAAACCCCAGACCCCTGATGGTAAGTCGTATGTAGTGAAATGTTATAATTGCAAGAGGGAAGGACATTACGCACGGAACTGTAAGGTATATCGACCCCCTAGACCAGAACATGACTCACAGCATAACACACGTAATTGGGATCAGGGATCGCACAGGAGGAATTATGAGCCACACGCAGGGGAAACAAGGAGGTACCCACCTAAGAGGGACTGGCAGACCTCTGGAAATTCTCAGCTACCCCCCTCACACATTGTAGCTGCCAGCGCGCTGCGGGAGGGTCACAACATACAATAGGGGTTAGGCCACACCTGTAGTCTGCAGCCAGTGAAGTTAATTGCTAGCCTTGGAAGTGAACCCGAGATTACAGTTGATGTAGCTGGTAGATCACTACCTTTCCTTGTAGATACAGGGGCGGCCAGGTCAGTGTTAAATTCAATGGTAGGTATGAAAACCACGGGTAAAACAATTTCAGCAATGGGGGTAACAGGAGTAGTGCAACACTACCCTTTAAGTAGACCAGCGGAGATTATGATAGGGCCTTTGCAGACCAAGCACTCCTTTTTGCTAGCTGCATCGGCTCCGACTAATCTACTTGGGAGAGATTTACTGTGTAAGATGAGGTGTGTCATATATTGTACTCCTGAGGGTGTCTTCTTAGATATACCCGAGAACCACGTTCAGGAAGTGCAGGATATGTTAGACACCCCACAAAGGTTAATGTCACACTCTGCTGTTATAGACAGGTGTCCATCCAAGGTAGAGGAAATGATCTCCCAGATACCGGAATCCCTCTGGACCAAAGATGGACAAGACACTGGATTGATGGCAAATGTAGCTCCTGTAGTAGTGCAAGTAAAAGATGGTAGGATAGCTCCAAAAATTCCACAGTATCCTCTGAAGCCAGAGGTGGAATTAGGAGTGTACCCAGTCATAGAGCGCTTGCTACAACAGGGCATCCTAGTTAGGACGTCCAGCACTGCCAATAGTACCATCTTCCCTGTGAAAAAGAGTGGGGGGAGGGGTTACAGGCTAGTGCAGGATCTAAGGGGGATAAACAAGATAGTTGAGAGCCAATTCCCCGTAGTGCCAAATCCAGCTGTCATCCTCATGCAAATTCCCCCTACTGCAAAATTTTTCACTGTCATTGACCTCTGTTCTGCTTTCTTTTCGGTCCCTCTGCACCCTGACAGCCAATATTTGTTTGCATTTACATACAGGGGAGTACAGTACACCTGGACTCTCTACCCTAAGGTTTCATTGACAGCCCAAGTATTTTCTCCCAGGCTTTGCATGACTGTTTACAATCCTTTCAACCTGAGAGCGGATCAGTTTTAATACAGTATGTAGATGACTTACTGCTGTGTTCAGATTCACTCGAGTCTTCCTTGAAAGACACGAAACAACTTCTGTTTCACCTTTCTAATACGGGACACAAGGTTTCAAAGGATAAGCTACAGTTGTGCCAGACCAAGGTAAAATATTTGGGACATTGTTTGACACAAGGACTGAGACACCTCACCGCTGATAGAATACAGGCGATTCGCGACATGACTCTGCCACAAACCCAGCAGCAGATCCGCACTTTCCTTGGAATGTGTGGGTACTGCCGAAACTGGATCCCAGGGTTCTCCATACTAGCTTTACCTTTGCAGGAAATGGTCTCCTCGAACAAACCAGATCGGATCTCTCACACAGATGAGTCCGAACTGGCATTTGAGAGACTTAAACAATGCCTATCACAGGCACCTGCATTAGGCATGCCAGATTATGGGAAACCTTTTGAGTTATACGGTACGGAAAGTGCTGGGTGTGCGGCAGGTGTCCTAACCCAGAGACATGGTGATGCCAGCAGGCCAGTAGCTTACTACAGTGCACAGTTGGACACCGTAGCACGGTCTCTCCCCACATGCTTGAGAAGTGTTGCAGCGATAGCCTTGCTAGTGAGTAAAAGCGAAGATGTAGTGTTGGGACACAACCTGACCATCTATACACCTCATGCAGTGTCAGCCTTACTGAATTCTGCCCAAACCAGACATGTCTCATCAGCACGGTTTACAAGGTGGGAATTAGCACTAATGGCCCCTGTAAACATCACCATAAAGAGATGCAGCGCACTAAATCCTGCAACTTATCTCCCAGGTGTGCCTGGACAGGCACAAAGGGTGGAGGATGAGAATGATGGTGAATGAGGATTTAGTATAGACACTGACACACATGATTGTATGGAATATCTGAACCAAACTTTCACTGCAAGACCCGACATTAGTGACAACCCACTGGAAGGCGTAGATTTTACTTTTTACACTGATGGTAGTTGCCACAGACAGACAGACTCGGGAGACTTGTGTACTGGATACTCAGTCGTAGATGACAAAGGTATCATAGAAGCTGAACCCCTGGACCCACCGCACTCAGCACAAGTTGCTGAGCTGGTTGCCCTAACCAGAGCGTGTGAATTGGCTAAGGGTAAGTCAGCCAATATATATACAGATTCTAGGTATGCCTTTGGAGTAGTACATAATTTCGGGGCCCTATGGCGCCTCAGAAATTTCATGACGGCAGCTGGCACACCTGTAGCGCATGCATCCCATATAAAAAGGCTTCTAACAGCGATACAGGAACCTGACAGAGTGGCTGTTATCAAGTGCAAAGCCCACACTTACAGTCAAGACCCAGTGTCACTTGGTAACAGCCGGGCAGACGAAGCTGCTAAATCAGCAGCCAGCACCCCCACAGAGACAGATATCACACAACTGATGGTTTTTCAATACCGTCAACACACAGAAATTAAGTGAAATGCAAAATTTGTGTTCTCCACAGGAAAAGGCAGTCTGGAGGTCAAAAGGATATGGCCAGGAGTCCTCAGGACTCTGGACAGATGGACAGGGTAAGCCAGTAGCCCCCAGAGCATATCTTCCAAGCTTAGCTGAGGCGGCACACGGTCTGACTCATCTGGGCAAAGAGGGTATGTGTAAGCTGGTGAGAGCCTACTGGTGTGCGCCAGGATTCTCTTCTCATGCGGGTAAGAGAGCAATGACATGTCTTATCTGCTTGAGGAAGAATATTGGAAAGTCAATACCAACAGAACCATCCCATATCCCGCCAACAGACGGCCCTTTTCAGGTGATACAAATTGATTTCATACAGTTGCCACCCTGCAGAAATGTAAAATGTGTTAGTTTGTATTGACGTGTTTTCAAATTGGGTAGAAGCTTTCCCCGCTGCCACAAATACTGCTACGTTTACTGCAAAGAAAATTGTGCAGGAATTTGTGTGCAGATATGGTATCCCTAGGATAATTGAAAGTGATAGGGGTACCCATTTTACAGGTGAAGTCTTTCAGGTTATGTGCAAACTGATGGGAATTAATAGCAAGCTGCATACTCCGTACTGCCCACAGGCGAGTGCGAAAGTGGAAAGAGTAAACAGCACTATTAAGAACAAGCTGAGCAAAGTGATGGCTGAAACAGGATTGTTGTGGCCAGAAGCTTTGCCACTTGTATTGTACAGCATCAGAACCACTCCCAGGTCCCCCCTTAACCTATCACCCTTTGAGATTCTTTTTGGTCGACAACCCCATGTAATGATTGACCCCTAGGATGATTTGAAATGCAATAATGAGGTGACTGTAAAATATTTGGTTAAGATGAGCAAGCAGTTGAGGAATCAAAACAGAAATCTAAAGCTGGTGATTCCTGACCTACCAAACAGTAATTGTCATGACATTGAACCTGGGGATTATGTAATGATTCGAAATTTTCTACGCTCAGGTTGCCTCATTGACAGATGGGAAGGACCGTACCAAGTCTTACTAACCAGCACGACAGCATTAAAGGTTGCCGAGAGAGAGACTTGGGTCCACTCGTCCCACTGTAAGAAGGTCGCTGACCCAGAGAGAGCCCATGACAAAGAGCAGAGTGTAGAGGAAATCGTATCACTGGAGTGCCTGTTCCGGGAAGGTTGAGAGGCAGGACTGTTGTCACGGCACCTGAGCACAGAGAACTACAAGACCAGAGGCGGTTGTCGCACCAAATTTCTTTTTCCTTTTTATTATTTTCTCCATCTCCCATTACCCTCTTTTCCCCCTTCCTTGCTCCTTTTTCTCTCCCCTTAACAAGATGGACTTACCCCAAGAGACTGCATTCCGGGTTTTCCTGTTGAGCCTGTTGTTGACCAGAGCAGTCTGTTTCGGTGAGAGTACCAGAGAGGTCGAGAAAGGATCTGGAATGGGTTCTGATAGCAAGGACGGATTAGTAGAATTCCAAGAGCAACACATCCACCGAGCCAAGGCGAGTATCAGAAAACGATCTGGTAGTCAAGAAACTAGGAGACACTGTGAAGGGTTATTGGCTGAGGAAAATTGTATTTGTAGAAACTGTGAAAACATAGTTGAGGACGGGTGCATCCAGAGATGTCAGTCCAGCCTTAATATCAACATGGACCGTCATCCATTGAGTGATTATCACTCATTAGTGGGTAAGGTTTTAAACCAAACAGAATGCTGGGTGTGCTCACAAGTACCTCAAGGTCAGAGCAAGTCAGGACTAGTACCGTATCCTTTAACAATAGATGAGGTACTTAAATTACGGGGTGGGAGACCGGTGGACAAGAAATTTTATATTTCTAAGCCCCCTAGTTTGAAGCTCCACCAATATCACGTGGATAGATCCTTAGTATGTTTCAACATTTCCAATTCCCGAAAGCCGGGAAATTGGGAAGTGACATGGAATAACCAAACCATGGCATTTTCACACAGAGCCGACAGAATGCCCGCAGACTCAGAACTTATACGCCAAATAGCCGACGGTGGAAGGTATTTTCGGTATAGGTATACTCTAGGAAGTAGGACCATGCGGGTTGGAGAAGTATCACCAGGGTACTGTGCGCATATCATACAGCCTGATACATGTACTGAACAGATGAGAGAGTTAGGGATAGGATTTTTCACTTGGAAGGTTTGCAATATGGTAATGTCATATTCTGTCCCATATGGGATTGTGTTACATTGGAAGATTGTTGCCAGAAGTAATGACCATAACCCATAATAAGATGAAAGACGTTCACCGCAATGCTCAAGCTCCTTACACTCACACTCACTATGAACACATCGTTAAGAGACACCTTATAGATAGGACAGAGCACGCAGCCTCTGATTTGATCCACGAATCCACCGGGATTCAATTCCTTCTCACGTTAGACATCACCCGTACCGCCAGAGGAATTATAAATTATAGGTATATCCACGCGCTAGCGAATCTAATAGATAATATCAGATGTATGATGACACCTTCAGGTATACAGGGAGGGAGTTGCAAGCTTACAAAACGGAACTGATACAGCACAGGATGGTTCTCAATTATATCACAGCGGTGACAGGCGGGTACTGCGTCACTTTGGCAACTCAGTATGGTGTGAAGTGCTGCACGTATATTACAAACAGCACTGATGACCCAACCGAGGTCATAGATCAAAAGATGGACGATATCTTACAGTTGAAGTGGGAGTTCCGAAGGAGACACAACCTTACCCTTGCTGCTGTGAGTAATGAACTGACCGTCTGGGTCTCATGGTTGAACCCACGCAATTGGTTCTCAGGTTTAGGAGAATGGGCTCAAAATGTTATCGTGAGTGTAGGAAAGTTTCTCCTTTGTATCCTGGGAGTTGTAATAATGATTGGCTTGATATTTAGGTGTGTTCGAGTTTCTACACGGCGCAAGCACGGTACCAAAGTGATGAGTTTGAGGAGCGGGGGCATTGTTACAGCAACTGATTTAATTTATGACCCATCAATAGAGACAATGTTGTGATAAGACGTGATTCCACGGTCCATTTCTATCACCCGTTTCTCCTTTGTTTTCCCTCAAGCAAAAATACATCCATTCGGAAAAGACTTTGATGAACAATACATCCATTCGGAAAAGACTTTTGATGAATAATACATCCATCCAGAAAAGACTTTGATTAACACTTTCAGCAAAGATACACCCATTCGGACAAGACTTCAACCAACACCCAAGAACGATTGCACAAATGTTATGTGAATGTATTTGTGATACGTGTCTTATCTTCATCTCTACAACCTTCAGGTAGTGTCACACATAGTCGATAGGTAATACCCACATATTAGCATTCACATATGTCCCCCCCCCCCCTCCATGTATCATCAACTAAATGTGCACCCCATTTGTTGGAACAAGAAGCCGAAAAGAGCTCGGTAGTGTTTGTTGGCCCACTTACAGACTCTTAATACTGGATAAGATGGATTTAATGTATACTTCGCAATACCTCAAAGCTTATCTAGAACATGTACGGCACGATGATACATGCCCCTCAGACGGATTTCATACATACATGCTTTTACTATCCCACTAGGTCATCCATTTCCCGCCTACACCTCTCCTCCTACCATCCAATCATCTGTAGATATTGTATTGTATATTTTTCTGTTTAATGTTTAGATAGTGGCAGTTATGGTTGACTGCCAAAGGGTGGACTGTCAAAATCGAAAAATATTGTAATGCATGCCCCATGTACTAACCCCATGCACATGCCCGCTGCGCGTGCACTCAGTCTGCCGTGCGTGCACATATCCGCAATTTGCGTAAAGGAGCTTTCCACGGCCATGCGCCTCAGCGCGTGGTATGCGCATTTACGGTAGAGTTTGTGAGCGCGTAGAGGGTTATTAGAACATTACATATTTAACCCAAATAGTGTATATTTTAGATATAACTCCCTTGCACCACATCAGCGAGTAAAAATAGTTTAAACAGTTCCAGGACTAAGAGATTCGCCTTTGCATGATAGGAATGGTCAGATAAAGGATGTCTAGTATCCAGCTGTAGGGTATTTTGAGGGTAACATTCCGGTGTTGGTTAGAGAAAGATCGCATGTTCCAGCGTATAGTTATGTGCAAAAGTAGAATATAGATATTAACTGTATATTATGTATGCGGCGGGAATCTAGAGGATACCACCCACAAGAGCAGTTGGGGAAAGACATCGCCCATCTATTCAAATCAACCTATGACCTCTTCTGTAATGAAAAGACACATCTCTGTGTCCAATGGACAATGAGATTACAGTGACCATTGTATTGTGTATGTAAGTTGTGTATAAAAAGCCCATTGTTGCCTGGCCGGTCAGAAGACTCTGAACGCTTTCTATCTGAATAGCGGAGGACCGGCCGGGTTGCGCTTGCGAACATTCTCACGTATGTACATTCTCTGTAGCCATTATTCTGTTTAGATTTATCTTGTTAGCCTGTAGTGTATGATTTGTACTGTTTTACCTTTTGGAATAATCCACGGTGGCCTTAGAACCCTGTGGTTTCAACTACAAATCGGTGTTGTGTCTTCACTTTCCTGCAAGGGTTTTAAAGTGTATTTATCTGTATAAGGTGTATAAGTATTGATAAGGTGTACGCACTGTGGGTACTTTATACCGTCAGCGCTACTTAAAGGTTTAAGGTATAACATTGTTGCAGTACTTTGATGCTAAGGGTTTAAAGTGTAATCAAATCATTACATTGTATCATTAACAAGGTTTATAGGTTATCAATTGTGTGTGCGTGTGCTGTGTGTACTCTGTACACTCAGCGCGGCGTGTGTACTCCAAGTACGTACCACGTGCGGGACTCTGTACGCAAATAGCGTACAAAGTGCGTAGCACGTGTATTCAGTCTTGCGGCCATAGCGGCTCCACGGTAATAGTGTATCTAGAAGTATAGCTTTTCAGTCTAAGATAATATCGACTTTATCAACGGCCCTTACCTCTAGACCGTTAATATGGTGACAAGTATCCTAACTTGACCCTCTTCCTTGGAAGATTTCCTCCTGTGTGACAGCTCCCCCGCCTCGAAGGCATGCATCCGTGGTCCCTAGGATCCAGTCCTGGAACCTGAACCAGCGCTTATGAGAACTGCGCCGCTACCACAGGAGTGAAATTCTGGTCTTGAACAAACAGGATTATCCCAGGAGGGAACCGGACCACTTGTCCAACTGGTTCCGCTAAAAACACTCTGGCATTTAACCTGCTCACTGAATGGCCTTGTAGGCCGCAACCATCTTCTTCATCAACGGAATGTAATGATGGATTGACCCTGTTGCATATCTGACCCGACTCTGGATCCTCAGAGCTTTTTCCACTGGAAGAAACAAACTCTCAACAGTTCTGTATCTAACAGTATTTCCAACGCCAACAACCGCGTCGTTGGGATCAACAGTGATTCTGGCAAGTTCAGGAGCCAACCACTTTGTAGAAGAACTGTCAGAGAGAATGCAACGTTTTGCACCACTTGGTTTCTTGACCTCGCCGTAATCAGGAGAGCGTCCCAGTACAAAATAATAATGACTCTTTTACTATCGAAGGAAAACCATCATACCGCCATCACTTCCGGAGAATTGGTAATGACAATCCTGAATAGTAAACCCAGGTAAGCCTAATGCGGAAGAAACCGTAATTAGACCCCCTTTTTCCTTTTTCAAATTGGAGATCCCTGCCCTGAGAGATTCCAGCTTGTAGTTCAACTTCTTAAGTAGAAATTTATGGGATTTTAGATATAGGATTGTTATGACTGAGCCGTCCGGCCTCGGGAGCACGATGAAAGCTTGAATAACAGCTTCCTTTTTTTTTGTGTGTGTGTGACAGGGACAGCAGAACAATGACCTGATCCTGACACAACTCTTGTATGGCGTTGCATACTACCTCCCCGTCCAGAGGAGAATCGGTAAGGTCTATTTGAAAAAATCCAAAATCGGTGAGGGAAACGTCTGGAAACTGCAGTATGTCCCCCTTGGGACTCTATTCTTAAACTCACTGGTCCATGTCCGTTCCAGGACTGACTGAAGAGTATTATACGTGGTCCCACCGGTGTGGGCTCCCGCAAGATAGACCCAGCGTCATGCAGTGGATGAGGCAGAAACAGAGGATGATTTCTGCTTCTGCGAACTTGAAAAGACTGCTGACCTCTTACCTTTTCACCTTCCTCTACCTGCAAAGAAAGGAAAATCCGTATCTATTCGGTCGAAATTACTGCATCCTACAATAATGCGTCACCAACCGTTGTGAGGGAACATAGGGCAAGAAGGTAGACTTACCAGTGGTATCTGCCGAGATCAACTTAACAAGGCCATCCCCAAACCAGGTTTCACATTCAAAGGGAAGAGACTCCAGTTCATCTCGGAGTCAGCCTCAGCATTCCATTGGTGAATCCACAACGCCCTCCTAGTCAAGACCGCCATGGAATTGGCCCGTGAACCCAAGAGTCCTACATCCCTTGTGGTCGCACGGCAGTCTGCTGCAATGTTATAGATATGACCCAACTTAAGGAGTGCCCTGCATACAACTACACCCCCATGCGCACGTAATGCAAGTATAATCAACGTACACGCAGACACATAATTAGAGTATCACATATCTTCCTGCATACGATCCTTTGTGACAGGGCCCCTTGCAGAACAGGGGGTGACTCTCACTTTATTCTATCCACAGCGGGAAAAGAATAAACACTCGGAATCCTCTTGAAAACATCTTGTCACGGCCGCTCAGCACATGAGAAGGAATAACTTTACCTCAGCATTCATTATAAATTTTTTATGTATATACATAAACAGATGTGTCCACTTACATCTGATGTGTCCACTTACATCTTTGCTGTTTTGCTAAATATGGCACAACATGCAAAACACGGCTAAGCTGTTTTTCACGAGTAACAAGTGGATAGATTTTAAAATGATTATTTGCCATGAAAGAACATGTATAAAGTAACATATTAAAGAAGCAAATTAAGAAAAATCATAAGGCATGGCTAAATTTCTGAGTCTATGGCATGCACAACTGTGCCATACATGGCGGGATATAGCAAAGATGTATGTGGACACATCTGTATATACCTTTAAAAACACCTATATACACAAATATCTATATATATATATAACTCATATATAAATATCCCTTTTGACAGGAACATCAGGGTCCCTAGTGACGGTAATACGTTCTTAATGTGTATGAAACATGTACTGAATGCCGATTTTGTGGATCTAGTCAGGAAACATTATGGTCGACATAAGAAACAGTATTCGTGTCAATCTCCGGGAGTAGTAACTGGGCAAAATAACATCTTTGCGATCCCGAGGGATCTGAGGGAAATCTATTCTATGAATATGACACCCTCCATAAAAAATTACTACGTCTGTGTTCGTGCCACAGACCTATGCAACCTTACTATACATACATATACATATAGGTATAGCCCTTTCTTATATGCATCACATTATCATGCCAATTTTTACCCAGTCAGATATTGTTGGTGTCGACAGGGTCACCACCACACGTCTGTGTCTCCCATATAGTTTTCTCTTGGGAAGAACATACATCTACTGACATGTTGACACTTATTTACATGTCCCAAGTCCCATTAGGAGTCAGCGGTGCCGACAGAGTCATTCCCACAGCCGTTTGTGGCAGAGCACTCAGCTTCAGACATGCCGATACACGTGTACCAAACACCCACCGACATTACACTGGCTATAAGGGATAGACCCCAGTACATTCTGTCAGGGAAATACAGAAGCTCATTTCCACAGCGCTCATTATATAGTGTGCTTTTTATTTTTAACTTATAATGCACCAAACAACTGTGCCCCCACCTCGTTTTTCACTGTGATCTGTACAGCAGTGTTTTTAAAGGACCAGCGTCTCGGTGAGGAGAAAATGGCGCTGAAATTAGCTGTGAGGGGTAAGCCCCGCACCCTTAATGGTGCGCTTCAGCCCCGCTATTTCTTACATATATTTATACTGGCGGGGGTTAAATCTAGTGCCTGGGCACTTATATATTCGTTTACCAGTCTCTGTTGAGGATTTATATGCTGCCCAGGGCGCTCCCCCCCCCCCCGCGCGCCCTGCACCCTACAGTGCCTGTGTGTGTGGGAGCATGGCGCACAGCGCGGCCGCTGTGCGGTACCTCAAAGCCGTCACTGAAGTCTTCTGATCTTCTTCTACTCACCCGTCTTCTGACTTCTGGCTCTGCAAGGGGGGTGACGGCGGGCTCTGGGAACGAGCATCTAGGCGTACCTAGCGTAACCTTTTTTTACTCGCGGCACACCAAACAATATTTTTAAATTGCCAAGGCACACCATAAGTTCCCCACAGACAATAACAAAACAAAACACACACATTGGCCCTCACAGTAAAAAAAAAAATCCACACATTGGCCTACACAGAAAAAACAATCAAATTTCTCCCCACATAAATCCTATTGCTCCCCACATGAATTATTCACATTGTTCCCCCCCATAAATCCTTATTCTCCCCACAGGAGAACTAAAATAATAAATATTAGCCCCTACCGATCAGCTGTCCTCCTCCCTATCCCTCAGTGGCGGGGGTTGTTCATAGTGGAGTGCTGCGAATACTGAGCAGTGGGCAGTCGGGCAGGTGTGGATGTGGGTGGGCAAGGAAGGTTGTGTATGCAGGCAGGAACTGGAAGCTGTGTATACAGGCAGGAACTGGAAGATGTGTATGCAGGCGGGTGGGCTGGCTGGGTGGTGAGATGCGGCGGCCATGACCTATGATATCACACCGCCGCCTCTTCAAGGCATAGGTCATGATCGGAGCACGACTAATCCTCTAAGAAGAGCCTGGGCCAACAGTTCACTCTGAAGGTGCAGGAAGTTGCTCTGACTCCGCGGCACACCTTGCAACTGGTCGCGGCACACTAGTGTGCCACGGCACACTGGTTGAAAAAGCCTGCCTCAGTCCTACGATGCAGGGAGCCTGTTGCCAGCAGTGCTCCCTGAAAATAATAAACCTAACATAAAGTCTTTTCAGAGAAACTCAGTAGAGTTCCCCTGTGTGTGACCAGTCTCACTGGGCACATAATCTAAACTGGATTCTGGAGGAGGGGCATAGAGGGAGGAGCCAGTTCACACCCATTCAAAGTCTTAAAGTGCCCATATCTCCTGCGGATCCCGTCTATACCCCATGGTTCTTGAAGCGTCCCCAGCATCCTCTAGGATGTATGAGAAAAGTGTAACATATGAATTCAGTCTGTAACTAGGATACGGTTAGTAGCAGAGTAGTCACATGAATCCTATTGCAGCTGAGATAGAATGCCAATGTTAGATGTACATATACAATGCACTAGTTAAACTACTAGACCATCCAGCTATATAATAAGTGAAATGATAAACCCTGTTCTTTATATGTGACCTATCCGCTTGGAAGAGGTTTCCAAATAGGAGACATTGGGGCATATTTATCAAATAACATTTGCAGCATATCCCCAAATACACCCATCTCTGCAGGGATACCAACAAATATTAAGGGTCCTCCAAATGTATGAAGGAGAGAACATAGAAAATACCTTAATGTCTGACAGCAGCTGCAGTCCCTATAACATTCAAGAGTACATTCCAGACTTTGGCCCTGCTAGATTTGGCCATCTGAAGATTTCAGTAGCTGCTGTAAGCTTTTGCGATCATTACACTTCTTACACATCACAGGGGCTCCTGTCCATAGGCGTGCGCACCGGGGGTGCCTGGTGCGCTCAAGCACCCCCTAATGTCCGGCACCCACCACATGCACATCCCAACATCAAGACTTTTGTCCCGGGCCCTGACCGACAAGTGGGCCCGGGAGGCAGCAGAGTACATGGGCGGGCACTAGCGAGAGTGATAGGCTTGCCTGCAGCATTTAAAATGCAGCTCCTGATCGCCAGCCAATTGGAGCTCTCGTACCGTCAGCCAATCAAGAGTGGTGGCTCCTGATTGGCTGCTGGACTGCTGTTCCTGATTGGCTAGAGACCGGCGCCGCATTTGAATTGCCGCCGGAGAGCCTGCCACTCTCATTACTGCGCTGTCCGGCATTATGTCATGGCTCCCTGCCCTGTCTGTCTACAAAAACGAGGATGCGGTGCCAGAAAGTAATAGATGATATTGTAATTTAATAACACATCAGTCATACACATTACTATACAGGCAATAGATTGCAACTATTATTATTATTATTTATGCCATCAAAGGTGAGTATGGAGTATAAGATAGTGTAACTAAGAAAAGGAAAGGTACATGAGGAAAGAAGGCCCTGCTCTTGCAAGCTTACAATCTAAAAGGTGAAGGGCTGGAAGACCGGGGTGACACAGAAGAAGTAGACAGTGAACATAGACAAGAGGGTAAGGAGGAGAGTTGGCTGGGTTTGGTGAAGAAGTGGGTCTTGAGAGCCGTTTGTAGTTTTGTAGAGAGGTGGAGATTTGGATGGGGAGAGGTAGAGAATTCCAGAGACAGGGAGCAGCACGTGCAGGTAGGAGTAGGAGGAGGTAATCAGTTGACAGGAGAGATGGCTCTCATTAGCAGAGTGAAAAGGACAAGTGGGAATATAAAGAGAGATAAGGTCAGAAATGTAAGTGGGAGAAGAGTGGGTGAGGGCTTTGTAGGTGAGTGTGAGAAGCTTGAACTGGATTCTGAATGGGAAGGAAAGCCAGTGAAGGTCCTGCAAGAAAGGGGAGGTGGATGTAGTACATTTGGTGAGGATGAGCATTTGGTGAGGATGATGAGACCGTCAGCAGCATTGAGGATAGATTGGGATGGAGAGAGGCATTTTTGAGGGAGGCCAGACAAGAGGAGATCACAGTAGTGCAATCTGGAGATGACCAGTGGAGATGACCTCTATAAGAGATAAAAATGGAAAAAATAAATAAATATATATATATATATATATATATATATTTATATTGTGGCAGGAGAGGTACTTTGCCACCTGTAAGCTACACACAGGGCCCTGGGGCTGAATGGGAAGTGTGGATGGACTGGGTTCCCATTCATTTGGCCCAGACCAGGTCTTATAGGCTTCTTAGCCCAAGGAGCTGCTTCATCAGCCAGCACCTGGGTACTGGGTTTAAAGCAAAGTCTCTCCCATGAGTCAGGGCTCCTGACGGCACTTAGTGTCCAGGTGAGAGGTCTGCTAGGGACAGTGGGATCCGGAGGGCTGGGCCACTAGTGTCAGGATGCCGGGACCTGAAGGGTTCCTTATTAAGTAAGAGGGAGTGAGGCAGTGCCTAACCTCCCTGGTTGTTTATACTAAAGACAGTGATCTTTGTTTTATGTGTTTCTCTGTATTTGAGCAACCTGAATAAAAGGTATTTGGTGTTATTGCACAAGCCTGAAGTCGGTCACTGGTGGGTTTTTGTAGCAGAGCGCATTCTAGCAAGGCTCCTGTTACAAATGGCACCTGAACAGGGACCCTTCTGCTAGTCGTGTCACACCCAACAGCCGCAAGGTAGCGGCACACATACCGGCGAACTCCAGACCAAGCTGAACTCGTGGGCATCAGTACCAGACCAAGGGTGTTGTGAGTAGTGGTTAAAACCAACCCTACGGGGTAAAAATAATGATATGTTTTGTTTAAACTGAATGTGTTTGATTTTGGTGCAAAGGTTTGCATTGGCAGCAAAGAGGTTAAACAGGGTGCATGTACTGTTCTGTCTTCTCTGCTTCGCACCATTCATTGAAAGTAGCTGTGTTGATTTGCTCTAAGGGGTTGCAAGCATCTGATAATTTATGACTGAATTTCTTTTCCAAGCTCATTTTTACCTGTGCCTGCAAAATCTAGTAGAGGGAGTCTGGTGTCCCTGTTAATTAGCTCATTAAGACCAATCAAGCAAAGTTTAAACCTTTTATAAATGTGTTTCTATTTAAATCAAGAAATTTTGTGGCACTATGTGTCCTAGCAATCCCTGAGTTCTAGTTTTAAGAGCCTGAAGGGAGAAGTTGTTTATTTGCACTACCAGTGTAAGGTATGTGTGACCACTATGTACATGCTACCTTTCAGTGCTTTGCTAAAAGCTTAATCTGTGCTACAAAAAAAGGATTTTTTAATGTTCAAAGGTAACAGGGTGAATAAAGATTTTCAGATATACAGCATATTCTGAAGTGTCTCTTCAAATGGGTAACAAAAAGAGATTTCATGCTAAAAAAACAAAAGGGGTGACAGCTCTAACACCTCAGGTCAGGAATTTATGTGACCCTATTAAAGCCCCACAATTTGAGAGTGAAGTGGAGAGCTTATTGGGGAGTAATCCAGATCTTGGGGAAGATTTTAGCATGGAACCTTTTTTTTTTTGGGTCACACGATATGTGACCTTGAAAATAATGTCCAATTAAAAGACCAGGAGCTAGAAGAGCTTAAGAAAAAATGTGATTTTCTTCAAGAGCAGGTAAACACCTTAACACAAAAGCTGGAGGAGAAACAATCTCTTTTGTCTGACTCTCTGACCAAATTGGGAAGGAGAAGAGAAGAGATTGCCAAGCTCTCAGGCCAGGTGTCAGATTTGCAGAAAACCTTGGCAAAGGCTAAACCCAGATCTGAAAAATTAGTAGTACATAGCCAAGGACTATTAGAGGAAATCTCCTGTGACCAGACATGATATGGGAGTCTGGTGCTGGCCAATAAGGCTCGGTTGCAAGACTTGGCGGAGCTTCAGGAGGAGGTTTCTAAGCTAAAACCGTTGGCTATGCCTAGTTTCAGTTCAGAGACAGGTGTAGCTACACCAATTGCTGAAGACATTATGCCGAATGTTGGGTCAGAGATAATATCAGTGACCCAACTGGAGATGCCATCTTTGGGGGAATTGATGCCGATGGTGGTGCAGGCTGCGGAGGCATGGTACCATACTGTAGTGGAACCCGGCTATACTGGATTCCCGGTACCAACCAGAAGGAACAGGAAAGTTGAGCCAGAGCTGCCAGTGCCTCAGGCCCGAGAGGCTCCCTGCTATGCCACTAGTAAGGCCATCTGCCTGGAAAGTGGAAATCAGGGCCCTTCCTCAGAGGCAGAGCATTTACAGGCACTAATGTCCATTCAGTTGGTATTGCCATTCCAGAGCATGGAGGAAGCTGCAGCCATTATTGTGCAGCGACAGAAAACCCACAGGAATTTTTCAAGCAGCAAGAGAGAGCCACATAAGATGGCAGTGTTTTGTTGTTAACCCCTAGGATGGCAGTGAGAAGTTCCTCCAAATCAGGACCACCTCATTCTCTGGAAAAAGAATGTCGTAGTAGCTTGGGTGAAAAGTGGAACAAAGCCCTGAGTTCAGTGGAATCTGTTTAAGATGAAGCATGGCAGCCACAGGGGCTCACAGAAGATGTGATTTGGAGACAGGCGATGAGGATGTGGGATTCCTGGCTGCTCCTCAGTTGACAGGGAGTGAGGAGGAAGCGGTAATGGAGCTGGGAGAGGTTGATTTGATGTCAAGTGATCATCCACCTCCAAAACAAGAATCCTCTAATCTGCTGGATCTGTGGCAGAATGATGAACCCCAGGAATCTACCTGGACAGATGGCTATTTGATGACTACTCAAGAGCCCATCCTTAAACAGGAAGTCTTATCTGAGCTGGAGATTGCTTCTGTTGAGGTCTTGGAAACCCAGGATCCTCCTCCTGTTGACGCGATGTACGTTCAGAAGTCAATCCCTGATGGGACATCACAGGTTCGGAAGCCCCCGGTTCTGAATATCCAGTACACATGTGAGACTTTCTCTGATGAATCACAGACAAAGACCGTACCTTTGGAGGTGTCCCGCCTACGTGAGCTAGTCATGGCAAAGCTAGTTGCAATACAGGAGTCTACTTCCGAAGTCATCCGGGAAACTGCTTCTGAAAGAGTTCCACTCGTGTATGTGGAGGATAAGATGCAAGATTTCGGTCTTGAGGTTGTTGCACCCGACATGATCCACCACGAGAGGCTCAAGATCCAATTGCTGAACTGGGACAGTTCATAAAGGACACACTAAGTAAGGAGCAAGAGCCTGGCTCAGAGGAATCGGTGCAGAGTCCCATTTCTGAGGTTGCTCTACCCAGGGAGAGTTCTCTATATGAGACACGAGAGCTGGAAAATTTGAGGGGAAAGTTCCAAAAGCTGGCCCTAAGTAACAGCCAGCTAAAAGAAACAGTGAAGGAGATTCCTAAAGGAGTCGAATAAGAGACCTGTACAAGAGACTCAAAATGGGTTTTGTGCCGGTCATTGAACAGCAGGAGTCGGTGACTAGGGTCAAAGATGGGAGATCGGAGGACGAAGCAGTCACGTTAATGAAGGAAATGTTATCAAAGCTGGAAAGACTGAAGGAAGCACTAAAAGTGAATGAAAGGACTTTCTGAGACTCAGGACCAGTGCCTCACTCTGAGGGAAAGGGTGGGGGCAAAGTTGGACCATGACTTAAGAACAAGAGCTTGGCCATAAAAGGTGGAATTGTCCATATAGGCCAAGACCAGTGAGGGCCAGGGTGACTACTAAGCCCAAAGTGAACTTAAAAACCTTCCCCAGTCCAGAGTTGGTTATGGTCAGGTGTCACAAACACCCAGACAAGAATGAAGCGACTTCCTCAGTAGTCCGTAAATCCGAGCAAGATAAGGGAAACATCCCTAAAGGTGGAAAGGTGAAGAGGAGGGGAAGTTTAGTGGGCAACGGGAAGTTGTCCATTAAAACGACCACTTTTGCCACTATGCCAAAGTGGAGAGAAAGGGAAGGTGGCACAGTGGAGTCACTGACACCAACCTTTAATGGAAATAGATTCCAAGGCCAGTTAAAAGGGCCTCAGACATGTACTTGGGAGAGGGACTTGGGACCCAGGTGTATGGGCCCAAGTTATGTCCCAAAGATTTGTCAGTCCAAAATAATTGGCGAAGGTGAAACCTTGCCAATGTCACATGCCACTTTTCTGAGCCACGAAAAGCTGAGGGAAAGGGTATGTGGCAGGAGAGGTACTTTGCCACCTGTAAGCTACACACAGGGTCCTGGGGGTGGATGGGAAGTGTGGATGGACCGGGTTCCCATCCATTTGGCCAAGACCAGGTCTTATAGGCTTCTTAGCCCAAGAAGCTGCTTCATCAGCCAGCACCTGGGTGCTGAGTTTAAAGCAGAGTCTCTCCCATGAGTCAGGGCTCCTGACGGCAATTAGTGTCCAGGTGATAGGTCTGCTAGGGACAGTGGGATCCGGAGGGCTGAGCCACTGGTGTCAAGATGCCGGGACCTGAAGGGTTCCTTATTAAGTAAGAGGGAGTGAGGCAGGGCCT
The DNA here is from genome assembly GCF_028390025.1 of Pseudophryne corroboree. NCBI lineage: Eukaryota > Metazoa > Chordata > Amphibia > Anura > Myobatrachidae > Pseudophryne > Pseudophryne corroboree. The sequence continues at coordinate 609,117,331 of NC_086447.1, forward strand.
AACCTCCCAGGTTGTTTATACTAAAGACAGTGATCTTTGTTTTATGTGTTTCTCTGTATTTGAGCAACCTGAATAAAAGGTAATTGGTGTTATTGCACAAGCCTGGAGTCGGTCGCTGGTGGATTTTTGTAGCAGAGCACATTCTAGCAAGGCTCCTGTTACAATATATATATATATATATATATATATATAATCACACAATGTAACTGGCACTCACTAGATCCATAACATAACTGTCCCGGTGCCCTCACATGCTGGATCACCAGCAATACATACGTAACAGGCAGGTGCGGCACTCGGCAAAGAAAGATGACAAACTCAATAGTTTCTTAATCAATGTTTCGGTGTATTACCGTCTTCAGGATATAAACAACAACTAACAAACGCTTACCTTATATTGTTACAACACCCAGTGACAAGGAGGCTGCTACTGGCGGGCACCCGCGGCCACCGCCGGACCGGAAGCGTGACGCGGCTCCCGTCAGCGTCGCGACCAACAACACGTCAGCGCTACAACTGAGCGGCGCGTGTCAGTGACATCACCATCACCAAGGCAACCAAAATAACAAGCATCAGTATAGCTGGAAAACATAGAAAGCATAAAACATACAAGATCACAGCTACTGGATCCATGTCATCCTATCTTATGTACATACTATGGGGGAGATGTACTAAGCCTGAAAAGTGATAAATATCACTGTGATAAAGCACCAGCCAATCGGCTCCTAACTGCCATGTCACAGGCTGTGTTTGAAAAATGACAGTTAGGAGCCGATTGGCTGGTACTTTATCACAGTGATATTTATCACTTTTCAAGCTTAGTACATCTGGCCCTATATGTATAAATCTAATTGAGTACAACAAAAAATGATGCTTATTGACTTGATGATAAACCAGCATACACTAACAAATTATATCAAACTATTAAATTTAGCTGACAGTATCATGTAAACACAGACCATGAAATCGTTTCATTAAGTCCGCGAGGACTCAATGTATCCAACCTATAGATCCATTCGGTTTCACGTTTAAGCAATAGGCGATTACGATCACCACCCCTACGTAGAGGGGGAATGTGATCTATCATTCTGTATCTAAGACTTGGCAGGCTATGCTTATTTTCAGCAAAGTGCCGGGCTACCGGTTGTTCACTCTTGCCACTATTGATCGCAGCTCTAATCGCTGATCTGTGGGCAGACATTCTTTCTTTAAATTTACATTGGGTCTTCCCAATGTAAGAGAGCCCGCATGGGCATAGAATCTGGTATACTACAAACATACTGTTTAACTAAGATGATGTCTGATCTGATAAATTTGACCTGAATGTGGGTGGGAGAACTTGTCTCCCGGTATCATAAAACCAAATGTAGCACACGTGCATCTAAAGCACCCCCATTTTTTATTTGCAAGAAAATGGGTGGCTTTATTAGGGTCACTAATATCGGTGCGCATGAGTAGGTCTCTGAGATTTCTATCTCGGGTATAACATGGCATGATTGTGTGCTGTTTGAGATGAAGAGACGCATCTGTCTGTACAATAGGCCATCTGTGTTTAGTAGCTTTCTTAATTTCAGGAGATAGATCATTATATCTACTGACAATCGGGAATTTGTCTAATACCTTTACTTCTTCTTTTTTCTGCAATAGCAAGCTCCTATCTAGTTTAAGCACTTTCTCTTTCATGTTAAGCAGATTTTCATAATCGTAACCTCTCTCCATGAACCCGAGTACTGTTTCATCAAGCTGTTTCTGTAATTTTTCCGGATCAGCGTTAATTCTGCGTACTCTTACCATCTGTGAGTAAGGCAAGCCTAACTTGAGTTCACGTGGATGGTTGCTATTGATATGTAAGACTGTATTCCAGTCGGTAGGTTTGTTAAAAACCGACGTGGTCAGACCATCATTGGTCCGAGTAATCTGGACATCCAGGAAAGGGATCTGGGACTGACTCATTTCTAAAGTTAATTTAACTGGGCTCATAGAGTCATTATGCCGGTCAACTAATGACCTGAGCCTTTCCTCGGTACCCTGCCAGATTAAAAACAAGTCCTCTATATAACGCATATAGCAAAGAATCTGCGCCTTTACATCATGATCAGAAAAGAAAAGGTCTTGTTCAATCTCAAACATGTAACAGTTCGAGTATGCGGGGGCCACAGAGGACCCCATAGCACACCCCAACCTCTGTATATAATAATCACCATCAAATAAAAAATAATTTTTGGTCAGTACAAATTCTAGAAGCAGTAACAAAAATTCAACAAATGCAGGTGATAATTGGTCATTAGTAAGCATAATCTTTTTAACCGCAGAGATTCCTACATCATGGGGAATAATAGTATAGAGGCTAGTGACATCAGCTTTCACTAGCCATACATCACCTGATAATGGACCAACTGTAGATAATTTATTCAAAAACATAGTTGTATCAAGTAAAAAGAACTCATTCATCTGGATAAGAGGTTGTAGCATTGCATCAATAAGTGTAGCGGCTGGTTGAGATAAAGATCCCCTAGCGGAAATTATAGGCCTGCCCGGAGGTGGGGAAAGACCCTTATGTATTTTGGGCAGGGTATATAAGATAGGTGTAATAGGGAATTCCGGTATAAGCATGTCCCCAAGTTCATCAGTAATAATCGCTGCTATTCTTGCTCCCTGAACAACCTTCTCAAGTTCCTTTTTGAAGCTATTGCTAGTATCACCAGCCAGCTTTCCATATGTCTCTTGATCACTCAATTGTCTCTGGATCTCAGCCCGGTAGTCAGAAAGATCTTGTAGTACAATCGCCCCGCCCTTATCGGCAGGGCGGATAATTAATTCTTTGTTAGAGGATAAAGACTTAACGGCATGGCGTTCTAATAGAGTAAGATTTGGATGACGGTTCCTGTTGGTATTTTGTATATTATTTACATCCTCATCTAACAGTCTCATGAAAGTTTTGATTGATGCATTCAAAGAGATGGGTTCAAAAGTAAATTTTGTAGCAAATTGTTTCATCTGGGTAGGAATTTCCCCTTTATCCTTAGTCTGTACACCATCTGTGCGACCAAAGAACTCTCTAAGTTTTAGTTTCCTTTGTAGCTTATATTTATCCACTTGCCACTGTATCATATTGAATGGGCATGATGGAATGTAGGAAAGTCCTTTCTGTAAGAGACTAACCTCTGATTGAGAGAGCTCATACGAGGAGATGTTGCAAACTACTTCCTTTGTGGCACTGGTAGCTTTCTGCCACGTCCCTTGTCGGCGACACTGTCCACCTCTTCTTGTTGGTCTGTGGCCTGGGTGGCATATTTCCTGCGGGTAGTTACTGCTAAAGGGATAAACCGCTTTTGACGTCGCCCTGATGTCTTGTTGCCAGATTCACTGGCACTGCTGGATTGCTCCTGAGAAGAAGCCGTATCCTGTATTGTTTTTGGATAGCGGCGACTCCGCTGAAAATTGCGTCTCGTATTGTTCCCTTCGTTGCCTCCTGTGAGCCATCTATATACCTTATGGTATTCGTAATCATTGTCCACTTTCTGGGCTTTCTTTTTTTTAAATTTCACGAGATCCCATTTATATATGGATATCTGGTTCTCAAGTTTTGCAACCCAATTTGTCTCTGTATCAGTACTTAATGCCGGGAGATGGATTTTTTCGAACGCATCAATTTTCTCCTTAATTATTGCTAATTCCTTGTTGGATTGGTCAATAGCCAAAACAATAAGATCATAGGAACATTTATTAAGGATCCCAGTCCATTTTTTACAGAAACTGGGATCATAGCGTCCTATCGTAGGACAGTTTCTTATCCGAAAGCCCCTTGGTATCTTTTTAGATCTATAATAGTCGCTCAATGTGATAGAATGGTAGTAGATGCTTGTTATTGTGGTTGCCTTGGTGATTGTGATGTCACTGACATGTGCCGCCAGTAGCAGCCTCCTTGTCACTGGGTGTTGTAACAATATAAGGTAAGCGTTTGTTAGTTGTTGTTTATATCCTGAAGACGGTAATACACCGAAACGTTGATTAAGAAACTATTGAGTTTGTCATCTTTCTTTGCAGAGTGCCGTACCTGCCTGTTACGTATGTATTGCTGGTGATCCAGCATGTGAGGGCACTGGGACAGTTATGTTATGGATCTAGTGAGTGCCAGTTACATTGTGTGATATATATGGAAGGAAGCACAGTGAAACATTGGAAACATTCTTAACGTGGCACCCTCCGCAATTTACAGATCTTGCTGCATTACCCAATTTCAAGGGACTCTTTCACTATTTTGTGATTGTTCTTATCAGTGGCACCGCATATAACAGCATTACGTTACCTTTATGTACTGGAAGTACCTCTAAAGGAGTAAATACTATGGCTGCTGGTTACTATACACACAGTTGTGTGTGGAATTATGGCTGAATTTAACGATGATGATTTACCATTTAATCCAGCTTTATATCCTATTGGGGACACGTTTGGCTTCTCTGATGCTGATATAGACAGTATTTTACATAAGGACTGTCTTAAAGACACAGCTGAGGCCATCAGTACTGACATTATTTATCGGGACTTATTACGTCTAAAGAGAAAGGAGTTGGATTTCTACTACCATTCTATCACATTGAGCGACTATTATAGATCTAAAAAGATACCAAGGGGCTTTCGGATAAGAAACTGTCCTACGATAGGACGCTATGATCCCAGTTTCTGTAAAAAATGGACTGGGATCCTTAATAAATGTTCCTATGATCTTATTGTTTTGGTTATTGACCAATCCAACAAGGAATTAGCAATAATTAAGGAGAAAATTGATGCGTCAAAAAAATCCATCTCCCGGCATTAAGTACTGATACAGAGACAGATTGGGTTGCAAAACTTGAGAACCAGATATCCATATATAAACGGGATCTCGTGAAATTTTAAAAAAAGAAAGCCCAGAAAGTGGACAATGATTACGAATACCATAAGGTATATAGATGGCTCACAGGAGGCAACAAAGGGAACAATACGAGAAGTAATTTTCAGCGGAGTCGCCGCTATCCGAAAACAATACAGGATACGGCTTCTTCTCAGGAGCAATCCAGCAGTGCCAGTGAATCTGGCAACAAGACATCAGGGCGACGTCAAAAGCGGTTTATCCCTTTAGCAGTAACTACCCGCAGGAAATATGCCACCCAGGCCACAGACCAACAAGAAGAGGTGGACAGTGTCGCCGACAAGGGACGTGGCAGAAAGCTACCAGTGCCACAAAGGAAGTAGTTTGCAACATCTCCTCGTATGAGCTCTCTCAATCAGAGGTTAGTCTCTTACAGAAAGGACTTTCCTACATTCCATCAGGCCCATTCAATATGATACAGTGGCAAGTGGATAAATATAAGCTACAAAGGAAACTAAAACTTAGAGAGTTCTTTGGTCGCACAGATGGTGTACAGACTAAGGATAAAGGGGAAATTCCTACCCAGATGAAACAATTTGCTACAAAATTTACTTTTGAACCCATCTCTTTGAATGCATCAATCAAAACTTTCATGAGACTGTTAGATGAGGATGTAAATAAAATACAAAATACCAACAGGAACCGTCATCCAAATCTTACTCTGTTAGAACGCCATGCCGTTAAGTCTTTATCCTCTAACAAAGAATTAATTATCCGCCCTGCCGATAAGGGCGGGGCGATTGTACTACAAGATCTTTCTGACTACCGGGCTGAGATCCAGAGACAATTGAGTGATCAAGAGACATATGGAAAGCTGGCTGGTGATCCTAGCAATAGCTTCAAAAAGGAACTTGAGAAGATTGTTCAGGGAGCAAGAATAGCAGCGATTATTACTGATGAACTTGGGGACATGCTTATACCGGAATTCCCTATTACACCTATCTTATATACCCTGCCCAAAATACATAAGGGTCTTTCCCCACCTCTGGGCAGGCCTATAATTTCCGCTAAGGGATCTTTATCTCAACCAGCCGCTACCCTTATTGATGCAATGCTACAACCTCTTATCCAGATGAATGAGTTCTTTTTACTTGATACAACTATGTTTTTGAATAAATTATCTACAGTTGGTCCATTATCAGGTGATGTATGGCTAGTGACAGCTGATGTCACTAGCCTCTATACTATTATTCCCCATGATGTAGGAATCTCTGCGGTTAAAAAGATTCTGCTAACTAATGACCAATTATCACCTGCATTTGTTGAATTTTTGCTACTGCTTCTAGAATTTGTACTGACCAAAAATTATTTTTTATTTGATAGTGATTATTATATACAGAGGTTGGGGTGTGCTATGGGGTCCTCTGTGGCCCCCGCCTACTCGAACTGTTACATGTTTGAGATTGAACAGGACCTTTTCTTTTCTGATCATGATGTAAAGGCGCAGATTCTTTGCTATATGCGTTATATAGAGGACTTGTTTTTAGTCTGGCAGGGTACCGAGAAAAGGCTCAGTTCATTAGTTGACCAGCATAATGACTCTATGAGCCCAGTTAAATTAACTTTAGAGATGAGTCAGTCCCAGATCCCTTTCCTGGATGTCCAGATTACTCGGACCAATGATGGTCTGACCACGTCGGTTTTTAACAAACCTACCGACCGGAATACAGTCTTACATATCAATAGCAACCATCCACGTGAACTCAAGTTAGGCTTGCCTTACTCACAGATGGTAAGAGTACGCAGAATTAACGCTGATCCGGAAAAATTACAGAAACAGCTTGATGAAACAGTACTCGGGTTCATGGAGAGAGGTTACGATTATGAAAATCTGCTTAACATGAAAGAGAAAGTGCTTAAACTAGATAGGAGCTTGCTATTGCAGAAAAAAGAAGAAGTAAAGGTATTAGACAAATTCCCGATTGTCAATAGATATAATGATCTATCTCCTGAAATTAAGAAAGCTACTAAACACAGATGGCCTATTGTACAGACAGATGCGTCTCTTCATCTCAAACAGCACACAATCATGCCATGTTATACCCGAGATAGAAATCTCAGAGACCTACTCATGCGCACCGATATTAGTGACCCTAATAAAGCCACCCATTTTCTTGCAAATAAAAAATGGGGGTGCTTTAGATGCACGTGTGCTACATTTGGTTTTATGATACCGGGAGACAAGTTCTCCCACCCACATTCAGGTCAAATTTATCAGATCAGACATCATCTTAGTTAAACAGTATGTTTGTAGTATACCAGATTCTATGCCCATGCGGGCTCTCTTACATTGGGAAGACCCAATGTAAATTTAAAGAAAGAATGTCTGCCCACAGATCAGCGATTAGAGCTGCGATCAATAGTGGCAAGAGTGAACAACCGGTAGCCCGGCACTTTGCTGAAAATAAGCATAGCCTGCCAAGTCTTAGATACAGAATGATAGATCACATTCCCCCTCTACGTAGGGGTGGTGATCGTAATCGCCTATTGCTTAAAAGTGAAATGGATCTATAAGTTGGATACATTGAGTCCTCGCGGACTTAATGAAACGATTTCACGGTCTGTGTTTACATGATACTGTCAGCTAAATTTAATAGTTTGATATAATTTGTTAGTGTATGCTGGTTTATCATCAAGTCAATAAGCATCATTTTTTGTTGTACTCAATTAGATTTATACATATAGTATGTACATAAGATAGGATGTGCTTTCTATGTTTTCCAGCTATACTGATGCTTGTTATTGTTGTTGCCTTGGTGATGGTGATGTCACTGACACGCACCGCTCAGTTGAGTATCTACATCAGCACTAGAGCATCTATCATTATCCTCTATATAATTCTTTCCACCTAATTTGTCGGAAAAAATCCTGTGACATTCATCTAAACGCCTCTGACGTCTTTCCATAGTAAATAACAGAATATCAAATGGCCACACTTAATGCTCTTACCCGCACTGAACAAGACAATACACATGCAATGACGATTAATTAAAAAAAATTCTTATAACAGGAGTGTAATCCACTGCAGCAATTGGATCAGAACATACAATCACCACAATTTTCAACTGCGCATAGGATATTTCTCTCAACTCAGTTCATATAGAACATAAGTAGTCCTTTTTAATTGATGTAGAATGCTGCCAATTCCTGAAAAGCCGATCCACCGGCTGGGTACATGTGAAAGAACAGAAAAAAGGAAGGCGCATATGTGAGTAGAATATAGATTCTTTACTGATAAAAAGTGCAGGCTCACGTACATCAAAGTAAATTAATACCAGCTCCCATCTCCAAGACCACGCACGGATGCCTCCGGATCGCACCCAGCAGTGCTTCAGATAGGGAAACTCCAGCGGCTCTCGTTCGCCTGCGCTTACGTCCAAGCACCAGAATCACAGTATGTGCAGCTGCTCGTTCAGCGTTTGGTGTGAGCGTCCCAACCGGTTTCGTCACAATTGACTTCGTCAGGGGGTGTGGCCAAACAGAGTCTCCATGTGATATTTATAGCACATCCATTTCATTGAATATTTAACTAAAAATTATCTTTATCATATCCTAATACACTTATCTCTTTGCTTCTGAAATATCCATCATTAAGACATATACATTTAATAACAATTTGTTCTTATAAAAACTGAGGATAACACTGAGATCATTAGACAGCAATTTTCTCCGTATCCACTAGATAATTAGACCAGCTGTTCCTAATCTCACACACAAATATGTTATCTCTGAATATCATATGAGGAAGAATAAAGATACTGCACTAAGTTGCCGATATTCCTCTACCAACTTCAGTGATGGAGTAGTCGAAGAGAAATTACATAATTCTGTCTGTGTAATATGATGGACATGCTTCTTTGCTTCTGTACATTTTAATACATTTTTATGAAAGAACAGTTCATGTTTATGTTTTAAAAGTAATGATAATTGTGAAACCCACTGGGTTCCCTGTATTTATAGGTTAAAATAACCTTTGGGCGCCAATTTCCTTTTTTCTATTCATATATATATATATATATATATATATATATAAAGCAGTCCACGGCACTCCAATGTCCCAGAATGAGAGATATATAACCATAAAATGCCGGTGCCCTCCAATGGTAACAGCTGCGCTGTATCCAGTAACATAGAATGCTTGGTACGGCGGCACTCACGGCTTAAAGAAAAGACAGACTGCAGGTCTGATGTGTATCAACGTTTCAATGTTATCTTAACATTTTCGTCAGGATATGAACAATACAATGTGTTACTCACCTAAATACCTTCGTCCTGTAGTCCATGGCGCCAGCAGCCTGCCGCGTCCCGCTCTAAATAGCGGTCTTCAATAGCAATCCAGTGTGTTCTTTTCAGGTGAATGGCAATAAATCGGGTCCTCATTTTCTAATGCGTTTCGCTCTATAAGGAACTTTTTCAAAGTTTGTCTCGTTGCTGAGTCAATACCTGCTTCTTACATTTCTTACTTTCTACTATTGGTGACCCAATAAAGTACAGGTGCAATCTATCTTAATCATCCACAGACTCTATTTTTTTTAAAGTGTTAAAATGTCTATTACCCAATGCTATTCAGAAAAAAGGACATTATATAGCCATATAAATTTACATGCCAAGGAGAAGTACTAAGTAGTTTTACTTTACCAACTTTAATTCAAATAGAAGTCAGAATAAAAAGGTTGAAAATCCTATAAAAATCAATTAAATAGTTGAATGGATAAATACATAAATAAATAGATCTTCTGCCAGAATTCGAACCCCGGATTTCTCAATTGCTAAACCGACACTGTTCCTCTACTTTATGCTCCCGCTATGTAGTTGGTCTGGAAATCAAATTATTAATGGTAAACTCTTTTATAAGAAATAGATGTATTTAGGTCATGTGTCGTATTAACATTCATCACATATTGATATGCTAATGCCACAGATAAGGAGTACGTGACTGTTTCTGCACTTTATATTGTGGTATAATACCCACATTGGTATAGTTCAGTTTTGTTTATATGTGTATATGTTTACATAAGGTTCCATGCAATGTGTTTTAATATACCTCACATTTACTAATTTCATGATACAAGTCCAGGACTTGACAAATTCAGTTCATGATTTTATATGTAATTGTTTAACATAAGGTCATGTGCACTGTGTCACTTTATACCTCATATTACTTATCTTTTAATAAATGTATGTCAAAATTTATGTAACATACGAATAGGACTCATTAATTTGGGTACACAAATATCTTTCAAGGAGTAGCGCTAACAATAGACACCATTCTTTCACTCATACATGTACTACCTCGAAACTAAAACTAGTACTTTGTAGTTGGCAAAGACCTAAATCAGAGGTGTGGAGTCTAATACGCTGGTGATTTGCGCTAGGAAGGCCGCAAGGCGCAACGGTGTTTGGACTTTGCTGAACCCAATGTGCAGGTCACTGCACTCTGACTGGGTCACCCAGTACTAGCACTGAATAAATTCTGGGAAACAGTTTCAGCTGGAACCAATGAATATTATTATTTAGGCTAAACCAGATGATGGAGTAGCCAGACTGGAACTGATGGAGCAAAGACAGATGGGGCCGTTGGGAGAATTATTAGACTGAATTCAATGATGCTGTGATACGCTGGACCCAATGGAGGAATTATCAGACTGGAACCAATGGCACACATAGTATCGGACTGGAACTGATGGCACAGAGTATCGGACTGGAACTGATGGCATAGAGCAAGGGTGTCCAACCAGTCAGAGGCAAAGAGCCAGAAAACATCTGTAGTCAAGTGAAAGAGCAATTATCATGCGCGCACCAAAGGCGCATGTGCAAACATGGGGGCGTGGCCTAGTTGTCACAAATCCACACACCATTTTTGTGTGTACACCTTTCAGTATGACGTTTCTAGGAGTATGACCTTGTGTCACAACTCCGTTTTTAGTCATGTTGTATAGTGCCACATGCATATAATGCCCCAGCACAGCGCTACATACATACGATGCCCCAGTACAGTGCCACATACATATAATGCCCCACTCAGTGGTATAAGTAGAAAAAAAAATCTGTTAGTGGTACTGTGTATGCGCACACCAAAATATGGGTGTACCCAATAAAAATGGCAACATGATACACAATAGGGGGTCCAGATACACATATGCAGTATGGATAGTGTAATGGTTAGCATTACTGCCTCACAGCACTGAGGTCATGGGTTCGATTCTCACCATGGCCCTAACTGTGTGGAGTTTGTATATTCTCCCTGTACTTGTGTGGGTTTCCTACCACAATCCAAAAATATACTGGTAGGTTAATTGGCTCCCAACAAAAAAATTTTTTTACCCTAGCGTGAATATGTACATGTGATAGGAAATATAGATGGTAATCTCCACTGGGGCAGGGACTGATGTGAATGGGCAAATATTCTCTGTACAGCACTGCGGAATATGTGTGCGCTATATAAATAACTGGTAATAAATAAATAAATATGTCCCCAGTGGTGCAGTGCCAGATACACATATGCCCCGACAGTGCCAAATATGTCCATACAGTGCCAGGTACACATATGCCCCACAGTGCCAGATACACATATGCCCCCAGTGCCAGATACACATATGCCCCACAGTGCCAGATACACATATGCCTCAGTGCCAGATACACATATGCCTTAGATACACATTTACCCTCACAGTGCCAGATACACATGCCCCACAGTGCCAGATACACATATGCCCCACCGTGCCAGATACACATATGCCCAACAGTGTCAGATATGCCCCCACAGTGCCATGTACACATATGCTCCCACAGTGCCAGATACAAATGTGCCCCACAGTGCCAGATACACATATGCCCCCACAGTGCCAAATACACATACTGTCCCTACAGTGCTAAATACATATATGCCCCACAGTGGCAGGTACAGATATGCCCCCACAGTATCAGATATGCCCCCACAGTGCCAGGTACACATATGCCCCACAGTGCCAGGTACACATATGCCCCCACACATATGTTGGCCACCGCTGCACTAAGGTGTCCCTATTTACCTGGGAATCCCAGGGTGTACTGAGGTGACCCTACTGTCCAGCACTACAGAAGTAGCCCAACTCCCTACCTTCACCACTTCCTGGAAGCGCCGGACTGACTGCAGGTTGCTCAGGTCCAGCTCCCTGACACTGATATCCCCGCTGTCCCTGGTCTCCAGCCTCAGCTCCCGTACCTCCTCCTCCACCTGGCTCAAGTCCCTGCACTCCGAGTCCCTGCTGTCTGAGCAATTCGGTGGCCATTGCCCGGCCTATACATCTGTTAGTCGCATTGAAGATAAACATCTTGCCCTGCATCTGGGCAGAGGATGTGGTGCATCCCAGGCAGGCTACAGCCAACAGGAAGAGTGAGAGCATGCTGGTTGATGGAGTTACAGTGTTGTGGGAGAGTGGTGTTGCTGTAGTAAATATGGTGGCTGCAGTGTTGGGAACAGCACTGGGAGGGTGACTGTGTCCGCTTCCCCGGCAAACAGCAACGGGAGGTGGGAGCAGTGAATTGAGCCGCATGCTGATGGAGAAAAAGAGCTGCTGGTTGGACACCGCTGGCATAGAGTATCAGACTGGAACTGATGGCAAGAGTATCGGACTGGAACTGATAGAGCTATGATGGGCTGGACCTAATGAAACAATTATCAGACTGGAACTGATGAAGCTGTACCAGGCTAAAACAAATGGAGACAGTGAGTGCAGAAGATGGAACAGCACTGGAATCTCTTAATAGGATAAATCCGGAGGAGCTCACTTGTAGACATGCATCTAGGCTGTGGACAACAAAGCATTAGAAGCTTGAAGTTCCCTGCTAACCAGTCTTATACCTGCTGGGAAGCTGTGATTGACTGCCACTATCAGCTGACCGATTGGAGCAATGGATTGGCTCATGTAATGTCACATAAGGGAGAGTTATGATGGCGGCACTCGCCACCGCTACTCCTCCAAGCAGAGAATGCCACAGTGTCCAAATGGGTAAGTGCCGGGACCCCCGCTACGCATTCTGCTTGAGCGTGACAGTATATTATTGTATATATATATGACTAATATGTTATTAAATTACAATATTATCTACAGCTTTCTGCAGTGTATTCTGTTACGTTCATTCAGCCATGGTAACGCAGCACTAATTATATCCATATATATATAAAAGGCAATACAAATGACTCATCACAAAATCTCCTGAACCATAAGGACTGGGAACTTGAAATTTGGAAAGAAGATTGCTTTTGTGACGAGGCCACCCACTAAGAAGAGATTTTTCTAAATTCCACCACAAAGAGGTTAAAGGGGGTGAGATGATTATTGGGAATCCCCCCTCACAGAGGAGAGTTAAGACATCCCACCCAGTCAGGGCTATAAAGAATGCATGGTGCCAGTGATACCAAGTCATGGAGGAGGGAGGACACAATGCTCTGTTCCTGGACTTCCTTGCCAGTGGCAGTTGCAGAGCAGTCCATTATTAAAATAGGGGAGCCACTTCAACTGCCACCCCTAAACACTGTCAAACATCACTGCATGTGGCTTCCCTATTTGAATAATCGACTGCTCTGCAACTGCCACTGTCAAGAAAGTCCAGCCTTATGGTTCAGGAGATTTTGTGATGAGTGAGGTATAGTTGCCTTATATATATATATATATATATATATATATATATGTATATGTATATATATATATATATTTCAGATATAAGTACTTAACCAACCTATTTTCAGTCAGGAGAGGATATTTGGGCAAATTCAGTAAGGATTGCAAAAATTACAAATTAACAAAAATTGCGAGCAAAAGCAAAATTGCGAAAGCTCGCCCAAATGGAAAAACTGCGACACTAATTTAATTTAACAAAAAGAAGGTGGCCTTGTAAATGTGCAAATATTGCGAAAACCATTCTAATAATCGCAATTTTTGCGTACATGTCTCTGATGTTGCATTTTTTTGCTAACAACAGTGTTTTTCCCTTAAATATGGCACAACCTACTTTCCTGCACCCAAATTAAAGAAACTACTCAACAACTGTAAATCAATTCAATCATCACTTAATTGGTCAAATGATCTTGTGGTAATTTAGCAATTATTATGTTAAAGACACCATAGTGTTTTTCTTCAAACATTGACTAAAGCCCATAACTGTGTACAAATATATTCAACTAGAGAGAGTGTGAATTCTAGCCTCTAAACCCTACACAACAGCAATTATTGGTATATGTTTTAACAAACACACTTTTTTTGGAGTCAAAATATTTTAATTCGGAAACAACAGTAACATTTTTATTTAAAAAAAAAAAGAAAAATAGTGTTTTTTTGATTGTGAAGTGGTCAAACATTACATATTATTGTTTCATTTATTTACATACCTTACTTTAAGGAATTATTTGTAAATATTTGTTTCAATAAGTATACAAATGGAGCAGAATTTGCAAAACTTGAAAATAAAAAGATGTTCTTCAACATATGTTTATGTGTGTAGTGCACAAATAAAATGTAAACATTAAAAAAATGTATGTGGGTATGTTTTGTTTAAAAAAAAAATGTTCGGAAGCTTAATGTCATTCAGCAGATACTACTAAGCAAAATGTAAAGGTTATTTTACATTTGCTTCTATCAAATAGTGTGGTTGTCAAACCTCGATTGTTAGTAAGTGTAAACACAAATCGGTTAGTAACATATATTTTCACAATCAACATGTCTTACAGAGTTAAACAATACCTTACATCAGTGGTTTCCAAACTTTTTTGAATCACGGCGCCCGAGAATATCAGAATTGTTTTCACGGCACCGCTAGGCCAAAAATTTCTTATTGAGAAATTTAGAAAGAAATATTACATTAAGTAGATCGCGTTTATATGTCATCCTTAGAGTCAGTTGTGTGGTGAGGGACAAGATTTGCTCCTGTTTGGCCACATATTATATGATTGGCAGCCACCAGCACTGGTTTTGCCTATTATATTGACCATGAATAATTAGAATTGGTCCTGGACCACCAACCCAGGGCACCCCTGCAAGTGTCCCGAGGCACCCCAGGGAGCCACGGCAAACAGTTTGGGAAGCTCTGCCTTACATGTTTCTAAGTTCCAATACAGCTGAATGAAGTGATTTGTGGTCAGAGGCGTGAGCTTCTTCAGCTGGGTGTAATGAAGCAATGATTGCAGTATACATTGAACATTCTACAACTGAGGTCAGCTTGTGCAGTTTTTAAGGTAGACCTGTAGTCAATCAGAAACTGCACATCAGAAATGTGCGATCTGTTGTAAAAATTGCGAATGCACCGCCCACCGAGCATATGCCCACAACACGCCCCGGTACGCTGGGGCCGCGGGTCTGGCGTTGCAGGCGGCGTGCGGGCAGCGGTGGGCTGCCACGCCGGGTCAGCGGCGGGACGCCTCTGCAGCGGGTCTCTCCTTGCCAGGGCGGTTGCTAGGAGACCAGAGGCAGTGCACTGTGTGGCCTTACAGGGAGGTCTGCATTAATGGGCCCCGCCATATTGGAGACAAAAGTTTGAGGCATAGTTTTGGCTTCCTGTCCCTTCCAGCCAATCCAGGGAGAGTTCTCCTTATAAAAGGGGGCTGGTTTATAACAGGGAGGCCAGTGCTTCAAGTTACAACCCTGTTGTAGGTGCTTTAGCCCTGTGCTCCCAGGATTCTTGCCGTATTCTGGTTACTCCTAACCCTGCTTAGCCGGTTCTCAGTTGCTGCCACAGCCCCTGCCGTTCCTAAACTACTGCTGCCTGTGGAAACGCTCCTGGAAACCCCAGTCCAGTAAGACCCTTTGGGCATGGACGGCCCCGGGCTTTCTGCCTCATCTTTCAAGCCACAATCCGCAGATCTTTGTCTCCAGCTGCGTCTCTGAATCACCATCCACAGTCCGCAGTTCATTATCTACAGCCACGTCTTTCAAGTCACAGTCCACAGTTCTTTGTCTCCAGCCACGTCTTTAAACCACCGTCCACAGTCCACAGTTCATTATCTACAGCCTCGTCTTTCAAGTCACAGTCCATAGTTCTTTGTCTCCAGCCACGTCTTTAAACCACCGTCCACAGTCCACAGTTCATTATCTACAGCCTCGTCTTTCAAGTCACAGTCCATAGTTCTTTGTCTCCAGCCACATCTTTAAACCACCGTCCACAGTTCATTATCTACAGCCTTGTCGTTCAAGCCACAACCCACAGTTCTTTGTCTACAACTACGTCTTTAAGTCATCATTCACAAGCCACAGTTCCCTACCTCTGCCTCATTCTCAAGAACTACAGCTCACTGACTCTTAGCTCCACCTGCCTTCTGCATTGCCCTTGTCCCATGAGAAGGAACTATATCCAACCCCCTCGTCTTATTCATCCGCAGACAACTACTTCCTTGGGCAAGTCTCAGCTGCCGGATCCTCAAACCTTGCTAGGCGTGACAGTAAGCACTGGCCCCATTGATTCGACGGGTGATCAGGCCTCAGGAGGTGATTCAACTGCGGATATCTGGTCGCTTGAGTAAGCAGGAGGACACACATTCTCAAATTGTGCAGTTCATGCAGAATATGTCCGAACGTCTCGATTCCCTCTGTGTTGCCATGACGGCCCCTAAAGTATCTATGGCTGCTCCCACAATAGCACCCCTGGTTCCGCTTCCTCCTGTACCAGTACCACTTCCACGGTTACATTTGCCATCACCCAGTAAGTTCGATGGGAACCCAAAACATTGCCGCCGGTTTCTCAACCAGTGCGAAATCCAGTTCGAACTACAGTCGGCCAACTTCCCATCAGCACGAACCAAGGTAGCCTATATAATTTCTTTGCTTACTGGGCAAGCAATGGAATGGGCTTCACCTTTGTGGGAGAAGACGGATCCCATCCTGTCTAACTATTCAAAGTTCGTGGCCACCTTTCGAAGAATCTGTGATAAACTGGGCAGGACTTCTGCCGCTTCATTGGAGATCCTGCGCCTGCGTCAGGGCACACATACGGTCAGTCAGTACGTGATCCAGTTTCGTACACTCTCCTCAGAACTGAACTGGAATGAGGAGGCTCTCATAGCAGCTTTCTGGAGTGGTCTCTCCGAAAAGATCAAAGATGACCTCGCAACTCAGGACGTACCTGATAAGTTGGATAAGTTAATTTCCTTATGAAATAAATTAGACTTGAGGTACAGAGAACGCTGTATGGAGAGATCGTGGTCAGATCGTCCTAAGTCTCGAGTCGTTCTCCCGCCAAGACCATCATCACCAACTACCGAAGAACCCATGCAGATCAATCGTTCCCGTCTCTCCAACGAAGAACGTCAGAGACGACGACAAGGGAACCTATGCTTGTATTGTGGTGTATCTGATCATTTTGTCAAATCCTGCAGTCAACGTCTGGGAAACGCCCGCTCCTAGCCTGTGCCGGAGAGGTCAAGCTAGGAGAATTCTCAGAATTACTTGCCAAGAAAGAGTCTGTCTTGTTAACTCACCTGGAGCTCCCTTCTTCTTCTCTTCTCATCCCTGCACTACTCGACTCCGGAGCCGCCAAAAGTTTAATTACATCAGCTCTGGTTAAACGATCTGGAATACAAACGAACGGTCCATTTGGATCGTACCATTTCAATTACTGGGGTGGATGGAAGTCATATTCCTGAGGGAATCATATCCTTTCATACTGTTCCTCTCAAGATGAAGGTTGGAGTTCTTCATTCGGAAAATATCTCTTTCTTAGTAATTCCTAAAGCCTCTCATAAACTGATCCTAGGATTTCCATGGTTAATAAACCACAATCCCCACATAGACTGGCCAACCATGGATGTTCTTTATTGGGACGAGACTGCTTCCAGAACTGTTTGCCCTCAAGTAAGACCCCTCTGTTCTTCCAGCCCTTCCAGCCTTCCTGTGGAGTACCATGTTTTCAGTAAGCATGGGGAGAACACCTTGCCTCCGCATCGCACTTGGGATTGTCCCATTGATCTGATACCAGGCAAGACTCCTCCCTGAGGTCGAACCTACCCTCTCTCACTCCCGGAGACACAGGCCATGTCGGAGTATATCCGGGAGAATTTGGATAAGGAGTTCATCAGGTCTTCCACCTCTCTGGCCGGGGCGGGGTTTTTCTTTGTCAAAAAGAAGGATGGGGGTCTGCGGCCCTGTATTGACTATAGAGGTCTCAATGACATAACAATTAAGAACAGATATCCGTTGCCTCTAATTCCAGAACTATTCGACCGTGTTAAAGGAGCTACTGTTTTTTCCAAATTGGGCTTACGGGGGGCCTACAATGTTAACGTATCCATCCAGGTGACGAATGGAAGACGGCATTTAATACCCGTGATGGGCATTACGAATACCTGGTAATGCCTTTCGGCCTGTGTAATGCTCCAGCTGTCTTTAAAGAATTTGTTAACAAAATTTTCAGAGACCTCCTCTATGACTGCTTGGTAGTGTATTTGGATGACATCCTCATCTTTTCTAGGGATCTGAAGACCCATCGAGAACAAGTCAAGGAGGTTCTAACTGGTTTACGGAGGAATCAATTCTGTAAATTAGAGAAGAGCACCTTTGAAGTACCCACAATTCCATCCTCTCGGGACAGAAGTTACAGATGGACCCCGCTAAAGTCCAGGCGATCCAGGATTGGTCGCTTCAAGTTACCCTTAAGGGGATTCAACGTTTTCTGGGATTGGCTAACTTCTACCGAAGATTCATTCAAAATTATTCTTCTTTCATAGCCCCCATTACCGCATTAACTAGGAAAGGAGCAGATCCTGCCAAGTGGTCTCCGGAGGCTATAGAAGCCTTTTCATCCTTAAAGGAAGCCTTCATGACCGCTCCTGTCCTTCGTCAACCTGATCTCAGCCGTCCATTCCTGGTGGAGGTTGATGCTTCCACTGTAGGAGTTGGAGCAGTATTGTCCCAGCTCTTCGAGGACAAAAAGGTCCATCCCTGTGCGTTCTTCTCACGAAGATTTTCTCCCGCAGAACAGATTTATGCTATTGGGGAACAAGAATTACTAGCAATTAAGTTAGCCTTTGAGGAGTGGAGGTATTTGTTGGAGGAAACCCAGCATCCAATCTCGGTGACCACGGATCACAAGACCCTCCTATATCTACAGTCAGCTCGATGTCTGAACCCACGTCAAGCAAGATGGGCACTCTTCTTTACCCATTTTAACTTTAAACTTAGTTATCAACCAGGTTCCCTCAACAAAAAGGCTGATGCATTATCCCGTTGCCTAAGTTCTGAAGAACCTTCTGATCGTTCAAAAGAACAATTTATCTTGGAGTTCACCTCTTTCTCAGCAACTAATACTTCTCTACTTCCCCCTCCTGGAAAAATATTAGTTGCACCAAATCTACGCAAGAAACTTCTTACATGGGCTCACTCCTCCTCCTTCATGGGCCATGCGGGTGGTCATAAAACGTTTAAATTCATTCAGCGCTCCTACTGGTGGCCTCATCTCAGGACTGACATTCAGAAATTTGTGGCTGCTTGTCCAAAGTGTGCTCAACATAAAAGTCCCAAAGGCCCTCCAGCCGGGTTACTCCATCCATTACCTGTGCCGCAAAGACCATGGACGCATATTTATACGGACTTTATTTCTGATTTACCCACGTCTGGCGGACGAAATACCGTGTGGGTCATTGTTGACTGGTTCTCTAAAATGGCATACTTCGTTCCCCTGGCTGGTCTTCCATCAGAATCCCAGTTAGCAAAATTGTTCATAGCAGAGATCTTCCGACTCCATGGTCTACCGCAGGAAATCGTATCTGATAGAGGTCCTCAGTTTGTGGCCAAGTTTTGGAGATCCCTATGTTCTGCTCTCGGCGTAAAATTGAATTTCTCCTCTGGATATCATCCCCAAACTGATGGACAAACAGAGAGAGTGAACCAGGACCTGGAGACATTTCTACGTTTATTCATGTCCTCCTCCCAGGATGACTGGCTGAACTCTCTTCCATTCGCAGAATTTGCCCATAACAATCTCTATCATTCTGCTACAAAGTCTTCTCCATTTTTCATAAATGATGGTTATCATCCGAAAGTTCCAGACTTCCAAGTTCTACCTATGCTTGAGGTTCGTGCCGCAGAATCAGCACTTCAACAACTTACCAAAACTTGGAGACAAGTTCACGAGGCCTTGCTTAAGACATCCAAGAGGTATAAGACCTATGCGGATCTGAAGCGAAAAGTTGTACCAGTCTTAAGGTGGGAGATCGGGTTTGGGTTTCCACACGTAACCTAAGGTTGAAGGTACCTACTTAAAAGTTTGCTCCTAGATTTATTGGGCCCTACCCAAACGAGAAAGTATTAAATCTTGTGGCTTACAAGGTGAAGTTGCCTCCACATTTGAGAATTCCTAATGCATTTCATATTTCTCTTTTAAAACCGCTGGTACTTAACCGATTCAGAGCTGCTCTGCCTAAACCTCCCAAGATCCAATCAGTACAAGGAGACGAATTTGAGATTCGCAAGATCATCGACTCTCGCAGATGATATGGTCGCCTCCAGTACCTTGTAGATTGGAAAGGATATGGACCTGAGGAAAGGTCTTGGATAGGAGCAGAAGATGTCCATGCTCCAAGACTTCTTCAGGCATTTCATGCCAAGTTTCCAGCTAAACCATATAGGTGTCTGGAGTCCACCCGCAAAGGGGAGGGGTACTGTCAGCATCCGGGGTCTTACCGGTACGCTGGGGCTGCGGGTCTGGTGTTGCAGGCGGCGTGCGAGCAGCGGCGGCGGAGGTCTTCCGCGCCGGGTCATTGGGCAGCGGTAGCGGCAGTGAGGGGGTCCGCTCGTGGCGGCGGGACGCCGCTGCAGCGGGTCTCTCCTTGCCAGGGCGGTTGCTAGGAGACCAGGGGCAGTGCACTGTGTGGTCTTACAGGGAGGTATGCATTACTGGGCGCCACCATATTGGAGACAAAAGTTTGAGGCATAGTTTTGGCTTCCATTCCCTTCCAGCCAATCCAGGGAGAGTTCTCCTTATATAAGGGGGCTGGTTTATAACAGGGAGGCCAGTGCTTCAAGTTACAACCCTGTTGTAGGTGCTTTAGCCCTGTGCTTCCAGGATTCTTGCCGTATTCTGGCTACTCCTAACCCTGCTTAGCCGGTTCTCAGTTGCTGCCGCAGCCCCTGCCGTTCCTAACCTACTGCTGCCTGTGGAAACGCTCCTGGAAACCCCGGTCCAGTAAGACCCTTTGGGCACGGACGGCCCCGGGCTTTCTGCCTCATCTTTCAAGCCACAATCCGCAGATCTTTGTCTCCAGCCGCGTCTCTGAACCACCGTCCTCAGTCCGCAGTTCGTTATCTACAGCCTCGTCTTTCAAGTCACAGTCCACAGTTCTTTGTCTCCAGCAACGTCTTTAAACCACCGTCCAGAGTCCGCAGTTCATTGTCTACAGCCTCGTCTTTCAAGTCACAGTCCACAGTTCTTTGTCTCCAGCCACGTCTTTAAACCACCGTCCACAGTCTGCAGTTCAATATCTACAGCCTCGTCTTTCAAGTCACAATCCACAGTTCTTTGTCTCCAGCCACGTCTTTAACCACCATTCACAGTTCCGCAGTTCATTATCTACAGCCTTGTCATTCAAGCCACAACCCACAGTTCTTTGTCTACAACTACGTCTTTAAGTCATCATTCACAAGCCACAGTTCTCTACCTCAGCCTCATTCTCAAGAACTACAGCTCACTGACTCTTAGCTCCACCTGCCTTCTGTATTGCCCTTGTCCCATGAGAAGGAACTATATCCAACCCCCTCGCCTTATTCATCCGCAGACAACTACTTCCTTGGGCAAGTCTCAGCTGCCGGATCCTCAAACCTTGCTAGGCGTGACACTGATCATAGTTTTTGCGAGTCCAGCCCTTTAGTACACCCCCTACACGCCTAGTTTTCGTAGTGCATACACAGTTTTTGCCAAGTCTCAGAAATTGGGTTTTTTTCTCAGTTTTTGCTATTTAAGTTGCATAATTTGCATTTTTACGCTTTTTTTTGCTAACTTTGCAGATTTGCGATCCTTGCTGAATTAGGCCCATTGTCTCAATTAACAGAGGTTAACCTTTCATTTGAACTAAACATTGCCGAACCTCTCAGATAGCAATAGGAAGAAAAGAGAGATAGATATTTTGACTCTTAAATACATTAGAGGAAAGCTTGATAGTCAGCAACTGCTTATCTGCTGTGTAAAGGGTACCGACAGCTCTCCCAGTGACTTACAGTAAGTGTTGTGCAAAAATATTTACCCTTTTACTTCAAAGGAGGAGCTGAGAAGCTAAGCAAGGAGACCTAGGGCCCTTTGGAATAAAGTCAGCCTATCCCTGCAAACCTTACATATTTAATATACAGCGGGCGGAGTTTGGACTGTCAGCACTTACAGTACAGCACTGAGCAGGCCAGCATCAGAGACGGGACGTGGCATAGAAGGAGGCGGATTATTCTCCTCAGTGCCAGCCTTTTGACAGCATCAATGCAGGAGAGGCCCGTCCGGAGGTGCGGCCTAACAAAGATTGAGCATGTCCTGTTGTAAGTCTAATTGCTGATTTTCTGTGATAAATTTACCAGTTAACTTTAAGTATATCCTGTTGTCTAGAAAATAAGTCACAAGGACTACAGATTCATGTACAATAAATTCTGTTTATTGTTTTGGTGTATTCTCGGGTGGGTTCATGGAGGAGCACTTTGATGCTACCAGTTCTCAACAACATCATACCACAAGACAGTTTATTTTAAAAGCAATATTACATTTGCTTAAATACCAGTGCTTTTCATATCTTTGGGATTATACTTAAAATTCCATAGTGAAGCATGCGTATTTACCTCGTATTACCATACATTTCATTCAATACCTTAACAGGGATGCGTTTAATTTGCCGTGTCCACAACACCCATAGAGTGGAAAGAGATCCTGTGGCGAGCCCGCAGAACGGCGAGCGCTGCAAGCCCGCAAGGGGACTCATTGCGCTTGCCCCACTGCCGGCATTCTGGTGGGTGAGATGGTGCTGTCGGGATATTGACAGCTGGCATCCCATCTGCCGGTAAATCATGCTGAATCCCCTGAACATTATCAAATCATGTGTACCTTCAAAATATTAAACCGTGTCATAATATACACAAAGTTAGGGAAAGACCTGATACCCAACAAGCTACTCAAGAACCAGGTTCTTGGTCGCAATGTTCTTTTGTGCCACACCAACCACCTTTCCTCCTCTAGGCTGCTTTAAGGTACTCAGTTACCCCCCAGGGCCTGGCACAGAATGAGGAATATTGGCAAGACCATCAGAAGCATTATAAAAGCCTGCACACTTTTTAATTATCTTTGATAGGGTTTTGAGAAGTTAGGCTGAGGACAGTGGCATAACTATAGAGGGTGCAGGGGATGCAGCTGGTAGTGGGTCTTGCGGCTTAGGGAGCCCCAAAGGCAATTCCATTGCACCCTCCCAAAAAAAAAATTTCTTCATTTTCTTATTTGTAATCACTGCTGCCATGCCAGGTTCGGAGCCGCTCCTGTCCATCTATGTCCCCATATGGTGCTCTGGCTGTCTGCCCATGCCCCCATCCATCCATCCATCCATCCATCCGTCTATGCCTCCTCCCATTCGTTCATCTATACCCCCATATGGTACTCTGTCTGTCTCTCCAGCCATGTCCGTCCGTCCCTCCCCCAATCCGTCTATACCTCCTGCCTCATTCTGTGCTGTAGTCAAGTAGTGTCTCTCCTGCTTGCTCCTTCTCCCTTTCTCTACCCCAGGGGTGGCCAGACTTTTGGAGTTGGCGATCTACTTCGAAAGCTAAAAAGCTTTTGTGATCTACCTAGGAGGAATAATAGCACGCGCCGTAGGCGCGCGTGCGCAAAAAAGGGGCATGGCATAACAAAAAAGTGGGCGTGGTATAACAAAAAGTGGGCGTGGTATAACAAAAAAAAAGGGACGTAGCCTTGCTGCACAGAGTGTAATGACTGCCTCACACGAAATAACACATTGGCCCCCACAGGTAAAAACCTCAAACACATATGCTCCCACAGTGCCAGATACACACATGCCCCCACAGTGCCAGATATGCCCCCACAGTGCCAGATATGACCCCACAGTGCCAGGTACAGATATGCCCCCACAGTGCCATGTGCCCACAGTGCTAGATATGCCCCCACAGTGCCAGATTATAGATATGCCCCCACAGTGCCATGTGCCCACAGTGCCAGATATGACCCCACAGTGCCAGATATGACCCCACAGTGCCAGATACAGATATGCCCCCACAGTGCCATGTGCCCCCAGTGCCAGATATGCCCCCACAGTGCCAGATTACAGATATGCCCCCACAGTGCCATGTGCCCACAGTGCCAGATATGCCCCCACAGTGCCAGATTACAGATATGCCCCCACAGTGCCATGTGCCCACAGTGCCAGATATGACCCCACAGTGCCAGATACAGGTTTGCCCCCACAGTACCAGATATGACCCCACAGTGCCAGATACAGATATGCCCCCACAGTGCCATGTGCCCACAGTGCTATATATGCCCCCCACAGTGCCAGATTATAGATATGCCCCCACAGTGCCATGTGCCCACAGTGCCAGATTATAGATATGCCCCCACAGTGCCATGTGCCCACAGTGCCAGATATGCCCCCACAGTGCCATGTGCCCGCAGAGCCAGATATGCCCCCACAATGCCACATATGACCCACATTGCCAGATATGCCCCCACTGAGCCATGTCCCCACAATGCCAGATATGCCCCCATAGTAGAGCTCACCGTTACTGTGTGGTGAGCGCAGCGCAGCGCGCGCTTCTCCTGCCTGCCGCCCTGCTTTTCAGTCTGATCTCCGGCGGTGACGGCAGCCAGCGTGTATGTCTCAAATCAGGCGCCGGTCCGCGAGCTCTCATTGGCTAACGAACCGGCACCTGATTTGAGCCATACACTCCGCCGTCACTGCCGGAGACCAGACAGAGGGGCAGGGCGGCAGGCAGGAGAGGCGCGGCTTCTGGTGGCTGGGCGGAGGATCGCGATCGACTGGTCGCATCTCCGCGATCGACCAGTCGATCACGATCGACTGTTTGGCCACCCCTGCTCTACCCCCTCTCTCTCCCTAAAACTCTCTCTCTCTCTCTCTTGCTCCTCTCTTTCTCTTTCCCTGACACTGGGGGTTGTTCAGAGTTGTTAGCAAACCCCAAAAATCATACTAATGGGTAAAACCATTTTGCACTTTAGGTGGTGCAGAGTGCAATTTACCTACAATCAAAATCCCAACGGTCAAAATCCCGACAAACATTGACCGACAGTCAAAATCCCGACATGGTCAAAATACAGACATTGAAAATACTCACAAGGTCAAAATACCAACATTTAAAATGTCAACAGGTCAAAAAGTCAACATGAGTTTTTCATGATTTTTTCATTGAAACCGACTTGTTCATACTTCACCATCCGAGTGGACCTGGAGGGGGAATACAATAGTGTGCCGAATGCAACGAGGCACTATGACCAAAGCATGGCGAGCGCAGCGAGCCAAGCGAGGGGACGCGGTACACTTATACGGTGTCCATGTCAACCTACAGTATGTTCACATACACACCAAAATACAATGAAAAAATTATGTATTTTTACCTTGACAGTATTTGAAATGTTGGTATTTTGACCTTGTCACGATTTTGTCCTTGTTGCGATTTTGACCATCGGTCAATGGTTGTCGGAATTTTGTCTGTTGGGATTTTGATTGTAGGTATCTGTCTCTCTTTTTCTCTCATTCTATTTTTTACTATGAAAACCCTCCCTCTTTCTTTCTTTCTTTCTTTCTTTCTCCCTCTCTAACTTGCTCCTCTCTTTCTTCTTCTCTCTCTCTCCCCTGACACCCTTTTTCTTTCTCACTCTGCTATCTCTCCTGCCATTGTAGTGACAAAAGACTGGGGAGGGGGGGGTGTGGAGGGGATTGGCAGAGATTGGCCCTTTTAAAATTTTGCTATGGGGCCCACAAAGTTCTAGTTATGCCCCTGGCTGAGGATATAGGCTACATTTATAGCAATTTCTGAAAGTTAGCTTGTTTTCTACATTTCTGCCATGTTCATAATTTGTCAGTTTCCCTTACAGTAAGTTGTATTATTTTTTTTTTATTATTTTTTCTGTCTGTGTTATTTGCGAATAAACATGTTACTGGCATTTGTATACGTTTTGAAGTTTATTGTATTTGTTTACTTTACAGAACAGGACTGTCACCTAGCATTAGCTAGTGGGTTTAAGTAGCAAGCCTTATGAATTGATGTAGGTACAGGAAATTTAAAGATATTTCATGCCCCTTTCTGCACTCAATGTGGGATCAAGTGGACAAGTGGAGTAGTTACCCATGTCAACCAATCAGCTTCCAACTAGCAATTATTAAGAGCATTCTACAAAATTATAGGTAGAAGGTGCATGCTTGCTATAAGCAATCTTTCCACCTGTCCACTATTTATTCATGGTCACATGACCTCATATGTAGTTCCCAACAGCCAGATTTATTGATGGCAAACCATATCTATGTAATCGTTGCAGAAGGTCTGTCCCATCTTCTCATGCTTTGGCTTGTGTCCCAACAGATCCCACTGTGAGGGTGATGTGATAAACTTAGGTAAAGAGGACTGGCCCTGGGTAAATACAGGTGCAGGCGAAGGGAGTGTGATGGGGGACATGACAGAATGACAGGGGGAGGCTGGTGGTGATTCTGAGTGGTGAGGAAGGAGTTGCAACGGACCTGGGTGGAATGGGTCGAGTGCAGGCAATAGGAGAGAGGAGACAGCAGAGGGCGGGGCATATTGGGGATGGAGATTGAGGTGACCTTTAATATGCCAAAGCCTAGTCCAGAATAATTTCAAAATAAAAACTCAAGGAGAAATATAATAAACCCTTAATCAAAGAAGAAAACAAATGACATGTGCTATACAAACGATGGAAGCTCTTGTACTATAAAAATTGCAAATGTAGGTATCGTAAGGTGTCCCTGTAACTAGAGAGCTATTAGTGACAGAAAAGTTTATTGCATACTAGGTGATTCATCGCGCCCTACGGGCGCTCTTCACACCGTTGCAAGGGGCTACGCCCCTTTAACCCTTGGGGCGTGCAATATATTTATTATATGGAGTATTACCTATCATAATTGGTTAAATATTGCATGGACAAAGGGCGTGCAATGGTTAAGGGGCTGTAGCCCCTTGCGACGGCGTGAACAGTGCATGCAGGGCACGGTGAATCACTAATAGGTGCTGTGGTTGGGGGAATGGTGGGTGCGGTGGAGATCCGGATGGGGGAGGGGGTCCAGGGGTGCCACGGGTTGGGGAGGGGCTGGTGTATTGGTGCAGCGTGTGGGAGAGGGGCAGGTGTGGGGGTACAGCGGATGGGAGAGGGGCGGGAGCAGGGTCGCCGTCTGCAGGACATCCCAGGAATAAGTGGGGGCAGTTATAATGGGGAGGGGAGAGGGGCATCCCAGACATACATGGGGCAGATATAGTTGGAGGGCAGAGGGACATCCCAGGGATACATGGGTGAAAGATATAAGTGGGGTCAGGGGTATATCTCAGGGATATGTGGGTGCAGAAATACAGTAGTTGGGGGGCAGAGGGACATCGCAGGGATAAGTGGGGGCAGAGTGACATTCCAGGGATAAGTGGGAGCAGATACAACTTAGGGTCAGGGGGATAGTTCATAGAGAAGTGGGGGCAGATAAAGTTAGGTGTAGAGGGATATCACCGGGCGACACGGGCAGCAAATCAGAGGCTGCCGTGTCACCCGGCCCAGAAGCCAACGCGCCGGGGTTTTAAAGGCACGGCGCGGGAGAGGAGGAGGCAAGCTGCATGCGGGGATGAGACAGGGAGAAGGATCCCCTGCTCCTCTGGTGATTACTGTGGCCAACGTCAGCTGCAGTGGTCACCCCCACCCGGGACCAGACCACCGACACAGCCGCCAAGGCCATCGTCAAACAGTTCATCTGCAGGTATGGCTGCCCTGAACGCATCCATTCAGACCAAGGAGCATGCTTCCAAGGTCGAGTGATGGAGCGTCTCTGCCAAACCTACGGTATGCAAAGATCCCGGACCACACCTTACCACCCAGCGGGGAATGGGGCCTGTGAACGATTTAACTGGCAAGACAGGAAGGAAAGGAATCCCCTGCTCCTCTGGTGATTGCTGAGGCCACGTCTGCTGCAGTTCTTGATACTGCTCCCGTTGTTGCTGCTGCTGGAGTTCCTGATACTGCTCCTGTGGTTGCTGCTGCTGCTGCTGCTGCTGTTCCTGATACTGCTCTTGTTGCTGCTGCTGTTCCTGATGCTGCTCCTGTTGCTGCTGCTACACTACGGGTGGACGGCTGGTGGGACTGGACACCAGGGGATCAGGTAAGCCCTCAGTGAGGCTCCCATTCTCCTTTGCCCCACCCCAAACCCCACTGTACCACCACTGTGCGGCGTTAGGCCGAGGCCCCATTATTATGCAAGTACACATCCGGTTAGGCAAGCCACCGGCCTGGACCATAGAGGGCGGTAGGCCACACAACCCCCCTTCCCCATTGTTCCTTAATCATTCGGCATTGGTCACTCAGTAAAGGTGTTTTATACCCAGTGCTGTGTACTGTTATACATTGTTTTGTCTTGTATGCAATCTCTTGCATTATACACATTGCTGTGCACTGTTCTCCACTGTTCCGCCGCAGGTGTGGTAAGTTGGCGCTAGGCCGTGGTATCTCTAGATTGGGCGCTAGGCCGCTAGAGGTTCTCAGTTCTTTCCCCCAGTCAGGCCCCCATGAAAGGTAGGCTGGCGGAAGTTACGTGCTGGTGAGTATCACATGGTTGAAACAGCATAACTGTATTGTGTCATAACCACTGAACAAGTGTCTCTCCGTCGTATTGCGTAAGAAGCACTGATTTTATTTTTATTCGTATGTGGACTTTCTGTATTGGAATGTGATGCTTACTGTTCTTTGCTGCTACTCCTTGGTCCGTATTTCTGTCAACTTTATGTCCACGTTTATTCAATAAAATGTATGATTAAAAAATAAATGTGTGCAGGTATGCTTTTAAAAACATTTTACTGTGCTGGTTTTACTGCATCATGCAATGTAGGGGTACCTTTGGTGTACTTTCAACCTGCTAGTTTGAGGCCTGTATTTTTAAAATGTGTGCAGGGGTGTTTTTGAGAATGTTTTATTGTGCTGGTTTTACTGCATCATTTAATGTAGGGGAGAGGTGCCTGTGGTGTACTTTTAACCTGCTTGGATTGTTTTTTTTTTTTTTTTACATATGTGCAGGGGTGCTTTACTGCTGGGTTTATTGGACCATACAATGTGAGGTGCAGGGGTGGGGTGCCTGTGGTGTACTTTCTACCTGCTTGGGTGGGGTTTTAAATTTATTTTCAACAGTTATGTCCAGGGACAAGCACCCCCGTGCCCCCCCCCTGTACCCACCCTCCCCACACACACACATACACACACACACACACATCCTCTGCACAATCGTTGGGCAGCGGTGAGGAGTGGGATCCAACACAGAAAGAAGACATGGCAAGCCACCAGAGGGCTTCAAAGACCGCTGAGATCAATGCAAGAAAACAAAGAAAAAGGCAAGGTCACTTTGCACTCTGCCAGGTACACTGACATATCGGTAGGCACACCCACAGGTCTCTTAGTGCACTGCCAGGTACACTGACATACCAGCAGGCACATACACAGGTCACTTTGCGCACTGCCAAGTACACTGGCATACAAGTAGGCACACCCACAGGCAGTGTCGGACTGGGGCATGAAGGACCCACCGGGGAAATGCAGTGGTAGGGGCCCATTCTTAGAGGCTTGGCTAACCATTAGTACATAGTCTGGGCCCCTTGATAAAAAATATATATAGTAAATACTGCTAGTGCATGCATGATAATGTACCAGATTAATAACAGCAATGCACTGTTGAAAATACACCATAGTCCTGTGCAGTATAATGTAACATATTCATAATGTATAATTGAGAGAGTGGGCCCCCAGGCAGTGGTGCCCACCGATGGTTTCCCCTGTACCCCTATGGGCAAGTCCGAGCCTGCCCACAGGTCACTTTGTGCACTGCCAGGTACACTGACATACCGGTAGACACACCCACAGTTCAAACGAACTACACAGAAAATTGCACCCACATCAATTTGCGCCTAAATGAGGCAGCAGAAAATAGGCAATCCCCTCGGGTATTATCCTCACCCAAAAGAAATACAAATGTAGAAAAGAATGGGGTAGCCCTTTCTCTGCACCTCCTAAAGAGCCAATTTCACAACATAAATTCTCACTTAACTTCCGAGTGGTTGGACTTTCTCAATCTGCTTGGTTCTTCTCAGGTATTTGGAAAGATAATGTCCAGGCAATAAGACATATAAAGATACAAAGAAAAACAATCTAGTGCAGCATATTCACACGCAATTTCACTTGAATGTTCTTGCCAGCATATATATCATTTTCCACTATAAGGGGAATTAATAAACATATACGCAGTTTCCCTTTAGTGCTTTTATCGGCATATGAACCACTTTCCACTAAAAGGGAAATCGGACAAAATGTGGGTATAGAGAATAAAACCAAATATAAGTATCCAAAAATGCAAATTTTCCCTTTTTCCTTAAAAACAATAATTTTTATTAAAAAAGTTAATAATAATAGATATCCGTACAAGGATATCTGGAATAATCCACAGGTGTTACATCCCCATGAACAGTTATGAGGGTGGCTTCCTACCAGATTTATGGAGTTTAAAGGTGCACATAAAAGGAACCGATTGATGTTCCAAAAAGATTCCTGGGGAAGGTATCAGCTCCAAGAATGGGTACCCCGTCTTCTCCTCGTCTGGTCAGGTCGCCGTTTCTCCCTCTTGTCAGCTGTGGTTTCCCTCCTCCAACCGCCCTCATTCTGGTTGTAATATCTACCCATATGGTTTCGGTTTCTCCAAATTATTACGCAATTATAATTCTCCCAATCCCTGAAACTTCTCATATTTCTCATTAATAGAAGAGAAACGGCAACCTGACCAGACGAGGAGAAGACGGGGTACCCATTTATATGTCTTATTGCCTGGACATTATCTTTCAAAACACCTGAGAAGAACCAAGCAGATTGAGAAAGTCCAGCCACTCGGAAGTTAAGTGAGAATTTATGTTGAGAAATTGGCTCATTAGGAGGTGCAGAGAAAGGGCTACCCCATTCTTTTCTACACCCACACGTCACTTTGCACACTGCCAGGTACACTGACATACCGGTAAGCACATCCACAGGTCACTGTGTGAATTTAAGCATTGAATTAATTTAGTTATATTTTCTAAAAGCCAACAAGTCATCCAGTAGACCCTTCCAAAGAGGAAAATTCGGGAGATGAAACCGGGAAGAAGAATCCGCGAGGACCACTGTATAACGAGGCGGAGAGCAGTGCCTTGGTTAAAGGTGTCGACAGATCCTACGATGTTCTGTTTGGACCAAGGGCACAGACAACAGCATCAAAACAGAAGAGGAAGATCTGGGATGCCATCGAGGACAAAGTGACTGCAGTTTCTGGAAACTGTCGAGACTACAGAAACTGCATGAAGAGATACAGCGACTGCAGAAGAAGATGGGGATGCAGCAAAGACTCGAGATGGGAACCAGCGGATGACCGGATTTAAACACCTGGGAGGAGATGATCAGAAGAAGGATGAACCCCATTAAGGTTCAAGGAACTATAGGCAGTGTTGACTCTTTGCAAAGAGGTACAAATCAAGAAGAGGAAGAACCACCAAGAAGAAGACCAAAGAAGACAGTAGGACCACAGAGGATGGCAACAGAAAGGACATCTTCAACCCAGGAATAAGAAACCACCAGGAGGGAACATCATATTTCCGAAAAGCCTCCAGCAACAGACCTTGAGGAAACCGTGACACCCGACTTGCGATCCATACCCAGCCTGTTCGAGTCAACATGAGTCACGGAGGGCACATTTGCGGGACTTGAAGTCAGCCAATCTGAAACAACTTCAGTCCCAAGCAGAAGATTATCTTAAGAAAAAAATGGGTCAAGTCTTGGATGATCCCGGAGTGGTGGGACTTCAGACCGAAGAAGGTAGATCTGTGACTGCATTTTGATTTTTTACAATGCTAAAATACTAAACATATTTTTTGTGGTCTTTTTAAAACAGTAGAAATGCCACAAAGCGCCTCTGGAGTTTCCACAGGGATTGGACCTTACTTCAGGCTGGATTTGCTACAGGAAGATTTGGAAGAAGAGGATGTGGATCCTCAGCCACCTGTTTCCACTCCTCTTCGTAAGTTATTAATATGTCAACATGTGTAAAAACGATAAAAAAAGATTGCCCTACTTCCATAAAAAGGAGTGGGCACTACAACTGTATTATTTTAATTAATTTCAGCTTTGCAAATTCAATTGGTGGCCGACAGTCAGCAAGGACAACCACCATCACAAGTTCAGAGGGTCCAGAACTTGGCAGCGGAGGTGCAGCAGTGACAGGATTCTTTTCAGGATGTCGTCAACATCAGACTGGAGAACATCGAGAAAACAATGGAGAAAATGGCCGCCAGTCTGGGTGAAATGCAAAAGAACTAGAACGAAGATCAAAGGACAACCTTGGATATGCTTCGTATTCTCACAACATCCGTGTGCAAGTTGGTGGATAAGACGAAGTATCAATCCGACAGTTTATGGAACATGGCAGATAGCCTAAGACAGACAGCGGTAAGCTCCACCCTCATCGCTACTGCTCTAAAGTTGATCTGCGAAAAACTCCCATAATCACAACCATCTAGAACTGAACCACCATCACCGGCTACACAGACGCCTTATGCCCTTGCTCCACCAGCACCCTCATATGGACAGTCTCAGCAAAACCAAGGGTATCAAGGGATGTACCCCATTTTCCAGCAGCCGCCATCAACAATTACACGAGCTTCAGCAGCAGCATCATCAGCACCAAGGCCTCCACGAAGACGTCAAGTGCCACCAAGGACACCACCACATCCGGATCCAGAAGAAGAGGAACAGGATACTGAATATCACGGTTGTATCTTTTCATTCTTTAGAAAGTATATTTTTAGGTTTCCCTTTTTCTCCCTCCCATTAGTTTGTTTTTTCTTTGAATTGTTTAAATTAACATGTTTTTTACTCCAGAGCAGGTTTTAATTACAAAGGAATTGGGCGTACAAGTTTAGAAATGCATGTGCGTGCATGTATAAATGTGGGAAAAGATGAGAGCACCTTTAAATTGAGGCAACTATTTCTATTTTCTAAAAATTTATTTTATTGTACCATGATGTGTTACTTGATTATTCACTTGTAGTTTTCTTCATAGGGATGGTCCTCAAGACGTCATCTGTAAAACATTGACCATGGAGAGGTGACAAGGTTGAGTAATGTCATGTCTCACGCTGCACACAACTGCACAAACCTTGGCCCTCCAGCTCTTGTAGTACTTCACTTTCCAGCATCTTCTACCACAATGTGGCAGGGAGTGCTGGGATGTGTAGTTCCACAACAGCTGCAGGGACAATGCAGTAACCACATACACCAGGGGTTATCTTCCTTGGCCCTCCAGCTCTTGTGGAAGGGAGTGCTGGATGCGTAGTTCTGCAACATTTGCAGGGAAATGTTATAAGAACCGTGACATACCGTCCAAATACTTATGTCTGTTTTTCTATTTGTTTCAGGTATTCTACATAAAAAACCTAAAAAGGGTATATTATTATTTTAAACATACTGGGATTTTTAATCCTGCAGCAAGAGTGGACCTGGTCCCCTGGAACTCTTCAAGCAGATTGGAATAAAAAAAAAGTCTCTACCATGTGGGAGTAAACTTCAGCACCTCACCTGAAGAGTGTACACGTAAGAACACAGGGGGGTTCCCACATGATAAATAGGCCCCCCAAGGGTGTGTTGTAAGGTTCAAGTGTCCACATCTTTTTGGGGTTCAGGTAGGACAGTCCAACATGGTAAACCTGCAGGGGAAAATAGGAACAAGTTTTAAATAAAGGTGATCTACACAGTGTTTCCTGCCCAGCAGCAAGAGTGGGCCCAGTACCTGGTGAAAAAGACAAGTGTTAACACCATTTGGGAGTGGACTTCAGCATCTCACCTGAAAAGTGTACATGTCATGACACAGGGGGGTTCCCACATAACAAGTAGGCCTTTCAAGGGGTTGTAAGGTTCAGGTGTCCACATCTTTTTGCGGTTCAGGTAGGACGGTCCAACATGGTAAACCTGCAGGGGAAGAGAGGAACAAGCTTTAAATAAAGGTATTCTACATAGTGTTTCCTGCTCAGCAGCAAGAGTGGGCCCGGTACCTGGTGAAAAAGATAAGTGATATGCCCAGAAAAAGACAAGTGTCACAACCATGCAAGAGTGGGGCTCAGCATCTCACCTGAAGGGTATCCTGGTCACACCACAATGGGGAGGGGGTCCTCTTCACAAGTAGGCTGTCATGGTAGAGGAGGGGTGTAAGCACCATCGTCCACAGTAGGGGGTTCCAGGTCTTGAAGTACATCCAGGGCAAACCTGTAGTAGAGAAAAGGGTTTAATGCAAAGGTATAACAGTGTGTTTCATCCTACATCAAAAGAGTGGCCCAGGTGCACAGCTTTGGAACAAACACAAGTGTCACAACCAAGCAAGAGTAGTGTTCCGCATCTCTACTGGTCACACCACAGTGGGGGGGGGTACTCATCACAAGTAGGCCATCATGGTAGAGAGGGGGGGGGGTGTAAGTGCCATTGTCCACAGTACTGCAATCCGGGTAACATTAGGCAATGACCAAAGGGTAACGAATAAAAAACACCCATCTTCAAACGATAACTATATTAAAAAAATATATAACATTAACAATATTAACATAAATTACAAACACATTATTTATCATCAAACAAAAGTCTGTGGAATCTTACCATCAAACCTAACAAATTAATGATGTCAACTGGACGTAACTCTGGAATATACAAAATAAAAATACAAAAATGTAAAAATGAAAGCAATGATTTAATAAAAAATCTAAAATTCAGCATGCTGACTGGCCTCCGTCTGTGAAATCTTACCATCAAAACTAACGAAGTAATTATGTCAACTGGCCGCAATGCTGGAATATACAAAATAAAAATACAAAAATGTAAAAATGAAAACAATGATTTAAAATAAAATCTAAAATAAAAATGTAAAAATTAAACTCACATGAGGAAAAAAAAGGCCTGATGAGATGAGACCTTGCTTGTGCGCCTTCATCCATACCCACAGGTATAGCTGTTACAAGGTCTGCATGGTGGAAAACCCTGCATCAAATATTCACCGGCAAACATATGTTGTGTAAAATGCAACAGGCATTAATAATGCCGCAAACCTTTCCCGGGGAATATAAAAGGGCACCACCGGAGATGTCTAAACATCAAAACCGGCTTTTAAATTAATGAAAAGGCCACTCAATTACAATTAATTAATGCAATGTGTGCCTCTTGGTACCTTTTTTTTAGCATCACCTACAGGATTAGATAATAGGGTCAACAGCCATGATTTGTTGGGGTAACCCACATCACCTTAGAAGAATAACAATTTTAATTTTAATGATGGGTGTTAAAATGACCAAAAGAAAAACACACACACACAAAAAAAAAACATTTATGTTTACCTAACAGCCAGCCATCAGACATTTTTCCTGTCTCAAATTCTTGTTACAGCGATGACTGTAACAACATTCTACTATCATACCACACTGAACACGCCCAATACCTTTTCGAACTTGGAAGCTAAACAGTGTTGGGCTTGTTTAGTACTTGGATGGGAGACCTCCTGGGAATACCGAATGCAGTATGGATGGGAGACCTCCTGGGAATACCGAATGCAGTTGAATAGGAATTTGGTTTTCACTCCTAACACTGACAGCAGAATCACTGTTCATTTCATTTTTTTTCCATCTAAATAATATACAGGATCTGTATTATGTGTGTATAATATTTGCATAATATTTTCCCTATATATACAATATCAGTATATCGATGGTAATTTGGTTACAACACAAGTAACCTTTTGTGAGCCCCTTTTCATTGACCAGGTGGTCACGATTATTACTATTAAGTGTTTCTAGATGGAGCGGCGTGGTCTATAATTCAATATATGAACGTATCAAAAGTGATTTCACATGACCACATAATTCATGGATGTATGTTTATGTGTTCTTCATCCTTAATCATTGGATACACTGCTGATTTTAGAAATTAATCAATAAAATGTATGTCTCAAATTCTTATAACATTTAGATTTTCTTACATTAATTAAAGAGTGCACCCACAAAGGAGTCTTTCTTCTCTATTTTTGTTCAATAGCTCTACTGTTTGACTTCGGGTGCACCACCAGAGAGACGTTATCTAGAGATATTCTCTTAAACTTGATATTTTCTGGTTACTTATTTTTTGTGTTTTCTCTTTTGCCTGGTGCGGAATCATCTCTCTTGTATTTACAGATTCAAAAAAGGAAGTAAATCTAAACCAGGTAACTATAGACCAGTTAGTCTTACATCTATAGTGGGGAAAGTACTGGAAGTTATTTTAAGAGATAGTATACAGGATTTCCTTGAAGCCAATAAGGTTATTATTAGGAACCAACATGGATTTGTGAAGGATAGATCATGTCAAACAAACTTATTAGGCTTTTATGAAACAGCACGAACCTAGACCAGGGTAAGGAGGTTGATGTAATCTTTTTAGACTTTGCTAAAGCTTGAGACTTATCTATAAGTTACAAGAACTGGGGCTATGGAGCATAATATGCACTTGCATTAGAAATTGGTTAGATAAAAGGGAGCAGCACGTTGTGGTAAATTGAACTTTTTCAAATTGAACTGAAGTACTAAGTGGTGTTCCACAAGAGTCTGTACTTGGACCACTATTGTTCAACATTTTCATAAATGATCTAGCAGTAGATCTAGAGAGCATGTGTCAATTTTTGCAGACGATACCAAACTGTGTAAGATTATAAATTCGGAGGGAGATGCCGAGTCTCTTCAGAATTACTTATTTGAACTGGAAGCATGGGCAGCAAAATAGAGAATGAGGTTCAATACAGACAAGTGTAAGGTAATGCACTTTGGTAGCAAGAACAAATATACCACCTACACACTAAATGGAGTAAAATTAGGGGATTCTGTACTGGAAAACATATATAACAAACTTAGCAGCAGTACCCAAAGCAGGATTGCAGCAAAGAAGGCAAACAAGGTATTAGCATGCAGTAAGCGGGGAATTGATGCAAGGGATGAGAGTTTATTCTCCCATTGTATAAATCCCTAGTGAGGCCATATCTTGAATACTGTGCACAATTTTGGGCACCATACTACAAAAAGGACCTCCTGAAACTAGAAAAGGTTCAGAGGCGGGCGACCAAACTGATCAAGGGGATGGAGACACTGGAATACAAGGAAAGGCTTGCTAGGCTAGGCATGTTTACATTGGAAAAGAGGAGATTAAGACGGGACATGATTAACATTTACAAATATATAAGGGGACAATACACAGAGCTTGTGGAGGATCTGTTTTTTATAAAATCGACACAGAGGATACGTGGACTCCGCTCAGGTTGGAGGAGAGGAGATTTCGCACACAGAGGCAAATAGGTTTCTTCACAGTAAGGACAATACGTGTTTGGAATTCCCTGCCTGAGAAGGTAGTAAAGGCGAACTCTGTCAATACTTTTAAGAATGGGCTAGATAAATTCCTAATGGATAAGGATATACACGGTTATGGTGGGTAGATCACGCACTATGGTTAAAAAAAAAAAAAGAGGAATAAACACAACGGGCATCATCCACAGCCAGGGCCGGATTAAGGGCCACATGGGCCTGGAGCTGAAAATATTCAAGGGCCTATTGTTGGGAGTGGTGTGATCAGTGCTGTGTGGGTGTTGCTAGAGACATGTGGGCGTGTACACCCAACATTATCAGCTCTAATGTCTCTCTAAATATCTAAAAATATAAAATATTGTATAATTTTGTGAGAAAAATAGAAATGCTGTCTTAAAAGTTGTTAGTTATTGCTGACATTGTGGCCAGCTGGTGGTTAGTGATCATCATGCTGCCATGATGATGGGCCTATTTTTATGTGGAGGCCTGGAGCTGGAGCTCCATCCGCCCCATTGTTAATCTGGCACTGCCCATATCGGGCGAACCTAGTGTACTGGTGAAGATATATCGATGATGTTTTATTTATTTGGCAAGGGAATAAATCATAATTAGATTTGTTCTGTGAACACCTGAATGATAATGACAGGAACATAATATTATCATTTGAAATCAGTAAGCAGACTGTAAACTTTCTAGATTTGATCATTTATATAGAGGAAGGACCGATCAAATCAAGAAATTTCATTAAATCGACAGATTCAAGGGCATATATAAACCGTGACAGTTGTCACCATGAACACTGAGTGGAGTCTGTGTCAGCAGTGGTGCAGCTGGGAGACGTGGGTCCCAGCATTTGCATGGTGGCCGGGATGCCATGTCTTTCCTGGCAGCTAGGGCTGCTGGTCCCTGCCCAGTGCCTGTCAACAGGCTGATGCCGGATGCTGAGGGACGCAAAACTTCTAGCAACAGGGTTGCCAGAGGCAGACGGCGTTCCCTGTTGCTTAGTGTTTAGTTTATTATGTGCAGCAGTACAGATGCACTGCCTATTTAAATCAACCAGCAGGTTCCTGATTGGTCCAGAACCATTTATATTAATTTCCTGGATACTCCTAAACTGCTGGTTATAGTTCCTGCTGCATTGGAGAAACTTCCGGTCCTTTGAACTACTGTTCTGAGTTACCCTGCCTGATTCATTCCTGCCCTGTTCCTATCTGACACTGCCTCAGGTGCTGTGTGGATTTTCCATATAATATTTTGTTATTACCTGTTCCATATCTTTTGAATATCCCTTACTACTATTTGCAGTTTTCTTTATATTTATAGACTGCAGCTATCAATCGGATACCCGGAGCTAAACTTTCTAAAGGGCGGCTTTATACATTGTCTTTGCCCTAGACTAAAGCCATGGAGAAATAAATTCAGGAGAGTTTGGAGAAGGGCATTATTCAGCTCTCTAAGTCACCAGTGAGAGCTGTTTTTTTCTTTGTGGGCAAGAAGGACGGCTTATTGCGGTAATGCATAGACTACAGGGGACTGAATAAAGTGACAAATAAAAATTCTTACCCTTTACCTTTATTTTCGGTTTTATTTGATCAGTTGAGATGGGTTTCAGTCTTCTCAAAAATCGATTTACGAGGAGCATACAACTTGATATGGATCAGACAAAGGCATGAATGAAAGACCGCCTTTAACACTCATTCTGGACACTATGAGTATTTAGTGATGCCGTTCGGTCTTTCTAACACTTCTGCCGTCTTTCAGGATCTCATTAGTGATGTTCTTCAAAAGTTCTTGGTAAAGTTTGTGGTCGTCTTTTTAGATGACATCTTGATCTACTCATGCACTATTAAGGAACACCGGATACATGTAAAGGCCGTTCTTACTAAACTCAGGAAGAATCATCTTTAAGCAAAATTGGAGAAATGTGAATTTGAGGTGGAGAAGGTAAACTTTCTGGGTATACATCATCGCGTATAGAGGAAAAGGGGGGGGGGGTTGGGCTGCACACCCTATTACTAAAGATATCAAGAGCTATCATTCTAAGGCTTCTAATACTATGCTGGAGGAAGAGAAATGCAGATGCACAATCCTAGCACTAAGAACACTGATAGTAAAAAATAATTTAAATAAACCCTCACAATTAACATTGAGTATAATTGGAGTTCTTAGCACACATTTGCGCAAATATGCGGGCCCATGTACCGCGACCAGGTGACTTCATCACATGGGTCCCTAACATTCCTAATACTATCACATTATATACATTTATTCAGGACTTACCTCTAAATAGTCCCCTTGTCAATGTGTGACCTGAAATGCAGGAACCCAGCTAATTAAAACACCTGCGGGTGAATGGGAGGAGTGCCAATCCAGAGGAAGGAAGCCTTGCCTTCCAGTGTACAATATATTCACAAATATAGTGTAAAAAGGGGAAGGGGGGGGGGGGGGGGGACTGGACTGCACACCCTATTACTAAAGATATCAAGAGGTACTATCATGCTGAGGCTTCTAATACTATGCTGGAGGAAGAGAGATGCAGATGCACAATCCTAGCACTAAGAACACTGATAGTAAACATAATTTAAATAAATCCTCACAATTTACATGGAGTACAATTGAAGTTCTGAGCACACATTTGCGCAAATATGCGGGCCCATGTTCTACCATGACCAGGTGACTTCATCTCATGGGTCCCTAACATTCCCTATTACTAAAGATATCAAGAGGTGCACACCCTATTACTGCACACCCTATTACTAAAGATATCAAAAGGTGCTATTACTGCACACCCTATTACTAAAGATATCAAGAGGTGCTATTACTGCACACCCTATTACTAAAGATATCAAGAGGTGCTATCTTACTGAGGCTTCTAATACTATGCTGGAGGAAGAGAGATGCAGATGCACAATCCTAGCACTAAGAACACTGATAGTAAAAGTAATTTAAGTAAACCCTGTTTTAATTAGTTAGGTTCCTGCATTTCAGATCACACATTGATCACGGTACATGGGCCCGCATATTTGCGCAAATGTGTGCTAAGAACTTCAATTATACTGCATGTTAATTGTGAGGGTTTATTTACATTATTTTTACTATCAGTGTTCTTAGTGCTAGGAATGGGCATCTGCATCTCTCCAGCATACATCATCATGTCCAAGGGATTTTCTATTGACCCTAAGAAACTCCAGGCGATTCTTGACTGGGTCCGCTCCTCAAATTTGAAAGCTATACAACGCATCCTTGGTTTTACTAATTATTACAGGAGGTTTATCCATGCTTTCTCTTCTATTGTAGCTGCAATTTTTAATTTAACCAAGAAAGCTGCTGATCCTACTCGTTGGTCACCTCAAGCAATTAAGGCATTTGAGTATCTTAAAAAAGCATTTCTCTGCTCCCATTCCCCGGCACCCTGATCCAGATTTGCCCTTTACCATGGAAACTCCACCCCAGTGCCATTTTCTCACAAAAGTTTTCCCCTGCAGAAGTTCATTATGAGAGCTCTTGGCAGTCAAATGGGCTCTTCAGGAATGGAGAAGCTGGCTGGAGGGGGCAAGGCATGCGGTAATAGTGTTCACCGATCACAAAAATCTATCTTATATTGAATCAGCCAAGATATTGAATTCCCGGTAAGCCAGATGGGAGCTGTTTTTGCTAGGCTGAATTTTGGAATTACTTTCAGGCCTGGTTCAAAGAATGTTAAAGCTGACTCTTTATCCAGGAGTTTTTTGCCTAGTTATGAAGTCTCTAAGTCTCTGGTGCCTATTGATCCCCCAAAATGCATCCTTGCTGGTCTCACCATTAATCTTGTATCACGTGTCCAGTCAGCACAGGCACAGGCCCTATCCGAGACTCCTTCTGGACTTCTGTTTGTACAGGAAAAACTCAGGTCTGCTGTTTTATCTGAGTTCCGTTTCAATAAGACCTCGGGGCATCTGGAGTTTAGTAAACTTTGGACCTTTTCTCTTGGCTGGTATGGTAGCCAACTATCAAGACGGATGTTCAGGAGTTTGTTAGAGAGTGTAATGTCTGTGCCAAAAACAAGTCACCTCGAGTCCTTCCTTCAGGACAATTGCTTCCTTTGTCTGTACCCTCCAAGCCATGGACTCTTTTATCTATGGATTTTGTTGTGGATCTGCCTAAGTCCTCCAAGTGTTCAGTCATCTGGGTTGTTGTCGATCATTTCAGTAAAATGGCTCACTTCATTCCTCTGTCCAAATTACCTAGTGTCAAAGAGTTAGCCTCTTTATTCATTCAACATGTTTTTTCAAATTCATGGGTTACCCTTAGACATTGTCTCCGATAGGGGTACTCAATTTGTGGCATGTTTTTGGAGGTCTTTTTGTTCTGAATTGGGGATCAATATCAGCCTTTCTTCTGGATATCACCCACAATCCAGCGAACAGGTGGACAGGTAAATCAGTCTTTGGAGCAGTATCTTCAGTGTTATGTTTGAAATGTCTTGATAACTGGGTTGGCCATCTACCATTTGCAGAATTTGCACACAGTAATTCTGGACATTCTTCAACTTCAATGTCTCCGTTCTTTGTTGTTCACGTTTCCATCCCATCACAACAGTCAGGTTCTTCTTTTCCTAAAGTATCGTATCTCAGGAAAATCTGGAAGAAAGTACATCAAGCCTTGGAAGATGCTGTGGGCCGGTCGAAGAGGTTTACTGATACATTTCGGAAACCTTGCTCTTTCAAAGTAGGAGACATTGGGGGTAATTCAGACCTGATTGTAGCAGCAAATTTGTTAGCAGTTGGGCAAAACCATGTGCACTGCAGGGGGAGCAAATATAACATGCACAGAGAGAGTTACTGTAGATTTGGGTGGGGTGTGTTCAAACTGAAATCTAAATTGCAGTGTAAAAATAAAGCAGCCAGTATTTACTCTGAACAGAAACAAAATAACCCACCCAACTCTAACTCTCTCTGCAAATGTTATATCTGTCACACCTGTAGTGCACATGGTTTTACCTAACTGCTAACAAAGTTGCTGCTACAATCAGGTCTGAACTACTCCCATGATGTGTCTGTCTGCTTGGATCATCAAACTCCGTCAACCATCTCAAAAATTGGGTCCCCGTTACATTGGGCCATTTCAAATTATTAAAAAAAATCAATCCTGTTGCTTTCCGTCTTCAGTTGCCCATATCTTTAAGGATTAATAATACCTTTCATTGTTTGTTGTTTAAACCAGCCTTTGTTTCCAGCAAGTTTATGGTCGAAAGTTCCAGAAGACCTGCCCCAGTCATTATTCAAGGGTCCCAGGAGTTTGTTGTGGAGAAAATCTTAAACTCCAAATTTGTACATGGACAGGTGCACTTTCTAGTTCATTGGAAAGGCTATGTGCCTGAATACACATGCATGGGTTCCTGGAAGGTTCCTTTACACTCCTAAATTAAAAGAAATGTTTTTCAAGTTTTCCCCAGAAACCAGGATCTAGGGGTTTCTTAACTCCTCTTCAAGAAGGGGTACTGTCAGCAGCGGTGCGGCAGGGAGATGCGGGTCCTGGCGATTGCCTTGTGGCCGGGATGCCGCGTCTTTCCCAGCCGCTAGGACTGCTGGTCCCCTCCCGGCGTCTGGCAACTGGGTGACGCTGAGCACAATGCTTCCTGGTCCCCACCCAGCACCTAGCAACAGGCTGATGCTGGGCCCTGGAGGCCGTCGGACTCCGAGCAATGGGGACGCCGGAGGCAGACGGCGTTCCCCATTGCTTAGTGTTTAGTTTGTTATGTGCAGCAGGACAGCTGCACTGCCTATTTAAATCAACCAGCAGGTTCCTGATTTTTGCAGAACCATTTATATTCATTTTCTGGATACACCCAAACTGCTGGTTATAGTTCATGCTGCATTGGAGAAACTGCCGGTCCTTTGAACTCCTGTTCTGAGATTTCCTGCCTGATTCATTCCTGCCCTGTTCCTGTCTGACACTGCCTCAGGTGCTGTGTGGATTTCCACACAATCTTTTGTTATTACCTGTTCCATATCTTTTGAAAATCCCTTACTACCATTTGCCGTTTTCTTTATACTTATAGACTGCAGCTGCAATAATCATTACACCTCATTACCTACCGCCACACTCTTCCATCTCCATTGCCAGGTCTCAAATACATTCTTACTGCCCTCAGTCTAGTTCCCTACCTCAATATAAGACTAGTTTTATACACCTATTTAGTCCCCACCACCAACTGATAGCTCTGGTCATCTCAGGGGAAAGCTTGTACTGTTGCCAGTGGCGTAAGTCCTGGTAGGCATCCCAGTAGCGGTAAACGTATAAAGCAGCTCTTATAGGCAAGAAGTTACTCTATGAGTCTTACACCCAGGCATCCAGGGCTATCATCAGAAGATCAACTACGTGTCAAGTTACACCTTATCCGTCATGTCAAGATTCTCCTCTTTCTATCAACTCTCCACAAGATTCTATTCAGGTACATCTTTCCAGTCATAACAGTCTGTTCCAACCAGTCAGTTCAAAAGAATAAAAAAAGAACTGCACAGATCAGAAGGTGTTCCAAGCACATGAAATGGAAGCTTGTTTTAAGAAAAATGGCTATAATGAACAAAATATTGCATTTGTTTTGGAGGGTGTGACAAAAATAGAACTGATCTTTTATATAAAGGAGATAATGTTATAGATCACAGTCAGGATGATAGATACAAGTGGACTCTTACTACCAGTTTTTCCTCACAACACAAACAAGTGAGGAGAATTAAAAAAACATTTTTGTAATATCCTTCAAAAGGACCTGGTTATAGGTCAAGCTCTTCCTCAAGATCCCATATGTATCTTCCGTAGGGCCCCTAATCTTAAATCTAAATTAGTCGGAAATTTTCATCCATCCTCACCAAAAATAATGAAAGTTAATACAAAAAATTTCTCTATGTGTGGTTTGTATGTGCTGCAAAAATACAACAATAATTTTGTCTTGAAGGCTTCGGCGATGACAATTAATGGTGTAATAATAAGATTACTGATTTGATCACCTGCCACTCTGCCAATGTCATTTACGGGATTGAATGTACCTGTTATTTATTTTACATTGGACGTACAAGCAGACCTAAAGGTCTGATTAGGAGAACACCTTAGAAACATAAAAAAGGCATAGAGAATCATACACTCTCATGGCACTTTAAAGAGAAACATAAGTGTGATTTTTTATAGTCTTAAAAAAATTACAAATTATATTAGGGGACATTACATAACACAGAAACTAGCCCACAGCGAAATGTCCATGATTTATAGTTGCAAGACCCTTGTACCTGCAGGGTTAAACAAGGATTTTGAATTAAAATGGTTTATCTGATTGCACTTTATGTACTAAAAAAATGTGGTGACCATAAAAAGGACAGTGGCCCTTTTAATGCTGTTTTGCACATATAACATCTGTAGGATAAGAGATTT
Organism: Pseudophryne corroboree; assembly: GCF_028390025.1. Taxonomy (NCBI): domain Eukaryota; kingdom Metazoa; phylum Chordata; class Amphibia; order Anura; family Myobatrachidae; genus Pseudophryne; species Pseudophryne corroboree. Next base: position 609,162,232 of record NC_086447.1, read on the forward strand.
CCCCCTCTGTGTTATGGTGTTAATAGATTTTGTTGTGGGTTTTAAACTTTGGAATGTATAATATTAATTTTTATCTCATTCTATTTTTACTCTCCACTTTGACAAAATGGTGGTATTATGGGCTAAACATGTTGGATCCACTCCAAAATGGCCACCGCTGTAAATGTGGACATCCTGCTGCATAAATATTAAGATCCCAGCACATAGAACCCTGGTGCAAGACTACTTCCTGCCTCTGGAATGCACTTGGAACACAAACAATGAAGCACTTCCAGTCACCGGAGAACAGCATCTTTAAACATATAACAAGCCCCAGCTGATTCATATAATTAGAAATCAGTGGAACGGAGCAGTATTAATGTTGGACACTCACATGATAAGAAGTAGCAGTTCCATATCTGGTAATAGGTGTGCCCCAATTAACATCGGCTGACACTTTAAATACTGTGACTGGGGAGAGCCTTTCTATGCCTTGAAAAAGACACCACTGGGGTGTCAAAACCGGTTGGGAGAAAGGACATTTTTGGGAGATGATTTGCACTCAACTGTGCAGTGTAATTCCATGGATATACCATCTATTATATTGCTTTTGTTGTCTACCTGTGTTGTAGGCAATATGCAATATGCTATGGTGAGAGACCAATCTAAACCCCGAGGCAGATGTATTAATCCTGGCGTAGTGATAAAGCAGTGATAAGTGGAAGGTGATAACGCATCAGCCAATCAGCTCCTGTCGATTTACATATTGGAGCTGATTGGCTGGTGCCCCAATGTGTTATATGAATGTGTATGTTTTAATAAATCAGTATCATACCATTGGAAGTTCCCATTGTTTTTCCATGCTTACCATTTACCTAAGGGGATGATGAATGGATAAAGGGAACATGTGGAAGAAGTTTACCTCTATTTTAATAGAAACAATCTCTGTCTACTTATGTTTATAGATCAACATTTTGGGTATGAGCTCCAATATGAAAATCACAGTGCAACCATAGACCCAATATAATGGGTGTAGTAGGGTATGCCGGCGGCCGGGCTCCCGGCGACCAGCATACCGGCACCGGAAGCCCTACCGCCAGCATACGGACAGCGTGGTGAGCGCAAATGAGCCCCTTGCGTAGTGTGCCACGCTATCTATTCTCCATCCAGGGGGGTCGTGGACCCACAAGAAGAAGAAAAAGTGTTGGTATGCCGGCAAAATGCCCATAGGGTTCAACCTGTATTTGTATCAAGCTGAGCACATTTTAATGTACCAGCCGAAGCAATGGTATCGTACAAATTGACAACTATGGCCCTCATTCCGAGTTGATCGGTCGCAAGGCGAATTTAGCAGAGTTACACACGCTAAGCCGCCGCCTACTGGGAGTGAATCTTAGCTTCTTAAAATTGCGACCGATGTATTCGCAATATTGCGATTACTAACTACTTAGCAGTTTCAGAGTAGCTTCAGACTTACTCTGCCTGTGCGATCAGTTCAGTGCTTGTCGTTCCTGGTTGACGTCACAAACACACCCAGCGTTCGCCCAGGCACTCCCACCGTTTCTCCGGCCACTCCTGCGTTTTTTCCGGAAACGGTAGCGTTTTCAGCCACACGCCCCTGAAACGCCGTGTTTCCGCCCAGTAACACCCATTTCCTGTCAATCACATTACGATCGCCGGAGCGATGAAAAAGCTGTGAGTAAAAATACTTTCTTCATAGCAAAGATACTTGGCGCAGTCGCAGTGCGAATATTGCGCATGCGCACTAAGCGGAATTTCACTGCGATGCGATGAAAAATACCGAGCGAACGACTCGGAATGAGGGCCCATATTTTGTACCACTCCAAGATACTTAATGTCAATATATTAAATGTTATACCCTTGGATACTTTCTTCCGCTAAAAAGCCGTCCAATCCATTTTTAAATGCATTTACAGAGTCCGCCATTATTACCTTCTCCGTCAGGGAGTTCCAAATCCTTATTGCCCTTACCGTGAAGAACCCTTTCCCACGTTTTGTACGGTACTTTCTTTCCTCTAGCCTCAGTGAGTGTCCACGTGTCCTATACAGAGTTCTATTAATGAACAACTCCCCTGCTAACGTCTTGTAATGACCCTTTACATATTTGAAGATATTAATAATGTCTCCTCTTAGACGCCTCTTTTCTAGTGTATACATATTTAACCTAGTGAGCCTTTCCTCGTACTCCAGTGACTCTATCCCTTTAATTAGTTTAGTAGCTTGCCTTTCAACTCTTTCGAGTTCCCAGATATCTTTTTTATAATATGGTGCCCAAAATTGAACACAATATTCCAGTTGCAGACATAGCAATGATTTGTACAGTGGCAGGATTACATCCTCGTCCCTTGTCTCAATACCCCGTTTTATGCACGCAAGGACTTTACTTGCCTTCTTTGCTGCATTTTGACATTGTGTACTGTTATTAAGCCTATTATCTATGAGCACCCCCAAATCTTTTTCCACTACTGTTACCCCTATATTTTCCCCATTTAGTGAGTAGGATGCAAGTTTGTTTTTAATCCCAAAATGTATAACTGCATTTTTCAATATTGAACCTCATTCCCCATTTAGACGCCCAGGTTTCAAGTTTAAATAAGTCATTCTGTAGAGACTCCACATCTATTTCTAAATGAATTACCTTACACAGTTTAGTATCATCTGCAAGGATTGACACTGTGCTTCCCAGACCTATTCCAAGATCATAAACCACTTAACTGACGATTTATTTCGCCGAAAACTGCTCCGAAATTGACAGTTTTTTTTATGAGTAAATTAGGTGAAGAACATGACTTTAACCTAGGGATGGGCAAAATACTGCCCGCGGGCCGGATGCGGGCAGCGAACCGATCCTGCCCGGCCCGCTGCCTCCCACCTGCGTGCAATGACAAGCGGCCCGACAGGGCCACTTGTCATTGTCCCGGCCAGCTTCCAGCCTAGGTCACCGGCAGCGGCTGAGAACTGATGCCTGCAGCAGCGCGGCTCTATTAGCCGCAGCCTGCACTATCGGCTGGATGTACTAAGGTCCTGCTGACCTTTCCCCCCCTCCCCAATGTAGACAGCGCTGGCATGGAGCCGCTGTTGTGTGCTGTGCTGGGGAGAGGCAGCTGCAACAGTGTCCTCTCTCTCCCTGCTTGATGAGCGGGGGAGGGGGGGGGAGGTGAGTGATTTCGCCTGCCAATTCCCCCAAGCAGCCATCGCCGCCGCCACCTGCTGCTCAACCAGCACCACTACCCACCCCCTTGTCCAGTGTGTCTGCCTGCTCCGCGGCTGCACAGAAACATAACTTTTTAAATATTTTCAAAGGAGGGGGCTGGCCACACATCACTGCATTGGCCACGCCCCCTTATATTACCTGGTCCCTTCACAGTTGTCAGTGCCCCTGGCACCATTAACACTGGTCTGTACCCGACAAGTTGCGGGATAATGTGCGTGTCGTACAGTACATCCCGCCCATATGTGATCTTTCCCCCCTGCTCCCTGTCAGCGCAGCTCCTCCTCCCCCTGCTACCAGCCAGGCAAAGCTCCGCCTCTGAGACAGGGGGAAGGACTGCTTTGCCATGTGGAGAGTGGTGGGCTCTCAGTAGCAGGGGTCTCTCGGGGCATGTGTCCTGGGCCCCCCTCCTCGGAGCGAGCCACCGAGCCCGAAGCGTGGCGAGTGAAGCGAGCCCGCGAGGGTACTTTTCGGGTACCCTGTTCGGTCGTAGCTCCTCCCCCTGGTGACGGGTCTCCTCCCCTAGGTACGTCAGAAGGTCCCTTCTCCCACTCCGATATAGAATCAACCATCCCTGATTATCAGAAGGAAGGAATAAGGAGGAAGTAGTGTCCCTGCAGGGGGCGGGGCTATCCAGCACGGAGCACAGCCCTGATGCTCCTGCACTTTATCATGCATGACAGCTACGTAGGATGATGGACTTCCAAAGCAGTCAAAGTTTTCATGCAGTGACAGTCTTTAATTTAAGGTATGAGGGACCATAAATGATATTATGTCTGTGTAACTGTATATGATAATGTGCCTGTAACTTTGTGTATGTGTCTGTATATGTCTCTGTGTAACTCTATATGTGTCTGTAGTTCTGTATATGTGTCTGTAGCTCGGTATGTGTGTCTGTAGCTCGGTATATGTGTCTGTAGCTCTGTATATGTGTCTGTGTAACTATGTATATGTAGCTCTGTGTATGTGTTGGATCAGTATGATTCACCGCTGCTTGGGATCCCGTTGGTCAAAATACCGATGCTGGGATCCCGATATTTCAAAACCGACAGGGGTGAGTAAGGGGTGTTCTCCCTTCTCCCCAACCCCCTAACCCTCCCTCCCCACAACCTAACCCTAACCTCCTCCCTTGGTGCCTAGCCCTAACCACCCCCCATGACTGCCTAAACCTAGGCCCCTTCCCCCCGTAGCCTAACCCTAACCCTCCGAGGGCGGTGCCAAACCCTAACCTCCCCTCCCCGCAACCTAACCCAAACCCTCCCCCCCAACAGTGTGTAAAAGGGAGCTCTACCTGCCATAATGTGTAAAAGAGAGCTCTACCTGCTGTAATGTGTAAAAGAGAGCTCTACCTGCCCTAATGTGTAAAAGGGGTCTCTACCTTCCGTAATGTGTAAAATAGAGCTCTACCTGCTGTAATGTGTAAAAGAGAGCTCTACCTGCCGTAATGTGTAAAAGAGAGCTCTACCTGCCGTAATGTGTAAAAGAGAGCTCTACCTGCTGTAATGTGTAAAAGAGAGCTCTACCTGCCATAATGTGTAAAAGGGGTCTCTACCTTCCGTAATGTGTAAAAGAGAGCTCTACCTGCTGTAATGTGTAAAAGAGAGCTCTACCTGCCGTAATGTGTAAAAGAGAGCTCTACCTGCCGTAATGTGTAAAAGAGAGCTCTGCCTGCTGTAATGTGTAAAAGAGAGCTCTACCTGCCATAATGTGTAAAAGGGGTCTCTACCTTCCGTAATGTGTAAAAGAGAGCTCTACCTGCTGTAATGTGTAAAAGAGAGCTCTACCTGCCGTAATGTGTAAAAGAGAGCTCTACCTGCTGTAATGTGTAAAAGAGAGCTCTACCTGCCATAATGTGTAAAAGGGGTCTCTACCTTCCGTAATGTGTAAAAGAGAGCTCTACCTGCCGTAATGTGTAAAAGGGGTCTCTACCTTCCATAATGTGTAAAAGAGAGCTCTACCTGCTGTAATGTGTAAAAGAGAGCTCTACCTGCCGTAATGTGTAAATGAGAGCTCTACCTGCCGTAATGTGTAAAAGGGGTCTCTACCTTCCGTAATGTGTGTAAGTGGTGCTACTGTGTGGCGTAATTTAAATAATGGGGACTATTGTGCAGCCTAATATGAATCTGTATGATTTTTTGGTCACGCCCCTTCCACACGAAGCCACGTCCCTATATTTTTGGCGCATGGAAAGGGGGGGAGCTGCTATTTTGTGTGCGGCCCTCGAATACTGACAGGAAAGTGTCAAGTGGCCCCGCTGCTGAAATAATTGCCCACCACTGCTTTAACCCTATCCCCAATGATTTTAGTTAAAAAAAAAATATGTAATTGTAAATTTTCCCCCCAAACATCGAAACATAGATCGGGAACATCGTGACCATCGGAACATCATGACCATCGCGGCTTTCATTTTGAAAGCCGGGACAGCCTGGAGGTAAACAGAGGGGATCTGGGGGTGACTTGGGAGGGTTCATTTACTCTCCCCAGCGGCTGCCATTGTCTGCATACGCTGGAGGGAGGGGATCCTGCCGTGCTGACCGATCAGCAGTGATCGGCAGCACGGCAGACACAGGGGGAGAGTGAAGGGAGGCAGAGGGACCTTCCGGTCCCTCTGACAGCAGCAGCGGAGGGAAGTTTATCTTCCCTGCTGCTGCTAACACTCTCTATTTGACTGGTCGCATCCTGTGCGACAAGGTCAGATAGAGCACTTGCAGACATGGTCGCATCTGATGCGACCATGCCAGGCAAGTGGTTAATAAATAAATTGAACAGAAGCGGACCAAGTACGGACCCTTGTGGTATTCCGTTGACTACTGGTGCCCAGCTGGAGAACATCCCATTGACCACTACTCGTTGTACCCTGTTATCCAGCCAATTACCTATCCATGTACAAATAGTATATCCTAGGCCAAGTTCCCTTAATTTGATGATCAGTCTCCTGTGAGACACTGTATTGAAGGCTTTTGCAAAATCTTAATAGAGCACATCCACTGCTTTTCCCTGGTCAAGATTATCGCTCACTTCCTCGTAGAGGCTAATTAAGTTAGTTTGACATGATCTGTCCCTCACAAACCCATGCTGACTCTTGCTAATAAATGCATTAACCTGCAGATAATCCTGTATGTATCCCTCAAAATACCTTCCAATATTTTACCCACTATAGAGGTTAAACTAACTGATCTATAGTTTCTAGGATGATTTTTAGATCCCTTTTTAAATAATGACACTACCTCAGCTGTATGCCAAGCCCTCTGTACCATACCTGATCTAACTGAATTATAGAAAATCATGTATAAGGGTCTTGCAAGCTGTTCCTTGAGCTCCATAATAACCCTCGAGTGAAATCTATCTGGGCCTGGTGATTTATTCATCTTTATGTTGCTTAGTCTCTACAGAACTACTTCCTTACTTAAACAAGCATCTAGCCAAGAACCATTACCTTCACTGTCGTTATGCACTACTATCACCGTCTGATCCTCCCTGGTGAATACTGATGAAAAAAAGTTGTTTAATATATCTGCTTTTATTTTGTCATCGTTTATCAAGGCTCCCAGTTCATCTTTTAATGGGCCTACATTCTCCTTTTTTAACCTTTTACTGTTCATGTATTTGTAAAACTTTTTAGGATTGTCTTTACTCTCTATAGCAATTTGCTTTTCGTTTACAATTGTAGCTGCTCTTATTACTTTTTTGCATCTATTATTGCATTCCTTGTAATACTGGAATGACTCCTCCCCTCCAATAGATTTAAATGTTTTGAAAGCACGCCTCTTTTTAGCCATTGCTTCTTTGACCTCCTTATTAAGCCACATTGGTTTGTGTTTCGTACTGCTGCGTTTACTGCTCATGGGAATGAATTTGTGAATATTGCTATCAAGCAACCCTTTTAAAGCATCCCACATTTCCGGTGTCCTTGCCATGAAACAACTCTTCCCAGTAAATGTCGTTTAGTGCCCGTCTCAGCATATTGAAGTTAGCTTTTCTAAAGTTTAATGTTTTGGTCACTCCCTTATAGGTATGTTTCTTGAACCTGATGTCGAATGTGATCATATAGTGATCACTGTTTCCCAAGGTCTCCCCAACTGTAATGTTTGATATAGTGTCCACATTGTTGGTAATAACTAGGTCCAAAATATTATTACCTCTGGGTGGGTCCTCCACTAATTGAGACAAGTATTGATCCTTTTATGTGTTTAGAAACCTGCTGCTCCTAGCATTTACACATGAATCGTTACTCCAATTTATATCTGGATGATTGAAATACCCTATCACTAGGATGTCCCCCATTCCCGCAGCTTTTTCAATTTGCAGCAAAAGTTGTTCCTCCTCATGTATGCTAATGGGGGTAATTCCAAGTTGATCGCAGCAGGAATTTTGTTAGCAGTTGGGCAAAACCATGTGCACTGCAGGGGAGGCAGATATAACATGTGCAGAGAGAGTTAGATTTGGGTGTGGTATGTTCAATCTGCAATCTAATTTGCAGTGTAAAAATAAAGCAGCCAGTATTTACCCTGCACAGAAATAAAATAGCCCACCTAAATTTAACTCTTTCTGCACATGTTATATCTGCCTCCCTTGCAGTGTACATGGTTTTGCCCAACTGCTAACAAAATTCCTGCTGTGATCAACTTGGAATTACTGCCAATATCCGGTTGTTTCTAGCGTGTGCCAATGACTAGTTTTTTTGCTTCAATGCCACCACTTGTGATCTCAACCCATAGCGATTCCACATTATCTCCAGTCCCCTTGTAAATAACATCCATTAAGTTTGGTTTTAGAGATGGTTTTACATTAAGACATACCCTTCCTCCCGTTTTGGTAGCCCTATCCCTCCTGAAAAGTGAATACCCCTCCAAATTTGCAACCCAGTAGTGAAAGTCTTCCCACCATGTTTACGTAATACCTATAATATCAAACTGATTTTTTGATCCAAGCCATTCCAGTTCCCCCATTTTACCTGATAGGCTTCTTGCATTTGCAAGCATGCATTTTAGCTTAATATTTCCTTTGCCCGTTTGTTTTAATGGTAACATACCATTATTTACAAGTGCTACTGACTGTTATTATCTTCCCTCCCTTACCACCCCCATCATACTTAATACAGCCTTTCTTACTAATATCCCTATTTTACCTTCTAGGTCTTTCTACAGTGCATTGGTGTGATTAATCTGGTACATTGCATGCGCTATCAGTATTTACTATATATACGTATCAAGGTGCCAAGGCTATGCAGTCGCTAATGATTGTCCAAACTTCTGTAAAGACTAGCCACTCCCACATATGGGCCCCTACCACTGCAATATCCCGGTGGGCCCTTTATGCGTCAATCCGACACTGCAGGTATGCAGGTATAGCAGAGGAGGGTTTCCCTGAAAACTCTCTGTTGATGGCCATGCGCGTGTACGGTCAGCATTACTGCGCATGCGCAGTGGCCCCAGCAGCAGAGCACATTGCAGGGACTGGATCCGGTGATTATTGATACATCCCCCCAGAAGAATCACATCCTGCACTGGCATTGGAAATGGAAATTTGATAAATGCCCCCCCCCCCCCCCCCAGGATGAAAAACAAACTGTTCTCAAATGTCATAAATCCCTGAAGAGAGTCTGAGTGTGGGTCTACATTCCACAAGTACTATGCCTGAGTCTGACATTTCTGATTCTGACACTGTAATCGTAAAAAAGCCTCCCTCCACCATTTCTGAACCCTATATTGCATACCTCCCAACATGACCCTCTCCAGTAGGGACAGAATGCTCTGCTCCTGGACTTCCCTCATAATGTATGATTGTCAGCACCTGTGCTGAAACACCTTTCTTATCCATTAACCTGTTCAACACAGGTGCCGGCAATCATAGAGGAAGAGAAAGTCCAGAAGCAGAGCATTGTGTCCCTCCTGGAGAGGGTCATGTTGGGAGGTATGATATTGTGTGATGATGATATTAACAACAGTGAGGAGGGTGATGATGAGTCTGACCCAGAGCCGGCCCTAACCAATTTGGTGCTCTAGGCAAGATTTTGGATGGTGCCCCTAGCACTGGCTCTAGTTCCGCCTATGACCCAGCACAGCACCCATCACATACTTGCCTACCTGACCCTCTCCATGAGGGAGAAAATGCTCTGTTCCTGGACTTTCCTGGTAATGTATGATTGCCATCACCTGTGGTGAAACACCTTTCTTATCAATTACCTAGCTCACCACAGGTGATGGCAATCATACAGTACCAGGAAAGTCCAGGAACAGAACATTTTCTCCCTCATGGAGAGGGTCAGGTAGGCAAGTATGACCCATCACCCAGCAGCACAGATCACAGCAGCAGCCAGCAACACCCATCACCCAGCAGCACAGATCACAGCAGCAGCCAGCAACACCCATCACCCAGCAGCACAGATCACAGCAGCAGCCAGCAACACCCATCACCCAGCAGCACAGATCACAGCAGCAGCCAGCAACACCCATCACCCCTAACCCATAGCAATCATCATCCATAGAGCCATAACTTAGACATGGTGTTTCTCTGTGCCAGCAAGCGCATTAGCGACCCCACCTCCCATGTTTTAAATAGGGATGTCACATGCCGAAGTTCCAAAATGATTGGCTCTTTAAATATACAGGCAGACTCACACAAAGTCTCCCTTTTTCACTACATTAAAAATAAGTGCTTGGGTTGTATTTTGGAGAATCTGAAATACAGTGCCATAACTAGACATTTTGAGGCCCTATGCCAGAAAGAGCATTGGTGCCCCCCCTCTCCCCACATTTAAACCATGGACAATGCACAGCAAAGGTGCACACACAAAATATAGATGCACGGTTTCATGGGGAAAGGTCGTGTCCACAGAATAGTACGAATTCACATTACACCTTACAGTAGTGTCTGTTAAGTCACATTACACCAAACAGTAGAACCCCTTATACACATTACACTGCAGTAGTACCCCTTATACACATTACACCACAGGAGAAACCCTTATATATGTTACACCACAGTAGTACCCTTAGGCATTGGCCTTGTTTACCTATGCCTAGGGCCGGGTCTGGTCTGACATACCATATTTCAAATGTGACTATGAATAACAACACTATTATCATCCTTAAACCCATTGTTAGCTGGTGGTCTTTTGTGGGGGCCCAAACCAACCAAGCACTTTAAAAGCAAAATTTTCAACATGCGCTTATAAACAGCAGCTATTGTCCCTTCTTTGAGCATACACCATACTCAAGTACAATACCACATAAAATAATGGAAAGACCAAAAGCGCTGTTGCACTCTATAAATATCCCCTTATTTGTGGTGAGTTATATATTAGAAATCGTCTGTCCATGAAAAGTGGTATCTTCCATGTTGTGTGTGCAATACATGGAAGAAAAATAGAGCACAATGGAATGGTAAGGTTTCAAAATCTGTATCTCAACTTCTGGAGTGAGAAACCCTCAAACACTTACCAAAGGGTAAATGACATTCACATAAAGGTATCTTTGAATGTTGGCGTAGTGTGATCCTCAGCTTTCCATCAACCTCCTCCATCATATAGGACTGGTGAACCTCACAAGAACCTTTTCAGATGTTCTCATTCATATAGATAATGTACTCATCTGGTATTAGCAGCAAATCGTCCATCAGGATAAAGTTCTGAAAGCGAAGAAAGCACAATGACCACAATGTCATCCAGCTGGGTAAGTAGGGATCACCTACAAACAGCAAAACTCCACTGATGAATTTCGGATAACAATCCGTTTTCCAAGAGTGGGGAAACATAGGGGACATATTTATCTTTGTCACATGACCACAACAAATGACATCACATGAGTATGAAATACCTATCTAATACATATTCCAAAACCTATGCTAATCATATCTTAATTAAAAGACACCAAAATATAATTAAAACCACGTCCCAAAACAGTTAATTTGACAAATAAAGAAACCTGTTACTGCAATTAAGTGACATCATTGCTGGCGGGTCTTACAGTCTGATTTTTTAAATAGACATTTTAGATACAAGGCTGTCACCTGAATTATAAAATAACATGCTGAGTGGGGCCGCTCATGCACCCATTCAAAAACAGTAATAAAAATCCTTGTAATAAATCCCATTTGAGCCATATATTGGCTCAACTGCTTACTTCCAGGCTTAGGAACGCATACTGGAAGTGAATAGTGAACTGCAAACGTCACTTCCAGTCAGGGTATTCTGAGGTCCGGCTTTAACAAGTACTCAATTACGGATAATTTGGCACCTCTCAGTGGTGGATGTTTTTCTTTTCTTTTATGAATGTCACAAGCCGCTGCAGCTCATCTACTTTTCAGGTCCCGGTCATTGCTAGGTGACTGGGACAGCTGGGTACTTCTGGCTGGCGGTTTCCCGCTGGACGCTAAGCAATGGGGAAGCCTAGCAGCTGCGTGGGGTTCTGGGGCTGTGCAGGCCCTGGCTCTTTGTTTCTGGTTCCAGAATCTTGATCCTTCTTAGTGTTCCTATTGGTTCATGGGAACATCCTGTATTCCTGGCCTGCTATCATCTGCCAGTACCCTGTACAGCTAGAACCACAACCTCACAGCCATATCCTGAATTCCTGGCCTGCTATCATCTGCCAGAACCCTGTACGGCTGAAGCTACAATCTCAAAGCTGTATCCTGTATTCCTGGCCTGCTCTTCATCAGCCATCACCCTACATGGCTGGAGCTGCAACCTCTCAGCCATATCCTGCATTCCTGATAGTTTAAGTATTAGTAGTATCCAGCACTACCGCTCCTGACGCTATTAATTATACCCCTTTCACGCTGCAAAAATAACCCGGTATCGACTAGGTACAGTATATTGCCATGTCAACACGGGTTACTGTGTGGTGTGAAAGGAGCCATGATGAATTTCCAGGTCGCCTGACCGGTAATTCAATCTGGGAATAAAGCAGTTTTATTCTAGTGTTTAATACGACCCGGGACCCGTTCACTGTATAGGGAGAGGCGGCGTGGAGATGATGTCATCCCCAGCGCCCCATCAGCACCCGCCCCCAATGACGCAGCAGTCCCCTGCACCCCCATGGCATCCCAACCTGGCATATTGCCGAGTCAGGGAAGCCAATGTGAAAGGTCCAATGCAGGGTCCCTCCGAGGAAGGACCCGTTTCCAATTCCCGGGTGGGACCCGGCATTGCGATGTGAAAGGGGTATTAAGTAGATTTCTAAAATAGTCCACCATAGATGCAAGTAATTTAAGGGGTCTGCTTGGAACCCCAAATGGCAAACACAAAAGTATATAATTACTGCGCTTGGCGGAAAAATACTAAAAAAACGACTATACAGTACTTTATAAACTATATGAATAAATACACAAGGCCTCTGGCCACGTCTGTGTGTTTTCCAAATAACTGGTAGGAAACTTGTGCTTATTTTATGAAAACATTTACTAAAAATGAAAAAATACATAACATGCAGACATTTTAAAAAACATAATAAACAGCTTAGCTGGAGGGAGAACAAAGGGTTATGTTATCTCCTCTCCAGCAGACATTCATCTATTTGCGGGAGGCAATTAGGTGACTGGAGGTCAGGAGACCGCTAGTCACATTACCGATCCTGGAATCACATCCCCTTACAGTCTAGACTCTAGACAGTCAGCATGCCGACTAATTCCCACCCATGTGGGAATAAAACCTGTGGCGAGCACAGCTTGCCTCCGAGCCCGCAAGGGGCTTCGCTCCACTTGCCCCCTGCCAGGCATCTGCAAGATGGAATTCCAGCGTTGGTATGGTGACTGGCGGTCTCCTGACTGCCGGTTACGTATACCCAACCCCTAGTTACAAAAGACACATAAACTAAAAGACATTCACAATCTATTAATAATGTACTTTTAGATACATTTTAGTATTTTGTAGCAATAGTTCAACTCCTTCCACAGGCTCCTATTCAACACTTGCTAAATAATATCTTTCAAGCTGTTTGTGTTAGTAGCAACAAATATAGCACAAATTAGCAGGTAGCAGTTTGTTAATAAGCTAGCAGCAGTGTTCTCATGCAAAAGTTGATTAGCCAGTTGTAGTGTACTTAAATAATTTGGAACGGGGTATAGAAAAGCATAGCATTGCCAGCATCCCGGCTGGATGTTAATATTTAAGCATTTATCCTGTGTGACTTATCGGTGTATAGTTTACCCCTCCACAAGAAGGCATGGAGGTGTAGCTTAGAAGTGAAATGGTCAAGATGTTTAATTCCACAATGCACTGAGACTTTCTCAATCCTGAATTTCTGGCCTGCTTATCATTTAGCAGACCCCTACACGACTGGAGCCACAACCTCTATATCCTGAATTTTTGGCCAATTTCCATTTACGATAACCCTGCATGGCTAGAGCCGTAACCTCTCAGCAGTATCCTGTTTTCCTGGCCTGCTCTAGTATCCTGCATGGCTGTGGCTGCAACTCTTCAGCCAAATCCTGTGGTACTAGAATTACTACCACTTCAGCCAGCTTTCTGTATATTTGGAACTTTGTCACTCTTGTCTGAAATACTGAACCCTGTGATCTACAGATTGATCATATAAGCCCTAACTGTTCTGAGAACAAAATCCAAGCAGTCACCTAAGTACCGGTGAGCATTACTCCCTCTATGGGAACAGCAGGTGACTGTTAGTGGTTGAAGACCTCGCTAGTAGTGACTCTAATGGCTTTAAACAAAATCAGTTCTGGTTATTGTAACAATGTGTATTTCACACAAACGGAGGTCTCCATATGTAAACTGATCATATCCAATGATATTATTCCATTTATTTTGATGCACAGCACATATAAGGGAAAACTAAGACAACAAAAAAAGGGTGTATCTTATTACAAAATACAACAAATATATATGCATACAGATTTATAAAAACCATTATAAAAACCATTTGACCTCAAAATCTACACTTAGACGCTGTGGTTTAAGGGTTTTCAATCGGTAGATACTCTTCATTTCCAATTTAGCTAGGTCCTCCTCAATCAGGGCCAGATCAATGTCTGCGGATGGGCCATGGGCAACAAGCCTGTGGGGGCCCCTATTACCATAATTGTGTTACAAAAAAATATTTTATACATACCACCACTCTCTTTCCACAATATATATATATATATATCTATGTGGGGAATAAAGGCGGCACTCACGCAGATTTTTGCTGAAGTAGAAAAGTTGTCAGTTTTATTAGACCGACATGTTTCGGGGACTCGCCCCGTCCTCAGGGCATTAACAACCCAAACTGACCAAAAGCCATACATTTATACCACCACAAGACAAACAATCATATGTGAATCAAACTCACCTGCTCACCGCCGCCGCATGGAGTGTCCGGACGCCCTGCAGTTTTTCCGCGTCGCCCTCCTCTGACGTCATCCAGCCGCGCCTAGTCCGTCTCCAAGGAGACGCGTCAAGCGCTTGCTGGGCATCCGGAGGTCTTCCGCCGGTCACATACTGCTGACCCGTGACCTCATCTGACAGCGTAGAGCCCGGGTGACATCTGTGAAACGAATACATACAGAATACATATAAGTGCAATACATAAAGACATATATACATAGCAGGCATCGTATCTACTATTTACCCTGGTCCCTAGACATTTAGATCTGACCCTGCCAGCTCATAATACCATTACTATGTATGGATGTTACAATAATACAGGCTGATGTACACCTTTCTCTAAGGGGGAAAGTTATTTATTAAAAATCTACCAACCAAGCTGACTATGCCACTGTTTGATAAAGTAGTAATCTACCCCCCTGGATGAAAAGCATATCTAATCTGCTATCCAGCCAAGTTACAAAAAACATTGTAAGCCTAGATTTTCGTTAAGACCTCGGGGGGAAAGGGTCCCTAATTTATAAATCCACCTGGATTCTCGTTGTAAGAGTGTCCTATCCCTGTTGCCCCCCCTGAGGGTCTTAGGTGCCTGGTCGATCAGTATGGCCCTAATACTAGCGACCCCGTGTTTAAATGCCAGGCAGTGCCTTGCAAATGGCTGGTCACTCACTCCCTTTTCAAAGGCTTTCTTGATGGCACTCCTATGGAGGGCCATACGTTCTCGGAACTGGCGTATGGTCTTGCCAACATATGCAAGACCGCACGGGCAGGTCAAGAGATACACAACGTGCGTGGATGTGCACGTAAGGCGATGATTGATGGCTATTTTCTTCCCTGTGTGTGGGTGGTTAAACGTATTGCCTGTCATTAGGGTGTTACAGGTAGCACAACCAAGGCACCTATAGCACCCTGGTTTAGTTCTAAGGAAATGGGCATCCTGTTTGCAGGTTAACTGGGTAACATCCAATTTCACTATGTGTTCCCCTATGTTGCGACCCCTGGTGTAACTGGGGAGTAATGATGTCTGAGATAATGAAGACAAGCCACCATCTGTTTGGATAATGGGCCAAAACGTTTTGGCCTTTCTTATCCGTTGTTTTGTAGCTGTGGTGTATCTATTAACCCAGGGCAATCTCGGTCTCTCCTCCCTATTTGGGCAATTAGTAGGCCTAAGTGTGTGTTCCCGTGATACTTTTAGGGCCCTGGATTTAGCTTTTTCTAGTTCGCCTAGAGGATACCCCCGTTCTGCGAACCTTACTAGCATGTTATCCATAGCTACCAAGGTTTCTGCTGGATCAGAGGTTATCTGGCGAACTCGCAGAAATTGCGAGTATGGTAACCCTCTTCTGGTGGAACTCGGGTGAAAGCTATGATAATCCAAGAGCGTATTTCTGTCGGTCTTTTTAGTAAATATAGACGTCGACAGAATGCCTTGTTTGAGAGTGATTTTCACATCCAAGAAATTAATGGCAGTATCATCAACCTTAAAGGTAAATTGTACTGGATGCTGCGTAGCATTATGGTCCTCCCATAATTTAACTAAATCCTCCCTGGGTCCCCGCCACAGTACAATCAGGTCATCAATGTATCTCTTAAAGTAAATCACATTAGACAGTAACTGTGGACCTAGATACAACAATTTAGATTCCACCTGATGCATGAATGCATTAGCGTATGCTGGGGCCACTGCGGACCCCATCGCACATCCTGCTAACTGTAACATAAATTTGCCATTGAAAACAAAGTAATTACGTCTAAGCACTTTATCCAAGAGGGACAGAAAGAATGAAACAACTGGGCCCTGGTACATATCATTATCTTGTATTAATGCCCTCACTGCCTCCAAGCCCAGTTCATGCGGTATGCATGTATATAGGCTCGTCACGTCCGAACTGCAGAGCAATATGCCCTCAGGTAGGTCTCCCAGGGCTTGAAGCTGCAGCAGTAAGGACGTGGTATCCTTCAAGTATGTAGGGAGGGATTGGATGCAGGGATTTAAATATGCATCTAAATACACAGATACTGGATGATACAGTGAGCCCCTGGCAGACACAATTGGTCTGCCAGGGGGGTCCACCAATGTTTTGTGGACCTTGGGCACCGTATAGAACAACGGGGCTCTAGGATGATCAATGGTAAGGGCCTTAACTGTTTCCTCTGAAATAAAGCCTTGATCCCTAGCCATAATTAAGGATGCATCAAGTTCCTTTTTATACTCCTTAGTGGGGTCCATCGTCAATCTTTTGTAAACGTCCGTATTGCCGAGCTGCCGCTCGCATTCTTTCACATAATCGGCAAGGTCCTGAATAACAATAGAACCGCCTTTATCGGCCTTCCGGACGACGATGTCTGTTCTAAGGGACAGTTCTCGTAGTGTGGCCATTTCATGTTTAGAGAGGTTATGATGTATCTGTTCTGTTGTCTGACTGGAATCCTCTGTCTCCAATAGGCGCAGGAATGTCCGTATGGACGGGTTAAGACTGGGGGGATCAAAGTTAGATGAAGGAGCTATTTTTCTTAATTTTATTGGAATATCGGATTCCTTGTCGCCAAGTGGTTGTGTATTAAAATACTCCTGTCGTCTCAATGTTCTACCCAGACGGAAAACCTCTACTTTGTTCTCCAGTGGGTCCGGTAGGACAGTGGGTACAAATGTGAGGCCCTTAGCCAAAAGGCTATACTCCTGTTCAGTTAGCGGAACCGAAGACAGGTTAAATACCAGTTCCTTCAGGCTCGTGGAGGCTTTTGCCCGGATGATCCTCTGGTTTTGCTTGGCCCTCCGCGTCCTCGCCCTTTTGCTGGCTGGGGTATGCGTTTGGAGCGGGTACCTGGTGTTTGTATTGCCTGGCCTAAAGGGAGTGGTCCTTCCGACTGAGACGTGGTACCCGACTGTCCCTCAGAGTCACTGGCTGAAGAGCCTGCTACCGTCTGCTGTTCTCTCCGTCTACGTGAAGATGATCTCCAATTGGGTTGCTTATATTCCTGCGTAGATCTTGTTCCTCCTAGCCAGGGGTAGACTTGTCTTTGCTGGTAGTCTCTCTGTACCATGGCTAGTTTATCCTTTTTAAAGCGCACCAGGTCCTGGCGGTACTGCTCAATTTGTGTTCCCAATTTCGTCACCCAATCTGTCTGGGTGTCCAATTGCAGTGTAGGTTTATGCTCTCCTTCAAATTGTATAAGTTGTTCTCTGACTAAATTGAGCTCCCTCGTGGACTCTTCCACCACAAGCAGCAGGAGGTCCATGGAGCACTTATTAAGAATAGCCACCCAACGGCGGCAGAAGGCTGTATTGAATCGGCCGATGGTTGGTGAATTACGGATCCTAAACCCACGAGGGATGAGGTTACTCCGGTAATAATCGGATAGAGTAATTCCGTGGTAGAGAAAATCCACCTCCCTTTGCTTCATCCGCAGCCATTTCTTATACAGCTCGTCACAGGTGTTTTTGACGGGGTCATCATCCAAGCGTCTCTCTATTAGTATAGCATTAGCCTCGATGTCTGAAAAACTGAGACGTTCACTGGCATCCTTTTGTATCAGGTCCAAGGCAGTGTCCAGAGCCGTGTTGTTATCCATTTTGGCCCTCAGTGCAAGCTGTTTAGGGTAATCTGATGTCCCGGATCAGAGTATAGATACCACACCACACCAAGTGATTAAAAAGGAATCAATTCCTCCACAGGATCCCTATGAATGTAACAGTCCTGGGGTAAATGATCATCAGTAGGTGCCTTGGCAGAGACAGGTAACGCTGACTGCTGAACCTGTCCCAATATATAGACAAATGGTCCCGGCACTCTTTCCACAAAGTGAAGATACTGCGGTGCCTTCCCTGTTAGTAGCAACAAATATAGCACAAATTAGCAGGTAGCAGTTTGTTAATAAGCTAGCAGCAGTGTTCTCATGCAAAAGTTGATTAGCCAGTTGTAGTGTACTTAAATAATTTGGAACGGGGTATAGAAAAGCATAGCATTGCCAGCATCCCGGCTGGATGTTAATATTTAAGCATTTATCCTGTGTGACTTATCGGTGTATAGTTTACCCCTCCACAAGAAGGCATGGAGGTGTAGCTTAGAAGTGAAATGGTCAAGATGTTTAATTCCACAATGCACTGAGACTTTCTCAATCCTGAATTTCTGGCCTGCTTATCATTTAGCAGACCCCTACACGACTGGAGCCACAACCTCTATATCCTGAATTTTTGGCCAATTTCCATTTACGATAACCCTGCATGGCTAGAGCCGTAACCTCTCAGCAGTATCCTGTTTTCCTGGCCTGCTCTAGTATCCTGCATGGCTGTGGCTGCAACTCTTCAGCCAAATCCTGTGGTACTAGAATTACTACCACTTCAGCCAGCTTTCTGTATATTTGGAACTTTGTCACTCTTGTCTGAAATACTGAACCCTGTGATCTACAGATTGATCATATAAGCCCTAACTGTTCTGAGAACAAAATCCAAGCAGTCACCTAAGTACCGGTGAGCATTACTCCCTCTATGGGAACAGCAGGTGACTGTTAGTGGTTGAAGACCTCGCTAGTAGTGACTCTAATGGCTTTAAACAAAATCAGTTCTGGTTATTGTAACAATGTGTATTTCACACAAACGGAGGTCTCCATATGTAAACTGATCATATCCAATGATATTATTCCATTTATTTTGATGCACAGCACATATAAGGGAAAACTAAGACAACAAAAAAAGGGTGTATCTTATTACAAAATACAACAAATATATATGCATACAGATTTATAAAAACCATTATAAAAACCATTTGACCTCAAAATCTACACTTAGACGCTGTGGTTTAAGGGTTTTCAATCGGTAGATACTCTTCATTTCCAATTTAGCTAGGTCCTCCTCAATCAGGGCCAGATCAATGTCTGCGGATGGGCCATGGGCAACAAGCCTGTGGGGGCCCCTATTACCATAATTGTGTTACAAAAAAATATTTTATACATACCACCACTCTCTTTCCACAATATATATATATATATATCTCTATATCTCATACTTGCCTACCGTCCTGGAATGGCCGGGAGGCTCCCGAAAATCGGGTGACCCTCCAGGCCCCCCGGAAGAGCAAGTCTCCCGATTTCAGGGTCTACTGTATATTGCGGGTAATAGCGGCATTAAACAGCGGGGGGCGTGGCTTACATGACGCAATCCAGCAGCCACGCCCCCGTTCCACCTCTGGCACGCCCTGCACGTCACCTCACTGCCCGCCTGCCCTGCTGAGCCAACCGGCTGCTCTCTCCCGGAGAGAGCAGCCCAAAAGTCAGCAAGTATGATTGATATATAGTCACACACACACACACACATATATATATATTATATATATATATACATATATATATATATATATATATATATATATATACACACACACACACACACACACACACACACATACACACACATATAAATATATATACATATATACAGAGGCGGATTGGCCATAGGGTCTACAGGGAAGATTCCCGGTGGGCCGGCGCACCCGTGGGGCCTGTTTTGTTTCAGGACATGTGGTCCTATTTTTAGACATAATGAATAAGATGCAAAATAATTTGCATATATGAAAATTACTTTGCCACTTAGCCTGTGATTGCAGATGATCTAGTGCACAGGTTCTCAAACTTGGTCCTCAGGACCTCACACAATGCATGTTTTGCAGGTCTCCTCACAAAATTACAAGTGAAATAATTAGTTCCACCTGTGGACCTTTAACAATGTGTCAGTGAGTAATTAATTCACCTGTGCACCTGCTGGGTTACCTGCAAAACATGCACTGTGTGGGGTCCTGAGGACCGAGTTTAAGAACCTATGATCTAGTGCAGTGGTTCTCAAACTCGGTCCTCAGGACCCCACACAGTGCATGTTTTGCAAGTAACCCAGCAAGTGCACAGGTGTATTAATTACTTACTGACACATTTTAAAAGGTCCATAGGTGGAGCTAGTTATTTCACTTGAGGAGACCTGCAAAACATGCACTGTGTGGGGTCCTGAGGACCGAGTTTGAGAACCTGTGATCTAGTGTATACTCTGTCTGCCTGCTTGGCTGACATATAAGATTGAGTGAATAGTGATTGGGATACGCGGTTGGTGTAATAAGCAAGAAAATATATCTTTCTAAAGAATGATATAGTTGCCTAAATTCTGAAGGTGTATCATATAATGTGCTCATAAAATTTAATTTTATTTCTTTTTACCTTCCCCCTTAATATTGGACATGCCCACTATCTGGAAAGTCTTGGGGGGAAGGTGCTGCGTCCATGCCCTCTGGTGCTGCCCATGTGGGGCCAATAGTGCAAATTTTTCCAGGGCCGCTTTTTGTTCCCAATCGCCCCTGCATATATACATACATACAATAGGCTAAAACCCACAGCACTCATACATCCACGGTGCCAGTGGTATTTGTGACCACACCATTTAAATAAAAAAATAAAAGATAAAAAAAATCATACAAATTCAGCACTCACCTAATATTAACACTTCAAACTGTAATTCATCTGAATTCAGGGACTGTTAGTTTCAAAATATTGCAATAGTTTGTTAAGCTGACCAGCCCCTTCACAGCCATTCTCATTTGGTCAGCCCCTACACGGACTTTCAAAAATCTGAGCATTGCTCTCAGGCATCTTTTGGATTTTAAATATACAGTATGCTTCTATCATGGGTTTAGGTCCTGTCTCACTCTTTTAAAGAGACAGGAACCACACCCAAGCATATCAGTTGATAAACACCTGGGGAATTTCTTAACATTTAATTTACATATGGCTAATAGGTGTGCAAGAAAAAGTGTGGCCACAAAAATTTTATATAAACAATAGGCTAGAACCCACAGCACACCACAGTTTATTTATATATATTTGATGTAGTTACTTTACAGGCGGTCAGGATAACGGCGGTCAAAACTCCCGACCGATTATTACAATGGCCACAGCTGGAATGCCGGTAAACAAGGGCTATTCCCACTCGTGGGTGTCCATGACACCCATAGAGTGGGAATAGAATCTGTGGCAGGTGCATTGAGCCACCATGCCCGCTGTGTAGCGAGTACAGCAAACTCAAAATGAGCTCCGTTGCGCTCCCCCTTCCCCCTGCTGGCATTCTTGTGGCCGGGATCTTGTGGTCGGGATACTGACCTCCGGGATCCCGACCGCAGGCATTACAACCCCTACCCATCAAATATACCGGATAAAAGTCTAACAAACTTTATTAACAGCACAGGCAGGTTACAGCTTCATACACCAGGCTTGCAGTTCAGGTTATTAGGCAGTTCTCAAAACAGCATATGGTTACAGCAGTACAGGATCATCAGCATAGTTCTGTACAGCAAAGGATCATATCACAGGATCAGTGGCCCTGACATCCCCACACGCCCTTCTGGATGCTAATCACCATGAGAAGCCCCATTCTGGGTTCTAAACACATTCTTAAAGGCAGATTACAGGTGCAGTTTAAGTAGCCTAGCTCCCGGCTGACAACCGATTGAGGCAAAACCTGAATTGGACACTTCAGTCCTGCTGTTTTTGCTCTGCTAAACCTGTGACATCAGAAACTACCACATTAACTTCATGTGGAACTATGCTGTCCATGCCACACTGCTCATCCCTTAGCTTCAACCAGCCTGGCAAAGGGAAGAACTTTTCAGGTGAGCTACCTGCCTCACCAACAACTGTTTATGCCATCCGTCCGGGTACATAACCCTCTACCCTTTTCAAGAACTCACCTTTTTTCCCCCCTCTTCCTCTTCCCTTAGCTTCACCAGAGTGTTGCTAGGAGGATCGGGACCCACAAAATTTCTGGAATGGGCATCAGCATTAAGGTGCTGTTTCCCCAGGTGATGTTGTACCTCAAATTTAAATGGCTGTAAGGCCAAGCGGCTCACACGAGCATTCATTTCTTTCTTCATGTGCATCCACTGTAAAGGGGCATGATCTGTAATTAGCACAAACTCCTGCCCCAACAAATAATATTTTAATGAGTGCACTGCTCACTTGATTGCCAAGCACTCTTGCTCTACAGTTGAGTACTTGTGCTCCCTGGGTAGCAATTTCCGACTAAGATAGAGGATGGGTTTCTCTTCTCCTTCTACTACTTGGGAAAGGGGAAACCTGTACCTGAGGCATCTGTCTGCAATATGAATTGCTTCTTGAAATCAGGAGCCTAGAAAAAAGGCTCTGCACACATGGCAAGCCTTAAATCCTGACATGCAGCCTCTGCTGGTCCAGACTCCAGACCACATTATTTTGTCTGGGGACTGTTTTTCAGACACTCAGTTAGTGGTGCCGCCCTAGTGGCAAAATCATGAATGAATCTGTGGTAGATATCCACTTGAACAAGGATGTTCTAATCATGGATTTACATTTGGGTTTAAGTCATGTGAGGACCGCCTCCACCTTAGAGGGCTAAGTTTTTACCTACCCTCTGCCTACAATATATCCCAAATATTTTGCCTCCACCATTCCAATGACACACTTCTCAGAATTAGCAGTAAATCTGTGTGCCCATAAACACTGTAACGTCGCCTCTACTCTTGGAAGGTGTGACTCCCAGTCAGCACCAAAGATAACTCTGTCATCTAGATATGCAGCTTCATATTCTCTGTGAGGTCACAGCAGCTTGTTCACAGCTCTTTGAAAAGTTGCCAGAGCTCCATGCAGACCAAAATGCAGTATTTTATACTGGAATAAGCTATCTGGGGCAGAGAAGGCCGTTTTAGATTTAGCAGCCTCAGTTAAAGAAATCTGCCAATACCCTTTTTTTAAATCCAGAGTGGTGAGGTACTGACTGTTTGCTAGGTTCTTTACCAGATCGTCCATCAGGGGCATAGTGTGTAGGAATTAAACTGTGAAACTTTATTTAACTTGTGAAAATCATTGCAGAATCTTAAAGCACCCGCAGGTTTAGGCAATAAAACAATGGGATTATTCCATTCTCTATTCGATTCCTCTATGACCCCTAGGCACAGCATCTCCCCAACATCTCGTATGATCACTGTCCACTTTGCCTTGGGTATACGTTATGGCCTCAGTATTATTACCACCCCAAGAGGAGTAACAATATCATGCTGGACAATTTGGGTTTTCAACCGAATGGCAGAGAACACATCCTGGTATTGTGCCACTGAGTTCACCACTTCCTGTTTCTGGCTAGGATTAAGGGCATCTCCAATGGGCACCTGACATTCTAGGGGGTTTTTAACCACCAGGGAGTGCTGACCAGCACTCCCTTTCCAGAGTTTTAACAGGTTTACATGGCAAATTTGTACCCCCTTCCTTCTACCTTCCTGTTGAACCCTATAATTAACAGATCCCACTGCTTCATAAGGGCCTAGCCATTAGGCATATAATTTACTCTAACTGGTAGGTACAAGAACCCAAGAACCACTACCTTGTCTCTTGGTTTAAAAGATCCGTTGATCATAGTCACATCATAATTACGGTTTTGGTGCTGTTGGGCCCTATTCATGTGCTCATTCAGGAGTGGCGCAATTTGCCTTAACTGGTCATACAATTAGGACATAAACTGAACGATGTTAGGTTATTGGCATGACTGTTGTTCCCACCCTTCTTTCAACAGATCTAAAATCCCTCTAGGTTGCCTCCCAAAGAGGAGTTTGAAAGGACTAAACCCCGTAGAGGACTGTAGCACCTCTCATACTGCAAACATTAAATAGGGTAGGAGTAAGTCCTAATCCCACTTTTCCTCAGACACCACCCTTTTTATTATATGTTTAAGGGTCTGGTTAAAAGTGTTCTACCAGGCCGTCTGTTTTGGGGTGGTAAACTGAGGTAATAATCCTATCCAACTTTAACAGGTGGCCCAACTCTTATTAGTTTAAAGACAAAAAGGGTACCTTGGTCCATTAAGACCTCGGTCAGTATTTCCAGGTGATGTATAGTATCAATAATTCCCAGGCAGTGGTGCTAGATTCTGATATTCCATAGTGGTATGGCCTCCTGGTATACTGGTGGATTATAGCAGATTTCTCCACCGGCCCTATCAGATCCATACCAATTCTCTCAAAAGGCACGGAAATGACAGGGAGGGGAACCAGGGAAGCTCTGACACACAGGGCATTCCTGACAATATCTTTTTACTGTGGCATGAATGCTAGGCCAAAAGAATCTGTATGCACTGGAGAGTTTTCTCCTCCCCTAAATGACCACCCCACAGATGTGTGTGTTCCGCCCCCAATACCAACTGGTCGTGTTTTCGGGGAACAATTAACTGGTCTACCCTTTTACCCTGCAAAGAGGTTACACGGTACAAGAAATAATTTTTCAAACTAAAGTATGGTACACCTTCTGGTGGCAACTACTTTACCATTAATTACTACCACATTTTCAAAGGCATTAACCAAATATCTATTGTCCTGTTGGTCTCTGCCAAAGTCCTTCAAAGAGACAGTTACTCACCAACAGGGGACCACTGGGCATCAGTCTCTGTTTCATCCTGCAATTCAACAACTAAGAAAGCTTTCACTGTCTCTAAGCTCAGGCCCATAGTCCTCAGCTCCTGGGAAGCCTTAGCTGACCATTTGCTGTCATCAAGCCATATAACCACCGCCTGCAGCAATGGAAAATCACGGACCAGGATCAGTGGAAAAGGTGGTCTAAATGTCCCTTCAGCTACCACTTTCAATGGGTGGCCTTTTTTTATTAGTGGCAGATGCACATGTGGCCACTCTTCGACATTCTCATGTATACATGAAGATGTCAAAGAGTGCCCACATGTGCATAATACTTTGACAGGGGGTAAAACCTGGTCAGGCCTCAGAGGAACCAGGTAAGTTGAGACAATGGTAAGTGCACTGCCAGTGTCAACCAATGCCCAGATCTCCCGGCCATCCAGCTGTATCATCAAACGGAGCAGGGTGGTTCTGCCAGGGAAATGCTTTCAGCAACCAGGCTGACCACAGGTCGATTTGCTTTCCCCGCACTGCAATACATCGGTTAACCCTGTTTTGGAAAGTTCCGTCGCATATTACCAAGTTCACCACAGTCAAAACACACCATAGGAGGCAGGGTTTATTCCTTATGTGTATGCCATCCTTCTGTGTATGCATAGCTATCGCCAGCTCTAGATTGGCCTGCATGCAGGCTAGATCGCAAGGCTCTCATTGAGCCTTGTGGTCTAGTTAGGGACGGGCTTGCACACATTGCAGCGTGTGAACAGACACCCGCTGCGATGCATGCTAAGCCCACATCGGGCTCAGCACATATCACACTGATCCCGTATAGCTGCGTGTGCTCCTTAAGCCAGATTCCCAGCACACAAACTCAGTTGGTTATCCTTAACACTGCATAGCATTCCCTGGGCTCAAAGCCCTATACACAGGAATTAGTCATTGCTGTATAGAGTGCACATTTAAAAACTTACCAGACTTTGCTCTCTCTTGGGTCCTTTGCTGCGTAGTAACATCCAGCACGATTCTCCACGTTGGGTCCCAAAAGCACAGATAGATTACAGCTGTATACATCACGCTTGCAGTTCAGGTTATTAGTAGGGATGAGCGGGTTCAGATCTCAGAGATCCGACTCCCCCCCCCCCTCTCATCCCCCCACCCCGAACTTCACGATCTGAGCCGGGTTACAAGTCTGGCTCGGGACTTCCCGCCAGACTCGTAACCCAAAACAAGGCAAAACATCATCATCCCGCTGTCAGATTCTTGAGGGTTTTGGATTCTATATAAGTCCCGGTGATCAGCGCCATCTTCACTCCAGCATTGGAGAGTGAAGGAGACAGACGACTGTCTCTCTGTCTGTGGTGGCATCGGGTGGGGTCACTGTGTGTGCTTTTAGGGGTGCTGACCTGTGTGCTGTTAGGGGTGCAGTTCTGGAGCGCTGTCCTGTGCTGTACAGGGCTGCTGCCCTGTGCTGTTAGGAGTGCTGATGTCCTGTGCTGTTTGTGCTGTACAGTGGTACTGTCCTGGGGTGCTGTCTTGTGCTGTTAGGGGTGCTGTCAGTGGTACTGTACAGGGGTGCTGTCCTGTGCTGTTAGGGGTGTTGTCCTGTACTGTTAGGGGTGCTGTACAGGGGTACTGCTGTCCTGTGCTGCACAGTGGTGCTGGTCTGTGCTGTTAGGGGTGCTGTACAGGGGTGCTGGCCTGGGATGCTGTCCTGTGCTGTTATAGGTGCTGTCCTGTGTGCAGTAAAAAATAAAGTGGCACTGTGGTGCTGTCCTGTGTGTTGTAACAATAAAGGGGCGCTGTCCTGTGTGCTGTAAAAATAAAAGGGCACTGTGGCGCTGTCCTGTGTGCTGTAAAAATAAAAGGGCACTGTGACACTGTCCTGTGTGCTGTAATAATAAAGGGTCACTTTTCTGTGTACTGTAATAATAAAGGGGCACTGTCCTTTGTGCTTTAAAAATAAAGGGGCGCTGTGGCGCTATCCTGTGTGCTGTAAAAATAAAAGGGCACTGTGGCACTGTCCTGTGTGCTGTAAAAAATAAAGGGGCACTGTCCTGTGTTCTGTAATAATAAAGGGGCACTGTCCTTTGTGCTTTCAAAATAAAGGGGTGCTGTTGTGCTGTCCTGTGTGCTGTAAAAATTAACGGGTGCTGTGGCGCTGTCCTGTTAAAATAAAGGGGCACTGTTCTGTGTGCTGTAAAAATAAAATGGCACTGTCCTGTGTGCTGTCAAAATAAAGAGGCGCTGTCCTGTGTGCTGTAAAAATAAAGGGGCACTGTCCTGTGTGCTGTTAAAACAAAAGGGCGCTGTCCTGTGCTATTAGGGGTGCTCTCCTGTGCTGTACAGGGGTGCTGAAGTCCTGTGCTATTCTAGGGTGCTGTCCTGTGCTGTTAGCGGTGCTGTACAGGGGTGCTGTCCTGTGCTCTTAGGGGCACTGTCCTGTATGCTGAAAAATAAAGGGTCACCGTCCTGTGAAAATGGAGAACAAAAATTTGAAGGGAAAAATTGTGAAAGATCAGGATCCGCTTCCTAGTACTAGTGCTGAAGTTGCTGCCACCAGTAATGACATTGACTATGCAATTCCATCAATGTCACCTGCTAAGGCCAATACCCAATGTCATGGAGGGCATGTAAAATCCAAGAAGCAAAAATTATTAACCCCCCCAAAAAAAGAAATGATCTCATGAGAAATGTAAAATTCGCAATATGCCATTCACGACACGAAGTGGCAAGGAAAGGCTAAGGCCTTGGCCTATGTTCATGACTGGTGGTTCAGCTTCTCATGAAGATGGAAGCTTTTCTCTCTCTTGAAAAAGTTAAAAAATAAAGCTTGTTAAAGCACAGGAAACAACTGTGCATTCAGAGATATCACAAATCCCGAAGTCCAGGTGTGTCCACGGTTGCGATGTTTAGACCTGACCTTCCCAACACTGTATAGTTAGAGGAGGCTTCTACCACCATTTGCACGCCATCTGCAAGTGCTGGCAAAGTGCACCGCCAGTACAGTTGCTGATATTGAGATTAAGGATGTCACTGTAGAAATACCCCAGGATGAAGAGGATATTAGTGTAGCTGGCGCTGAGGTGGACGTTGACGATGAGGATTCTGATATGGTTTGTTTGAATAAGGCACCAGTGGAGACAGTTGGCCATGGAATGAAAAAGCCAATTGTCATGCCTGGCCAAAATACCAATAAATCTACCTCTTCGGTGTGAAATAATTTCTCCATAAATCCGGACAAGTGTCAAGCCATGTGTTGCCTTTGTTAGTTAATCCATAATAAGTAGAGGTAAGGATGTTTACCACCTAGGAACATCCTCCCTTATACGTCACTTGCAGCGCATTCATCAAAAGTCATTGTCAAGTTCAGAAACTTTGGCTAGGAGTGTGACAATTCTAGTGGCACCTATCTCTCTTTCTTCTGTTGTATCCAAGTGCCTGCAATCCACACCACCAACACCCTCATCGTCAATTTCCTCTTCAATCAGGATCGGAGGTAGTCATGCAGGCCCTGTCATAGGCATGACTGACTCCTGTCTTATCCGGGATTCCTCCGGAGGATCCTTAAGTGCTACGCCTACTGATGCTGCTGTTGCTGGGAGTCGATCTTCATAACAGAAGGGGAGCAGGAAGACCACTTGTACTACTGTAACAAAGCAATTGACTGTTCAACAGTCCTTTGCAAGGAAGATAAAATATGACAGCAGTCACCGTGTTGCAAAGCGGATTACTGAGGCTATAACAACTATGCTGGTGTTAGTCTGGTATCCACCATTAGTGCCGTGGGTTTTATACAGTTGATGGACGTACTGTGTCCTTGGTACCAAATCCCATCTAGATTCCACTTCACTAGGCAAGCAATACCCAGACTGTACAGGGACATTAAGAAAAGAGTCCTTAGTGTCCTCAAAAATGCAGTTGTACCCACTGTGCACTTAACCACGTGTTATGCACACCAGTGCCTGCAGGAATGTACTGGTGTTTGAACTGTTATACACACCAGTGCCTGCAGGAATGTACTGGTGTCTGAACAGAGAGGGATGCAAAACAAATGAACTCACAGACAGACTGGGAAATATGACATAACGTACACAGAAGGTGATAGGGTAACAAAACCAACACAGAGTGAACAGAGAAGCCCAGAGGCTAAGAAACTGGGTGTCTCCCTAGTATTAGAAATGCTCAGATGGAAAAAGCAAGATGTTGTGTTTTAATACGTAGAGAACCCGAAATGCTGTTGCTAAGGGCAACAGCAAAACCCTAAAGGGTTACCAACGGGTGTGGCAGTAAACTCCTTGGTCAGAGATGGAATAATAGACACAAGGAGAGTTTCCACAATCCTAATTCTCACTTGCAGGGCCCAGGTTCAGCTTACTGCCACTAAACTGACACATGGACGCCCTGCACAGTGAGAGAGGATTATGCAGGCAGGTCTGAAAGTACAGCCACAAACCTGCTGGGTTCACAGAATAGCAAAAGAACCTCAGCAGGCTAAACGACTGACTCCAGTCTTACTGCTAGGTCTGGATTGGCAGAGTGTAGTACCAAATGCCCAGGCCTATTTGCGGTAAGCAACAACAAAATACAAAGCTACACAGTACTGGCTAACTTTCAGGAACTGACTAACCAACAAAGATTCAGCAGCATCTGCTTAACCTGAGAAGAGGCCTTATAAAGCAGGTGCTGTCCACGCCCCCCTCAGACCTCACAGACTGTGAGCACAAAAACCAGCACCGGATCCCATGCCTGTAACCACTGCACAGCAAAAGACCCGAACCGGAGTATCAGCTGCGCTCAGGTTACTCCGCTAGCACTTGTCTCCCGGTTGCCATGACGACGTGGCAGCACAGGGCAGGAGACCCTAACAGTACCCCCCCTCTGACGAGGGATCAAAGAACCCCTACCACCGGTTTATCGGGGAACTGCGATAAGAAAGAGCGTATAAGTCTGGGGGCATGAAGATCACAACTGCGCACCCACGACCGCTCCTCCGGGCCATACCCCTTCCAGTGCACCAAAAATGACAGCCGGCCCCGAACCATCTTGGAGTCAAGAATCCTTTCAACAACAAACTCCCTCTGGCCACGTATCAGAAGAGGGGAAGGTCTTCCTCTGGAAGAAGGATTACTAATCGCCCGTTTTAAAAGGGAACAATGAAATGTTTTATTGATACCCAAAGAACGGGGCAGATCTAACTGAAATGCCACCGGATTGATAACCCTGGTGATCTTATAAGGGCCGATGAACCGGGGGCCTAACTTATGAGATGGCTGTTTCAACTTCAAATTCTTGGTAGACAACCAGACGAAGTCTCCTAATTTGAAGCTGCAGAGTCTTTTCCGCTTATCA
Organism: Pseudophryne corroboree; assembly: GCF_028390025.1. Lineage (NCBI taxonomy): Eukaryota > Metazoa > Chordata > Amphibia > Anura > Myobatrachidae > Pseudophryne > Pseudophryne corroboree. The sequence goes on from NC_086447.1 coordinate 609,192,524, forward strand.
AAAACCCTTTTGGTCACTAATGACACAGACACAAGGGCTTTCTTCACTTTCCTCCAAATACCTCTAAGGACCGAAACGACAGAGGAACCACCAGGCGTGGAGTCCAGGGGGTCAAAAGAATTGGCCTTAGGATGATGCCCATACACACAAAGGAAGGGAGAGATCCCTGTAGCAGAGTGAGCCGCGTTGTTATAGGCAAACTCCGCCATTGACAGATGAGCAACCCAGTCAGTCTGACACTTGGAGACATAACACCTGAGGAACTGCTCCAAGGTCTGGTTCACCCTTTCAGTCTGCCCATTAGACTGCGGATGGTAGCCTGACGACAAGCTGACAGAAATCTGGAGATCGGAACAAAATGCCCTCCAGAATTTGGCCACAAACTGGGATCCGCGGTCAGAGACCACATCAAGTGGCAACCCGTGGAGGCGCACAACATGCAGCATAAATAATTCAGACAGGCGTCTGGCCGATGGCAGCCCAACCAGTGAAACGAAGTGCGCCATCTTCGAAAACCTGTCAACGACAACCCAGATGGCTGTCATCCCAGAGGATTTGGGCAAGTCCACAACAAAATCCATTGAAATGTGGGTCCATGGCTTAGATGGAATAGAGAGTGGATGTAATGGGCCAACAGGAACCCCTCTAGGAGTCTTATTTCGGGCACAGATGTCACATGCCCGAACCCACTGATCCACATCCTTAGCCACCGAGGGCCACCACACCGCCCTAGATAGCAACTCCCGAGTTCTGGCAATACCCGGGTGACCTGCCGACTTCTTGGCATGGAATTCCAGGAACACTCGCTGTCTTAACCTAGGAGGCACAAACAAAAGACCTACCGGAAGGTCTGGAGGAGCCTGCTCCTGTGCTCTAAGGACTAATGACAAGAGGTCCTGGGTAATGCCCACTTTAATACATGATGGGGACACAATGGGCAACGGCTCCTCGGTGGTCTCCTGGATTGGAGCAAAACTCTGCGAGAGCGCATCAGCCTTGATGTTTTTTGACCCAGGGCGATATGTTATCAAAAAATTAAAGCGAGCAAAAAACAAAGCCCATCGTGCCTGCCTGGCATTGAGACGCTTCGCTGACTCTAAATATGCCAAATTCTTATGGTCGGTGAGAATTGAGACCACAAACTTAGCCCCCTCAAGCCAGTGTCTCCACTCCTCGAGTGCATCCTTAATAGCCAACAATTCCCGGTTACCCACGTCATAATTCATCTCGGCAGGCGAAAATTTACGGGAAAAGTAAGCACAGGGATGAAGGCGATTATCAGACACTCCCATCTGAGAGAGCACTGCCCCAATACCCATCTCAGAGGCATCCACCTCCACCACAAAAGGACGCTCTGGATCTGGGTGTCGCAGCACCTTGGCCGAGACAAATGCCCTTTTGAGACGGGCAAAAGCCGCTTTGGCCTCACGAGACCAGTGAGCAACATCCGCCCCTTTCTTAGTGAGTGCCACCAAGGGCGCCACTATAGACGAAAATCCAGCGATAAATCGTCTATAAAAATTTGCAAAGCCCAGGAAACGCTGAAGCGCCTTCAAACTAGTGGGCTGCACCCAATCCAGGACTGCCTGTACCTTGGAACCCTCCATTTGGAAACCTTCTGGGGAGATAATATATCCTAGAAATGCGATTTGCTGAACTTCAAATTCGCACTTCTCCAGCTTCGCCCCAAGCCGGTGGTCTCTGAGTTTCTGGAGGACTAAGCGTACATGCTTCCGATGTTCCTCCAGGGAATGGGAGAAGATTAGGATGTCATCTAAGTATACAACTAAGAATCTATCCAAATATTCCCTGAGCACATCGTTCATGAAATCCTGGAAGACTGCCGGGGCATTACAGAGCCCAAAAGGCATCACCAAATATTCATAATGCCCTGAGTGGGTATTAAAGGCAGTCTTCCATTCATCCCCCTCTCTTATTCGGATTAGATTGTACGCACCGCGTAGGTCAATCTTAGAAAAAATGGTGGCAGTACGAAGCTGGTCAAACAAGACCGAAATGAGAGGCAGTGGGTATGAGTTTTTAATCATGATACGGTTCAATTCCCTGAAGTCGATGCAGGGTCGCAATGAACCGTCCTTTTTACCCACGAAGAAGAACCCCGACCCAACTGGAGACTGTGAAGGTCTGATAAATCCTTTAGCCAAGTTCTCCTGAATGTACTCTGCCATAGCCTGAGTCTCAGGACGTGACAGGGAGTACAACCTGCTCTTGGGAAGCTTAGCATTCGGCAACAAATCAATGGCACAGTCATAGGGGCGATGGGGAGGTAGTACCTCTGCAACTTTTTTGGAGAACACGTCCGCAAAATCTGCATAACACCCTGGCAATCCTGGCAAACTTAGCTGCGAGAGCCTGACTGGAAGGCTCAAGCAACTCCTGAAACAATCAGTACCCCAACTAAGAATCTCCCCAGAGACCCAGTCAAATTGAGGATTGTGGGCCCTTAACCAGGGTAACCCCAACACCAATGGGGCAAAAGTACAGACAGTCACATAAAAGGACAATTTTTCAGAGTGTGTGGCTCCAATAAACAAAGAAATCTGGCTAGTGCAAGAGGTAATTTTACCCTGGGATAATGGTTCCCCGTTTAACCCACAAATCTCAATTTCCGACGCCAAGGGTACTAAGGAAACAGAGTGTTTCAGGGCGAATTGGCGGTCCATAAAAACTCCGTCGGCCCCACTGTCCACAAAGGCCTCAGTCTTGACAGTTTGACCGAGGATCTTCAAGGTCACCGGAATGATAAAAGTCTTCTTGGGAAATTCTGACTTCTGGCCTGACAGGATATTTCCCATCACCCTCAGGCCCTGAAGTTTTCCGGCTTTTCTGGGCATGATACTACCACATGACCCTTATTCCCACAGTACAAACACAACCCCTGCTGTCTCCTCCGCGTCTTCTCACGCGAGGAGAGGCAGGTAGCCCCAATCTGCATAGGCTCCTCGGAAAATTCCTCAGAGTCTGAGGTTCCCTTGGGAAAGAAGGAAACCTCGGTCTCCCTTTCAAGCCTACGCGCTCTCAGCCGTCTATCCACCCGGATGGATAACTGCATGAGCTGATCCAAGCTATCAGGCAAGGGATATTGTACCAGTTGATCTTTTATCTGGTTAGAAAGACCTCTTCGGTACTGGTGTCTCAGGGCTGGGTCATTCCACTGGGTATCATGGGCCAACCTCCGAAACTCCGTACAGTTAACCTCAACTGGCCTTCGCCCTTGCTTAAGGATCGAAATCTGAGCCTCGGCTGAGGCCGTCTTGTCAGGGTCATCATACAACATGCCCAGTGCCGTAAAAAAAGCATCAACACTTTTAAGCGACGGACAGTCAGGCTGCAACCCATATGCCCAGACCTGTGGGTCTCCTTGTAGCAAGGAAATCACTATGCCCACCCGCTGAATCTCTGACCCAGAAGACTGAGGCCTAAGCTGGAAATATAACTTGCAGCTCTCCTTGAAACAAAAGAACTGCGAGCGATCTCCAGAAAAACGATCCGGAAGATTTACTTTCGGCTCCTTAACCCCTGAAGGTGCTGCTGCTGCGGGAGCTCCGCCAGCGGCCTGGGAGGTGTGCATTTTAATGGACAAATCATTAAATTGACGAGTCAGGACCTGCACCTGATCGACCACCTGTTGCAACGTATTTTGAGGGGTATGCTCCATATTCCCACAAAATTTCAACAGGAGTATTGGGCTGCTGAATATGTTATGCACACCAGTGCCTGCAGGAATGTACTGGTGTTTGAACTGTTATACACACCAGTGCCTGCAGGAATGTACTGGTGTCTGAACAGAGAGGGATGCAAAACAAATGAACTCACAGACAGACTGGGAAATATGACATAACGTACACAGAAGGTGATAGGGTAACAAAACCAACACAGAGTGAACAGAGAAGCCCAGAGGCTAAGAAACTGGGTGTCTCCCTAGTATTAGAAATGCTCAGATGGAAAAAGCAAGATGTTGTGTTTTAATACGTAGAGAACCCGAAATGCTGTTGCTAAGGGCAACAGCAAAACCCTAAAGGGTTACCAACGGGTGTGGCAGTAAACTCCTTGGTCAGAGATGGAATAATAGACACAAGGAGAGTTTCCACAATCCTAATTCTCACTTGCAGGGCCCAGGTTCAGCTTACTGCCACTAAACTGACACATGGACGCCCTGCACAGTGAGAGAGGATTATGCAGGCAGGTCTGAAAGTACAGCCACAAACCTGCTGGGTTCACAGAATAGCAAAAGAACCTCAGCAGGCTAAACGACTGACTCCAGTCTTACTGCTAGGTCTGGATTGGCAGAGTGTAGTACCAAATGCCCAGGCCTATTTTAGTGATGAGCGGATTCGGTTTTACTCGGTTTTACTCGGTTCTCAAAACCGAATCTTATTGGCTATCCAAAACACGTGACATCAGTGAGCCTATAAGATTCGGTTTTGAGAACCGAGTAAAACCGAGTAAAACCGAATCCGCTCATCACTAGCCTATTTGCGGTAAGCAACAACAAAATACAAAGCTACACAGTACTGGCTAACTTTCAGGAACTGACTAACCAACAAAGATTCAGCAGCATCTGCTTAACCTGAGAAGAGGCCTTATAAAGCAGGTGCTGTCCACGCCCCCCTCAGACCTCACAGACTGTGAGCACAAAAACCAGCACCGGATCCCATGCCTGTAACCACTGCACAGCAAAAGACCCGAACCGGAGTATCAGCTGCGCTCAGGTTACTCCGCTAGCACTTGTCTCCCGGTTGCCATGACGACGTGGCAGCACAGGGCAGGAGACCCTAACACCACGGACATGTGGACAAGTGGAGCAGGGCAAACTAAGGACTACACGACTGTGACAGACCACTGGGTAGATGTATTGCCTTTTGCAGCAACAACAGCAGCGGCAGCAGCATCTCACAAATGCCAACTCATTCCTAGGCAGGCTACGCTGTGTATCACGCCTTTCCATAAGAGGCACACTGCTGAGAACCTCTTAGAGAAACTGAGGGGCATCATCTCACAATGGCTTACCCCACTTAGACTCGCCTGGGGATTTGTGATATCGGATAATGCCACCAATATTGTGCGAGCATTACATCTGGGCAAATTCCAGCACATCCCATGATTTGCTCACACAATTAATTTGGTGGTGATTTTTTTTTTTAAATGATAGGGGCGTGCAGGAGATGCTGTTGGTGGGCCAAAAACTGCGGGCCACTTTTGACATTCAGCGACTGCATGCCTAAGACTGGATCACCAGCAAACACTCTTGAACCTGCCCTGCCATCACCTGAAGCAAGAGGTAGTAACAAGGTGGAATTCAACCCTCTATATGCATCAGAAGAAGGACGAGTAGCAAAAGGCCATTCAAGCCTATACATCCACCTATGACAGAGGCAAAGGAGGGGGAATGTACTTGACTCAGTGGAGAATGATTTCCGTGTTGTGCAAGGTTCTCCAACCCTTCGAACTTGCCACACGTGAAGTCAGTTCAGACACTGCCAGCTTGAGTCAGGTCATTCCCCTCATCAGGCTTTGCAGAAGCAGCTGGAGAAATTGAAGGAGGTGCTAAAATGGTGTGATACTTATAAGTATGTGGGACTCGTGGATGGAGCCCTTCATTCCTTTGCCAGGATTCAAGGGTGGTCAATCTGTTGAAATCAGATCATTACATGTTGGCCACCATGCTCGATCCTAGGTTTAAAGCATACGTTGTATCTCTCTTTCCGGCAGACACAAGACTGCAGAGGTGCAAAGATCTGCTGGTGAGAAAATTGTCAGCTCAAGCGGAACGTGACCCATCAATAGCTACTCCTTCATTTTCTCCAGCAACTGGGGCTGCAAGGAAAAAACTAAAATGTCCTAGTTTACCCACTGGCGGTGATACAGGGCAGTCAGGAGCAAGTTTTAACATCTGGTCTGGACTGAAGGAGCTGTCAACAATTACTGACATGTCTACTGTCACTGCATATGATACTGTCACCATTGAAAAAATGGTGGAGGATTATATCGGTGACAGCATCCAAGTAGGCATGTCAGACAGTCCGTATGTATACTGGCAAGAAAAAGAGGCAATTTGGAGGCCCTTGCACAAACTGGCTTTATTTTACCTAAGTTGCCCCTCTTCCAGTGTGTACTCTGAAAGAGTGTTTAGTGCAGCTGGTAACCTTGTCAGTGAACGGCATAGGAAGTTACTTCCACAAAATGTAGAGAAGATTATGTTCATCAAAATGAATTATAAATTCCTCCAGGAAGACCTTTGCCAGCAATTGCCTCCAGAAAGTACACAGGGACCTGTGATGGTGAATTCCAGTGGGTACGAATTAATACTCTGTGAGAATGAGGATGTAAACATTGAAGGGGTGAGGAATCGGAGGATGAGGATGACATCTTGCCTTTGTAGAGCCAGTTTGTGCAAGGAGAAATTAATTGCTTCTTTTTTTGTGGGGGCCCAAACAAACCAATCATTTTAGCCATGGTCATGTGGCAGACCTGTCGCTGAAATGATTGGTTTGTTAAAGTGTGCATGTCCTGTTTATACAACATAAGGGTAGGTGGGAGGGCCCAAGGACAATTCCATCTTGCACATCTTTTCTTTGTCTGCCATATCATTCTGGGGGTGCTCTCCTATATGGGGTGCTTCCCCTCTGCCCTATAAATCAAGGGGTGCTGTCCCTCTGCCATTTAAGTGCAGGGGTGCTGCTGCTTGTCTGCTGTGCAACTAACTAGTTAGCTGGTTGAAGATGTAGTGGAGTACAATTCGGACAATTGTGAGCTATGTGCAGAAGTCAACTGAAAGATGCAGTCTGCAGTCCTGGAGCAAGACTAAAGAGACAGGGGTGCTGTCCTGGGGTACTGTACGGGGGTACTGTCCCTCTGCCATATCAGTCCAGGGGTGCTGCCCCACTGCTGTTTTAGTCGAGGGGTGCTGCTGCCTGTCTGCTGTGCAATTCTCCAGGGGTGCTGCCTATGCTGTATAAGTCCAGGGGTGTTGCCTATCTGCTGTATAATTCCAGGGGTGCTGCCTATCTGCTGTATAAATCCAGAGCCATTGCCATATACTTACAGGGGTGCTGCTGTACTAGATCCTATTTTTAAATTGAAGACTCGAGCAGAATATAAAACAAACATCAACATCACAAACAGATTGTTATGGTGTTTGGAAGCACCTGTATTCTGGAAGCAGACACCAGGTGGTTGGCGCGACCCAGAGCAGAGGCGCGGAGTCTAACACACCGGGGGGTGTTCACCAGGGAACCCCGCAAGGGGATTTGGGCTTCGCTGCCCCTGATGTGCAGGTCACGGCCCTCTGCCTGGGTCACCTGGTATCTGCACAGGAGTCCACAAGGTATAAACAGGATAATTTACCTAGAGAAATGCAGATGGTAAGGCAGGGGTTAATTGCAGAGTGACTGACACAGCAGGGCTAATGGCAGAGGTTTGATGAGAGCTGAACTGGGACACAGAGGGAAACAAACTTGCAGGCTGAAAGTTCTGGATTGCAGTGCTGGAATTTGGCAGGATTCACAGGAGTTTGTTTGGAGTCTGGATTCAGAATTGCAGGTACTGAATGGAGATGAACATGCATAAAGGTCTGTGTGATTAGAGTGCTGTTTGCAAAACTGGACAGGTGCAGGATTACTGAGGCAAGATGCAAGACTGGCTGGAATGGTGCACAGATATCTTGAAGCAGGGATTCCAAGGCAGTAGGACACACTGGATATATTATTGTAGTAGATACAGGTCCAAGATGAACTGGGTGCAGGACTGGCAGGAATACTGGAACCAGTTACCAGGACACAGGAGACTGGGAACTTGCACAGCATGCAATGGAAGTCCAGACTAGAACCTGACACTCTCTGATACTGGACTCTATCACTAGCACGGTGGTATGTGGATACTCCCTAGTTAAAGGGAGACAGACCAATCACATGATAGTCAGGCTGGAGTTGCAGGTAATGAGGTCCAGGTGATCAGTTTGCTAGGAAACGAGAACAACAGAAGGGAGCAGCCGGATCCAGGTGCTAATCAATGCAGAAAGCAGAGCTTACAGATTTGCAGCCGCTGCACACATAACACAGATTTGTGAAAACATATAGCCGCAAAGGTCGAAATAGAAATTCCAAGTTTGACTAAGTGTTTTCTGTTGTGTCTGTGTAAGTTCTCATTGACACAAACAGACATGGAGTCCAGAAGCTGATATCAGCATGTTGCTTCAACTTAACTTAACTGCAAACGAACATAAAGCAATAGACTTTTTCAGCAAGTTGCACAATAGCACTGATCAACAGAAAGTGGTGAAACATGGAACTGTAAGTATAAAACAGAAATGCACAGCAATGTGAATCTGACATAGCCAGATTTCAATATCTAACAGTTCCCTCCTCATGTAGATAAAGTCCTCTTAACCAGTCTTACAAATCCAGTCTTTGTGGCACATGTCTTAGGATAGGAAGGATAGAGGCGGTCCTCATGAATGATCTGTGAACTTGGAGCAGGAGTACTTAAGATGTCTGCGGACTTTACTGTGTCAGTGTTCACTTCAACATTATCATTGGGCTGGAACAACTGTGCAACCACAGACAGGTTATCTGAACAATCCGCTGTGTCTACTGGTGTGGGTAGTGACACCGGAGCTCCTGTAGAAGGTTTTTCTCCATCAAGCGTAGGTGATACATTATCGTCAAGTAGTTAATCCAGGCGTCTGTGCCACAGTACCCACGGCTCAATTTCCACTATATATGACAGTGGGCCTTTACATTGTTTAACTGTTGCAATTACCCACTTCTGTTCCCCACGATAGTTACGGGCCCACGCTGTCTAGCCTACAGACAAAACTCACATTTTGGCACCACCTGAACTTAGAGACTGCTTCAGTTGTCGATCACGTATCCGTACACGACTATCCGGCTTGATCAAATCCAGGCGAGACCTGAGGTTCCTGCCCAGGAACAGCATAGCTGGGGTTTGATTCATTGTGGCATGAACCAAATTCCTGTAGGCAAACAAGAAATTGGAGAGCTTGTTTTAAAGTTTGTATGAAGTGTTCAGCCAGTAATATGATGAATTCCGTTTTTCTTCAGGAAAGTCTGGAACTCTTCAGCGGTAAACTGAGGGCCCTTGTCACTGACCAACTGCTCTGGTACCCCTATTCTGGCAAAAAGATTCCTCACTTCCACAAGTGTGCAGCTGTAGTAGAAGTAAGTGTAAAAACTTCAGTCCATTTGTAACAGGCATCCACCACCACCAGGAACATGGACCCTAGAAATGGTCCCACAAAGTCCACATGTATCTGCTGACATGGAGTGGATGGCCCCTCCCATGGATGCAATGGTGCTGGATCAGGCATATTTTGAACAGATTGGCCAAAACCGAAACATTCTCTGGCCAGATCCTTCTCTGGCCAAATCCTTAACTGCTGATCCAAGCCTGGCGACCACACAAAACTTTGGCAAGTGCCTTCACTTTGATAATGCCCAAATGACTCAAATGGAACTCCTCTAAAACTCTTGCATGCAGCTTGACAGGCACAATGATCCGCAACCCCCAGAGGAGGCAGCCAGTATCAACTGTCAACTCACGCTTCCGATGAAAGTAGGGGGCCAGCTGCCGACGCAAAGGTGCAACCCACCCTTTTTGTATGGCTGTGAGAACTTGAGCCAGGATAGGGTACCGAGCAGTCTCACATCTGATCATACTGGCAGTTATGGGAGGACATTCCACTTGTGTCATTGTGAAAACATTCCACGAATCCTCGGTTGTCTGTGGCAATGGGGCCATCTGTAAAGGCAATCGAGACAACCCGTCTGCATTAGCATGTTATGCAGTCCGCTTGAATTCTATAGTATAGCACTGTCCACCTAAGAACAGAGCCCAGCACTGCATCCTTGCAGCCGCCGTGACAGGAATACCCTTCTGAGGGTTAAAGATGGACAAAAGCGGTTGATGGTCAGTCATGAGTGGGAATTTCTTGCCATATAAATACTGATTGAATCGTTTAACTCCCCAAATGACGCTTAAGGCTTATCTGTCAATCTGTGCATAGTTACGTTCAGCCTTGGTTAATGCCCGAAATGCAAAAGCTATTGGATGCTCCTGTCCATCTGGCATAGTATGTGACATGACAGCTCTAATGCTGTAAGATGAGGCATCACATGCCACTCTAACAGGAAGTGAGGGGTCATAGTGGATTAACACCATGTCTGATGTTATCAAGTCCTTTGCCTTTGTGAAGCATTCTGTAGACCATAGCCATTTCTGACCCTTCTTGAGTAACTGATGTAAAGGATGCAGAACTGTGGCTAAGTTAGGCAAGAATCTGTGGTAATAGTTAATGAACCCTAAGAAGGAGCGAAGCTGGGACACATCATTTGGTGGGGGGAGCCTTTAACACATTTCCACTTTTTCTTGACATTTGTGTAGTCCATTTGCATCAATCGTGTGCCCACAGTATGTGACAAAGGCCATGAAGAACTCTTGGTCCACGGCTCGTTGCCAAAGGGCAGGGGCAGAAGCAATGCCAAATATCAACCGATTGTACCTGTAAAGTCCTTTGTGTGTGTTAATGGTAAGGAACACCTTTGAATCGTCCTCTATCTCCATTTGTAGATATGCATCAGCTAGGTCAAACTTGCTAAACTTCTGTCTTCCAGCCAGATTTGCAAAGATATCTTCAATTTTGGGTAATGGGTAGTGATCTGTTTGCAATACTGGATTTATGGTGACCTTGAAATCCCTGCACAGCCGTACTGTGCCATATTTTTTTTTACAATTGGAATTACTGGAGTTGCCCAATGGCTCCAATCCACCTTGGATATGATTTTCTCACTTTCCAGCCGGTCTATCTCCAGCTCCACCTTCTGTCTGATAGCGTATGATACTGGCCGCGCTTTATGGAACCTGGAAACAACTCCATCTTTGAGCACTAGCTTCCCCTTTATGTGTTGCAAAGTCCCAATGCCTGGTTGAAAAACAGCTGTAGCTTGGTTAAGGACTGTTTTCAGGGACAAAGGCAGGGTGTGTGTGGTGCTCAGGCTTTTGATGACTGACTGACCAATCTAATTGAATTTTTTGTATCCATTCCTGACCCCACAATGCTGGGCCGCCTTTTTGAACGATGTATAAGTCCAGAGTCTCCTGCTGGCCATTATACTGCACAAGTAAGGGCAACACCCTGCATGAAATAATTTTCTCCCCAGTATATGTTTTAAGCAGCACTGAAGTTTTGTTTAATTTAACATTTTTAAAATGGCATTTGTACTCCTGCTGTGACATTACAGAGACTGCTGATCCTGTGTCCAGTTCCATTTTAATAGGGTGGCCTTTTATTTGTGGAGTGACCCAAATTGCTTGCTTGTCACCACCTTTCACTGCAAACACTTCCAAACTGCCCAGACCATTGCTGCTGTCTGAGTCAACCTCATGGTCTTTCAAAACATATGTATTCCTTAATCTACTGTGATTCTTTCTCCCGCCAGTGGCCTCAGCCTGATATGCCTGCGACCAGTAAACACGTTTAATATGCCCCTTTTTGTTACATTTCCTACACAGTTCATGTTTGAACCTACAGTCCCTGGATGAATGAGTGTCTGCGCCACAGCGGTAGCATACTTCTAATGGGGGACCATGTGCATGTAAGGGTGTTGTGTTTGTTGTTGTTCTTACCATTTTGTGAACATGTGAACTTGTGATGCAGACTTGCCAGCTATTTGGAGCTCCATTACATCCTTAGCTGCAGTTTCCATTGATAGTGGCACTTGTACTGCACGTGTAAACGTGAGGTTTGTCTCTGTTAGTAAACGTTTTTGTACACCATACCTCCCAACATTAGGAGAAGCTAAGGAGGAACACAATGGTGCAGCAAAGCCGCGCACATCCGAAAAAGGGGTGTGGCCTATAGAAAAGGGGGCTGCGATCACGAGCCACGTCCCCATTTTTCGTCAGTATAGGGGCATGGCCAGCATTCTGGGAGCTGCTGGCATGCCCCCTGGTCCTCCATCTCTAGTGAATAGACGCTGTGCGGGACTGCCCGCAAAAATCGGGTCAGTTGGAAGGTATGGTACACTCTCTGTTAAAATCCCACGCAGCAGACGGTCTCTCAGGGCATAATTCATGCCATCCCCAAATTGACAGTGCTCAGAAAGTCTTTTTAATTCTGCCACACATGCAGCCACTGATTCTTCCTCCTCTTGGTTCTGTTTATGAAATCTGAACCGTTCTGCTATCAGGAGAGGCTTAGGGGACAGGTGTTCTTGTAAAATCTTAACAATATCTGCATAAGACTTAGTAGCAGGTTTCATAGGAGACGTTAAATTGCGGAGCAGACCATAGGCTTTTCCTCCCAGCACACTTAATAGTACTGTTTCAGCCTTTCAGTATAGAGGAGCCAGTCATTTTTTTCAATGTCAAAGTCACTTAAGGTGCCTATATGTAGAGCCATGGCAGTGGGTTCTTACCAGTGCTTGCAGCGGAACAGAGTGCATGGTGATTCCTTCACAAACACTGGCACTTCTTTATGGTTCAGCAGATGTCACCTAGGTTCAGAAGCCACTCATCGCCAGTTGTTGTGTCTGTGTAAGTGCTTATTGACACAACAGACATGGAGACCAGAAGCTGATATCAGATGATATCAGCATACTGCTTCAACTTTACTTTTGCAGCAAGCTGCACAATAGCACTGTACAACATGGTGAAACATGGAACTGCAAGTGTAAAACAGAAATGCACAGCAATGTGAATCTGACATAGCCAGATTCCAATATCTAACATTTTCCAATAAACATACAACTCCGAGTACAAAATGGGGAGACACCACATTTGTGGCCAAAGTCATTCAGAAGAAACAGAATCATTATCCAGCAGAACGTGACATGGCAACATCTCCTACTTAATTTTCTCTAGCAACTGATGGAGAAAACCAGATTTTCCAAACACAACTATGTTTATCTGTCTGCCATATAGATATATCTTCTAGTGTGCACACTGTGTACCCAGCATTAGAGAGAGGATCTTCTCAATTATTTCATGTTAGGGACTCAAATGAATGGCTCCAATTAGTCAGCCTTAATTTTGATTTATTAATGTTCCACAGTTTGGGATTATTTACAAGATGCGCATTTGTTGTACAGGGTTCTTTTCCTGTATTTTGTAAATGTTTTCTACTGAATAGTTGTACAATGTAAGGGCTGCGTAGGGTTATCACTAGAGATGAGCGGGTTCGGTTCCTCGGAATCCGAACCCCCCCGAACTTCAGCCTTTTTACACGGGTCCGAGGCAGGTTCGAACCTTCCCGCCTTGCTCGGCTAACCCGAGCGTGCCCGAACGTCATCATCCCGCTGTCGGATTCTCGCGAGGCTCGGATTCTATCGCGAGACTCGGATTCTATATAAGGAGCCGCGCGTCGCCGCCATTTTCACACGTGCATTGAGATTGATAGGGAGAGGACGTGGCTGGCGTCCTCTCCGTTTATAGAGAAGAGAGTAGAGAGTTAATAGAGACACTATTTAGTATTTACTAATTTTGGGGAGCATATTAGGACTGGAGTACTACTACTTGCTGATAGTGTGACCATTGACCACCAGTTTAATTAATCCGTTCTCTGCCTGAAAAAAAACGATACACAGTGTGACACAGTCACATACCATATCTGTGCTCAGCCTCAGTGTGCTGCATCATCATATGTAATACTGTATATCTGACTGTGCTGAGTGCTCACTGCTCACACAGCTTAATTGTGGGGGAGACTGGGGAGCAGTTAGAGCAGGAGTACATAAATAATATATTTTAAGTACAGTGCACACTTTTGCTGCCAGAGTGCCACACTGCCAGTGTGACTGACCAGTGACCACACTGACCACCAGTATATTGTGATTGTCTGCTTAGGACGGAGTACTACTTGCTGATAGTGTGACCAGTGACCACCACCAGTTTAATTAATCCGTTCTCTGCCTGAAAAAAAAACGATACACAGTGTGACACAGTCACATACCATATCTGTGCTCAGCCCAGTGTGCTGCATCATATGTAATACTGTATATCATTATCTGACTGTGCTGAGTGCTCACTGCTCACACAGCTTAATTGTGGGGGAGACTGGGGAGCAGTTATAGCAGGAGTACATATTTTAAGTACAGTGCACACTTTTGCTGCCAGAGTGCCACTGCCAGTGTGACTGACCAGTGACCACTGACCACCAGTATATTGTGATTGTCTGCTGACCACCAGTATATTGTGATTGTCTGCCTGAAAAAGTTAAACACTCGTCGTGTGGTGTTTTTATAAACGCATTCTGCAGACAGTGTCCACTGTCCAGCAGGTCCGTCATTACATAATATATACCTGTCCGGCTGCAGTACTAGTGTGATATATATATATATTTTAATTTTATCTCATTATCATCCAGTCTATATTAGCAGCAGACACCGTACGGTAGTCCACGGCTGTAGCTACCTCTGTGTCGGCAGTCGCTCGTCCATCCATAATTGTATACCACCTACCCGTGGTTTTTTTTTCTATCTTCTTGATACTAGTAGCTTACTTTAGGAGTCTGCAGTGCTGACAGACAGTGTCCAGCAGGTCCGTCATTACATAATATATATACCTGTCCGGCTGCAGTACTAGTGTGATATATATATATATATATATTTTAATTTTATCTCATTATCATCCAGTCTATATTAGCAGCAGACACAGTACGGTAGTCCACGGCTGTAGCTACCTGTGTGTCGGCAGTCGCTCGTCCATCCATAATTGTATACCACCTACCCGTGGGTTTTTTTTCTATCTTCTTGATACTAGTAGCTTACTTTAGGAGTCTGCAGTGCTGACAGACAGTGTCCAGCAGGTCCGTCATTACATAATATATATACCTGTCCGGCTGCAGTACTAGTGTGATATATATATATATTTTAATTTTATCTCATTATCATCCAGTCTATATTAGCAGCAGACACAGTACGGTAGTCCACGGCTGTAGCTACCTCTGTGTCGGCAGTCGCTCGTCCATCCATAATTGTATACCACCTACCCGTGGTTTTTTTTTCTATCTTCTTGATACTAGTAGCTTACTTTAGGAGTCTGCAGTGCTGACAGACAGTGTCCAGCAGGTCCGTCATTACATAATATATATACCTGTCCGGCTGCAGTACTAGTGTGATATATATATATATATTTTATTTTTATCTCATTATCATCCAGTCTATATTAGCAGCAGACACAGTACGGTAGTCCACGGCTGTAGCTACCTCTGTGTCGGCAGTCGCTCGTCCATCCATAATTGTATACCACCTACCCGTGGTTTTTTTTTCTATTTTCTTGATACTAGTAGCTTACTTTAGGAGTCTGCAGTGCTGACAGACAGTGTCCAGCAGGTCCGTCATTACATAATATATACCTGTCCGGCTGCAGTACTAGTGTGATATATATATATTTTATTTTTATCTCATTATCATCCAGTCTATATTAGCAGCAGACACAGTACGGTAGTCCACGGCTGTAGCTACCTCTGTGTCGGCAGTCGCTCGTCCATCCATAATTGTATACCACCTACCCGTGGTTTTTTTTCTATCTTCTTGATACTAGTAGCTTACTTTAGGAGTCTGCAGTGCTGACAGACAGTGTCCAGCAGGTCCGTCATTACATAATATATATACCTGTCCGGCTGCAGTACTAGTGTGATATATATATATATATTTTAATTTTATCTCATTATCATCCAGTCTATATTAGCAGCAGACACAGTACGGTAGTCCACGGCTGTAGCTACCTCTGTGTCGGCAGTCGCTCGTCCATCCATAATTGTATACCACCTACCCGTGGTTTTTTTTCTATCTTCTTGATACTAGCAGCTTACTTTAGGAGTCTGCAGTGCTGACAGACAGTGTCCAGCAGGTCCGTCATTACATAATATATATACCTGTCCGGCTGCAGTACTAGTGTGATATATATATATATATATATATTTTATTTTATCTCATTATCATCCAGTCTATATTAGCAGCAGACACAGTACGGTAGTCCACGGCTGTAGCTACCTCTGTGTCGGCAGTCGCTCGTCCATCCATAATTGTATACCACCTACCCGTGTTTTTTTTTCTATCTTCTTGATACTAGTAGCTTACTTTAGGAGTCGGCAGTGCTGACAGACAGTGCCCAGCAGGTCCGTCATTACATAATATATATACCTGTCCGGATGCAGTACTAGTGTGATATATATATATATTTTATTTTTATCTCATTATCATCCAGTCTATATTAGCAGCAGACACAGTACGGTAGTCCACGGCTGTAGCTACCTCTGTGTCGGCAGTCGCTCGTCCATCCATAAGTATACTAGTATCCATCCATCTCCATTGTTTACCTGAGGTGCCTTTTAGTTGTGCCTATTAAAATATGGAGAACAAAAATGTTGAGGTTCCAAAAATAGGGAAAGATCAAGATCGACTTCCACCTCGTGCTGAAGCTGCTGCCACTAGTCATGGCCGAGACGATGAAATTCCATCAACGTCGTCTGCCAAGGCCGATGCCCAATGTCATAGTACAGAGCATGTAAAATCCAAAACACCAAATATCAGTAAAAAAAGGACTCAAAAATCTAAAATAAAATTGTCGGAGGAGAAGCGTAAACTTGCCAATATGCCATTTACCACACGGAGTGGCAAGGAACGGCTGAGGCCCTGGCCTATGTTCATGGCTAGTGGTTCAGCTTCACATGAGGATGGAAGCACTCAGCCTCTCGCTAGAAAAATGAAAAGACTCAAGCTGGCAAAAGCACAGCAAAGAACTGTGCGTTCTTCAAAATCCCAAATCCACAAGGAGAGTCCAATTGTGTCAGTTGCGATGCCTGACCTTCCCAACACTGGACGTGAAGAGCATGCGCCTTCCACCATTTGCACGCCCCCTGCAAGTGCTGGAAGGAGCACCCGCAGTCCAGTTCCTGATAGTCAGATTGAAGATGTCAGTGTTGAAGTACACCAGGATGAGGAGGATATGGGTGTTGCTGGCGCTGGGGAGGAAATTGACAAGGAGGATTCTGATGGTGAGGTGGTTTGTTTAAGTCAGGCACCCGGGGAGACACCTGTTGTCCGTGGGAGGAATAGGGCCATTGACATGCCTGGTGAAAATACCAAAAAAATCAGCTCTTCGGTGTGGAAGTATTTCAACAGAAATGCGGACAACATTTGTCAAGCCGTGTGTTGCCTTTGTCAAGCTGTAATAAGTAGGGGTAAGGACGTTAACCACCTCGGAACATCCTCCCTTATAAGTCACCTGCAGCGCATTCATAATAAGTCAGTGACAAGTTCAAAAACTTTGGGCGACAGCGGAAGCAGTCCACTGACCAGTAAATCCCTTCCTCTTGTAACCAAGCTCACGCAAACCACCCCACCAACTCCCTCAGTGTCAATTTCCTCCTTCCCCAGGAATGCCAATAGTCCTGCAGGCCATGTCACTGGCAATTCTGACGAGTCCTCTCCTGCCTGGGATTCCTCCGATGCATCCTTGCGTGTAACGCCTACTGCTGCTGGCGCTGCTGTTGTTGCTGCTGGGAGTCGATGGTCATCCCAGAGGGGAAGTCGTAAGACCACTTTTACTACTTCCACCAAGCAATTGACTGTCCAACAGTCCTTTGCGAGGAAGATGAAATATCACAGCAGTCATCCTGCTGCAAAGCGGATAACTGAGGCCTTGGCATCCTGGGTGGTGAGAAACGTGGTTCCGGTATCCATCATTACTGCAGAGCCAACTAGAGACTTGTTGGAGGTACTGTATCCCCGGTACCAAATACCATCTAGGTTCCATTTCTCTAGGCAGGCGATACCGAAAATGTACACAGACCTCAGAAAAAGAGTCACCAGTGTCCTAAAAAATGCAGCTGTACCCAATGTCCACTTAACCACGGACATGTGGACAAGTGGAGCAGGGCAGGGTCAGGACTATATGACTGTGACAGCCCACTGGGTAGATGTATGGACTCCCGCCGCAAGAACAGCAGCGGCGGCACCAGTAGCAGCATCTCGCAAACGCCAACTCTTTCCTAGGCAGGCTACGCTTTGTATCACCGGTTTCCAGAATACGCACACAGCTGAAAACCTCTTACGGCAACTGAGGAAGATCATCGCGGAATGGCTTACCCCAATTGGACTCTCCTGTGGATTTGTGGCATCGGACAACGCCAGCAATATTGTGTGTGCATTAAATATGGGCAAATTCCAGCACATCCCATGTTTTGCACATACCTTGAATTTGGTGGTGCAGAATTATTTAAAAAACGAGAGGGGCATGCAAGAGATGCTGTCGGTGGCCAGAAGAATTGCGGGACACTTTCGGCGTACAGGCACCATGTACAGAAGACTGGAGCACCACCAAAAACGCCTGAACCTGCCCTGCCATCATCTGAAGCAAGAAGTGGTAACGAGGTGGAATTCAACCCTATATATGCTTCAGAGGTTGGAGGAGCAGCAAAAGGCCATTCAAGCCTATACAATTGAGCACGATATAGGAGGTGGAATGCACCTGTCTCAAGCGCAGTGGAGAATGATTTCAACGTTGTGCAAGGTTCTGCTGCCCTTTGAACTTGCCACACGTGAAGTCAGTTCAGACACTGCCAGCCTGAGTCAGGTCATTCCCCTCATCAGGCTTTTGCAGAAGAAGCAGGAGACATTGAAGGAGGAGCTAACACAGAGCGATTCCGCTAGGCATGTGGGACTTGTGGATGGAGCCCTTAATTCGCTTAACAAGGATTCACGGGTGGTCAATCTGTTGAAATCAGAGCACTACATTTTGGCCACCGTGCTCGATCCTAGATTTAAAACCTACCTTGGATCTCTCTTTCCGGCAGACACAAGTCTGCTGGGGTTCAAAGACCTGCTGGTGAGAAAATTGTCAAGTCAAGCGGAACGCGACCTGTCAACATCTCCTCCTTCACATTCTCCCGCAACTGGGGGTGCGAGGAAAAGGCTCAGAATTCCGAGCCCACCCGCTGGCGGTGATGCAGGGCAGTCTGGAGCGACTGCTGATGCTGACATCTGGTCCGGACTGAAGGACCTGCCAACGATTACGGACATGTCGTCTACTGGCACTGCATATGATTCTCTCCCCATTGAAAGAATGGTGGAGGATTATATGAGTGACCGCATCCAAGTAGGCACGTCAGACAGTCCGTACTTATACTGGCAGGAAAAAGAGGCAATTTGGAGGCCCTTGCACAAACTGGCTTTATTCTACCTAAGTTGCCCTCCCACAAGTGTGTACTCCGAAAGAGTGTTTAGTGCCGCCGCTCACCTTGTCAGCAATCGGCGTACGAGGTTACTTCCAGAAAATGTGGAGAAGATGATGTTCATTAAAATGAATTATAATCAATTCCTCCGTGGAGACATTGACCAGCAGCAATTGCCTCCACAAAGTACACAGGGAGCTGAGATGGTGGATTCCAGTGGGGACGAATTGATAATCTGTGAGGAGGGGGATGTACACGGTGATATATCGGAGGATGATGATGAGGTGGACATCTTGCCTCTGTAGAGCCAGTTTGTGCAAGGAGAGATTAATTGCTTCTTTTTTGGTGGGGGTCCAAACCAACCCGCCATTTCAGTCACAGTTGTGTGGCAGACCCTGTCACTGAAATGATGGGTTGGTTAAAGTGTGCATGTCCTGTTTATACAACATAAGGGTGGGTGGGAGGGCCCAAGGACAATTCCATCTTGCACCTCTTTTTTCTTTCATTTTTCTTTGCGTCATGTGCTGTTTGGGGAGTGTTTTTTGGAAGGGCCATCCTGCGTGACACTGCAGTGCCACTCCTAGATGGGCCAGGTGTTTGTGTCGGCCACTAGGGTCGCTTAGCTTACTCACACAGCTACCTCATTGCGCCTCTTTTTTTCTTTGCGTCATGTGCTGTTTGGGGAGTGTTTTTTGGAAGGGCCATCCTGCGTGACACTGCAGTGCCACTCCTAGATGGGCCAGGTGTTTGTGTCGGCCACTAGGGTCGCTTAGCTTACTCACACAGCTACCTCATTGCGCCTCTTTTTTTCTTTGCGTCATGTGCTGTTTGGGGAGTGTTTTTTGGAAGGGCCATCCTGCGTGACACTGCAGTGCCACTCCTAGATGGGCCAGGTGTTTGTGTCGGCCACTAGGGTCGCTTAGCTTACTCACACAGCTACCTCATTGCGCCTCTTTTTTTCTTTGCGTCATGTGCTGTTTGGGGAGTGTTTTTTGGAAGGGCCATCCTGCGTGACACTGCAGTGCCACTCCTAGATGGGCCAGGTGTTTGTGTCGGCCACTAGGGTCGCTTAGCTTAATCACACAGCTACCTCATTGCGCCTCTTTTTTTCTTTGCGTCATGTGCTGTTTGGGGAGTGTTTTTTGGAAGGGCCATCCTGCGTGACACTGCAGTGCCACTCCTAGATGGGCCAGGTGTTTGTGTCGGCCACTAGGGTCGCTTAGCTTACTCACACAGCTACCTCATTGCGCCTCTTTTTTTCTTTGCGTCATGTGCTGTTTGGGGAGTGTTTTTTGGAAGGGCCATCCTGCGTGACACTGCAGTGCCACTCCTAGATGGGCCAGGTGTTTGTGTCGGCCACTAGGGTCGCTTATCTTACTCACACAGCTACCTCATTGCGCCTCTTTTCTTCTTTGCGTCATGTGCTGTTTGGGGAGTGTTTTTTGGAAGGGCCATCCTGCGTGACACTGCAGTGACACTCCTAGATGGGCCAGGTGTTTGTGTCGGCCACTAGGGTCGCTTAGCTTACTCACACAGCTACCTCATTGCGCCTCTTTTTTTCTTTGCGTCATGTGCTGTTTGGGGAGTGTTTTTTGGAAGGGCCATCCTGCGTGACACTGCAGTGACACTCCTAGATGGGCCAGGTGTTTGTGTCGGCCACTAGGGTCGCTTAGCTTACTCACACAGCTACCTCATTGCGCCTCTTTTTTCCTTTGCGTCATGTGCTGTTTGGGGAGTGTTTTTTGGAAGGGCCATCCTGCGTGACACTGCAGTGCCACTCCTAGATGGGCCAGGTGTTTGTGTCGGCCACTAGGGTCGCTTAGCTTACTCACACAGCTACCTCATTGCGCCTCTTTTCTTCTTTGCGTCATGTGCTGTTTGGGGAGTGTTTTTTGGAAGGGCCATCCTGCGTGACACTGCAGTGCCACTCCTAGATGGGCCAGGTGTTTGTGTCGGCCACTAGGGTCGCTTAGCTTACTCACACAGCTACCTCATTGCGCCTCTTTTTTTCTTTGCGTCATGTGCTGTTTGGGGAGTGTTTTTTGGAAGGGCCATCCTGCGTGACACTGCAGTGCCACTCCTAGATGGGCCAGGTGTTTGTGTCGGCCACTAGGGTCGCTTAGCTTACTCACACAGCTACCTCATTGCGCCTCTTTTTTTCTTTGCGTCATGTGCTGTTTGGGGGGTGTTTTTTGGAAGGGCCATCCTGCGTGACACTGCAGTGCCACTCCTAGATGGGCCAGGTGTTTGTGTCGGCCACTTGGGTCGCTTAGCTTAGTCATCCAGCGACCTCGGTGCAAATTTTAGGACTAAAAATAATATTGTGAGGTGTGAGGTGTTCAGAATAGACTGAAAATGAGTGGAAATTATGGTTTTTGAGGTTAATAATACTTTGGGATCAAAATGACCCCCAAATTCTATGATTTAAGTTGTTTTTTAGGGTTTTTTGAAAAAAAAACACCCGAATCCAAAACACACCCGAATCCTGTCAAAACAAATTCGGTGAGGTTTTGCCAAAACGTGGTCGAACCCAAAACACGGCCGCGGAACCGAACCCAAAACCAAAACACAAAACCCGAAAAATTTCAAGTGCACATCTCTAGTTATCACAAGACCTTGCGGTGTTAGAATGGAGTTTCAGTGATCTTGCATTACAAAAAAAAATCTCAGCTTTCCATTGCACTGCAGCACTAGATGGGCCAGAAGCTCCTGTGATGTGCAAACAGTTACTGAAAAAGAGCCCAGTGGAGTCTCATGGTGGCTTACAGGCAGGAAGCTGTCTGGCTTGCCAGGCTGATGCATGCTGGTGGCACAGAGGTTAGCATTGCTTCCTCCCACAGTCCTACTTGCATTATGAAATGAGTTTGGGCTGTAGAGTGGTAAACTCCACTAGGGCAGGGGCTAAATAACAAAAAAATCACTGCACAGACCTGCCTAGTACTGTATTGAACCCACCCGAACTCAACATACCCACAGGGGTAGGGGCTGAATAACAAAAAAATCACTGCACGGTCCTGCTTAGTACTGTACCAAACATACCTGAACTCAACTTACCCGATCCAGGGCTGCTGTGGGGGCTCACAAGCGGCTGCTAAAACATCTCAGGGGCTGCTTTATTTAAAAATAAAACATGAATAAAATAAACAAGACACACAGGTATGCTCACATGCATGTAACTGGGACACACCGGTATGCTCACATGCATGTAACTGGGACACACCGGTATGCTCACATGCATGTAACTGGGACACACAGGTATGCTCACATGCATGTAACTGGGAGCTATGAAAATGAAAATAAGGCATCTGCCACAAAATATGTAAATAGAAAATTTGAAATGCAACTAAAAATGGGAAAAAAAGAAACCCACGAGATTTTACAAAATAAGTCTCCAGACTCCATGGAGGGTAAAATATCCAATCTTGATCCTGTGGTATACACCAGTTTATTTGCATCCCAGCATTAAATCTGAGCTTATCGTAATCCCTGAAAGTAGAGAAGGGGGTACAAATTCGGAGGCTTTGGCCACTAGTTTTTCAGTTTGTCCAGTAATGTGGTAATTATATATTTGCTTGTTTGAAGTACTTTCCATTCCACACCAGGAGTGGAGGTGAAAGCCTGTGTGTTGTTCCTGATTGCGTGTGCCTCTCTAATTTTTAATCACCTTCTTGACACTGTCCTCTTCCTCTTGCCTCTTCTCATAATGTGAAAAGTCATCAAATATGGAGGTGGTATGTTTGTAGCTAGCTATGATTCAGAGAACTTGGCAGCTTTTTCCAGGGGGAACACCTCTTGCTGAAATGATGGGTTTATTAAACTGTGCATGTCCTGTTTAAATAACATAAGGGTGGGAGGGCCCAAGGACAATTCCATCTTGCACCTCTTTTTTTTCTTTGCATTATGTGGTATTTGGGGCCTAGTTTTTAAAACTGCCATCCTGTCTGCCACTGCAGTGCCACTCCTAGATGGGCCTTGTGTTTGTGCGGCCCACTTGTGTTGCTTATCTTAGTCATCCAGCTATCTCGGTGCAACCTTTTGCCTTAAAAACAATATTGTGAGGTGTTCAAAATAGACTGGAAATGAGTGGAAATTAATGTTATTGAGGTTAATAATCCTGTAGGAACAAAAAAAAAACAACAACAAATTTTGTGATTTTAGCTGTTTTTATGTGTTGTTTTTTATAAAAAAAACCAGACTCAAAACCAAAACCCAAAAGGATGGTTTGGCAAAACACGAAAGGAGATCCAGATCCAAAAACAAAACAC
Organism: Pseudophryne corroboree; assembly: GCF_028390025.1. Lineage (NCBI taxonomy): Eukaryota > Metazoa > Chordata > Amphibia > Anura > Myobatrachidae > Pseudophryne > Pseudophryne corroboree. Next base: position 609,216,002 of record NC_086447.1, read on the forward strand.
AAAACCTGGAAAGTGTCCAGTGAACAGTTCTCAAAACAGCATATGGTTACAGCAGTACAGTAGCACATCAACATAGTTCTTATCAGCACAGGATTATGTCAACCCTGCAGTCCTACTGTTTCTGCTCTGCTAAACCTGTGACATCCAGATGCTCCATATTAACTTCGTGTGGATCTATGTTGCCCTTGTCACTATATATATACATATATATATATACGATGTAGATGTTCGTGGTGACTGAAGCCACAGTCCACTGACCCCCTCACCACAGAAACAGGCGGCACTCCACGGATTTGTTGTGAGAAAAAAAAATTATGAGACAAACTGCATGACGAGTCCAACGTTTCAACACCGCGATGTGTGTTTTTGTCAAGGACACATGGTGAAAACAAACGTGTGTACAATGTTCTTACCTTAAATGCTCCTCTAATGTCAGTGCAGACGCAGGTGCGGCGGGCGGGAGAGACGTCGGCGGCTCCGGCATCGGGCGGCTGAAAATGACGTCACCGTTGCTAGGCTACCAGAGCGTATCAACGCCCGGCATCGCGTCACTGCACTGAAAAGAGAGAACAAGTGATACAAAAAGTGAAACAGTGATACGATAAACTTGTAGGAGGAAACAAAATAACATTTCCAGCAAATGTAAGTGAAAAGATGATAAAATGACTGAGCGATCGTGTATTGGGAGTTAAAACTAGACATTATTGGATTTATCTATATAAGAATACTGTTCTATATAGTATGTGTTGCTATAAAACCTGATGACAAAAACCACAGGCTACACGCTACTGCAAATAACTCATTTAGACGAATATCATTTGCTAAAGAGAAAAGGCATGCACTGAACTAGCCAATGTAGTATTATTTAAAGAAAAACGCTCCATGTTAATTTTTCATTTAGTCCCTGGGGGGCAACAGAATTCAATAGCGAAATCCATCGCATTTCTCGTTGAGACAGCAATTTCTGTCTGTCCCCACCACGGTTGAGTATAGGGACATGGTCCACAATCTGGTACTTCAAGCTTGAAAGGGGATGTCCAAGTTGTTTGAAGTGTCGAGCGACGGGCTGATCGTTGTCCTTGCCTTCAATGGCAGCTTTAATGGCTGATCGATGAAGCGCCATGCGTTCTTTGAATGTCCTAATCGTTTGGCCAACATACAATAATCCGCACGGACAGATGATGATGTAAATGACATACTGAGAACTGCAGGTTAAGAAATGATGTATCATGTATTTTTTGCCCGTAAGTGGATGTTGAAAATAAGAGCCAGCAATAAGATAATTGCATGTGGTGCATGAGGGGCATTTGTAGCACCCTTTGCGGGTCGATGTTCTGATTTTAGGAGAAACATCTGTATGGACCAGAATGTCACGTAGATTGCGTCCACGCTTATAACTAGCCATCACAGATTTTTTGTGAAAACATGGCAATGTGATTATGTAATTTACATCTTGAAATGCCCGTGTGGGCTCTGTTACGTTGGATTGACCACCCGTCAGTTTCGGGATTGAATGGCCAACCATCGGTCTTCAATCCACACGGCCTTACTCTCTGGCCATACGGACAAGCCTGTAGCGCGTCATTTCGTGTCTGCTAGACATCAAGTGGTGACACTGAAATGCAAGCTTATCGATTGGGTTCCACCACCTCTATTAGGTGGAGATAGAACCCGGATGCTTAAACAGAAAGAAAGCTTCTGGATACATAAACTTGACACGGTAGCCCCAAGGGCCTCAATGAGGCTAATCCCTTAAATGTATTCTTATAACTGTTAATGTCCAAATGTATCCTTATAATGAGTCTACAGTGTCCTTTTCAATAGGGCCCCCGGACTGTAGTTATAGTGTGGTTATTTTTAGGGTACCTGTGCAACTCCATATATTACAGTTGTCATATTAAATGAATATCTGTACATACAGTTTTCTGTATAATGTCTTTAATATTATTCATGTGTTGTTTATCTGTTTTATTTTTATTTTTTTTGTTTTACTTTTTCCGGAGCCACCCAGGTCCTTGGGAGAATTTCAGTGGGATCCACTGCTTTTTATCCCCCATGGTGATAGTTCATAGACAGATGTACTTTATTAATAGGTGTTATGCTTTTATGCCTTATTGAAAAGAAATGATGAATATAATTAAATACAGCCTATGTACACTATGAGGGATTTTTCGCTACTGGGTTTCACTGATATTTAACAATTGTCTCTAGTTGCCTTATTGGTATGCCTTTGTCCAATATAACTCACTCTAATATACTCTGTTGGTTTATTAGCATATTCCCCTCCCATCTATGCTTAGTAGATGGTGCCGTCACTTCCGGTCAGGTCGACTTGACTATTGACCGAATGTGGCTAGCTACATTGTTGCTGTTTTGGCTCTCACCCATGTGCTGGGATGTTTCTTGGCACCCGTTTTTTGAGTTCAGTTTTGTCTTTTTCACTTTATGAGAGCCCCTGCGGCTTGGCCGAGTGGCATCCGTGGACTTCCGGCCCGTGGAACGCATCCATTTCCGGTCACTGGAACGCGGAAGTGGCGTTGCCAGCGGCCGCGAATGCAGCCAATATTGTACTTTTGAGCTACATGTGATGATTTTGGCCCCTGAAATCAGTAGCGCTGGGTATATCTAATGGTTTGATATCTAAGTAACACTCTTTTTTCTTATGGGGTTAACGTTTAGCACACATATAGTTACATCTCAGGGTTAAGTGGCATTTCCTGTCCCATTGTGTTAAATAGCATGCAGCTGCTGATGTGCAGTATGCAGCTATCATCAGATACTAAACAGCAGAGTGGTGAGTGGACTGGCCGGTGTGGACCCCAATGGTAGGAATATCTTATCTAGTTTGGATTATTTTATATATCGTGTTTGTGTTTTAAATTGCAGACCTTGCTGCTGAAAACTATATGGCCTTTGCTGATTGATCTGTAGCTGCCTAGTGTTACTTTTTAATTATCCAGGTATGACTTCTATATGGTATATTGGGTCCTATTATACACTGGTGAGGGTCAGTGTTTTAATAAGCTTTCCAATTTTCTTTTATAGTAGTCCTGTGTTCCAGGGTTCCGGTATGAAAGATAGATAGTGTCTAGTTAGACAGTCAATAGATAGACACCATATGTTAGAAGGACATTAGGTCGACAGGGTCAAAAGGTCGACAGGGTCAAAAGGTCGACATGGAAAAGGTCGACAAGTCAATAGGTCGACAGGGTCAAAAGGTCGACATGAAAATGGTCGGCATGAAAAAGGTAGACACCATGTTTTTTGCATTTTTGTGGTTTGTGTGGATAGTTTTGTCATCTGGGACCCCCAATTGTAGAAAGGCATACCCTCGCGGGGCTCGCTTCGCTCGCCACGCTTCCGGCACGGTGGCTCGCTGCGCTCGCCACAAGGTTTATAACCAACTCTATGCCGACATGGATAGAGAAAGTATGAAATAATCCAAAAACATGTTACATAAAAAAAAACATTTGTCTATCTTTTTTATGTCGACCAGTTTCATGTCGACCTTTTGACCATGTCGACCTTTTGACCCTGTCGACCTAATGTCTGTCTAATATATGGTGTCTATCTATTGACTGTCGAACTAGACACTGTCTATCTATCAAACGGATAGGGTGTTCCAGGAGCTATCATTTGACTCATTGGCCAGTATTTACTAAGAATCCGAGTTTGTCCGATTTGTGTTTTTTTTTCTAAGTCCCAATCCGGGAATTCACTAAGCACCAATCTCGGCAGTGTTTGGACTATTCGTAATGGTTTGAATGACAACGTTCAGAAATACGAATTAATAGACCATCGGTCAAACGCGGCTGTTATTTCATAGCATACGGGCATTCACTATTCATTCGTATTTGGGTGTTAGTTTCTGAGTGCTCAAGTGCGGGTCTGTTTTTTTCCCGATTCGTTAAAAAAAGCAGCAATAAAATAGACCTGCTTTTTCCAGCCGAGTTTGGATAACCATGCACAGATCAGTGAGATCTGTGCATGGTTATCTATGGGAAAGGGTCTGCTTAGTGTAAAATCTGAAAAAAAAATTGTGTGGGGTCCCCCCTCCTAAGCATAACCAGCCTCGGGCTCTTTGAGCCGGTCTTGGTTAAAAAAATATGGGGTAAAAAATGACAGGGGTTCCCCCATATTTAATCAACCAGCACCGGGCTCTGCACCTGGTCCTGGTTCCAAAAATACGGGGGACAAAAAGCGTAGGGGTCCCCCATATTTTTGAAACCAGCACCGGGCTCCACTAGCTGGGGAGATAATGCCACAGCCGGGGGACACTTTGATATCGGTCCCTGCGGCTGTGCCATTAAAACCCCAACTAGTCACCCCTGGCCGGAGTACCCTGGAGGAGTGGGGACCCCTTCCATCAAGGGGTCCCCCCCCTCCAGCCACCCAAGGGCCAGGGGTGAAGCCCGAGGCTGTCCCCCCCATCCAAGGGCGGCGGATGGGGGGCTGATAGCCTTGTGAGAAATTGTGAATATTGTTTTTAGTAGCAGTACTACAAGTCCCAGCAAGCCTCCCCCGCATGCTGGTACTTGGAGAACCACAAGTACCAGCATGCGGTGGAAAACCGGGCCCGCTGGTACCTGTAGTACTACTACTAAAAAAATACCCCAATAAAAACAGGACACACACAACGTGACAGTACAACTTTATTACATACATGCACACCAACATGCACACATACTTACCTATGTTCCCACGAGGCTCTGTCCTCTTCTCCATGTAGAATCCTAGGGGTACCTGTGAAAAAAATTATACTCACATAATCCAGTGTACCTTCTGTTCTTTGTATAATCCACGTACTTGGCAAAATAATAAAACGGAAACCCGAGCACGCACTGAAAGGGGCCCCATGTTTACACATGGGACCCCTTTCCCCGACTGCCAGGACCTCCCCTGACTCCTGTCAAAGAGGGTCCCTTCAGCCAATCAGGGAGCGCCACGTCGTGGCACTCTCCTGATTGGCTGTGTGCTCCTGTAGTGTCTGTCAGGCAGCACACGGCACAGATACAATGTAGCGCCTTTGCGCTCCATTGTAGCCAATGGTGGGAACTTTGCGGTCAGCGGTGAGGTTACTTTCGGTACGGAAGGCCACTGCTCTACCTACCTCTGTGTCGTCAAGTATACTATCCATCCATACCTGTGGTGCATTTCAGTTGTGCGCAGTTTATATAGTAGTAGGCCATTGCTATTGATACTGGCATATAATTCCACACATTAAAAAATGGAGAACAAAAATGTGGAAGGTAAAATAGGGAAAGATCAAGATCCACTTCCACCTCGTGCTGAAGCTGCTGCCACTAGTCATGGCCGAGACGATGAAATGCCATCAACGTCGTCTGCCAAGGCTGATGCCCAATGCCATAGTAGAGAGCATGTAAAATCCAAAAAACAAAAGTTCAGTAAAATGACCCAAAAATCTAAATTAAAAGCGTCTGAAGAGAAGCGTAAACTTGCCAATATGCCATTTACGACACGGAGTGGCAAGGAACGGCTGAGGCCCTGGCCTATGTTCATGGCTAGTGGGTCAGCTTCACATGAGGATGGAAGCACTCATCCTCTCGCTAGAAAAATGAAAAGACTTAAGCTGGCAGAAGCACAGCAAAGAACTGTGCGTTCTTCTAAATCACAAATCCCCAAGGAGAGTCCAATTGTGTTGGTTGCGATGCCTGACCTTCTCAACACTGGACGGGGAGAGGTGGCACCTTCCACCATTTGCACACCCCCTGCAAGTGCTGGAAGGAGCACCCAGAGTCCAGTTCCTGATATTGAAATTGAAGATGTCACTGTCAGGGACGTAACTACGTGTGTGACAAGTGGGCCTGGCACACAGCGCAGTTGCCCAGAGGGCGCACGGCCAGCGGCATATAATGAGTCAAATTGACTCATTACATGCCTCCTCTGAAGTCTGCACCATGCGCCGCCGCCGCACTGGGGAGGAGAGCTACAGCACCGGGCAGCGGAGAAGGAGGAGGAGGGAGGGGGACTGGAGACGCAGCAGCGCTATTTCATTGGTAGTAAGCGCTGCTGCAGCAGCCCCCTCTCCTTCCGTATTGGCTGTCCGGCGCTGCTGTGGTTGCTGGGATGCGGTTCCTCCATCCCAGCATCCACAGCAGCGCCGGGCAGAAAATACGGAAGGAGAGGGGACAGCTGCAGCGGCGCTTACTACCAATGAAATAGCGCTGCTGCTGCTCCAGTCCCCCTCCCCCCTCCTCCTTCTCACCTGCCTGCACCGAGGGGGCTGCACGAGGAGCCTGACTGCCAGCGGGGAGATGGTATCGCAATGTGTAAAAAGGGGGCCTGGCTGCCGCAATGTGTAAAAAGGGGGCCTGGCTGCCGCAATGTATAAAAAGGGGGACTGGCTGCCGTAATGTGTAAAAAGGGGGACTGGCTGCCGCAATGTGTAAAAAGGGGGACACCGTCTGCCGTAATATGTAAAAAGGGGTCCTGGCTGACTTAATGTGTAAAAAGGGGGACTGGCTGCCGCAATGTGTAAAAACGGAGATACCGTCTGCCGTAATGTGTAAAAACGGGGAAGCTGTCTGCTGTAATGTGTAAAAAGGGCACGCTGTCTGCTGTAATGTGTAAAAAAGGGGGACGCTGTCTGCCGTAATGTGCAAAAAAGGGGACGCTGTCTGCCGTAATGTGTAAAAAAGGGGACGCTGTCTGCCGTAATGTGTAAAAAGGAGACGCTGTCTGCCGTAATGTGTAAAAAGGGTGACTGTCTGCTGTAATGTGTAAAAAGGGGGACGCTGTCTGCTGTAATGTATAAAAGGGGCTCTACCTGGTGTAGTGGCGCTACTGTGCAGCGTAATTTGAATAATGGAGACTACTGTGCACCGTAGTATGAATTGCTATTATTTTGTGGCCACGCCCCTTCCCCATGAAGCCACGCCCCTATATATTTTCCGCACGCCTACGCCGCGCACTGCCCCTATCTTACATGGAGGGGGGCGCCAATGTAATTTCTTGCACACAGCGCTAAAATGCCTAGTTACGGCACTGGTCACTGTTGAGGTACATCTGACAAGGAGAAATCTGATGGTGAGGTGGTTTGTTTAAGTCAGGCACCCGGGGAGACACCTGTTGTCCATGGGATGAATATGGCCATTGACATGCCTGGTCAAATTACCAAAAAAATCACCTCTTCGGTGTGGAATAATTTTAACAGAAATGCGGACAACAGGTGTCAAGCCGTGTGTTGCCTTTGTCACGCTGTAATAAGTAGGGGTAAGGACGTTAACCACCTAGGAACATCCTCCATTAAACATCACCTGGAGTGCATTCATCAGAAGTCATTGACAGGTTCAAAAACTTTGGGTGACAGCGGAAGCAGTCCACTGACAACTAAATCCCTTCTTCCTCTTGTACCCAAGCTCCTGAAAACCACACCACCAACTCCCTCAATGTCAATTTCCCCCTTAGACAGGAACTCCAATAGTCCTGCAGGCCATGTCACTGGCAAGTCTGACGAGTCCTCTCCTGACTGGGATTCCTCTGATGGATCCTTGAGTGTAACGCCTACTGCTGCTGTTGTTACTGCTGGCGCTGCTGTTGTTGCTGCTGGGAGTCGATCGTCATCCGAGAGGGGAAGTCGGAAGACCACTTGTACTACTTCCAGTAAGCAATTGACTGTCCAACAGTCCTTTGCGAGGAAGATGAAATATCACAGCAGTCATCCTGTTGCAAAGCGGATAACTCAGGCCTTGGCAGCTGTGTTGGTGTTAGACGTGCGTACGGTATCCGGCGTTAGTTCACAGGCAATTAGAGAATTTCTTGAGGTAGTGTGTCCCCGGTACCAAATACCATCTAGGTTCCACTTCTTCTCTAGCCAGGCGATACCGAGAATGTACACAGACGTCAGAAAGACTCACCAGTGTCCTAAAAAATGCAGTTGTACCCAGTGTCCACTTAACCACGGACATGTGGACAAGTGGAGCAGGGCAGACTCAGGACTATATGACTGTGACATACCCACTGGGTAGATGTATTGCCTCCCGCAGCAAGAACAGCAGCGGCGGCACCAGTAGCAGCATCTCGCAAACGCCAACTCGTTCCTAGGCAGGCTACGCTTTGTATCACCGCTTTTCATAAGAGGCACACAGCTGACAACCTCTTACAGAAACTGAGGAACATCATCACAGATTGGCTTACCCCAATTGGACTCTCCTGGGGATTTGTGACATCGGACAACGCCACTAATATTGTGCGTGCATTACAATTGGGCAAATTCCAGCACGTCCCATGTTTTGCACATACATTGAATTTGGTGGTGCAGAATTATTTAAAAAACGACAGGGGCGTGCAAGAGATGCTATCGGTGGCCAGAAGAATTGCGGGCCACTTTCGGCATTCAGTCACCGCGTGCCGAAGACTGGAGCAGCAGCAAACACTCCTGAACCTACCCCGCCATCAGCTGAAGCAAGAGGTGGAATTCAACCCTCTATATGCTTCAGAGGATGGAGGAGCAGCAAAATGCCATTCAAGCCTATACATCTGCATACAATATAGGCAAAGGAGAGGGAATGCACCTGACTCAAGCGCAGTGGAGAATGATTTCAACGTTGTGCAAGGTTCTGCAACCCTTTGAACTTGCCACACGTGAAGTCAGTTCAGACACTGCCAGCCTGAGTCAGGTCATTCCCCTCATCAAGAAAAAAAGGGCATTAGTTTCCCCCAGCACCCTGAATGATAACCGTAACCAGATATAAATTCCACATGATAATAGAATTCAGAGATCTTCGTTACACATATTTGCGTAAATGTGTGAATAAGCCCCAAAGCCGCATCAAGGCGTCTCTGTATATTTGGGGTCCCTAGCACTATATCTAGGTGCAGGGTGTGGCACCCCAAAACACCAGCAATCGCCAGAAAGCCCAGCGTAGCATACCAGTGAAAAAACTATAGTGTTAATAAATTACTATTTAGGAAGCCGAAGCTATAGAGAAAGTGATACAAAAATGAAATGCAATTAAAATAGAGAAATAGTGTTAAAAAATTAATAAGTGAAAAGTGTTAATAGAATGTAAAGGCATGCCACACTAAGGCCATCCAGCTCAGCCAGTCCAGAGGCACCACACCTCACACCTCCATTACCCCAATCTGGGTCTAAGATTAACCAGCAAGGAGCCACATGATAATGGCTCCTTACTACAATATGTCTAAGCTAAGAGCTACCTACCTTGGAGCAACCCCATAATGCTCCATGTGGCATGTCAGGGCCTGCACCTCCTCCTAATGCAGGAACCTCTCTGCCTCTCACAACAAACATATATATATTGGTAGATCAAAACACCAGCATAAGCCAGAAAGCCCAGCGTAGTATACCAGCCAGCATACCATACCATACCATTCCCCTCATCAGGCTTTTGCAGAAGCAGCTGGAGAGATTGAAGGAGGAGCTAAAATGGAGCGATTCCGCTAGGCACGTGGGAATTGTGGATGGAGCCCTTCATTCGCTTAACCAGGATTCACGGGTGGTCAATCTGTTGAAATCAGAGCACTACATATTGGCCACCATGCTCGATCCTAGGTTTAAAGCCTACGTTGTATCTCTCTTTCCGGCAGACACAAGTCTGCAGATGTTCAAAGACCTGCTGGTGAGAAAATTGTCAAGTCAAGCGGAACGTGACCCGCCAACGGCTCCTCCTTCATTTTCTCCCGCCACTGGAGCTGCCAGGAAAAGGATCAGATTTCCAAAACCACCCGCTGGCGGTGATGCAGGGCAGTCAGGAGCTGGTACTGACATCTGGTCCGGACTGAAGGACCTGCCAATGATTACTGATATGTCATCTGCTGTCACTGCATATGATTCTGTCACCATTGAACGAATGGTGGAGGATTATATGAGTGACAGCATCCAAGTAGGCATGTCAGACAGTCCGTACGTATACTGGCAGGAAAAAGAGGTAATTTGGAGGCCCTTGCACAAACTGGCTTTATTTTACCTAAGTTGCCCCCCCTCCAGTGTGTACTCTGAAAGAGTGTTTAGTGCAGCCGGTCACCTTGTAAGCGATCGACGTACGAGGTTACTTCCACAAAATGTGGAGAAGATGATGTTCATCAAAATGAATTAGAATCAATTCCTCCATGGAGCCATTTACCAGCAATTGCCTCCAGAAAGTACACAGGGACCTGTGACGGTGGTTTCCAGTGGGGACGAATTAATACTCTGTGAGGAGGGGGATGTACACAGTAAAAGGGGTGAGGAATCGGAGGATGATGATGAGGTCGACATCTTGCCTCTGTAGAGCCAGTTTAAGCAAGGAGAGATTGATTGCTTCTTTTTTTTGGTGGGGGCCCAAACCAACCAGTCATTTCAGCCCAGTCGTGTGGCAGACCCTGTCGCTGAAATGATGGGTTTGTTAAAGTGTGCATGTCCTGTTTATACAACATAAGGGTGGGTGGGAGGGCCCAAGGACAATTCCATCTTGCACCTCTTTTTTTTTTATTTATCTTTGCATCATGTGATGTTTGGGGCCAATTTTTTTAAGTGCCATCCTGTCTGACACTGCAGTGCCACTCCTAGATGGGGCAGGTGTTTGTGCCGGCCATTGGGTCGCTTAGCTTAGTCATCCAGCGACCTCAGTGCAAATTTTAGGACTAAAAATAAAATTGTGAGGTGTGAGGTATTCAGAATAGACTGGAAATGAGTGGAAATTATGGTTATTGAGGTTAATAATACTATAGCATCAAAATTACCCCCAAATTTAAGCTGTTTTTGACGGGTTTTTGAAAAAAAACACCCAAATCCGGCAAAAAATTTTAAGGGAGGTTTTGCCAAATCGCGTCCGAATCCAAAACACGGCCGCGGAACTGAATCCAAAACCAAAACACAAAAAATTCCGGTGCACATCTCTAGTAATAACCAATTGAACCAACTCGCAAGTACTATCAACAGAAAACGATACATCACAGAAATTTACAAAGAATCGTGGCCCTCATTCCGAGTTGATCGCTCGCTAGCTGCTTTTAGCAGCAGTGCAAACGCTAAGCCGACGCCCTCTGGGAGTGTATCTTAGCTTAGCAGAAGTTTGAACGAAAGGATCGCAGAACTGCTCCAAAATATTTTCGAGCAGTTTCTGAGTAGCTGCAGACTTACTCCTAGCTTGCGATCACTTCAGACTATTTAGTTCCTGTTTTGACGTCACAAACACGCCTTGCAATCGGCCAGCCACTCCCCCATTTCCTCAGGCACGCTTGCGTTTGTATCTGACACGCCTGCGTTTTTCAGCACACTCCCTGAAAACGGCCAGTTACGTCCCAGAAACGCCCCTTCCCTGTCAATCACTCAGCGGTCAGCAGTGCGACTGAAAAGCGTCGCTAGACCTTGTGTGAAACTGCATCGGCTTTTGCAAAAGTAAGTCGCACATGCGCACTGCGCCTCATACGCATACGCAAAAGTGCCGCTTTTTTACCTAATTGCTGTGTTGTGAACGAAAGTAGCTAGCGATCAACTCGGAATGAGGGCCCGTGTGTAGAATGTCATTGCACAAAAGTAGAAGTAATCAACAAACAGCAAAGAAAAAAATTAAACTATGTATAAAATAGCAACAGCAGATGTGGTTGCCCCATACACAAGTGTGTATGTGCCCAGCACATACTTATTCCCAGTGCCCAATCTGGACTTCCCTCCTGGGGGTCCTGGGCTACTGATGACTGGCACTCTTTGCACATGTAAAGCCCCAATCAATCAGCCTTTTTACTGAGCAGCTCACCAGAATCTACCCAAACACAAAAACAGTGTTCTGTACCTGCAGAGTACAGTGTGGAATACTTTGGGACACACAGTTAAATACTGAGCAGTTTACAGTGCGGGACACGCAGTGCAGGTTGGATACAGTGAAGGTTGGATACAGTGCAGGTTACAGTGCAATTAGGATACAGTGTGGGTTGGATACAATGTGGGTTGGATCAGTGGCGGAACTACCGCCAGTGCAGGCAGTGCCTTGCACTGGGGCCCGCCACTGTCAAGGGGCCCAAAGCAGCGTGGCATGTAATAAGTCAAACTGCCTCATTACATGCTGCTGTGTGCTGTGGGCCACCGCAGCACACAGCCGCCCGCAAAGGAGAGGAGCGCAGCGGCCACGGGGGAGAAGGAGGAGGAGGGAGCCGCAGCAGCGCTGTGTAATTGGTGGAGGCGCTGCTTCTGCTGTTTCTCTCCTTCACCATAGGCTGTCCTCCGCCGTTGTGAATGTTGGGAAGCGCATCCCAGCATTCACAGCAGCGGAGGACAGCCTAAGGTGAAGGAGAGGGACAGCTGCAGCAGCGCCTCCACCAATTACATTGCGCTGCTGCGGCTCCCTCCTCCCTCTCCTTCCTCCCCCTCCTTCTCCCCTGCCCGGGATCTCTGCCAGAGGAAGTGTAAAAAGGGGACGCTGTCTGCCGTAATGTGTAAAAAGGGGGACGCTGTCTGCCATAATGTGTAAAAAGGGGACGCTGGCTGCCGTAATGTGTAAAAAGGGGACACTGTTTTCCATAATGTGTAAAAAGGGGGACTGTCTGCTGTAATGTGTAAAAGGGGCTCTACCTGGTGTAGTGGCGCTACTGTGCAGCGTGATTTGAATAATGGAGACTACTGTGCACCGTAGTATGAATTGGTATTATTTTGTGGCCACGCCCCTTCCCCATGAAGCCACGCCCCTATATATTTTGTGCGCACTGCCCCTGTTTTACAAGGGGGGGTGCTCCGATGCCATTTCTTGCACACAGCACTAAAATGTCTAGTTACGGCACTGTTGCTAGGTATCCATTTCTTGGCCCTGAGCAGGTCCCCCTCACCAGATCCTCTCCAGGGGTGAGAGGGTGGACTTGGATGGGATGAGGGGGGAACCCAAAGCATTTTGTCGCACCTGGGCCCACCACTCGCTAGTTCCGCCACTGGGTTGGATACAGTGTGGGTTACAGTGCAGGTCGGATATAGGCACTCATTCCAAGTTGATTGCTCGCTAGCTACTTTTTGCAGCCGTGCAAATGCATAGTCGCAGCCTACGCGGGAGTGTATTTTCGCTTAGCAAGTGTGTGATCGCATGTGCAGCCGAGCGGTGCAAAAACATTTTGTGCAAAACAAGACCAGCCATGAAGTTACTTATCTTGTGCAATGATCCTAGCGATGTAGGTCCCAGAATTGAAGTCAGATACCCGCCCTGCAAACGCCTGGACACGCCTGCGTTTTTCCTGCCGCTCCCAGAAAACGGGTAGTTGAAACCCATAAACGCCTTCTTCCTGTCAATGTCCTTGCGATCGGCTGTGCGAATGGAACCGTTGCTAGAAGCATTGCACAGCAACGATGCTGTTTGTACCCGTATGGCGCGCGTGCACATTGCGGTGCATACGCATGCGCAGTTTTGCCGTTTTTTACCTGTTCGGTGCACTGCGAAAATCGGCAGCGAGCGATCAACTCGGAATGACTCCCATAGTGTGGGTTGGATAAAGTCCGGGTCAGATACAGTGTGGATTACAGTATGCGTCAGATACAGTGTGGGTCAGATACAGTACAGGTTACAGTGTGGGTTGGATACAGTCTGAGTCAGATACAGTGTGGGTTACAGTATGGGTCAAACACAGTGTGGGTCGGATACAGTACAGGTTACAGTGCAGGTCGGATACAGTGTGGGTCGGATACAGTCTGGGTTACAGTGTGACTCAAATAAAGGGAAGGTTACAGTGCAGGTTGGATACAGTGTGGGTTGGATACAGTGCAGATTACAGTGCAGGTCGGATACAGTGTGGATTGGATACAGTGCTGGTTGGATACAGTGCTGGTTAAAGTGCTGGTTGGAGACAGTGTGGGTCAGATACAGTGCATATCAGTGCCGTAACTAGGCATTTTAGCGCTGTGTGCAAGAAACGGCATTGGTGCCCCCCCCCACCCATGCAAGATAGGGGCAGTGCGTGCTGTAGGCGCACAAAAAATATATAGGGGCGTGGCTTCATGGGGAAGGGGCGTGGCCACAAAATAATAGCAATTCATACTACGGTGCACAGTAGTCTCCATTATTCAAATTACGCTGCACAGTAGCGCCACTACACCAGGTAGAGCCCCTTTTACACATTACAGCAGACAGTCCCCCTTTTTACACATTATGGAAAACAGCGTCCCCTTTTTACACATTACGGCAGACAGCGCGCCCTTTTTTACACATTACGGCAGACAGAGTCCCCCTTTTACAAATTACGGCAGGCAGCGTCCCCTTTTTTACACATTACGGCAGACTGCATCCCCTTTTTACACATTACGGCAGACAGCATCCCCTTTTTACACATTACGGCAGACAGTGTCCCCTTTTTACACATTATGGCAGATAGTGTTCCCTTTTTTACACATTACGGCAGACAGAGTCCCCTTTTTACAAATTACGGCACACATTAACCCCCTTTTTACAAATTACGGCAGACAGCGTCCCATTTTTTACACATTACGGCAGACAGCGTCCACTTTTTATACATTACGGCAGAGTCCCCCTTTTTACACATTATGGCAGATAGCGTCCCCTTTTTACACATTATGGTAGACAGCGTCCCCCTTTTTACACATTATGGCAGACAGCGTCACCTTTTTTACACATTATGGCAGACAGCATCCCCCTTTATACACATTATGGCAGACAGCATCCCCCTTTTTACACATTACGGCAGACAGCATCCCCTTTTTTACACATTACGTTAAACAGCGTCCCCCTTTTTACACATTATGGCAGACAGCGTCCCCTTTTTACACATTATGGCAGACAGCGTCCCATTTTTTACACATTACGCAGACAGCGTCCCCTTTTTATACATTACGGCAGAGTCCCCCTTTTTACATATTACGGCAGACAGCGTCCCCCTTTTTACACTTTACGGCAGACAGCATCCCCTTTTTTACACATTACGGCAGACAGCGTCCCCCTTTTTACACATTACGGCAGACAGCGTCCCCCTTTTTACACATTACGGCAGACAGCATCCCCTTTTTTACACATTACGTTAAACAGCGTCCCCTTTTTTACACATTACGGCATACAGCGTCCCCTTTTTACACATTACGGCAGACAGCGTCCCCTTTTTACACATTATGGCAGACAGCGTCCCATTTTTTACACATTACGCAGACAGCGTCCCCTTTTTATACATTACGGCAGAGTCCCCCTTTTTACATATTAAGGCAGACAGCGTCCCCCTTTTTACACATTACGGCAGACAGCATCCCCTTTTTACACATTACGGCAGACAGCGTCCCCTTTTTACACATTATGGCAGACAGCGTCCCATTTTTTACACATTACGCAGACAGCGTCCCCTTTTTATACATTACGGCAGAGTCCCCCTTTTTACATATTAAGGCAGACAGCGTCCCCCTTTTTACACATTACGGCAGACAGCATCCCCTTTTTTACACATTACGGCAGACAGCGTCCCCCTTTTTACACATTACGGCAGACAGCATCCCCTTTTTTACACATTACGGTAAACAGCGTCCCCCTTTTTACACATTACGGCAGATAGCGTCCCCTTTTTACACATTATGGCAGACAGCGTCCCATTTTTTACACATTACGCAGACAGCGTCCCCTTTTTATACATTACGGCAGAGTCCCCCTTTTTACATATTACGGCAGACAGCGTCCCCTTTTTACACATTAAAGCAGACAGCGTCCCCCTTTTTACACAATACGGCAGACAGCGTCCCCCTTTTTACACAATACGGCAGACAGCGTCACCTTTTTTACACATTACGGCAGACAGCGTCCCCTTTTTACACATTGCGGCAGACAGCATCCCATTTTTTACACATCACGCAGACAGCGTCCCCTTTTTATACATTACGGCAGAGTCCCCCTTTTTACATATTACGGCAGACAGCATCCCCTTTTTACACATTAAAGCAGACAGCGTCCCCCTTTTTACACATTACGGCAGACAGCGTCCCCCTTTTTACACATTACGGCAGACAGCGTCACCTTTTTTACACATTATGGCAGACAGCGTCCTCCTTTTTACACATTATGGCAGACAGCGTCCCCCTTTTTACACATTACGGCATACAGCGTCCCCCTTTTTACACATTATGGCAGACAGCGTCCCCCTTTTTACACATTGTGGCAGACAGCATCCCCTTTTTACTAATTACGGCAGACAGCGTCCCCCTTTTTACACATTATTGCAGACAGCGTCCCCCTTTTTACACATTATTGCAGACAGCGTCCCCTTTTTACACATTACAGCAGACAGCGTACCCTTTTTACACATAACGGCAGACAGCGCCCACTTTTTACACATAACGGCAGACAGCATCCCCCTTTTTACACATAACGGCAGCCAGTCCCCCTTTTTACACATTGCGGCAGACAGCGTCCCCCTTATTACACATAACGGCAGCCAGTCCCCCTTTTTACACATTGCGGCAGACAAGATAGAGAAATAGAGAGAGAGAGAGAGAGAGATACTTACCATCTCTCAGGCAGTCAGGCTCCTCGTGCTGGCAACTCCGGATGCAGGGGAGAAGGAGGAATAGGGAGGGGGACTGGAGCCGCAGCAGCGCTATGTAATTTGTACTGGCGCAGCTGCAGCTGTCCCCTCTCCTTCCGTATTGGCTGCCTGGCGCTGCTGTGAATGCTGGGATGAGTGTTGGCAGTGTTGGGGTGCTAGTGGTGTTCTCAGTGCAGAGGTGCTGGCAGTGTTCTCACTGTGGGGTTGTCGGCAGAGCGGGGGTGCTGGCAGTGTCCTCACTGTGGGGTGCTGTTGGTGTCAGCAGTGCAGGAGTGGCCGATATCTTGCATCTGCTCTGTCTGCCCTGCTGTGCCCATTGAAGTGGGATTGGCACCCAAATTCAAAACCTGCAATATCTGTTTTGCCTCAAATTGAGTGGTACCTGACCCTTGGAAAATTAAATAAAGCTAAGCAAGGTTGGCTTTATTTAAGCCCAGAACCTAGGTTCCCATTGCTAAGGCCACCTAGGAACATCTAATATTAAAACAGAATTCTTAGAACCAATTAATTCTATATAGAGATGAGCGGGTTCAGTTTGTCGAGATCCGAACCCCCCCGAACTTCACGTGGTTTACATGGGTCCGAGGCAGCCTCGGTTCTTCCCGCCTAACACGTAAAATCCAAACGGGGGAAAACGTCATCATCCCTTAACATGTATAGTTTGGAGGAGAGAAGGGAAAGGGGGACATGATAGAAACTTTCCAATATATCAAGGGTCTTAACAAAGTTCAGGAGGGAAATATTCTTCAAAGGAAAAGAAATCTTCGAACTCGAGGACATACACTGAGACTGGAGAGGGGGAGGTTCAGGGGAAATTTAAGGAAAAATTACTTCACAGAAAGGGTAGTGGATAAGTGGAATAGTCTCCCATTAGAGGTGGTAGAGGCTAAGACTATAGAGCAATTTAAACATGCTTGGGATAGGCATATGAATATCCTTACAAAGAATGAAGGTTCAAAAAGGGTTGAGATTGCCTAAAGGATAAAAAAAGGGGCAGACTAGATGGGCCAAGTGCTTCTTATCTGCCGTCAAATTCTATGTTTCTATGAACCCCCCCGAACTTCACGTGGTTTACATGGGTCCGAGGCAGCCTCGGTTCTTCCCGCCTAACACGCAAAACCCAAACGGGGGAAAACGTCATCATCCCGCTGTCGGATTCTTGCGAGAGTTGAATTCCATATAAAAAGCCGTGCGTCGCCGCCATTTTCTCTCGTGCATTGTCGAGATAGAGAGAGGACGTGGCTACGTTCTCTGCCCGAATAGCCCAATATCAGCAAATCTCAGCTCAATATCTGTGCTCAGTATCAGTGCTGCATTGTGGAGGGAGACCAGTATATGGTATTACAGTACAGTAGTCCAGTGCTGTATTTTGCTGCCCAGTGTCAGTTCTATTATCCTGAATAGTGCTCAGTATCTGTGCTCATTATATTATCATTGCTGCATTGTGGTGACCACTGACCAGTATATGGTAGTACAGTACAGTAGTCCAGTGCTGTATTTTGCTGCCCAGTGTCAGTTCTATTATCCTGAATAGTGCTCAGTATCTGTGCTCATTATATCATCATTGCTGCATTGTGGTGACCACTGACCAGTATATGGTAGTACAGTAGTCCAGTGCTGTATTTTGCTGCCCAGTGTCAGTTCTATTATCCTGAATAGTGCTCAGTATCTGTGCTCATTATATTATCATTGCTGCGTTGTGGTGACCACTGACCAGTATATGGTAGTACAGTACAGTAGTCCAGTGCTGTATTTTGCTGCCCAGTGTCAGTTCTATTATCCCGAATAGTGCTCAGTATCTGTGCTCATTATATCATCATTGCTGCATTGTGGTGACCACTGACCAGTATATGGTAGTACAGTACAGTAGTCCAGTGCTGTATTTTGCTGCCCAGTGTCAGTTCTATTATCCTGAATAGTGCTCAGCATCTGTGCTCATTATATTATCATTGCTGCATTGTGGTGACCACTGACCAGTATATGGTAGTACAGTACAGTAGTCCAGTACTGTATTTTGCTGCCCAGTGTCAGTTCTATTATCCTGAATAGTGCTCAGTATCTGTGCTCATTATATTATCATTGCTGCATTGTGGTGACCACTAACCAGTATATGGTAGTACAGTACAGTAGTCCAGTGCTGTATTTTGCTGCCCAGTGTCAGTTCTATTATCCTGAATAGTGCTCAGTATCTGTGCTCATTATATTATCATTGCTGCATTGTGGAGACCACTGACCAGTATATGGTAGTACAGTAGTCCAGTGCTGTTCTCGCTCCCCAGTGTCAATCAGTTCTATTATCCTGAACAGTGCACAGTGTATCTGTGCTCATTATTATCACTGCTGCATTCTGTTGACCAGTATATGGTAGTACAGTACAGTAGTTCAGTGCTGTTCTCGCTGCCCAGTGTCACTCAGTTCTATTATCCTGAACAGTGCACAGTGTATCTGTGCTCATTATTATCACTGCTGCATTCTGTTGACCAGTATATGGTAGTACAGTACAGTAGTTCAGTGCTGTTCTCGCTGCCCAGTGTCACTCAGTTCTATTATCCTGAACAGTGCACAGTGTATCTGTGCTCATTATTATCACTGCTGCATTCTGTTGACCAGTATATGGTAGTACAGTACAGTAGTTCAGTGCTGTTCTCGCTGCCCAGTGTCACTCAGTTCTATTATCCTGAACAGTGCACAGTGTATCTGTGCTCATTATTATCAGTGCTGCATTGTGGTGACTAAAAGTCCAGTGTCTTGTGCTGCATCTTGCTGCTGTAGGGTGCTGTGGTAGTGGCCTGTCACTGTGCATAGGTCATCATCATTCCAGTCACAGTGGTATCTGGTATCTATCTAGTGGTATCTAATTCCAGACATTACTGCTGTCTAATTCCAGATATATTACTGGCATATAATTCCACACATTAAAAAATGGAGAACAAAAATGTGGAGGGTAAAATAGGGAAAGATCAAGATCCACTTCCACCTAGTGCTGAAGCTGCTGCCACTAGTCATGGCAGAGACTATGAAATGCCATCAACGTCGTCAGCCAAGGCTGATGCCCAATGTCATAGTAGAGAGCATGTAAAATCAAAAAAACAAAAGTTCAGTAAAATTACCCAAAAATCTAAGTTAAAAGCGTCTGAGGAGAAGCGTAAAGTTGCCAATATGCCATTTACGACACGGAGTGGCAAGGAACGGCTGAGGCCCTCTCCTATGTTCCTCGTGACTAGTGGTTCAGCTTCACATGAGGATGGAAGCACTCATGCTCCCGCTAGAAAAATGAAAAGAGTTAAGCTGGCAAAATCAAAGCAAAGAACTGTGCGTTCTTCTAAATCACAAATCCCCAAGGAGAGTCCAATTGTGTAGGTTGCGATGCCTGACCTTCCCAACGTCACCTGGAGCGCATTCATCAGAAGTCATTGACAAGTTCAAAAACTTTGGGTGACAGCGGAAGCAGTCCACTGACAGTGACAACTAAATCCCTTCTTCCTCTTGTTCCCAGGCTCCTGTAAACCACACCACCAACTCCCTCAGTGTCAATTTCCTCCTTAGACAGGAACGCCAATAGTCCTGCAGGCCATGTCACTGGCAAGTCTGACGAGTCCTCTCCTAACTGGGATTCCTCCGCTGGATCCTTGAGTGTAACGCCTACTGCTGATGGCGCTGCTGTTGTTGCTGCTGGGAGTCGATCGTCATCCCAGTGGGGAAGTCGGAAGACCACTTGTACTACTTCCAGTAAGCAATTGACTGTCCAACAGTCCTTTGCGAGGAAGATGAAATATCACAGCAGTCATCCTGTCGCAAAGCGGATAACTCAGGCCTTGACAACTGTGTTGGTGTTAGACGTGCGTCCGGTATCCGCTGTTAGTTTACAGGGACTTAGAGAATTTCTTGAGGTAGTGTGTCCCCGGTACCAAGTACCATCTAGGTTCCACTTCTCTAGGCAGGCGATATAGAGAATGTACACAGACATCAGAAAAAGAGTCACCAGTGTCCTAAAAAATGCAGTTGTACCCAATGTCCACTTAACCACGGACATGTAGACAAGTGGAGCAGGGCAGACTAAGAACTATATGACTGTGACATACCCACTGGGTAGATATATTGCCTCCCGCAGCAACAACAGCAGCAGTGGCACCAGTAGCAGCATCTCGCAAACGCCAACTCGTTCCTAGGCAGGCTACGCTTTGTATCACCGCTTTTCATAAGAGGCACACAGCTGACAACCTCTTACGGAAACTGAGGAACATCATTGCAGATTGGCTTACCCCAGTTGAACTCTCCTGGGGATTTGTGACATCGGACAACGCCACCAATATTGTGCGTGCATTACATGTGGGCAAATTCCAGCACGTCCCATGTTTTGCACATACAATGAATTTGGGGGTGCAGAATTTTTTTAAAAATTACAGGGGCGTGCAAGAGATGCTGTCGTGGCCCGAAGACTTGCCTGCCACTTTCGGCATTCAGTGTGCCGAAGACTGGAGCACCAGCAAACACTCCTGAACATGCCCCGCCATCAGCTGAAGCAAGAGGTGGTAACGAGGTGGAATTCAACCCTCTATATGCTTTAGAGGATGGAGGAGCATCAAAAGGCTATTCAAGCCTATACATCTGCCTACTCAAGCGCAGTGGAGAATGATTTCAACGTTGTGCAAGGTTCTGCAACCCTTTGAACTTGCCACACGTGAAGTCAGTTCAGACACTGCCAGCCTGAGTCAGGTCATTCCCCTCATCAGGCTTTTGCAGAAGCAGCTGGAGAGATTGAAGGAGGAGCTAAAACGGAGCGATTCCGCTAGGCATGTGGGACTTGTGGATGGAGCCCTTCATTCGCTTAACCAGGATTCACGGGTGGTCAATCTGTTGAAATCGGAGCACTACATTTTGGCCACCGTGCTCGATCCTAGGTTTAAAGCCTACATTGTATCTCTCTTTCCGACAGACACAAGTCTGCAGATGTTCAAAGACCTGCTGGTGAGACACTTGTCAAGTCAAGTGGAACGTGACCCGCCAACAGCTCCTCCTTCATTTTCTACCGCCACTGGAGCTGCCAGGAAAAGGATCAAAGTTACAAAACCACCCGCTAGCGGTGATGCAGGGCAGTCAGGAGCAATAGCTGACATCTGGTCCGGACTGAAGGACCTGCCAATGATTACTGACATGTCTTCTACTGTCACTGCATATGATTCTGTCACCATTGAAAGAATGGTGGAGGATTATATGAGTGACAGCATCCAAGTAGGCATGTCAGACAGTCCATACGTATACTGGCAGGAAAAAGAGGCAATTTGGAGGCCCTTGCACAAACTGGCTTTATTTTACCTAAGTTGCCCCCTTCCAGTGTGTACTCCGAAAGAGTGTATAGTGCAGCCGGTCACCTTGTCAGCGATCGACGTACGAGGTTACTTCCACAAAATGTGGAGAAGATGATGTTCATCAAAATGAATTTTAATCAATTCCTCCGTGGAGACACTTACCAGCAATTTGTCAGGAATCGGGACTTAGCGTCACAGATCTTACCAGTGCGCAGCCTAGTCTGGCTCCGGTGGTCCTGCAGGTGTCATGTCGCCACTTGTTCTGCTTCCCACTGTGCTGGCACCAGTACCCCTGAACTCCATTTCAGCTCACCGCTATCCTCCCCGCTGGCCGCAGGTACTGGGCGCCGCCATGTTGCCGATGATCAGCTGACCGCAACTCTACCAACCACGGCTGTCGGTTCAGTCACATTATTCCACTGCCCAATCACTGTCCAGCAAGGGGAATAAAGGGGCTGGGCAGGGCCCTAGCAAATCGTCCAGAACAACGTCGCTTCCTAGCTGCGTCTAGACTCAGACTTCAGGGTTCACTCATTGTGCCCTGAAGCTCTTTAAACTACCTGTGATTCCAGCTCATTGTATATCATCAGCACAGAGACTTCAGCTCTTAGCAGCATTACCAGCACTGTGATTTCAGCTCAAAGCAAGTATTACCAGCACTGTGATTTCTACTCACTGCAGCAATACTAACACTGTGATTCCAGCTCATAGTAGTAACACCTGTGCTGAGTTTCCTGAAGTTAAATAATCTTCCAGTGTGTCCTTGAGTGTGCTGCTGCAAGCATTCCTGAAACAGCTCAGTCCAAGTGCAAGCTAATCAGTGTGAATTCATGTGAACTGCAGTTCCAGTTGTCTCACCGGATTCCAGGCCGGTTCAAGCAAGTCGGATATTTAACCGACTCCAGTTCCAGTTGTCTCACCAGATTCCAGGCCGGTTCAAGCAAGTCGGATATTTAACTGACTCCAGTTCCAGTTGTCTCACCGGATTCCAGGTCGGTTCAAGCAAGTCGGATATTTAACTGACTCCAGTTCCAGTTGTCTCACCGGATTCCAGGCCGGTTCAAACAAGTCGGATATTAACTGACTCCAGTTCCAGTTGTCTCGCTGGATTCCAGTCCGGCTCAAGCAATCCAGATATTGAACTGATTCTTTTGCCAGTATATTTCATGTAATCTACAATAAAGCATATCAATATTAACCTCATCTTCCTGTGTACCTCATCCGCAAGTCTTATCTACGCCCACCAAGTTTCCTGCACTGTGTGCCCACCACAGAACCACATATTGATTCTAACTTGGATAAACAAAATACCAGAGTTCTGACACCATTGCCTCCAGAAAGTACACAGGGACCTGTGATGGTGGATTCCAGTGGGGACGAATTAATACTCTGTGAGTAGGGGGATGTACACAGTGAAAGGGGTGAGGAATCGGATGATGAGGAGGAAGTGGACATCTTGCCTCTGTAGAGCCAGTTTGTGCAAGGAGAGATTGATTGCTTCTTTTTTGGTGGGAGCCCAAACCAACCAGTCATTTCAGCCCAGTCGTGTGGCAGACCCTGTCGCTGAAATGATGGTTTTGTTAAAGTGTGCATGTCCTGTTTATAAAACATAAGGGTGGGTGGGAGGGCCCAAGGACAATTCCATCTTGCACCTCTTTTTTTATTTCTTTGCATCATGTGATGTTTGGGGCCAATTTTTTTAAGTGCCATCCTGTCTGACACTGCAGTGCCACTCCTAGATGGGCCAGGTGTTTGTGCCGGCCACTTGGGTCGCTTAGCTTAGTCATCCAGCGACCTTGGTGCAAATTTTAGGACTAAAAAATATTGTGAGGTGTGAGGTGTTCAGAATAGACTGGAAATGAGTGGAAATTATGGTTATTGAGGTTAATAATACTATGGGATCAAAATTACCCCCAAATTCTATGATTTAAGCTGTTTTTGAGGGGTTTTTGAAAAAAAACACCTGAATCCAAAACACACCCAAATCCGACAAAAAATTTTTAAGGGAGGTTTTGCCAAAACACGGCCGCGGAACCGAATCCGAATCCAAAACCAAAACACAAAACCTGAAAAATGTCCGGTGCACATCTCTAATTCTATATACTCAATTTTGATGAATTACTTTTTTAATACTAGTTATCTAGAGTCTTTCAATTGACTACCATTATCATCAATGTTATATTATATTTGAATAATTGACACTCAAAATCATTAGAGACCAGTGCCATAACTTGACATTTAAGCGCTATGTGCAAGAAACCGCATCAGCGGCCCCCCCCACCCCCACCCCCCATAGTTAAAATAGCACACAACAAAAATATAGAGCCGTGGCTTCATGGGGAAGGGGTGTTGCAACAAAATAATTCCATTTCATATTACGCTGCAGAGTAGTCTCCATTATTCAAATTACGCCACACAGTAGCGTAACCCATTTTACACATTACTCCAGGCAGAGCCCCTATCACACATTATGCCAGGTAGAATCTCCCTTTTTACACATTATGGCAGGCTGAGTCCCCCTTGTTTCACATTACAGCAGGCAGTGTCCACTTTTGACACATTACGGCAGGCACTGAGTTTGCATATAAATGGCTGCTATAAATATGATAGAGCATTTCACAACCATATTCCAATAATATAATTTACTAGAATCAGAAACACATACATTTTTACTTTCCTTGCAGATTAGTTTTTTTTGTAAATGAGAAACTTGACTAGGTTATACCCTGTAAAAAAAAAAAAAAAGGAAGTGGGTGGAGGTTCGGTGAAGGGCGGGTTGGCACAGGGCAGGCAGTTTGACATTGTTCTCCTCCAGGTGACTGCGCTGCTCTCCGAGGTGTTTTGCTAAGATGCACTCTGCCACTCCCCCCCCCCTCCCCCATCCGTGGTACCTACTTGCAGAGATCCAGGAGTGGATCCGTGCCAACAGCTCCAAGTTCATCACGGCTTGAAGCTACACTGGCAGACGGCAGTGCACTCTGTGTGTGTGTGTGCAGTCCAACCCTTATCTCGTGGCTGCAAGTTCTGGGGGAGGGAGGAGGTTCGGGTAATACTACGCACAACTGAGCTCCAGGGGAGGGAGGAGGTTCGGGTAATACTACCCGCGGCTGAGCTCCAGGGGAGGGGAGGGGAGGGTAATACTACACGCGGCTGAAGCTCCAGGAGAGGGAATGGTTCGGGTAATACTACACGCGGCTGAAGCTCCAGGAGAGGGAATGGTTCGGGTAATACTACCCGCGGCTGAGCTCCAGGGGAGGGAGGAGGTTCGGGTAATACTACCCGCGGCTGAGCTCCAGAGGAGGGGAGGGGAGGGTAATACTACCCACAGCTGAGCTCCAGAGGAGGGGAGGGGAGGGTAATACTACCCGCGACTGAGCTCCAGAGGAGGGGAGGGTTTGGGCAATACTACCCGCAGCTGAGCTCCACAGGAGGGGAAGGTTTGGGCAATGCTACCCGTGGCTGAGCTCCACAGGAGGGGAAGGTTTGGGCAATACTATCCACGGCTGAGCTCCAGAGGAGGGGAGGGGAGGGTAATACTACCCGCGGCTGAGCTCCAGAGGAGGGGAGGGTAATACTACCCGCGGCTGAGATCCAGAGGAGGGGAGGGTAATACTACCCGCGGCTGAGATCCAGAGGAGGGGAGGGTAATACTACCCGCGACTGAGATCCAGAGGAGGGGAGGGTAACACTACCCGCGGCTGAGATCCAGAGGAGGGGAGGGTAATACTACCCGCGGCTGAGATCCAGAGGAGGGGAGGGTAACACTACCCGCGGCTGAGATCCAGAGGAGGGGAGGGTAATACTACCCGCGGCTGAGATCCAGAGGAGGGGAGGGTTTGGGTAATACTACCGGCGGCTGAGCTCCAGAGGAGGAGAGGGTTCGGGTAATACTACCAGCAGCTGAGCTCCAGAGGAGGAGAGGGTTCGGGTAATACTACCAGCGGCTGAAGCTCCAGGGGAGGGTAGAACTACCCGCGGCTGTAAACTCCTGTGTGTGTGCCTGCATCAACAGGTCATTTACATTTCTTTAGTGTCACGATGGTCTCTTAACACTTGAGAACAACAGGAGGGGGCGGAGCACACATGGGGATAGACTCTGGCTGCTACAATGGCCAACGCTGCAGCTCTCAATGTATACAAAAAGGCAGCTAATTGGTGTGGAGGCAGACGGTGCGCCCACAGAACAAATGCGCTGTGTGCAATGCACCGTCTGCCCACACCTAGTTATGGCTCTATTAGAGACACCTGTGATTAATGGAGTTTAATTGTGAATTATTATACTATCGCCATACTTTGTATACTATCTTTATACCTTGAATACTGATAATGTTTAAAATGTTAATTTCTTATATATATTGTGTCATGGACCGGGGACTCACCTCCTCTCTCAGATGGCTAGCGCTGTGGTGGCGGAGGTCTGTGAGGGCTGCTGGTGTGCTGCAGCTGAGAGGGAGCTGGTGACTGTGTGGCCTGCTGTCACTGGAGCACTGTGCAGGGAGGCTGGGATGCGGTAAAGATCCCGGCTGACGTAATCCCGGCGGTCAGAATATCGACACCAGAATCCCGACCGGCACAATCCCGACATATTCTTCCTCTGTGGGTGTCCAAGGGGCTGTGTTGCGCTCGCCCCCCGTCGGGATTGTGCCGGTTGGGATTCCGGTGTCGGGATTCCGACCGCCGGGATCCCATCGGGCGGGATTTCGTACTGATCCCGGGAGGCTGCCTGAGCAAGATTTCCTACTCTGGCGTGTCTGCAGTACTGGGGGCCGCCATGCTGGAGACCAAGTCATAGCATGCCAATGAGAATTGGTTTCTGGTATCTTCTAGCCAATCATAGGCTGAGCTCTCTGCTAAGGGGGCCGTCCATTTTCAAACCTCTCCAGTGCTTTATGCTTCTGTCCCAGTACAGGTGTCTTAGCTCTGCACTGCCACAGATCCACCTGTATGCCTTTTCAGTGTCGCTCGGATTTTCAGCTCCATGGAATTGTCACCTCAGCTGTCATTTGCTGCCTCTTAAGACAGTGGGGGTAATTCTGTGTTGATCGCAGCAGGAATTTTGTTAGCAGTTGGGCAAAACCATGTGCACTGCAGGGGAGGCAGATATAACATGTGCAGAGAGAGTTAGATTTTGGTGGGTTATTTTGTTTCTGTGCAGGGAATACTGGCTGCTTTATTTTTACACTGCAATTTAGATTGCAGATTGAACACACCACACCCAAATCTAACTCTCTCTGCACATGTTATATCTGCCCCTTCTGCAGTGCACATGGGGGGTAATTCCAAGTTGATCGCAGCAGTAATTTTGTTAGCAGTTGGGCAAAACCATGGCCCTCATTCTGAGTTGTTCGCTCGGTAATTTTCTTACCATCGCAGCGATTTTCCGCTAATTGCGCATGCGCAATGTTCACACTGCGCCAAGTAAATTTGCTAAGAAGTTTGGTATTTTACTCACGGCATTACAAGGTTTTTTCTTCGTTCTGGTGATCGGAGTGTGATTGACAGGAAGTGGGTGTTTCTGAGCGGAAACTGGCCGTTTTATGGGAGTGTGTGAAAAAACGCTGCCGTTTCTGGGAAAAAACGCGGGAGTGGCTGAAGAAACGGGGGAGTGTCTGGGCATACGCTGGGTGTGTTTGTGACGTCAAACCAGGAACGACAAGCACTGAACTGATCGCACTGGAAGAGTAAGTCTCGAGCTACTCAGAAACTGCACAGAGAAATCTTTTCGCAATATTGCAAATCTTTCGTTCGCAATTCTGCTAAGCTAAGATTCACTCCCAGTAGGCGGCGGCTTAGCGTGTGCAATGCTGCTAAAAGCAGCTTGCGAGCGAACAACTCGGAATGAGGGCCCATGTGCACTGCAGGGGAGGCAGATTTAACATGTGCAGAGAGAGTTAGATTTGGGTGGGGTGTGTTCAATCTGCAATCTAATTTGCAGTGTAAAAATAAAGCAGACAGTATTTACCCTGCACAGAAACAAAATAACTCACCCAAATCTAACTCTTTCTGCACATGTTATATCTGCCTCCCCTGCAGTGCACATGGTTTTGCCAAACTGCTAACAAAAATCCTGCTGCGATCAACTTGGAATTACCCCCATGGTTTTGCCCAACTGCTAACAAAGGCCCTCATTCCGAGTTGTTCGCTCGCAAGCTGCTTTTAGCAGCTTTGCACACGCTAAGCCGCTGCCTACTGGGAGTGAATATTGGAGGTCATTCCGAGTCGTTCGCTCTGAAAATTTCTTCGCATCGCAGCGTTTTTCCGCTTAGTGCGCATGTGCAATGTCCGCACTGCGACTGCGCCAAGTAAATTTGCTATGAAGTTTGGATTTTTACTCACCGCTTTTTCTTCGCTCAGGCGATCGTAGTGTGATTGACAGGAAATGGGTGTTACTGGGCGGAAACAGGCCGTTTTATGGGCGTGTGGGAAAAAACGCTACCGTTTCCGGAAAAAACGTGGGAGTGGCTGGAGAAACGGAGGAGTGTCTGGGCGAACGCTGGGTGTGTTTGTGACGTCAAACCAGGAACGATAAGCACTGAACTGATCGCAGATGCCGAGTAAGTCTGAAGCTACTCTGAAACTGCTACGAGATGTGTAATCGCAATATTGCGAATCTTTCGTTCTAAATTTTAAGAAGCTAAGATTCACTCCCAGTAGGCGGCGGCTTAGCGTGTGCAATACTCCTAAAATCGCCTTGCGAGCGAACAACTCGGAATGAGGGCCATTAGCTTATCAAAATTGCGAACGAAAGATTAGCAAAATTGCGAATAGACACTTCTTAGCAGTTTCTGAGTAGCTCCACACTTACTCGGCAACTGCGATCAGTTCAGTCAGTTTCGTTCCTGGTTTGACGTCACAAACACTCCCAGCGTTCGGCCAGACACTCCCCCGCTTCTCCAGACACTCCCGCGTTTTTCCCAGAAACGGTAGCGTTTTCTCGCACACACCCATAAAACGGCCAGTGTCCGCCCAGAAACACCCACTTCCTGTCAATCACATTACGATCACCAGAACGAAGAAAAAACCTCGTAATGCCGTGAGTAAAATACCTAACTGCATAGCAAATTTACTTGGCGCAGTCACACTGCGGACATTGCGCATGCGCATTAGCGACTAATCGCTCCGTTGCGAGAAAAATATAACGAACGAACAACTTGGAATGACCCCCAAAGTTCCTGCTGCGATCAACTCAGAATTACCCCCAGTGTCTCCTGGAGTCCTATCAGTAGAGGATTTCCCAGCAGTCATGCAGTGCTCTTCAGCAACGTCTAATAATCATCCACTCTGTAAAACTCCTTCAGTGTTCTTCAGCCACGTCTAATAATCATCCATTGTACAAACTGAAGTGTTCTTTAGCCATATAAATAAGCATTCATTATACGAACTCTTGCAATTAACTCTGCTCCACAAATACTCTGCATTCAGGACTTCCGGAATTCTGCATCTTTGTTCTTCAAATATTTGCTCTTATATGTCTTTTCTTATTAAAGGGGGTCATTCCGAGTTGATCGCTAGATAAAAATGTTCACAGCGCAGCAATTAAGTGAAAAAGCGTCACTTCTGAGCATGCGTATGCGGCGCAGTGTGCACGCGCTACATACTTTTACAACAGCCGATGTAGTTTTACACAAGATCTAGCAAGGCTTTTCATTCGCAATGTCCGCCGCAGAGTGATTGACATGAAGTGGGCGTTTCTGGGTGTCAACTGACCGTTTTCAGGGAGTGTTCGGAAAAACGCAGGCATGCCAGGAAGAAAGGCAGGCGTGGCTGGGAGAATGCAGGGCGTGTTTGTGACGTCAAATCTGGAACTGAACAGTCTGAAGTGATCGCAAGCGCTGAGTAGATCTGGAGCTACTTTGAAACTGCACCAAAAATTTTTGTAGCCACTCTGCGATCCTTTCATTCGCACTTCTACTAAGCTAAAATACACTCCCAGTGGGAGGCGGCATAGCGTTTGCATGGCTGCTAAAAACTACTAGCGAGCGATCAACTCGGAATGACCCCCAAAAGTGTATGAGAAGAAATTACATTGTACTCCTCAATTTCTCCTTGCAAAAGCATCTACTACTTCTGTTAGCACTCACTCAATGGATTTATAGACTCCGCAGTTTGTGACATATTGAGATACCAACTTTTTATTTTTTTTACATCTAAGATACTCCTGAAGAAGTCACCTAAGATGAAACTCATTGGGTGAAAATGCTATCATTGTCGGCTGATGAAATTACCTGACAATTGGGCACACTGGTTGTATATTGACACCTAAGGGTGCCTATTACAGTATGTCTATAAGAAAAACTATATGTATTGTATTTGTGAATTGTGTTTTACTGATATTAAATTGTTTTAATTGTATAGAAAATTATTAGGTGTACTCAAAAACAGGTTTCCAGGAATCAATATCATACTCACCTTACACATAAGGTAGTCACCTTTAAAAAGACAATCAGTTTGAGCTTAGGTATATAGGATAGTAATAGAGCGCTCCCCGAAAATAACCATCTGTTTACACACACACACACACACACACACACACACACACACACACACACACACACACACACATTTTTATATATATATATATATATATATATATATATATATATATATATATATATATACTGTATTCAGAGGCATAGCCAGAACTTTGTGGGCCCCATAGCAACATTTTGAAGGGGCCCCTGTCCCAATGCTTCTAGAGAGACACTTCTCTGCAGCAGTTGTTCATTTTATGCCCTATAGTAGTTAGAGATGAGCGGGTTCGGTTTCTCTGAATCCGAACCCGCACGAACTTCATGTTTTTTTTCACGGGTCCGAGCGACTCGGATCTTCCCGCCTTGCTCGGTTAACCCGAGCGCGCCCGAACGTCATCATGACGCTGTCGGATTCTCGCGAGGCTCGGATTCTATCGCGAGACTCGGATTCTATATAAGGAGCCGCGCGTCGCCGCCATTTTCACACGTGCATTGAGATTGATAGGGAGAGGACGTGGCTGGCGTCCTCTCCGTTTAGAATAGATTAGAGAGACACTTGATTTACTAATTTTGGGGAGCATTAGGAGTACTCAGTACAGTGCAGAGTTTTGCTGATAGTGACCACAAGTTTTATTTATAATCCGTTCTCTGCCTGAAAAAAGCGATACACAGCACACAGTGACTCAGTCACATACCATATCTGTGTGCACTGCTCAGGCTCAGGCCAGTGTGCTGCATCATCTATTATCTATATATAATATTATATATATCTGATTATCTGTCTGACTGCTCAGCTCACACAGCTTATAATTGTGGGGGAGACTGGGGAGCACTACTGCAGTGCCAGTTATAGGTTATAGCAGGAGCCAGGAGTACATAATATTATATTAAAACAGTGCACACTTTTGCTGCAGGAGTGCCACTGCCAGTGTGACTAGTGACCAGTGACCTGACCACCAGTATATATAATATTAGTAGTATACTATCTCTTTATCAACCAGTCTATATTAGCAGCAGACACAGTACAGTGCGGTAGTTCACGGCTGTGGCTACCTCTGTGTCGGCACTCGGCAGCCCGTCCATAATTGTATATACCACCTAACCGTGGTTTTTTTTTCTTTCTTTATACATACATACTAGTTACGAGTATACTATCTCTTTATCAACCAGTCTATATATTAGCAGCAGACACAGTACAGTGCGGTAGTTCACGGCTGTGGCTACCTCTGTGTCGGCACTCGGCAGCCCGTCCATAATTGTATATACCACCTAACCGTGGTTTTTTTTTCTTTCTTTATACATACATACTAGTTACGAGTATACTATCTCTTTATCAACCAGTCTATATATTAGCAGCAGACACAGTACAGTGCGGTAGTTCACGGCTGTGGCTACCTCTGTGTCGGCACTCGGCAGCCCGTCCATAATTGTATATACCACCTAACCGTGGTTTTTTTTTCTTTCTTTATACATACATACTAGTTACGAGTATACTATCTCTTTATCAACCAGTCTATATATTAGCAGCAGACACAGTACAGTGCGGTAGTTCACGGCTGTGGCTACCTCTGTGTCGGCACTCGGCAGCCCGTCCATAATTGTATATACCACCTAACCGTGGTTTTTTTTTCTTTCTTTATACATACATACTAGTTACGAGTATACTATCTCTTTATCAACCAGTCTATATATTAGCAGCAGACACAGTACAGTGCGGTAGTTCACGGCTGTGGCTACCTCTGTGTCGGCACTCGGCAGCCCGTCCATAATTGTATACTAGTATCCAATCCATCCATCTCCATTGTTTACCTGAGGTGCCTTTTAGTTGTGCCTATTAAAATATGGAGAACAAAAATGTTGAGGTTCCAAAATTAGGGAAAGATCAAGATCCACTTCCACCTCGTGCTGAAGCTGCTGCCACTAGTCATGGCCGAGACGATGAAATGCCAGCAACGTCGTCTGCCAAGGCCGATGCCCAATGTCATAGTACAGAGCATGTCAAATCCAAAACACCAAATATCAGTAAAAAAAGGACTCCAAAACCTAAAATAAAATTGTCGGAGGAGAAGCGTAAACTTGCCAATATGCCATTTACCACACGGAGTGGCAAGGAACGGCTGAGGCCCTGGCCTATGTTCATGGCTAGTGGTTCAGCTTCACATGAGGATGGAAGCACTCAGCCTCTCGCTAGAAAAATGAAAAGACTCAAGCTGGCAAAAGCAGCACAGCAAAGAACTGTGCATTCTTCGAAATCCCAAATCCACAAGGAGAGTCCAATTGTGTCGGTTGCGATGCCTGACCTTCCCAACACTGGACGTGAAGAGCATGCGCCTTCCACCATTTGCACGCCCCCTGCAAGTGCTGGAAGGAGCACCCGCAGTCCAGTTCCTGATAGTCAGATTGAAGATGTCAGTGTTGAAGTACACCAGGATGAGGAGGATATGGGTGTTGCTGGCGCTGGGGAGGAAATTGACCAGGAGGATTCTGATGGTGAGGTGGTTTGTTTAAGTCAGGCACCCGGGGAGACACCTGTTGTCCGTGGGAGGAATATGGCCGTTGACATGCCAGGTGAAAATACCAAAAAAATCAGCTCTTCGGTGTGGAGGTATTTCACCAGAAATGCGGACAACAGGTGTCAAGCCGTGTGTTCCCTTTGTCAAGCTGTAATAAGTAGGGGTAAGGACGTTAACCACCTCGGAACATCCTCCCTTATACGTCACCTGCAGCGCATTCATAATAAGTCAGTGACAAGTTCAAAAACTTTGGGTGACAGCGGAAGCAGTCCACTGACCAGTAAATCCCTTCCTCTTGTAACCAAGCTCACGCAAACCACCCCACCAACTCCCTCAGTGTCAATTTCCTCCTTCCCCAGGAATGCCAATAGTCCTGCAGGCCATGTCACTGGCAATTCTGACGAGTCCTCTCCTGCCTGGGATTCCTCCGATGCATCCTTGCGTGTAACGCCTACTGCTGCTGGCGCTGCTGTTGTTGCCGCTGGGAGTCGATGGTCATCCCAGAGGGGAAGTCGTAAGCCCACTTGTACTACTTCCAGTAAGCAATTGACTGTTCAACAGTCCTTTGCGAGGAAGATGAAATATCACAGCAGTCATCCTACTGCAAAGCGGATAACTGAGTCCTTGACAACTATGTTGGTGTTAGACGTGCGTCCGGTATCCGCCGTTAGTTCACAGGGAACTAGACAATTTATTGAGGCAGTGTGCCCCCGTTACCAAATACCATCTAGGTTCCACTTCTCTAGGCAGGCGATACCGAGAATGTACACGGACGTCAGAAAAAGACTCACCAGTGTCCTAAAAAATGCAGTTGTACCCAATGTCCACTTAACCACGGACATGTGGACAAGTGGAGCAGGGCAGGGTCAGGACTATATGACTGTGACAGCCCACTGGGTAGATGTATGGACTCCCGCCGCAAGAACAGCAGCGGCGGCACCAGTAGCAGCATCTCGCAAACGCCAACTCTTTCCTAGGCAGGCTACGCTTTGTATCACCGCTTTCCAGAATACACACACAGCTGAAAACCCCTTACGGCAACTGAGGAAGATCATCGCGGAATGGCTTACCCCAATTGGACTCTCCTGTGGATTTGTGGCATCGGACAACGCCAGCAATATTGTGTGTGCATTAAATATGGGCAAATTCCAGCACGTCCCATGTTTTGCACATACCTTGAATTTGGTGGTGCAGAATTTTTTAAAAAACGACAGGGGCGTGCAAGAGATGCTGTCGGTGGCCAGAAAAATTGCGGGACACTTTCGGCGTACAGGCACCACGTACAGAAGACTGGAGCACCACCAAAAACTACTGAACCTGCCCTGCCATCATCTGAAGCAAGAAGTGGTAACGAGGTGGAATTCAACCCTCTATATGCTTCAGAGGTTGGAGGAGCAGCAAAAGGCCATTCAAGCCTATACAATTGAGCACGATATAGTAGGTGGAATGCACCTGTCTCAAGTGCAGTGGAGAATGATTTCAACGTTGTGCAAGGTTCTGATGCCCTTTGAACTTGCCACACGTGAAGTCAGTTCAGACACTGCCAGCCTGAGTCAGGTCATTCCCCTCATCAGGCTTTTGCAGAAGAAGCTGGAGGCATTGAAGAAGGAGCTAAAAGGGAGCGATTCCGCTAGGCATGTGGGACTTGTGGATGCAGCCCTTAATTCGCTTAACAAGGATTCACGGGTGGTCAATCTGTTGAAATCAGAGCACTACATTTTGGCCACCGTGCTCGATCCTAGATTTAAAGCCTACCTTGGATCTCTCTTTCCGGCAGACACAGGTCTGCTGGGGTTGAAAGACCTGCTGGTGACAAAATTGTCAAGTCAAGCGGAACGCGACCTGTCAACATCTCCTCCTTCACATTCTCCCGCAACTGGGGGTGCGAGGAAAAGGCTCAGAATTCCGAGCCCACCCGCTGGCGGTGATGCAGGGCAGTCTGGAGCGACTGCTGATGCTGACATCTGGTCCGGACTGAAGGACCTGACAACGATTACGGACATGTCGTCTACTGTCACTGCATATGATTCTCTCAACATTGATAGAATGGTGGAGGATTATATGAGTGACCGCATCCAAGTAGGCACGTCACACAGTCCGTACTTATACTGGCAGGAAAAAGAGGCAATTTGGAGGCCCTTGCACAAACTGGCTTTATTCTACCTAAGTTGCCCTCCCACAAGTGTGTACTCCGAAAGAGTGTTTAGTGCCGCCGCTCACCTTGTCAGCAATCGGCGTACGAGGTTACATCCAGAAAATGTGGAGAAGATGATGTTCATTAAAATGAATTATAATCAATTCCTCCGCGGAGACATTGACCAGCAGCAATTGCCTCCACAAAGTACACAGGGAGCTGAGATGGTGGATTCCAGTGGGGACGAATTGATAATCTGTGAGGAGGGGGATGTACACGGTGATATATCGGAGGGTGAAGATGAGGTGGACATCTTGCCTCTGTAGAGCCAGTTTGTGCAAGGAGAGATTAATTGCTTCTTTTTTGGGGGGGGTCCAAACCAACCCGTCATATCAGTCAGTCGTGTGGCAGACCCTGTCACTGAAATGATGGGTTGGTTAAAGTGTGCATGTCCTGTTTTGTTTATACAACATAAGGGTGGGTGGGAGGGCCCAAGGACAATTCCATCTTGCACCTCTTTTTTTCTTTTCTTTTTCTTTGCATCATGTGCTGATTGGGGAGGGTTTTTTGGAAGGGACATCCTGCGTGACACTGCAGTGCCACTCCTAGATGGGCCCGGTGTTTGTGTCGGCCACTAGGGTCGCTAATCTTACTCACACAGTCAGCTACCTCATTGCGCCTCTTTTTTTCTTTGCGTCATGTGCTGTTTGGGGAGGGTTTTTTGGAAGGGACATCCTGCGTGACACTGCAGTGCCACTCCTAGATGGGCCCGGTGTTTGTGTCGGCCACTAGGGTCGCTAATCTTACTCACACAGCTACCTCATTGCGCCTCTTTTTTTCTTTGCGTCATGTGCTGTTTGGGGACGGGTTTTTGGAAGGGACATCCTGCGTGACACTGCAGTGCCACTCCTAGATGGGCCCGGTGTTTGTGTCGGCCACTAGGGTCGCTAATCTTACTCACACAGTCAGCTACCTCATTGCGCCTCTTTTTTTCTTTGCGTCATGTGCTGTTTGGGGAGGGTTTTTTGGAAGGGACATCCTGCGTGACACTGCAGTGCCACTCCTAGATGGGCCCGGTGTTTGTGTCGGCCACTAGGGTCGCTAATCTTACTCACACAGCTACCTCATTGCGCCTCTTTTTTTCTTTGCGTCATGTGCTGTTTGGGGAGGGTTTTTTGGAAGGGACATCCTGCGTGACACTGCAGTGCCACTCCTAGATGGGCCCGGTGTTTGTGTCGGCCACTAGGGTCGCTAATCTTACTCACACAGCTACCTCATTGCGCCTCTTTTTTTCTTTGCGTCATGTGCTGTTTGGGGAGGGTTTTTTGGAAGGGCCATCCTGCGTGACACTGCAGTGCCACTCCTAGATGGGCCCGGTGTTTGTGTCGGCCACTAGGGTCGCTAATCTTACTCACACAGCTACCTCATTGCGCCTCTTTTTTTCTTTGCGTCATGTGCTGTTTGGGGAGGGTTTTTTGGAAGGGACATCCTGCGTGACACTGCAGTGCCACTCCTAGATGGGCCCGGTGTTTGTGTCGGCCACTAGGGTCGCTAATCTTACTCACACAGCTACCTCATTGCGCCTCTTTTTTTCTTTGCGTCATGTGCTGTTTGGGGAGGGTTTTTTGGAAGGGACATCCTGCGTGACACTGCAGTGCCACTCCTAGATGGGCCCGGTGTTTGTGTCGGCCACTAGGGTCGCTAATCTTACTCACACTACCTCATTGCGCCTCTTTTTTTCTTTGCGTCATGTGCTGTTTGGGGAGGGTTTTTTGGAAGGGCCATCCTGCGTGACACTGCAGTGCCACTCCTAGATGGGCCCGGTGTTTGTGTCGGCCACTAGGGTCGCTAATCTTACTCACACAGCTACCTCATTGCGAATCTTTTTTTCTTTGCGTCATGTGCTGTTTGGGGAGGGTTTTTTGGAAGGGACATCCTGCGTGACACTGCAGTGCCACTCCTAGATGGGCCCGGTGTTTGTGTCGGCCACTAGGGTCGCTAATCTTACTCACACAGCTACCTCATTGCGCCTCTTTTTTTCTTTGCGTCATGTGCTGTTTGGGGAGGGTTTTTTGGAAGGGACATCCTGCGTGACACTGCAGTGCCACTCCTAGATGGGCCCGGTGTTTGTGTCGGCCACTAGGGTCGCTAATCTTACTCACACAGCTACCTCATTGCGCCTCTTTTTTTTCTTTGCGTCATGTGCTGTTTGGGGAGGGTTTTTTGGAAGGGCCATCCTGCGTGACACTGCAGTGCCACTCCTAGATGGGCCCGGTGTTTGTGTCGGCCACTAGGGTCGCTAATCTTACTCACACAGCTACCTCATTGCGCCTCTTTTTTTCTTTGCGTCATGTGCTGTTTGGGGAGGGTTTTTTGGAAGGGACATCCTGCGTGACACTGCAGTGCCACTCCTAGATGGGCCCGGTGTTTGTGTCGGCCACTAGGGTCGCTTATCTTACTCACACAGCGACCTCGGTGCAAATTTTAGGACTAAAAATAATATTGTGAGGTGTGAGGTATTCAGAATAGACTGAAAATGAGTGTAAATTATGGTTTTTGAGGTTAATAATACTTTGGGATCAAAATGACCCCCAAATTCTATGATTTAAGCTGTTTTTTAGTGTTTTTTGAAAAAAACACCCGAATCCAAAACACACCCGAATCCGACAAAAAAAATTCGGTGAGGTTTTGCCAAAACGCGTTCGAACCCAAAACACGGCCGCGGAACCGAACCCAAAACCAAAACACAAAACCCGAAAAATTTCAGGCGCTCATCTCTAAATTAGTAGTGCCCTAGTTCATTTTCTAAACCATAGTAGAGCCTTATTTAATGTTATGCCCCATAGTAGTGCCCTAGTTTCTTCACAGTAGTGCCTAAGTTTACCCTTTGTCACATTTCAGAGCTGCCAGTATACATTATGCCGCAAAGTACCCCCAATACACATTATGATATATAGTGCTCCCCGTTCATATTGTGCCTCATTACAGTGCCCCGGTTCATATTATATAACATTAAAATGCCCTACATGCCACACTACAATGAGCAGGTCCAGGTGCATACCTAGATATATTGCAGGCCCCAGGGAAAAAGAGTGAAAGGACCCCTACGTACCACACAATGGCGAAAAATGTATAGAACACATGTAACTTTGACAGGGAAGGTGGGCCCCTCTCAGCTCTGGGCCCCATAGCAGCTGCACTGCCTGCACCTATGGTAGCTATGCCCTTGACTGTACAAGAGATGAGCAGGGCCGGTTCTCCAAGAACAGAACAGGACCCACCCAAACATGGCTTTCAGAGCCGGGATCCAAGTCTGGCTCAGGTTTTCCTGCCTGACTCGGATCCCAAAACAATGCAAAACAGCATCCTCCCACTGTCAGTTTCTCATGGGTTTTGGATTCTGTAAAGGTCCCCAGTGATGGTGCCATTTTCACTCCAGCTGTGGAGCTTGTACTGGGTGAACGTGTCAATGCTGTGTCTGTCTAGGGGTGCTGTGTTGTCCATCAAGAGGCTGCTGTGTCCATCCAGGGGTGCTCTGTCTATCCATCATGAAGCTGCTGTGTCCTCCAGAAGTGCTCTGTCCATCCATCAAGGGTCTGCTGTGTCCAACAAGGGACTGATGTGTCCATACAGGGGTGCTCTCCCATTCCATCAAGGTGCTGCTGTGTCCTCCAGGGGTGCTCTGTTCATCCATCCAGGGGCTCTGTCCCAGTGTAAGAAAAATAAAAGCTCAAAATCTAATAAAAATAATAATAAAAATCAGTCAGACCGCAGTGTAATAATAATTAATCATACATGTATTGTGATACAGGTGGTACTTCAACCATAGGTGGTCCGTCCTCAGGGGTGCTTTTTTTTACATAAAGGGGTGCAGTGTCCATCCCCAGAAGTGTTTTGTTCTATATAAAAAGGTGCTGTGTTGTCTATCAAGGGGCTGCTGTGTCCAACAAGTGGCTGCTGTGTCCATCCAGGGGTGCTCTGTTAATCTAGGGGTGCTCTGTCTGTCCATTAAGGGGCTGCTGTGTCTGACAAGGAGCTGCTGTGTCCATCCAGGGGTGCTCTGTTAATCTAGGGGTTCTCTGTCTGTCCATTAAGGGGCTGCTGTGTCCGACAAGGGGCTGCTGTGTCCATCCTTCGATGGGCTTTGCTCCAATGTAAAAAAAAGAAGAGCTGACTTCCGGTGTGCAGGCCATCCAGCATGGCCACTTTTTAGCCCTGCTCCTTCAATGTAATTGGGCATCCAGATCCATCCACCCTTATTAGGAAGAATTTAGGATTGCTAACCCTTTATATGGATTCCCTTTTATTTGGGGACTCTGAAAAGTGCCATATTATCTGAGGAGCCTAAGTATACCCTGGAGTCCGGCAATCAGCGTAGATGGCCTGTATGAACGCCAGACCTCAACTGCCATGACCTCCCCGTAGTGGCTCGACACTGCATACGGTATGATCAGCCTGTCCCCCTTATGTCAGTGCTCCAGCAACACTCACCTGAGACACTGCTTTGTTCATGAGTGGATCACGCCACCTACAGACCAGACTGTAGCCACCTGCAGAACGGTGTGGAGCCGTTCAGGGACCTGGTGATAAATGTACTGATTCCACTATAAACTTTAACCAACAAAAATGAATACATATATATTCACATTCTATTAAGCAAGGCATCTATTTAGAGAAACATAGAGAGACCTCATATAACTCTCTTTTTTTTTAATAATAAATTTAGCATCAGTGGAATCAGTATATTTGTATTTGCTATAGAAATTTGTATTGAATACGTTTTATTGAGACACCGGAACATTCAGGTGTATACACAGATGGACAATTACCTTGCTCATTATACTAATGAGCTAATCTGTTTACCTCTCCGATTGGTAAATCTTCTCTTTAAATATACTGGGAATGGAGCAACTGACAATGCCTTCTGAGGAAACCGTTGCCACGGAGAAACGAGTTAAGGGGGTCTCTTTACATCGCTTATAACCTTTATATCATCGGCACAGCTCATCACTCTTCACCTGCCTACTGGTTTATTCACCTGTTCACCGGCACCGGACAGTGCACCACGTCCGTCTCTTCTAGAAGCTGCGCCCTCCCTCCCCGGCCAAGAACTGACACTGCCGCTCCTGCACAGCTCACCCTTCACCCATATGGGATCGGAAAATTTCACATCAAGCTGGTGAGCATTATGCGGTAGCGGGGAGGTGGTAGCATAGCGCGGTCTTCTGACGGTTCCGAGCACTGTGTCCAGGTGACAGCCTACTAACCATCAGTGCAAGCTGCATGCATAAGCTTATACCTTACTGGCTGGAATATTTAATTTATGAGCAAATTACCATTTCTACATTTATCTAAACAGTAACTGTGCTGCACAGACTTTTAAACATCTGCTACATCAATAACCTATATAACAAATAATTGGTTACTGCGGGTATGGAGACCATGTATGTTATTGTTTTTAAATTGATATTAATTAATGCTATTAAATGTTTTATACCTTGATACAATAGATTGTATATGCGCTCCCTTATTTCACTAATTGAACAATGTGATGCAGTTTTATGGTAATCTAGATTACCCATGGGAGCTGCATTCCTCCATAATTGATTGACCATCAGTTTAACTAAAGCAAAAAAGCGCCTGATTTTATTGTATTTAGTACATCATTTCATCTGTCTTTGGTGCTGCCCTATCTGTCCAAGAGTGAAGACTTTAAAAAATTTCTAGTAAATGCATGGGCAAACTACCAGGATGATAACATTGATCACTGGGAAAATATAGTACTATTTTGGGGGGCATCGAAGGCGGTCATGCGTGGACACATAATGCAATATATTTCTGGACTCAAGAGAAAGTAAAAAAAACCAGTATCAATCCTTACAGACCTCTATGTCACTAGCATTTAAAAATATCTTTCAAATAACTGCGGCAAATTTAAAATCCTATATACAGCATAAACAAATTCTAGAACAGCACAAGCCAGGCCAAGGTTGGATACCAAATAAATGTTCTGTAAATAGGGCAACCATCCAGGCAGGCTGCTGGTGGCTATAGCTAAGGCATGGTCGAAAAGATCCTTTATTACGGCCAGTAGGGACCCTGTTGACGACAAAACACTTATTGCAACTAAAGATATCCTAACGTATTTTCATAATTATTATAGTGTTCTATATAGGAATGTACCTGTGAACGTTGAACTGCAGAATCAACTTTTAACGGCAGCCCAGCTTCCAACATTAACTCAGGAACAAAGGGACGGATTAACTAAATAGACTGAGTTACATGATGTGATTGCAGGTCACCCCCCTCACAAGTCCCCTGGCCCAGATGACTTTTCTGGCATATATTACAAAATACTTAAAACAGAAATAACACCAACATTACTAGAATTATTCAACAGAATACTCAAAGATACGCCAGTTTTCCCTTCTTTTACGGATGCCTATACATCTCTCATTACTAAACCAGATAAATATCCCTTATTGGTGGAATCTTATCGTCCGATTTCGTTCTTAAATTCGTACTTTAAAATTTTAACCAAAATTATATCTAATCAACTGTAAATAATTATGCCGGATTTGCTGACTATACATCAAACAGGATTTGTGAGAGGTAGGCACTCTGTTCGTGTGATTCGGATGGCTGTGGTTGTGGTTATATCAGGGTCCACGGGTACTGATCCGGGGGGAATGATGCTCAGGTAAGACATGAATAAGGCATTCGATACGGTAGCTTGGCCCCATTTGTTTTCTATCTTAGAGAGACCAGATCTTGGCACTTCAGTCATGAGGCTAATACAATATTTCTATACTGAACAAACTACAAGACGTTTAATAAACGGCGTGAGGAGTGATCCCCTTAACATGTATAGGAGTACTCGGCAGGGGTGCCCTCTATTGCGCCTAGTATTTAATTTATGCATTGATCCTCTAGTCACAATTTTACAAGATTGGATTTTGGGGGATAAAAGTAGGTACAAACAAATTAAAATTGTGAGCTTTTGCAGACGATGTATTACTTTACAAAGCCAATCCAGAGGAGGCTATAGAGAAAATTTTTAATAAACCCAATGAATATTGGGAAATTTCGGGTCACACGAAAAACATGTCTATATCCGAGGGATTACTATTACACCCATATCTTAATGTCTCAAGATGGGGAAGACAATTATCACTGAGCAGGGAAAAAGGGGCTATTACATACCTGGGCATCCGCCTTCCTAAACGAATTTCAGAGCTATGGGGGTCATTCCGACCCGTTTGTACGCTGCAGTTTGTCGCAGTGGTGTGAACGGGTCGGAAATGCGCATGCGCGGCGGACGCATTGTGCATGTGCTTCGTTGCCCCGGCGCCGACAGTGGAGAATGTGATCGCAGCGGTGATCGCAAGAAGACTGACAGGCGGGAGGCATCTCGGGTCATCAACTGACCATTTTCCAGGCGCAGTGAGGCGAACGCAGGCGTGTCCAGGCATTTGGAGGGCGGATGTCTGACGTCAATTCCGGGACCTTCGTTGCTGGATCCGTCGCACAGGGTAAGTAGTCTTGTTTTGCAGGAAACTTTTTTAGCATAGCAGGGCTGCACAAAAAGTTACTACGTGCGATCAACTCTGAATGAGGGCCAGTATATCCTTAATATTACCAAAGCATTAGTGGAGATTTCAAAAGAATTGGAGGGATGGAGCCATCTTCTATTATCGTACATGGGTAGGGCTAGCCTAATAAAAATGGTGACATTCCCACGTCTTTTATACATGCTACAAACACTACCACTTTTACTTCAAAAGAAAGATGTGTAGGCGCTAAATAAAACATTTCACAATTTTATTTGGAAATTTTAAATGCGCACGCATAAGTTTATTAAAATTACAGCAACTTAAATCTAACAAGGGGATTCATTTTCCTCATGTTCAATTATATAACTAATCTGCAATTCTTAGATTTTTTTGCTATTGTCTACATGGAAAAAATACCTACACGAACCTTAATATTGAATGTGGCTTCTTAGAAAATTGTGATTTAATTCGTTTTTTACATCTAATATCAGTAGCAGCTCTTGCCACGGGCAAGCAGGCTTTTTGCCCAGGGCACCGCTAACCTGAAGGCGCCGCCGCCACCGTGGCAAGAGCCGCTACTAATCTAGCCTCACTCCCTCCCTCCCCGCTCCCCGGCTGCAGCGAACAACATGTGCGCCCGCTGCAGCAGGCATCGCTGACAGACACTAGAGGTCAAAATTGACCACTAGTTTCTGTGCGGCGCTGCTATGGGAGAAACGTCATGACGTCTCTCCCATATAGAGGAGCCGGCGCCCAGAGACTGCAGCAGCAGCAGCGGTCCGGAAACAGGAGCGAGGCTGGTAAGTATTGTGTTTTTTTTAAGGTTTCAAAGCAGCGCTACTAAAGGGGGCAAATACTGGGGACACTACTAATGGGGGCACTACTACAGGGGGCACTACTACAGGGGGCACAGCTACTGGGGGCAGATCTACAGGGGGCACAACTACAGGGGGCACATACTGGGGGCAATGCTACAGGGGGAATAGCAACTGGGGGCATAGCTACAAGAGGCACAGCTACTGGGGGCACTACTATAAGGGGCACTGCTACAGGGGGCACAA
The DNA here is from genome assembly GCF_028390025.1 of Pseudophryne corroboree. NCBI lineage: Eukaryota > Metazoa > Chordata > Amphibia > Anura > Myobatrachidae > Pseudophryne > Pseudophryne corroboree. Next base: position 609,259,516 of record NC_086447.1, read on the forward strand.
CTACAGGGGGCACAACTACAGGGGGCACTACCAAAGGGGGCACTGCTACAGGGGGGGACAGCTACTGGGGGGAAATTAACTAGGGGCACAGATGCTGGAGGCACAAATACTGGGGGCACAGCTACAGCGGGGCACAAGTACAGGAGGATAACTGTGGGCACACGCCTTCCCTATGAAGAAGCCATGCCCCTTCCCTATGAAGAAGCCACGCCCCTTTTTTGGGGCGTGCACCAGCTGTATTTTACCTGGAAGGGGGGGGGGCGCCACAGGAAACTTTCACCCTGGGCGCCACAAGGTCTAGAACCGGCCCTGATCTACATGATGCTGAAATCTCAGAGAATCTTTATTATGGTCTACTAGGAAATTATAGCATCTGCTTAGACATAAACAAAACTTAAAATACTGTATTTACCATTCTTGCACAACCCAGAATTTCAAGGAGGACAAGCAGGAATTGCCTTTATAAAGTTAGACCAGGCAGGATTGGTGAACACAAATTAAATTATAGAGGGAGGTTCCAGACGTAAACTCCAATATTTGCAAGCTTCCGACAGATTTCCAACATTTCATAGCTTTCCTTTTGCTTATATGCAAGCTAAATATTAAGGCCTATTATAAAACATGAGGAGACATGTACTGGAATAAATGGTTGGATCGGGGTTGTTCCATAATTATCTTATGAAACTTTAACTAGAGCTCTCAACTGGTCTAGATCTTTATTACCAGCAATTCAATATCAGGAGATGTTCCTGTATATATTTCATAAGCCATAGTTCTCTCCCCATAGACAATATTTGGCAGAGATGTCTACGTCAGCATCTTGCCCTTGTTGCCACACACCAGTAACCGACTCATATCACTATTTCTGGGGTTGTCCCTTATTACGAATATTCTGGCTACAAGTTCGTAATTTTGCACTGGAGGATTTGGTGAATTATATCCCATTTACCAATGTGTGGGCATTATTCGGTCTACTTCTGGAGAGTCAGCGAGTGGCAAAAGGCTGTAAAAAACTACTATTGATTATAAGTTCGGTGGTGCGTAAAACAATCCTGCACACTTGGGGGTAATTCCAAGTTGATCGCAGCAGGAAAATTTTTAGCAGTTGGGCAAAACCATGGGGGTAATTCCAAGTTGATCGCAGCAGGAACATTTTTAGCAGTTGGGCAAAACCATGGGGGTAATTCCAAGTTGATCGCAGCAGGAAATTTTTAGCAGTTGGGCAAAACCATGTGCAGTGCAGGTGGGGCAGATATAACATGTGCAGAGAGAGTTAGATTTGGGTGGGTTATATTGTTTCTGTGCAGGGTAAATACTGGCTGCTTTATTTTTACACTGCAATTTAGATTTCAGTATGAACACACCCCACCCAAATCTAACTTTCTCTGCACATGTTATATCTGCCTCCCCTGCAGTGCACATGGGTGGTCATTCCGAGTTGTTCGCTCGCAAGCTGCTTTTAGCAGCTTTGCACATGCTAAGCCGCCGCCTACTGGGGGTGAATCTTAGCTTATCAAAATTGCGACCGAAAGATTAGCAGAATTGCGAATAGATACTACTTAGCAGTTTCTGAGTAGCTCCAAACTTACTCGGCATCTGCGATCAGTTCAGTGCTTGTCGTTCCTGGTTTGACGTCACAAACACACCCAGCGTTCGCCCAGACACTCCTCTGTTTCTCCAGCCACTCCCGCGTTTTTCCCAGAAACTGTAGCGTTTTTTCACACACACCCATAAAACGGCCAGTTTCCGCCCAGAAACACCCACTTCCTGTCAATCACATTACGATCACCAGAACGATGAAAAAACCTCGTAATGCCGTGAGTAAAATTCCTAACTGCATAGCAAATTTACTTGGCGCAGTCGCACTGCCGACATTGCGCATGCGCATTAGCGACTATTCGCTCCGTTGCAACAAAAAAATAACGAGCGAACAACTCGGAATGACCCCCATGGTTTTGACCAACTGCTAAAAAATTTCCTGCTGCGATCTACTTGGAATTACCCCCCATGTGCACTGCAGGGGGGGCAGATATAACATGTGCAGAGAGAGTTAGATTTGGGTGTGGTGAGTTCAATCTGCGATCTAAATCGCAGTGTAAAAATAAAGCAGCCAGTATTATTTACCCTGCACAGAAACAAAATAACCCACCCAAATCTAACTCTTTCTGCAAATGTTATATCTGCCCCCCCTGCAGTGCACATGGGGGTAATTCCAAGTTGATCGCAGCAGGAAATTTTTTAGCAGTTGGGCAAAACCATGTGCTCTGCAGGGTAGGCAGATATAACATGTGCAGAGAGAGATAGATTTGGGTGTGGTGAGTTCAATCTGCAATCTAAATCGCAGTGTAAAAATAAAGCAGCCAGTATTTACCCTGCACAGAAACAAAATAACCCACCCAAATCTAACTTTCTCTGCAAATGTTATATCTGCCCCCCCTGCAGTGCACATGGTTTTGCCCAACTGCTAAAAATTTCCTGCTGCGATCAACTTGGAATTACCCCCATGGATCAATACTAATCCCCCATCATTGCAATTATTTCAGGAAAAAAATTCCATGTTTTTAACGGTATCCGTTCAGATGGTCGACAGTGTTAAGGTCAACACTCATTAGGCTGCCCACTAATGGTCGACAATGACATTGTCGACATTGACAAATGGCTTTTTAAAAATATATATTTGTAACTTTTTCATACTTTACCATCCAAGTGGACTACGATTGGGAGCAGTAACCTGTGCCAAGCGCAGCGGTAGCGGAAGGAGGCACCTTGCCCGCAGCATGGCGAGTGAAGCGAGCCATGCAAGGGGACGCGGTACTCTAATTGGGGTTCATGGTCATGTTACGGAAAAAATTACACCAAAAACAGTTGAAAAATCCATGTCGACCTTTTCATGTGTCGACCTTTCATGTGTCGACCATGTGTCAATGTCGACCATGTCAATGTCGACCATTAGTGGTCGACCTAAGGAATGTCAACCTTAACCTTGTCGACCATTCATACCGGAACTGTTTTTAACACGGAATGGATTGAAACGATTCTGGATGGAGACGGGTTCACTACGATATGCCGGCGGTTGGGCTCCCGGTGACCAGCATACCGGCGCCGGGAGCCCGACCGCCGGCTTACCGACAGTGTGGCGAGCGCAAATGAGCCCCTTGCTATTTTATTCTCCCTCCAGGGGGGTCGTGGACCCCCACAAGGGAGAATAAGTGTCGGTATGCCGGCTGTCGGGATCCCGGCGCCGGTATACTGTGCGCCGGGATCCCGTCAGTCGGCATACAGAAGACCACCCATGGAGACAAGTGTGTAAAAAAAAAAAAATGTATGCAAATATGGGAAAGATACATTGCCTTTTTGCATCTAGACTTGAGATGCAAAATACATGTATCTAGTAAAAACACTCAATGGTACGCTACGGAAATACTAGCTGGTGACTCCCTGATTAATATCATAGCATAAATTAGGGGTAGAACATGTTGGAAGTCAGGCTGTGGGTCGGGCCACCTCTCTCCCGCTTTAAATTAGAGATGAGCGGGTTCGGTTTCTCTGAATCAGAACCCGCCAGAACTTCATGTTTTTTTTCACGGGTCCGAGCGACTTGGATCTTCCCGCCTTGCTCGGTTAACCCGAGCGCGCCCGAACGTCATCATGACGCTGTCGGATTCTCGCGAGGCTCGGATTCTATCGCGAGACTCGGATTCTATATAAGGAGCCGCGCGTCGCCGCCATTTTCACACGTGCATTGAGATTGATAGGGAGAGGACGTGGCTGGCGTCCTCTCCGTTTAGAATAGATTAGAGAGACACTTGATTTACTAATTTTGGGGAGCATTAGGAGTACTCAGTACAGTGCAGAGTTTTGCTGATAGTGACCAGTGACCACCAGTTTTATTTATAATCCGTTCTCTGCCTGAAAAAAGCGATACACAGCACACAGTGACTCAGTCACATACCATATCTGTGTGCACTGCTCAGGCTCAGGCCAGTGTGCTGCATCATCTATTATCTATATATAATATTATATATATCTGTCTGACTGCTCAGCTCACACAGCTTATAATTGTGGGGGAGACTGGGGAGCACTACTGCAGTGCCAGTTATAGGTTATAGCAGGAGCCAGGAGTACATAATATTATATTAAAATTAAACAGTGCACACTTTTGCTGCAGGAGTGCCACTGCCAGTGTGACTAGTGACCAGTGACCTGACCACCAGTATATATAATATTAGTAGTATACTATCTCTTTATCAACCAGTCTATATATTAGCAGCAGACACAGTACAGTGCGGTAGTTCACGGCTGTGGCTACCTCTGTGTCGGCACTCGGCAGCCCGTCCATAATTGTATATACCACCTAACCGTGGTTTTTTTTTCTTTCTTTATACATACATACTAGTTACGAGTATACTATCTCTTTATCAACCAGTCTATATATTAGCAGCAGACACAGTACAGTGCGGTAGTTCACGGCTGTGGCTACCTCTGTGTCGGCACTCGGCAGCCCGTCCATAATTGTATATACCACCTAACCGTGGTTTTTTTTTCTTTCTTTATACATACATACTAGTTACGAGTATACTATCTCTTTATCAACCAGTCTATATATTAGCAGCAGACACAGTACAGTGCGGTAGTTCACGGCTGTGGCTACCTCTGTGTCGGCACTCGGCAGCCCGTCCATAATTGTATATACCACCTAACCGTGGTTTTTTTTTCTTTCTTTATACATACATACTAGTTACGAGTATACTATCTCTTTATCAACCAGTCTATATATTAGCAGCAGACACAGTACAGTGCGGTAGTTCACGGCTGTGGCTACCTCTGTGTCGGCACTCGGCAGCCCGTCCATAATTGTATATACCACCTAACCGTGGTTTTTTTTTCTTTCTTTATACATACATACTAGTTACGAGTATACTATCTCTTTATCAACCAGTCTATATATTAGCAGCAGACACAGTACAGTGCGGTAGTTCACGGCTGTGGCTACCTCTGTGTCGGCACTCGGCAGCCCGTCCATAATTGTATACTAGTATCCAATCCATCCATCTCCATTGTTTACCTGAGGTGCCTTTTAGTTGTGCCTATTAAAATATGGAGAACAAAAATGTTGAGGTTCCAAAATTAGGGAAAGATCAAGATCCACTTCCACCTCGTGCTGAAGCTGCTGCCACTAGTCATGGCCGAGACGATGAAATGCCAGCAACGTCGTCTGCCAAGGCCGATGCCCAATGTCATAGTACAGAGCATGTCAAATCCAAAACACCAAATATCAGTAAAAAAAGGACTCCAAAACCTAAAATAAAATTGTCGGAGGAGAAGCGTAAACTTGCCAATATGCCATTTACCACACGGAGTGGCAAGGAACGGCTGAGGCCCTGGCCTATGTTCATGGCTAGTGGTTCAGCTTCACATGAGGATGGAAGCACTCAGCCTCTCGCTAGAAAAATGAAAAGACTCAAGCTGGCAAAAGCAGCACAGCAAAGAACTGTGCATTCTTCGAAATCCCAAATCCACAAGGAGAGTCCAATTGTGTCGGTTGCGATGCCTGACCTTCCCAACACTGGACGTGAAGAGCATGCGCCTTCCACCATTTGCACGCCCCCTGCAAGTGCTGGAAGGAGCACCCGCAGTCCAGTTCCTGATAGTCAGATTGAAGATGTCAGTGTTGAAGTACACCAGGATGAGGAGGATATGGGTGTTGCTGGCGCTGGGGAGGAAATTGACCAGGAGGATTCTGATGGTGAGGTGGTTTGTTTAAGTCAGGCACCCGGGGAGACACCTGTTGTCCGTGGGAGGAATATGGCCGTTGACATGCCAGGTGAAAATACCAAAAAAATCAGCTCTTCGGTGTGGAGGTATTTCACCAGAAATGCGGACAACAGGTGTCAAGCCGTGTGTTCCCTTTGTCAAGCTGTAATAAGTAGGGGTAAGGACGTTAACCACCTCGGAACATCCTCCCTTATACGTCACCTGCAGCGCATTCATAATAAGTCAGTGACAAGTTCAAAAACTTTGGGTGACAGCGGAAGCAGTCCACTGACCAGTAAATCCCTTCCTCTTGTAACCAAGCTCACGCAAACCACCCCACCAACTCCCTCAGTGTCAATTTCCTCCTTCCCCAGGAATGCCAATAGTCCTGCAGGCCATGTCACTGGCAATTCTGACGAGTCCTCTCCTGCCTGGGATTCCTCCGATGCATCCTTGCGTGTAACGCCTACTGCTGCTGGCGCTGCTGTTGTTGCCGCTGGGAGTCGATGGTCATCCCAGAGGGGAAGTCGTAAGCCCACTTGTACTACTTCCAGTAAGCAATTGACTGTTCAACAGTCCTTTGCGAGGAAGATGAAATATCACAGCAGTCATCCTACTGCAAAGCGGATAACTGAGTCCTTGACAACTATGTTGGTGTTAGACGTGCGTCCGGTATCCGCCGTTAGTTCACAGGGAACTAGACAATTTATTGAGGCAGTGTGCCCCCGTTACCAAATACCATCTAGGTTCCACTTCTCTAGGCAGGCGATACCGAGAATGTACACGGACGTCAGAAAAAGACTCACCAGTGTCCTAAAAAATGCAGTTGTACCCAATGTCCACTTAACCACGGACATGTGGACAAGTGGAGCAGGGCAGGGTCAGGACTATATGACTGTGACAGCCCACTGGGTAGATGTATGGACTCCCGCCGCAAGAACAGCAGCGGCGGCACCAGTAGCAGCATCTCGCAAACGCCAACTCTTTCCTAGGCAGGCTACGCTTTGTATCACCGCTTTCCAGAATACACACACAGCTGAAAACCTCTTACGGCAACTGAGGAAGATCATCGCGGAATGGCTTACCCCAATTGGACTCTCCTGTGGATTTGTGGCATCGGACAACGCCAGCAATATTGTGTGTGCATTAAATATGGGCAAATTCCAGCACGTCCCATGTTTTGCACATACCTTGAATTTGGTGGTGCAGAATTTTTTAAAAAACGACAGGGGCGTGCAAGAGATGCTGTCGGTGGCCAGAAAAATTGCGGGACACTTTCGGCGTACAGGCACCACGTACAGAAGACTGGAGCACCACCAAAAACTACTGAACCTGCCCTGCCATCATCTGAAGCAAGAAGTGGTAACGAGGTGGAATTCAACCCTCTATATGCTTCAGAGGTTGGAGGAGCAGCAAAAGGCCATTCAAGCCTATACAATTGAGCACGATATAGTAGGTGGAATGCACCTGTCTCAAGTGCAGTGGAGAATGATTTCAACGTTGTGCAAGGTTCTGATGCCCTTTGAACTTGCCACACGTGAAGTCAGTTCAGACACTGCCAGCCTGAGTCAGGTCATTCCCCTCATCAGGCTTTTGCAGAAGAAGCTGGAGGCATTGAAGAAGGAGCTAAAAGGGAGCGATTCCGCTAGGCATGTGGGACTTGTGGATGCAGCCCTTAATTCGCTTAACAAGGATTCACGGGTGGTCAATCTGTTGAAATCAGAGCACTACATTTTGGCCACCGTGCTCGATCCTAGATTTAAAGCCTACCTTGGATCTCTCTTTCCGGCAGACACAGGTCTGCTGGGGTTGAAAGACCTGCTGGTGACAAAATTGTCAAGTCAAGCGGAACGCGACCTGTCAACATCTCCTCCTTCACATTCTCCCGCAACTGGGGGTGCGAGGAAAAGGCTCAGAATTCCGAGCCCACCCGCTGGCGGTGATGCAGGGCAGTCTGGAGCGACTGCTGATGCTGACATCTGGTCCGGACTGAAGGACCTGACAACGATTACGGACATGTCGTCTACTGTCACTGCATATGATTCTCTCAACATTGATAGAATGGTGGAGGATTATATGAGTGACCGCATCCAAGTAGGCACGTCACACAGTCCGTACTTATACTGGCAGGAAAAAGAGGCAATTTGGAGGCCCTTGCACAAACTGGCTTTATTCTACCTAAGTTGCCCTCCCACAAGTGTGTACTCCGAAAGAGTGTTTAGTGCCGCCGCTCACCTTGTCAGCAATCGGCGTACGAGGTTACATCCAGAAAATGTGGAGAAGATGATGTTCATTAAAATGAATTATAATCAATTCCTCCGCGGAGACATTGACCAGCAGCAATTGCCTCCACAAAGTACACAGGGAGCTGAGATGGTGGATTCCAGTGGGGACGAATTGATAATCTGTGAGGAGGGGGATGTACACGGTGATATATCGGAGGGTGAAGATGAGGTGGACATCTTGCCTCTGTAGAGCCAGTTTGTGCAAGGAGAGATTAATTGCTTCTTTTTTGGGGGGGGTCCAAACCAACCCGTCATATCAGTCACAGTCGTGTGGCAGACCCTGTCACTGAAATGATGGGTTGGTTAAAGTGTGCATGTCCTGTTTTGTTTATACAACATAAGGGTGGGTGGGAGGGCCCAAGGACAATTCCATCTTGCACCTCTTTTTTCTTTTCTTTTTCTTTGCATCATGTGCTGATTGGGGAGGGTTTTTTGGAAGGGACATCCTGCGTGACACTGCAGTGCCACTCCTAGATGGGCCCGGTGTTTGTGTCGGCCACTAGGGTCGCTAATCTTACTCACACAGTCAGCTACCTCATTGCGCCTCTTTTTTTCTTTGCGTCATGTGCTGTTTGGGGAGGGTTTTTTGGAAGGGACATCCTGCGTGACACTGCAGTGCCACTCCTAGATGGGCCCGGTGTTTGTGTCGGCCACTAGGGTCGCTAATCTTACTCACACAGCTACCTCATTGCGCCTCTTTTTTTCTTTGCGTCATGTGCTGTTTGGGGACGTTTTTTTGGAAGGGACATCCTGCGTGACACTGCAGTGCCACTCCTAGATGGGCCCGGTGTTTGTGTCGGCCACTAGGGTCGCTAATCTTACTCACACAGTCAGCTACCTCATTGCGCCTCTTTTTTTCTTTGCGTCATGTGCTGTTTGGGGAGGGTTTTTTGGAAGGGACATCCTGCGTGACACTGCAGTGCCACTCCTAGATGGGCCCGGTGTTTGTGTCGGCCACTAGGGTCGCTAATCTTACTCACACAGCTACCTCATTGCGCCTCTTTTTTTCTTTGCGTCATGTGCTGTTTGGGGAGGGTTTTTTGGAAGGGACATCCTGCGTGACACTGCAGTGCCACTCCTAGATGGGCCCGGTGTTTGTGTCGGCCACTAGGGTCGCTAATCTTACTCGCACAGCTACCTCATTGCGCCTCTTTTTTTCTTTGCGTCATGTGCTGTTTGGGGAGGGTTTTTTGGAAGGGACATCCTGCGTGACACTGCAGTGCCACTCCTAGATGGGCCCGGTGTTTGTGTCGGCCACTAGGGTCGCTTATCTTACTCACACAGCGACCTCGGTGCAAATTTTAGGACTAAAAATAATATTGTGAGGTGTGAGGTATTCAGAATAGACTGAAAATGAGTGTAAATTATGGTTTTTGAGGTTAATAATACTTTGGGATCAAAATGACCCCCAAATTCTATGATTTAAGCTGTTTTTTAGTGTTTTTTGAAAAAAACACCCGAATCCAAAACACACCCGAATCCGACAAAAAAAATTCGGTGAGGTTTTGCCAAAACGCGTTCGAACCCAAAACACGGCCGCGGAACCGAACCCAAAACCAAAACACAAAACCCGAAAAATTTCAGGCGCTCATCTCTACTTTAAATGATAGGTTCTGCAATTTTTGTAGTAGAGATGGAACTTCTTATATTGGCCCTCATTCCGAGTTGATCGGTCGCAAGGCGAATTTAGCAGAGTTACACACGCTAAGCCGCCGCCTACTGGGAGTGAATCTTAGCTTCTTAAAATTGCGACCGATGTATTCGCAATATTGCGATTACTAACTACTTAGCAGTTTCAGAGTAGCTTCAGACTTACTCTGCCTGTGCGATCATTTCAGTGCTTGTCGTTCCTGGTTGACGTCACAAACACACCCAGCGTTCGCCCAGGCACTCCCACCGTTTCCCCGGCCACTCCTGCGTTTTTTCCGGAAACGGTAGCGTTTTCAGCCACACGCCCCTGAAACGCCGTGTTTCCGCCCAGTAACACCCATTTCCTGTCAATCACATTACGATCGCCGGAGCGATGAAAAAGCCGTGAGTAAAATTACTTTCTTCATAGTAAAGTTACTTGGCGCAGTCGCAGTGCGAACATTGCGCATGCGTACTAAGCGGATTTTCACTGCGATGCGATGAAAAATACCGAGCGAACAACTCGGAATGAGGGCCATTGTGTTCAATGGGGGTAATTCCAAGCTGATCGAAGCAGGAATTTTGTTAGCAGTTGGGCAAAACCATGGAGGTCATTCCGAGTCGTTCGCTCGGAAAATTTCTTCGCATCGCAGCGTTTTTCCCGCTTAGTGCGCATGCGCAATGTCCGCACTGCGACTGCGCCAAGTAAATTTGCTATGAAGTTTGGATTTTTACTCACGGCTTTTTCTTCGCTCAGGCGATCGTAGTGTGATTGACAGGAAATGGGTGTTACTGGGCGGAAACAGGCCGTTTTATGGGCGTGTGGGAAAAAACGCTACCGTTTCCGGAAAAAACGCGGGAGTGGCTGGAGAAACGGAGGAGTGTCTGGGCGAACGCTGGGTGTGTTTGTGACGTCAAACCAGGAACGATAAGCACTGAACTGATCGCAGATGCCGAGTAAGTCTGAAGATAGTCTGAAACTGCTACGAGATGTGTAATCGCAATATTGCGAATCTTTCGTTCGCAATTTTAAGAAGCTAAGATTCACTCCCAGTAGGCGGCGGCTTAGCGTGTGCAATACTGCTAAAATCGCCTTGCGAGCGAACAACTCGGAATGAGGGCCAATGTGCACTGCAGGGGAGGCAGATTTAACATGTGCAGAGAGAGTTAGATTTGGGTGTGGTGTGTTCAATCTGCAATCTAATTTGCAGTGTAAAAATAAAGCAGCCAGTATTTACCCTGCACAGAAATAAAATAACCCACCCAAATCTAACTCTTTCTGCACATGTTATATCTGCCCCCCCTGCAGTGCACATGGTTTTGCCCAACTGCTAAAAAATTTCCTGCTGCGATCAGGGCCGGTGCTAGGGGGTTCGGCGTCCTCCTGCAAACTATAATTTTGCGCCCTCCCTCCCTTAACTCATAAGGGGACAGCGCGTGCCGAAGGCGTGCATCACAAAAAGGGGATGTGGTCTCACAAGTAGGGGGGGGGGGGGGGGCACATAATAGCACCTCACAATAGTACCTCCAATTCAAATTACACCACACTGTAGCACAATCTTACTTACATTACTCTGCACTTAGTCCCCATGATTCATATTACACCATACACTAGTAGTCCTTATACACAATGCCAGAAGAGGCTGAATACCTAGAAAGTATTTTTTCTTCTCTTTTTCCTCCTCTCTCTCGACACCCCCTTCCCCCACCTATTTTCCTTCCCCTCTTTCCCCTTATTACTCCCACTACTTTGGGAGTTACAGGAAGGATGAGGGCAGGAACGCTGAGGGGTATTTAGAGGGAACCTGAGGGCACGGCCACTGGGGGAGTTACAGGGAGGGTGAGGGTAGGGACATTGAGTGGGAGATAGAGGGAGGGTGAGGGCAGGGACGCTGAAGGGGAGATAGAGGGAGGGTGAGGGCAGGGACGCTGAAGGGGAGTTACAGGGAGGGTGAGGGTAGGGACGCTGAGGGGGAGCTAGAGGGAGAGTGAGGGCATGGATGGTGACTGGAGGGCTAAAGGGAGCGTGAGGGCATGGACGGTGATGGGGAGTTAGTGGGAGGGTGAGGGACTGTGTGCGAAAGACATGTTTCTGACACACAGTATGCCTTCTGCATAATTTTATTTAAAATTGTGTATATAAACATATGTATGTGTGCGGGGGAAATATAAAAAAAATTGCTTTATTAGAAGAACTAATACTGTAAATGTCAGTGTGGGGTTCTTGACAACTAAACTTCATATGCAGACTCTATGCTTTGAAGAGCGCCCCAACAAACCCCCCCCCCCCCCCCAATTGTCAATTACCTGACTCTTGCTTAAGGAGTGTCTCCTCTCTTCTTTAGGGAGAGACAGCTGTCACACATGGGGCTGAGTCATTCAGTCAGCAGCTATACCTCAGAGTTAAAGCAGCCCGTGGGGGAGGCGGAGCTCAGAATGTGACTCAGAGCAACTGCTGTACTGTAGTCGTGTTCCTGGTTTTCACTGGGCGGGCGACTGATATTAGTGATATGCCTAACGGGTGATCATGTACACATTCGGACCACCCCTTACTTTCACCTATGAGCACACTCAAGAAGGCAGGAATCCAGAAAGGAGGAGATGGGCACCGCTCTCCGTGCTGTCGGCGCTGCTGCTGCCCGTCATACAGTACGACAGGCGCAGACAGCGGCAGTCGGCAGCAACAGCATACAGAATCATCAAGGAAGCAGAGCGGGGAGTGCCTCTCCAGGCCGGCGCCTACGTGCTTTGCAGACCTTGCTGGGCAGGTAGCACCAAGCCTGGGTGACAGTGACAGGGCACAGGGAGGGTGACACAGTGACAGGGCACGGGGAGGGTGACACAGTGACAGGGCACGGGAGGGTGACACAGTGACAGGGCACGGGAGGGTGACACAGTGACAGGACAGGGTGACACAGTGACAGGATAGGGGGGACACAGTGACAGGATAGGGGGGACACAGTGACAGGATAGGGGGGGACACAGTGACAGGATAGGGGGGGACACAGTGACAGGATAGAGGGGGACACAGTGACAGGATAGAGGGGGACACAGTGACAGGACGGGGGGGACACAGTGACGAGACTGGGGGGGGGACAGTGACAAGACGGGGGGGCAGTGACAGATTAGGGGGGTTACACAGTGACATGATGGGGGAACACATTGACATGACGGGGGGGACACAGTGACATGACAGTGGGGGACACAGTGACATGACAGGGGGGGACACAGTGACATGACAGCGGGGAACACATTGACAGGACGGGGGGGCACAGTGACTGGACAGGGGGGGACAGAGTGACAGGATGGGGGGGACACAGTGACAGATTAGGGGGGGTTACACAGTGACATGACGGGGGAACACATTGACATGACAGGGGGGGACACAGTGACATGACAGGGGGGGACACAGTGACATGACAGGGGGGGACACAGTGACATGACAGGGGGGGACACAGTGACATGACAGGGGGGGACACAGTGACAGCACGGGGGGACACAGTGACAGATTAGGGGGGTGACACAGTGACAGGACGGGGGGGACACAGTGACAGGATGTGGGGGGGACACAGTGACAGATTAGGGGGTGTTACACAGTGACAGATTAGGGGGGGAACACATTGACATGACGGGGGGACACAGTGACATGACAGGGGGGGACACAGTGACATGACAGGGGGGGACACAGACAGGATGGGGGGAACACAGTGACAGGACGGGGGGGGGACAGTGACAGATTAGGGGGGTTACACAGTGACAGATTAGGGGGGGGACACATTGACATGACGGGGGGAAACGGTGACATGACAGGGGGGGCACAGTGACAGGATGGGGGGGACACAGTGACAGGACGAGGGGACACAGTGACAGCACGGGGGGGACACAGTGACAGATTAGGGGGGTGACACAGTGACAGGATGGGGGGGACACAGTGACAGGATGGGGGGGCACAGTGACAGGACGGGGGGACACAGTGACAGGACGTGGGGGACACAGTGACAGATTAGGGGGTGTTACACAATGACAGATTAGGGGGGGAACACATTGACATGACGGGGGGACACAGTGACATGACAGGGGGGACACAGTGACATGACGGGGGGGGGACAGAGACAGGACGGGGGGGGGGGACACAGTGACAGATTAGGGGGGGGACACATTGACATGATGGGGGGGACACAGTGACATGACAGGGGGGACACAGTGACATGACAGGGGGGACACAGTGACAGGATGGGGGGGACACAGTGACAGGACGGGGCCCGAAGGGGGGTGACTAATTAAGAAGAGGGCGGGGGATCCGCTTCCCTCACGATTGTCAATGTACTGGACTGGTACCTGCCGGGTACCAGACTTCTGTGTGCCCCCGTTCCCTCCCTCCGCTCAGTGACCTTACCTGCTGTGCGATTAACACAGAGCCAGGATGCAGTGTTTCTGTCTCTGGCGCGTCCTGTCTGTGTACTCGGCGGCCACGAAGCTGAGGACCACAAGGGAAGGGAGCATTTCCGCCCACAGCTGGGGAGGGGCCAGCCGCAGCAGCAAGATGAGGCGCTGCGGATCACAATGGGGTGGAGATTGCTGCTATTACACTGGGGTGGGGGGTTTGGTTTGCCACTGTTCTACGACTGGTGTGACCACTTTGTTATTTTTAGTATATGCCCGTGCCGTGGTTCATTCAGCTGCTGGCGCCGTGTGACAGGCGCGGGCGCATCAGGCAGAAACAGTCATGTAGAGAAGGATGGATGCAGAGCAGGGAGAGCGCCTCTCCTGCCCGGCGCCTACCTGCTCTGCATCCCTTTGCTGAGCGGGTAGCGCCGGCTCTGGCTGCGATCAACTTGGAATTACCCCCAATATGCAATATTGTTTATAATAATAATAATAATAATAATAATAATAATAATAATAATAATAATAATAATAATAATATATTTTTTTTATATATATATATAGCGCTCTTTCTCCAATATGACTCTAGGCGCTTAACAGATATATAGCATAATATAGTACAGAAAATAATGAAGTACAGAAAAGCTTTTCATAAAATACAGAATCATATAGATACTAAAGGGACAATTATGGCAGTGCCAATTGCAGGATTTCTAGAGGGGGGTTTCCAAATGGCAGTCCACAATCTCCCACTTTGCGAACATTAGAGTATTAATGTAAATATTGCTCTTTTACTCTTTTTATACACTGTCTACTGTATGGAATACACTATTAATATTTAACACTATAGATGGTCTTTAGTATAGGCTGTATCAAACAAAGTGGTCAGGAAAGGGTAAAACATACCATAATAAATGCACAAACATAATTACCCCAGTACTACACTTTCTAAGCGCACATTCTCCCGCCTCATGTTAAGGCTCCTATCTCTTCTTCCTGGTCGCTGCTCTCTGGTCCAGTGCACTGATTGAGGGCTCAGATCCACACACATAGCAAACTTGGTAGAAGAAGCTGCTACCACTCGCCATGTGCAGAACCTCTGCTCTGTTCTTTACACTGCATGATGTGGCGGCAACTCTAGTAAACGTATTACTGTATATACCATTGTTATTGTTGTCATAATGTGAGCAACTTGTCAAGAGAAGGGGGTTTCTGGGCAACCAGAAACCCCCCTTGCGTGTGCCTATGTATGGGAATGCTTGAGTAAACAGGAAAGTCTTGAGTCTACTTTTGAAGGATTCTATAGTTGGGGCCTCTTGCACTGTGCGGGGAAGTGAATTCCATAGAGTCGGAGCCGCATGACTAAAAGCTCGACCCCCAGATGAATTACGGGAGATTCTAGGTACTGCTAAAAGTCCTTCATCTACAGATCGCAGTAATCGAGTGGGGCAGTATGGGGTCAGTAGCTGCTTCAGGTACCTTGGGCCCTGGTCATGTAGTGCTTTGAAACTCATTAAGCCAATCTTGAAGATGATTCGCCATCTTACAGGCAGCCAATGAAGGGAGTAGAGTATGGGTGTTATGTGGCTAGACCGGGGCTGGTCGGTTAACAGCCTGGCAGCTGTATTTTGCCCCAGCTGTAAGCGGTGCAATTCTTTTGCTGGGAGACCAAGGTAGAGGGCATTACAGTAGTCTAATCGAGATGATACAAATGCATGGATGACTTTTGGCAGATTATCTGAGGGAATTAAGAGCTTGATTCTGGCTATGTTCCTCAGGTGAAAGAATGAGGATTTGATTGTGGCTGATATCTGATGTTTAAGTGTCAAGCCACCATCCAGGACAACGCCAAGATTCTGCACACGATCAGTGGTTTGTAATTCTGAATCCCAGAGTGTAAGTCCAGTTGGTTGGCTATGCTGCAGTCTTGTCCTTTGATGTTGCGGTCCTATCATAAGGACCTCTGTTTTATCTGGGTTCAGTCGCAGCCAACTGGCATTCATTCACTCCTGGAGTTCAGCTAGACAGCCATTTAGGGTTGCTATTGGGTTATCAGTTTAGTTCATACTCTCAGACTGTATTTTCTGTGATATAGATGTTCATCAAAGCTAATACTATCTGTTATGTGACTTTTATATGGATATATATTACAACGTACAGTATGTACATTTATGTTGAATTGTGGTTGCATACTATGATGTGCACATTTGTGAAATAATGTGAATAACATGGTGTTTCAATAAAAACTGTATAAAAACGAAGAAGCTACTAATCAAATTAAAAAATATATATATATTATTTGTGCTATACCCCAGTGTTCTATACTATTATTTTTCTGGTCAGACCGCAGTGTAACAATCATACACATATTGCGTCACTGCAGGTGGTGCACCAATTTCATACAAGTATTGTGGTGAAGCTGCAGGTCGTACCACAGCTTAATATTCTTACACTAGGTGCTTCATCGCGCCCTACGGGCGCTCTTCACACCGTCGCAAGGGGCTACGCCCCCTTAACCCTTGCATGCATTTCTGGGGTTCAATATTTGTTTTATATGGAGTATTACCTGCATTCCTTTGTTAGTGGTTAAATATTGCACAATGAAAGGGTGTGTGATGATGAAGGAGGCGCAGCCCCTTGCGACAGCGTGAACAGCACCTGCAGGGCATGATGTACAAAATGTAGCGGGTGCGGGGGTGACTGCGGATGGGGGAGGGTGCTGTAGATGCTGCGGGTGGAGGGGGGCGAAAGCGGGGGGGCCCGGATGGGGAAGGGTCGGGAGGTGCTGCGGATGGGGGAGGGGCAGAGGAGTGGGGGCTGCAGATGGGGGAGGGGTCCGGAGGCACTGCAGGTGGGAGAGGGGCAGGGGTGCCATGGGTGGGAGAGGGGCAGGTGCGGGGATGTTGTGGATGGGTGAAGGGTTTCAGAGGTGCTGTGGGATGGGAAGGGGCGGGGGTGCCGGGAGTGGGGTAGGGGGTCCGGAGGCACCATGGGTGGGGGAGGAACAGGTACAGGTGGTGCGGCGGATGGGGAAGGGGGTCTCGAGGCGCTGCAGGTGGTAGAGGGGCAGGTGTGGGGGTGCCGTGGGTGGGACAGGGGTGGGTGAGGAAGGGGACCACAGATTGAGGAGGGTGTCTGCAGATGCTGCGGGTGGAGGGGGGGCAGGTGTGGGGGGAGACATATATGGGGAGAGGATGGTGAGGGGGCCTGGAGGTGCTGTGGGTGGTGTAGGGGCGGGGGAGTGGGAGCCGTGGGTGGTGTAGGGGGTCTGGAGGCACAGCGTGTGGGGGAGGTGAAGGTACGGAGGTGTGGTGCATTGGGGAGGGGTCTGGAGGCGCTGCGGGTACTGTACCTGCCAAAAAGGTAGTTGGAGGGTATGCAGTAACAGGGCCAGGACAGGGGTGACAGGGCCAGGACAGGGGTAACAGGGCCAGGACAGGGGTGACAGGGGCTAGCTGCTGCTGTTCCACTCCAACCTGTTGGGATCTGCTGCTGGTGGAGACTTGGCATGGCTGACTCTCTCAGGCTGGAGTCCTGCTTCCTCTGCCCGTCCGCATTCCTCCCCCCCTCCTCAGTCACACACCGCGGACCTCGCGCGGCTGCCGGGCACTGCGGTAAGGGGAGACTGGGAGTGACTGGTTAGTCCCCAGGAGACGCTGCGGCTGGAGGGAGGAGGGGGTCATAGCATGCACGCGGCACGGACCTCGCGGCTGCCGGGCACTGTGGAAAGGGGAGACTGGGAGTGAATGGTTAGCTCCCAGGAGACGCTGCGGCTGGAGGGAGGAGGGGTCGGAGCCTGCAAACAGTGCGGACTTCTGCAGCGCTATCCGCCAGCTAAAGTGTGTGAAGGAGCTGGGCGCACCTCACTGCGGGTGGCAGTGCTGCAGCTAGCGGTGGGGTTGCCGAGACTGGAGATAACAGGCAGTACGGAACCTGCACAGCGGCAGGTGCCCCACAAAACTGCAGCTAAGAAGCGTGGAGTGTGCCAGAAAGTGACGCTCCTCCGCGCCAGAGAGACCCTGCTGAGTTTGCTGATGTGGGGGGTCAAGGACACAGTGAGCCGGTGCCCGTCTGTCTGTACGGCATAACCCCTCACACACACCCATACCTCCCCACTGTCCCGATTTTCGCGGGACAGTCCCATTTTTTTTGGTCTGTCCCACCCATGGGCCGCAGTGTCCCCCGGTGGGGGGGGCAGTTGGGAAGCTCCTGAACTCGCTGTTCTCATACCTCCCAACTTTGGCTGCCTTGAAAGAGGGACACACGCGCGGCGAAGCCGCTCCCGAAAAGGGGGCGTGGCCTATGAAAAGGGGGCATGGCTTCACGGGAAGACCCGCGATCGCGAGCCACGCCCCCGATTTCATCACTGAGGGGGCATGCCCAGCGCTCCGTGAGCCGCTGGCATGCCCCCTCTCCCTCTGTCTACAATGAATAGACGCTGTGCGCATGCGCACAGCGTCTATTCACCGTTGCTCTGCTAAGCAGGGCAGCGAGAGACTGAGCCTCCCAACTGTCCCCCCCCCCACCGCGGGACACTGCGGCCCGCGGGTGGGACAGCGGGACAGACCCCAAAAAACGGGACTGTCCCGCGAAAATCGGGACAGTTGGGAGGTATGCTGTTCTGCTTAGCAGAGCAGCGGTGAATAGATGCGCACAGTCAGGGGTGTATCTAGGGGTCTGAGCGCCCCTGGCAAAGTAAAGGACTGGCGCCCCACACCCACTCATATTTTAAATATCGAAGACGCATGTGCCAAAAAGGGGGCGTGGCCACTCAATAATACTCAAATACGAATTACACCACTCAGTAGCATTCCTTACACAGCACAGCACAGTAATGCCCACTGTTGTCCTTAAGTGTAGTGTACCACATCATATACCCCTTATACACATTATGCACCACAATAGTAGGACCCCTTATACAATCTAGTACTGGTGCCCCATACACATTATGCCACACTGCATGAGCCAAAATTCACATTATGCAACACGGAATTAGCCAAAATTCACATAATGCAACATGGAATGAGCCAAAATTCACATTACCCCACACAGTATGAGCCAAAATTCACATTACCCCACACAGAATGAGCCAAAATTCACATTTCCGCTCACAGTATGAGCCAAAATTCACATTACCCCACCCACATTACCCCACACAGTATGAGCCAAAATTCACAGTATCCGACGCAGTATGAGCCAAAATTCACATTACCCCACACAGTATGAGCCAAAATTCACATTACCCCACACAGAATGAGCCAAAATTCACAATACCCCACATAGTATGAGCCAAAATTCACATTACCCCACACAGTATGAGCCAAAATTCACATTACCCCACACAGTATGAGCCAAAATTCACATTTCCGCACATAGTATGAGCCAAAATTCACATTACCCCACCCACATTACCCCACACAGTATGAGCCAAAATTCACATTACCCCACCCACATTACCCCACACAGTATGAGCCAAAATTCACATTACCCCACACAGTATGATCCAAAATTCACATTACCCCACCCACATTACCCCACACAGTATGAGCCAAAATTCACAGTATCCGACGCAGTATGAGCCAAAATTCACATTACCCCACACAGTATGAGCCAAAATTCACATTACCCCACACAGAATGAGCCAAATTTCACAATACCCCACATAGTATGAGCCAAAATTCACATTACCCCACACAGTATGAGCCAAAATTCACATTTCCGCACATAGTATGAGCCAAAATTCACATTACCCCACCCACATTACCCCACACAGTATGAGCCAAAATTCACATTACCCCACCCACATTACCCCACCCAGTATGAGCCAAAATTCACATTACCCCACACAGTATGATCCAAAATTCACATTACCCCACCCACATTACCCCACACAGTATGAGCCAAAATTCACAGTATCCGACGCAGTATGAGCCAAAATTCACATTACCCCACACAGTATGAGCCAAAATTCACATTACCCCACACAGAATGAGCCAAATTTCACAATACCCCACATAGTATGAGCCAAAATTCACATTACCCCACACAGTATGAGCCAAAATTCACATTTCCGCACATAGTATGAGCCAAAATTCACATTACCCCACCCAGTATGAGTTAAAATTCACATTACCCCACCCACATTACCCCACACAGTATGAGCCAAAATTCACATTACCCCACACAGTATGATCCAAAATTCACATTACCCCACACCGTATGAGCCAAAATTCAGGGACAGTGACAGCAGGGACATAGGGACAGGGAGAGTGACAGCAGGGATAGTGACAGAGAGCCAGCAGGGACAGTGACAGAGAGAGTGACAGCAGGGATAGTGAAAGAGAGAGTGACAGCAGGGGCAGAGAGAGTGACAGCAGGGGCAGAGAGAGTGACAGCAGTGACAGAGAGAGTGACAGCAGTGACAGGGACAGAAAGAGTGAGTACCTGAGCAGCTGATGGGGCTGTGGTCAGCGGCGGTGCAGAGGCTGAAGTCAGCGGTGGTGAGGAGGAGGCCCTGGGCAGTGGTGGTGACCAGGAGAAGGCCCCGGGTGGTATAGCGGAGGATGACATGGGCAGCGGCGGAGGACATGGGCAGCAGCGGTGAAGAGGAGGAAGCCCGGGGCAGCGGCTCTGTGGAGATGGTCTTCGGTCCCTATGACCACGGCATCACCATTTGAATATATATATATATATATATATATATATATATATATATATATATATATATATATATATATATACATATATATACATATATATATATACACACACACAACTCAGCAGGTGCCGGCTCTCCCATAAGCTCCTAATAACGCACCGGGTGCCCGCATGTGAAGGTTTCAATAGATAGGCAGGTGTGTGCGGCACTCACGGCGACTTTCAATAAGCAGACTTTAGACAGCAAGAAGTTAGCAACGTTTCAATGCTTTAAGCATATAATATAGAATATAGAAAGTTGTAAATATAGAAAGTTGTAAATGTTAACACATCTGTTTAGTCTCTGGTAAATGTGTGCTAGGGTGATAAGGATAGCTCCATTCAACAAGTGAGGTATTGCTGGCAGTTCTCTGTATGGGAGCATTACATGCTGACTTTATTATACTCAATCTGTATGTTTCGTGGCAACTCTGGAACAATGTGCATGTTCAGTTTAATTGTGAAGGCACAACTTTGTAGAATATAATTATACCCCGAGCACTCCCCCCCCCCCCCCCCCCTCCCCTCCCCCGTTAGTTCCTCACCCGCACTGACGCCCTGGACCATAGCAGGAAGCCACAGCACCGGCAGTCACTGTAATAGGCGCCGGGGTCCGATACCGCGCTACAATCAAGAAACTACACCTTACCAGCAGCCCTTTCTGCAGTGACCTCCCGGCAGCAAGGGCTGCTGGGAGCTGTAGTTTCTTGATTGTAGCGCGGTGTCGGACCCCGGCGCCAATTACAGTGACTGCCACTGCTGCGGCTTCCTGCTATGGTCTTCAGTGCGGCCAGCCTGCCAGGTTTCAGTTCGGGGAGACGAACTACCAGGGAGTGGGGGGAGACACACCTTGGGGGGCCGGAGTGGACAGTTGCTGACATTAATATTAAATCTACCTACTGGCCGCGGTTGGCACCGCTGGGCAGCGCCCCTCCTTGGCTGGCGCCCCTGGCGAGTGCCATCCTGGCCAATAGGTAGATACGCCCCTGCGCACAGTGTCTATTTAGTGGAGACAGGAGGAGAGGGGGCATCAGGGGGGTTCCGGCAGCAGGGGGGGGCAGGGGGTACGTACCGTGGGCCCTACAGTTTTAGGGGCCTTCCCGGCTGGAGTAGCTTTGTCCCAGCTCTGTAGCTCCCCCGTCCTGCCAGCAACAGCAGCAGCATTGTGCTACAGTCAGCACACGCTGCTGCGTGTTGGCAGGTCTGTGGTGTTGCTTTCTTCTGCCTGTGCGGGTGTGTAGGGGAGAGCAACCACCCCCTCTGGATTTACTCCTAGCTAAGGGGCCAAAATCCCATTAAAAAATAATAATTCAGAATTTGCATAAGGGGGCGTGGCCACGCATCCCGCGATTAGGCCACGCCCCCCATACCCACAGCAGGCACAGCAATGAGATAGGGACCCCTGTTTCAAGTGCTCTGGGCCCCCCGAACTCATAATCCGCCCCTGGGGGCATGCCTGCAGCTCACAGAGCGCTGGGCATGCCCCCTCACTGACAAAAACGGGGGCCCTCCCGTGAAGCCATGCCCTTTTAATTGGCCACGCCCCCTTTTCGCTGCCTGTGTGTCCCTCCTTCTGCCTGAAGAAAGCTGGGAGGTATGCACCCCTGTCTGCCTGAAGAAAGCTGGGAGGTATGCACCCCTGCCTGTGCCATGCCCATACCATCTGCTTCTGCTCCTAGTCTCCTATAGATTTGCCCAGATCTGTGACTCATCTGACTAAGTCCGCCCAGTGTTGTGACTCAGCCCAGCGTTAGCAAATGAGTCACAAAGTCACAGATCTGGGCTATTATATAGGAGATGTATTATGATGCTGTAGGTCAGACTGCAGTGTAATATAATATAATGACAAGAAAAAAAGGCGATTTGGAAGCTCTTGCACAAACTGGCTTCACTTTACTTAAGTTGCCCACCCTCCAATGTGTACTCTGAAAGAGTTTTCAGTACAGCTGGGACACTTGTCAGCGATCGGCGTAGGAGGTTACTTCCTCAAATTGTGGTAAAAATGAATGACAAATTCCACAAGAAATACCTATACTGGCAATTACATCCACAAATGTAATGGTGGATTCCGGCAGGGATGAATTAATAGTGCGCAGGGGCGGATTGGCCCACCAGGACACCATGACAGTTTCCAATGGGCCGGTCCCATATCCCTTCAGCCAGGCTGATTCACACTCAGGCTGGACTGGCTCACACTGCTTTCAGTACTTGCGGTTCATTGGAATGCAATACAGAAGTTAGGCTAGATAGGACTTCCGGGTGTCGCTAGCCATGAAAAGTGGTGAAGCTATTCTACCAATGGGGGACCTGGAGAAAGTTAACCAGCCCAGCAACATACTCTCTCTGGCCCAAGCCAAAGGTCTCTTCAATGAGTCCGGCCTGGGATCAGCAGCATAGCGATGGTCGGAGCCGGGTTCACTATACCCACCGCCACCCCAGCTCCTGCACTCTTGTAGCACTCTGGTCCGGAGGTGTGTGGTCTTCTTGACCTGCAGCGGACACTCCTCAGGTAATCTTCTTCCTTTCAGCACACCGTGACAGAGAGGCAGGCGTAAATTCCCCTTTTATTTTGAGCAGACACAGAATGACCTGCAATAGGTACAACACAATTTTAATGTCACACGCGATAATTAATTACATAAAAGAGGGCGACAGAGTCATTAATTATCGTAGAGCCTACAAACAGTGGTTATACAGGAAAGCTATATGAACATATCAGCAAGCTAGTGTCACTTGTGCATAGCACGGTCTAATATAGTAGGCTGTAGCACTTATGCAGGCACAATGTAAAAAACAGGTAGCAAGCGGGCGTTGTCTTAAGTAGCACAGTCTTGTGTTGCCAGCAATAGCACTATACAGGTGGATTTCGGGAACAGGTAGCAAGCGGGCGTCATCTTTAGTAGCACAGTCTTGTGTTGCCAGCAGTAGCACTATACAGGTGTATTTCGGGAACAGGTAGCAAGCAGGCGTCATCTTTAGTAGCACAGTCTTGTGTCGCCAGCAGTAGCACTATACAGGTGGATTGCGGGAACAGGTAGCGAGCGGGCGTCGTCTTTAGTAGCACAGTCTTGTGTCGCCAGCAGTAGCACTATACAGGTGGATTGCGGGAACAGGTAGCGAGCCAGCGTCGTCTTTAGTAGCACAGTCTTGTATTGCCAGAAGTAGCACTATACAGGTGGATTGCGGGAACAGGTAGCAAGCGGGCGTCGTCTTTAATAGCACAGTCTTGTGTTGCCAGCAGTAGCACTATACAGGTGGATTGCGGGAACAAGTAGCAAGCGGACGTCGTCTTTAGTAGCACAGTCTTGGGTTGCCAGCAGTAGCACTATACAGGTGGATTGCAGGAACAGGTAGCAAGCAGGCGTCGTCTTTAATAGCACAGTCTTGTAACCCGCCATTGAAATAACAGTCAGCACACAGGTATTCCAGCCTTGAAAGACACTGCTGGGCGGAGCTTGCATAAAACAGTCACTTATAACCCGCCTTTGAAATAACAATAAGCACACAGGTATTCCAGCCTTGAAAGACACTGCTGGGCGGAGCTTGCTTAAAACAGTCACTTATAACCCACCTTTGAAATAACAATCAGCACAAAGGTATTCCAGCCTTGAAAGACACTGCTGGGCAGAGCTTGCTTAAGACAGTCACTTATAACCCGCCTTTGAAATAACAATAAGCACACAGGTATTCCAGCTTGACAGATACTGCTAGACGGAGCTTGCATAAAACAGTCACTTATAACCCTCCTTTGAAATAACAATAAGCACACAGGTATTCCAGCCTTGAAAGACACTGCTGGGCGGAGCTTGCATAAAACAGTCACTTATAACCCGCCTTTAAAATAACAATAAGCATACAGGTATTCCAGCCTTGAAAGACACTGCTGGGCGGAGCTTGCATAAAACAGTCACTTATAACCCGCCTTTAAAATAACAATAAGCATACAGGTATTCCAGTTTTGAAAGATACTAATGGGTGGAGCTTGCATAAAACAGTCACTTATAACCCACCTTTGAAATAACATTAAATACCAGCATTTCTTATTAGCAGATAAATGCATGAACTTTGGCTATGACACTGCTGAGTAAAGCTTGCATAAACGAACAATAAATACCAGCATTTCTTATTAGCAGATAAATGCATAAACTTTGGCTATGACACTGCTGAGTGAAGCTTGCATAAACGAACAATAGGTACCAGCATTTCCTATTAGCAGATAAATGCATGAAATTTGGCTATGACACTGCTGAGTGAAGCTTGCATAAATGAACAATAAATACCAGCATTTCTTATTAGCAGATAAATGCATAAACTTTGGCTATGACACTGCTGAGCAGGGAGGACTACCCCAAAATCACTATGGCAGGTAATGGCTGAGGGTAGCTGAACCCCTTTTATTAATCTGATGAGGTTACCCCAATACCCAAGGGGAGTCTACCCCTATTGCTAGATCTCCCAAAGCAGAGGATGGGCAGCGGAAGGGTTTTAAAAGGGAACCACCGATGCTGGGACACTGTAAAATGAGGGGTACCACCCCTTACTAAGCGGGATTACAGAGCACCGAAGAACTACTGAGGGGAGCTCACCCCCTTATGAAGTAATAAGCGGAGCAGTGGTGAAGGGGAGCCTACCCCCTTTTTCATACTAAATTCCCCAATGCAGAGTTCTGGCAGCGGAAGGGGTTAAACACACATGGGCAGAGTTTTTGGCAGCGGAAGGGTTACTGGGGCACCAGGGTCTCACCACTAGATGCGGCGCTTCTGCCACCTCCGATCGCCTCAGTTGTCGGCGCCACCCGGGATGCCATGCACCGCACCGGGGATGCGCCCTCGTCTGGTGGTCGGCGGTGCTCCGTGGTCTTGTCTCCCTCCACAGGCTCCGGTCCGGTGCTCCGTGGTCTTTTCCCGCCGCCTCCGATCTGCGCCGCCTCACACTCTTCTCCCCGTCCTCTCTCTGGTCCGGTATCCTCGCAGGGGTCTGCGCGGCTCGGGTCGTCCTCCGCGATGCAGGTCTCTCCGTCCCCACGACACGATCCGCACGCCTCCGCACAGTCCCCAGGTGTCCCCACGGGTCTTCTTTGTCCAACATCCCGGCTCTGGTCCACGACCTCCAGGTGAGCGATCCTCCTTTCCTTACAGGGCAGCTCTCACCAGTCCCGGCCAGACTTCACTCCTCTTCTTCCACAGGGCAGCTGACCTTATCTCCCGCGCTGTGGAGCTCCTCATAAAGGTGCCTCGTCCTCGGCACCACCCACAACCTTTTTCATCACTAGCTCCCTGGCCCCAGCAACAACCCTCCCCACGTCCCGTCTGCCCTGCGACCCAGGGACCCAATGACAGGGGCCAATTCTCCCTGGCTAAGGCTGTTGCTTGCCAGGAGGGGAAGACACTAAGAGTAAGTGGCGCCAAATTCCTCCTCTGAGGCTGACAGGGTCAAATAGAGTGCAGCCACGATACTTAATGGCCTCAATGATTTTTACCCCAATGTGAAGGGACGTTCTGCCCAGGGGGACCCCTGTCACCTATTTTTATAAATAAAAAACTTTTGTGCACACACACATGAGGGTATTACACTCTCACTGAACTGGCCAGAGCAGCAACTGAGCACTGAAGGGGATCCGGCAGATTATTTGCATTATCATGTTGGTGTAATGGTTAGGGCGTCACAGGGTTAGGTCACAGTGTATGGTTTGGGGACTGTACTTGACAGAAGCAGGATGTACCTTGTTCTCAGGATGCCAGCTGATCGGGCAGCGCTCACAGCCAACCCTGGTACAATCTCTTATGCAAAGTCCTTCAGCCCTATAGCTGCCCAATGTCTGTCCATGATGATGGGCCTATTTATGTAATGCAGTGGCTACGTATGTAGGGGGTCATTCCGAGTTGTTCGATCGTTATTTTTTTCTCGCAACGGAGCGATTAGTCGCTAATGCGCATGCGCAATGTCCGCAGTGCGACTGCGCCAAGTAAATTTGCTATGCAGTTAGGTTTTTTACTCACGGCATTACGAGGTTTTTTCTTCGTTCTGGTGATCGTAATGTGATTGACAGGAAGTGGGTGTTTCTGGGCGGAAACTGGCCGTTTTATGGGTGTGTGTGAAAAAACGCTACCGTTTCTGGGAAAAACGCGGGAGTGGCTGGAGAAACGGAGGAGTGTCTGGGCGAACGCTGGGTGTGTTTGTGACGTCAAACCAGGAACGACAAGCACTGAACTGATCGCAGATGCCGAGTAAGTCTGGAGCTACTCAGAAACTGCTAAGAAGTGTCTATTCGCAATTCTGCTAATCTTTCGTTCGCAATTTTGATAAGCTAAGATTCACTCCCAGTAGGCGGCGGCTTAGCGTGTGCAAAGCTGCAAAAAGCAGCTTGCGAGCGAACAACTCGGAATGACCCCCATGATGCGGTAACTACGTATGTAATGCGGTGGCTATGTATGTAATGCGGTGGCTACGTATGTAATGTGGTGGCTATGTATGTAATGTGGTGCTATTTGTATAATGAGGTGCTATACGTGTAGTGCGGTGCTATACATGTAATGTGGTGCAATTCCTGTAATAATGTGGTGGCTATGTATGTAATCTGGTGGCTATGTATGTAATCAGGGGTGGATTGGCCACTGGGACAGATTCTGCTGCGCTGGTCCCCTGTGCCTGTGTTTCACTACTTGTGTGTGCTCCCTACCTGTACTGTGCTGTATGTAGTATGTGCTCCTCCTTTCTGTACTTTGAAACATATAAGGTAAAAAAAAAAGGGGGCTTGTAGAATAAAAAATCAATAAAATCAGAAGTAGATTAAAGGCATGACTGCAGTGTCAGTAGACACTGAAAGTGGGCATATCAGTCCTTGTATATTCAGACGTAAGGATGTGTACAGTACATCAGGGAAGGGCATTGCATACCTCCCAACTGTCCCGATTCCAGCAGGACAGTCCCGCTATTCGGACACTGTCCCGCTGTCCCACACATGGTTCTCAGTGTCCCGCGGGCGGGCAGGGGGGGGGGCAGTTGCATAAAGTCACAGGTAAACATTAACATAACGTCAAGCAAAGGAGGCCCTAACTGTGTGTATCTCAGAATCAGGACCTCTGAGGAGTGACCCCGCCCTCTTGACAGACCCCTCCCCCTCAAAAGACTCCGCCCCCATTAGGGCTGCTTCCATAAATTTCCCGGGCTGGTGTTCGATCCCAATCCGCCCCTGATAGTGGGTGAAGATTATGTACACACTGATGTGGGTGAGGAATTGGAGGATGATGACGACATCCTGCTGTTGTAGAGCCAGTTTATGCTTGCAGAGATCATTGCCAGCAATGTCCACTGCACATTGGGGGTAATTCCAAGTTGATCGCAGCAGGATTTTTGATAGCAACTGGGCAAAACCATGTGCACTGCAGGGGAGGCAGATATAACGTGCAGAAAGAGTTAGATTTGGGTGGGTTATATTGTTTCTGTGCAGGGTAAATACTGGCTGCTTTATTTTTACACTGCAAATTAGATTGCAGATTGAACACACCACACCCAAATCTAACTCTCTCTGCACATGTTATATCTGCCTCCCCTGCAGTGCACATGGGTGGTCATTCCGAGTTGTTCGCTCGGTAATTTTCTTCGCATCGCAGCGATTTTCCGCTAACTGCGCATGCGCAATGTTCGCACTGCGACTGCGCCAAGTAAATTTGCTATGCAGTTAGGTATTTTACTCATGGCATTACGAGGTTTTTTCTTCGTTCTGGTGATCGTAATGTGATTGACAGGAAGTGGGTGTTTCTGGGCGGAAACTGGCCGTTTTATGGGAGTGTTTGAAAAAACGCTACAGTTTCTGGGAAAAACGCGGGAGTGGCTGGAGAAACGGAGGAGTGTCTGGGCGAACGCTGGGTGTGTTTGTGACGTCAAACCAGGAACGACAAGCACTGAACTGATCGCACTGGCAGAGTAAGTCTCGAGCTACTCAGAAACTGCACAGAGAAGTCTTTTCGCAATATTGCGAATCTTTCGTTCGCAATTTTGATAAGCTAAGATTCACTCCCAGTAGGCGGCGGCTTAGCGTGTGCAAAGCTGCTAAAAGCAGCTTGCGAGCGAACAACTCGGAATGAGGGCCATGGTTTTGCCCAGTTGCTATCAAAAATCCTGCTGCGATCAACTTGGAATTACCCCCATTGGCAGCTTGTTTTGTGGGGCCCAAACAAACCAATTATTTCAGCCACAAGTGGCTGAATTGATTGGTTTATTAAACTGTGCATGTCCTGTTCAAGATATACAACATAAGGGTGGCTGGGAGGGCCCAAAAACAAGTCCACCTTGCACCTCTTTTCTTTGCAGTATGTGCTGTTTGAAGCATTGCTGACTGTCTTTTTGTGTAGACAACATTTTCATAGTTTATTAAAATGCCACCCTGTCTGTCACTGCAGTGCCATTCTGTTTCCTAGATGTGCCATGTTTGAAGTTTAAGTGGTACATTTTTGTGCCACCCACTGCTTAGCTTAGTCATCCAGCTACCTCGGTGCAACCTTTAGGCTTAAAATGGAGGAAATCAATATTGTGAGCTGTGAGGTGGTCAAAATTGGCTGTAAATTAGTGGAAATTAATGTTATTGAGGTTGATGTGATTTTTGTAAAAAACAAACAAAAAAAACCCACAGATTCAAAATCAAAACCCACAATACAGATCCAAAACACGAAGGAGATGCAACTACCCTTAGCAGTCCCTTCCAATAAGATTGGGGTACTACTAGCTGCCGCTCTGGAGCCTGCCCTAGGGGTAAATTTACGAAAGCTTCTAAAACAGAGAATTGGGATGTTGCCCATACCAACAAATCAGATACTGTCTATCATTTTCTAAAAGGCAACAGAGAAATGATAGACAGCATCTGTTCGGTTGCTATGGGCAACATCACCAATTCTCTGTTTTAGAAGCATCAGTAAATGTACCCCCTGGTGTGGTATTAGGAACAGATAGCTCCATGTACAATCGATCTGTCACAACTGGGGGCCTGAGCTGACGGGAGGCAGCCTCAGTTGTAGGGGCTGAGATGTACCGGAACCTGGGAGGTTGTATCAGACCCCTGGACATGTAAGTAACATGAATAATAACTGCCCGAAGGCGTGACCACGACAACTTGGATAAAAGTCAATGATGTTTATTATGACAACTCCGCAACACAGCAGCAGTAAAAGAAAACATAAAAGTCAGCAAAGAATAAATACAGTTCCTGGGTACTACAGGGTGGCAGGAGCCACAGGGCACTGGTAGTGTGAGATAGTTCTTATAATCTTCTAGATGGAAAGTCCTTACCAGGCCCGACTGTAGCAATGGAGATAACCCAGGATTGTACCAGCTGGTGTTCCAGGAAAAGCTGGGTTGCTGAAGATAAAACGGCTGCTGTGGATACTGGCTGGAACCAGACTGTTGTTAGCACGGAGTGGATACTGGCTGGAACCAGTTAAATAATAAATGAAGCTTGAGAGCGATGCAATATGAATGAAATGTAGAACTTGAGAGCGGAGAAATAATAATACCGGTGGAGAGTGGTAAAGTGTAGAAAGGACACCGGCCCTTTAAGAGAAGCTGTACTCTGCTGGAAGCTGGGCTGGAAGCAGGTAATGTTGTAGCTGGAAACAGATGAATCCACAATGGATCGGAGAGTCAGGCTACACCGCAGGTGGAATGCTGGTGCGGGTCTCTATGGTGGAAGTCTTGAGACAGGAGCTGGAACCTGGAAGACAATCACAGGAGAGAGACAAACAGGAACTAGGTTTGACAACCAAAGCACTGACGCCTTCCTTGCTCAGGCACAGTGTATTTATACCTGCAGCAAGGAAGGGATTGGCTAGGCAATTATGCAAATTAACAATACTGACAACAGATTGGAGGAAATGATCAGCTGACAGAATCCAAGATGGCTGCGCCCATGCAGACACTTGGAGGGAAGTTTGGTTTGTAATCCATGTGGTAATGAAAACAGTAATGGCGGCGCCGGCCACTGGAGACAGGAGACGCCAGGCTGACAAATGCACATCCAACCACGCGGACACAGCGGAGGCCGCGGCTGACGTAATCGCCACTCTGACACTCTGCATGCAGAAGCTCAGGGACGGCGGCGGAGGCCGCGGGAGACGCCATGCCAGATGTAATAAGGCGTTACTGTGACAGCGTCTCAGAGAGACAGGAGAGGATGCAGGAATGTGAACATTAGGATAACAGATGGGATCCGGTCCTGGAGCGCTGAGCCAGCCTTAGGAGGCATCTGATGGGTAAGAAATGGCGTCCAGATACCCAGATCGTGACAGCACCCCCCCCTTTAGGAGTGGCCCCAGGACACTTCTTTGGCTTTTGAAGAAACTTGGAATGGAATCTCCGGACCAAGGCAGGAGCATGGACATCAGAAGCATTGGTCCATGAACGTTCCTCAGGGCCGTAACCCTTCCAGTCAATAAGATACTGTAGTTGACCGTAACGGTGACGTGAGTCCAGGATCTTGGCCACTTCATACTCAACGCCTCGTTGAGTTTGGACTTTCGGAGTTGGAGGAAGTGAGGAATGAAACCGATTCAAGATCAGCGGTTTCAACAGGGAAACATGGAATGTCCTGGGTATTTTTAAGAAGGGAGGCAACTGAAGTCTGTAAGCAACAGGATTGATGACTTGTTCAATCTTGAAAGGACCGATATAGCGAGGTGCAAACTTCATACTGGGAACTCTTAACCTCAAATTCTTCGTGGATAACCATACCCGATCACCCACCTTGAGAGCAGGAACTGCTCGACGCTTCTTATCCGCAAACTTCTTGTACCTGAACGATGCCTTGAGCAGAGCTGATCGTACGCTCTTCCAGATATTGGCAAACTGATGCAAGGTGATATCCACTGCGGGAACAGAAGTTGCTGGAAGCGGTTGGAACTCAGGGACTTTAGGGTGGAATCCAAAGTTAGTGAAGAATGGTGTTGAAGCAGATGAAGAATGATACTGGTTGTTATGACAGAACTCGGCCCAGGGAAGTAATTGAACCCAGTCATCTTGAGAGGAGGACACATAGATGCGGAGGAAGGCCTCCAAGTCCTGATTCACCCTCTCGGTTTGACCATTGGTCTGAGGATGGTAAGCCGTGGAAAACTTTAGCTTGACTTGGAGGACTTGACATAAACTTCGCCAGAATTTGGCTGTGAATTGAACTCCTCGATCTGAGATAATTTCTTCAGGAAGACCGTGGAGTCGGAAGATCTCTTGTATGAATACTTGAGCCAACTTGGAAGCTGACGGAAGACCGGTGAGAGGAATGAAGTGTGCCATCTTGGTGAACCGGTCAACTACCACCCAGATGGTATTGAACTTGTTGCACATGGGTAAATCTGTAATAAAATCCATCGACAAATGGGTCCAAGGTCGACGGGGAACAGATAGTGGAACCAGTTGCCCCGCAGGCGACTGGCGGGATACCTTATGTTGAGCACACTTTGGGCAAGATGCAATAAACTCCAAGACGTCCTTTTTCAGAGTTGGCCACCAATAGGACCTAGAGATAAACTCCAGGGTTTTTTGGATACCTGTATGTCCGGCAAAACGGGAAGCATGGGCCCAATGCATGAGCTTCTTCCTTAGCATCGGTTTCACAAAACTTTTCCCTGATGGGGGCGTAGAGTCCATCCCTACCGTGGAGAATGCCAACGGATTTATAATAGGATGCTTGTCTGAAGACTCTGACTCATTTTCTTGCTCCCATGAGCGGGAAAGGGCATCGGCCTTGCGATTCTGAGAGCCCGGACAGAACTGGAGTTTAAAGTCGAACCTGGAAAAGAAAAGTGCCCATCTGGCCTGACGAGGGTTGAGACATTGTGCGCCTTTCAGATATAAAAGGTTCTTGTGGTCTGTAAGTATGGTGATTGAATGAGAAGCTCCCTCCAACAGATACCTCCACTCTTCTAGAGCGAGCTTGATGGCTAGCAACTCCTGGTCGCCAATGGCATAGTTGCGCTCAGCTGGAGAGAACTTCCGGGAGAAGAAACTGCAAGGGTGTAAATGGCCATCTTTAGCCCTCTGAGATAACACCGCTCCTACTCCAACGGAGGAGGCATCCACCTCTAAGATGAAAGGAGAGTCGATGTCAGGCTGTTTCAGAACAGGCGCAGAGATGAACCTTTGTTTTAAAAGATGAAATGCTTGCATGGCTTCTTCAGACCACTTGGACGGGTTAGCACCCTTCTTAGTGAAAGCAGTAATAGGCGCCACAATGGTGGAAAAGTCTCGTATAAACTTTCGGTAATAGTTGGCGAACCCTAAGAACCTCTGGACCCCTTTGAGGGTTAAGGGTACCGGCCAATTTTGGATTGCTTGTAGTTTCTCAGGATCCATCTCTAGTCCGGAACCGGACACAATGTACCCTAGAAACGGAATGGACTTGACTTCAAAGACGCATTTCTCTAATTTGCAATAGAGATGATTGACACGGAGACGGGACAGAACCTCTTTAACCCAAAAACGATGTTCCTCTAAATCGTTGGCAAAAATGAGGATATCGTCTAGATAGACCACGACATGACGGTATAGAATGTCTCTGAAGATCTCATTGACAAAATGCTGGAAGACAGCTGGAGCATTGCTCAATCCGAAGGGCATGACGAGGTACTCATAATGTCCGTCACGGGTGTTAAAGGCGGTCTTCCACTCGTCACCCTCACGGATCCGGATGAGATTGTATGCACCTCTCAAGTCCAGCTTTGTAAAGATGGTAGCTCCGCTAACTCTGTCAAAGAGCTCCGTAATCAGGGGTAAAGGATAACGGTTCTTGATGGTAATGTCGTTCAAACCTCTGTAGTCGATGCACGGCCGCAGACCACCATCTTTCTTTTTTACAAAAAAGAAACCTGCGCCGGCTGGAGAAGAAGGTCGAATGAACCCCTTTGCTAGGTTCTCTTTAATGTATTCCTCCATAGAATGCGTCTCAGGCAGAGACAACGGATAAGTTCGGCCTCGAGGTGGAACCTTCCCTGGAACGAGATCAATCGGGCAGTCCCATTCTCTATGAGGAGGAAGGATATCAGCAGAAGCTTTACTGAACACATCCGTGAAATCTTGATATGGAGGAGGTGGAACATCAGACGACCTGGGGGAGGAAGAACAGACAGGCAATACTTTAAACAAACATGTCTCAGCACAGGAGGAACCCCATGCCAGGATTTGCGTAGTCGTCCAATCAATTGTAGGATTGTGAAGACGGAGCCATGGAAGGCCCAGGACCACAGGATGTGTGGCTCTTGGAATAACTAAAAAAGAAATAAGTTCGGAATGAAGAACTCCCACTCTCAGACGAACTGGTAGAGTCCTTAAAGAAATAACTGCATCAAAAATTTTGCTGCCATCCACGGCAGTTAAAGAAATGGACGAAGGAAGTCTCTCGGTGGGTAGAGACCACCGTTTAACATAGGCTTCGGTAATAAAGTTCCCAGCTGCTCCGGAATCCAGGAGGGCAATGACGTTCCGATAACGTTGAGCAACTTGAAGCGAGACTGGGAGATTACAATCTTGAGGAGATGGAGAGGAGATCATTACTCCTAGCCGGCCCTCTCCTTGGCGAGCTAGGGTTTGGAGTTTTCCCGGACGTTCGGGACAGGCATTAATGGTGTGAGACGGAGCTGCACAA
The DNA here is from genome assembly GCF_028390025.1 of Pseudophryne corroboree. Classification (NCBI taxonomy): domain Eukaryota; kingdom Metazoa; phylum Chordata; class Amphibia; order Anura; family Myobatrachidae; genus Pseudophryne; species Pseudophryne corroboree. Next base: position 609,293,893 of record NC_086447.1, read on the forward strand.
TAAAGACAGAGAGACTCGGAGAGACGTCTTCGGCGCTCAGCAGGCGTTAAACGGGAACGGCCAATTTGCATGGGCTCATCTTTAGTTGGTGACAGTTGGCGAGGAGGAGGAGCAGAAGATTTTGGAGCAGATGATCTTCCACGCTCAGTTGCTCTCTCTCTGAAACGTAAATCAACTTTCGTGCAGAGTGAGATTAGCTCATCTAACTTAGAGGGTAAGTCTCTGGTAGCTAACTCATCTTTAATACGCTCAGATAAGCCATGCCAGAATGCAGCATACAGGGCCTCGTCGTTCCATGCCAGTTCGGATGCCAGGATCTGGAACTGTATCAGATATTGTCCTACAGTACGTGACCCCTGGCGTAAACGGAGAATCTCGGATGAAGCTGAGGTTACCCGGCCTGGCTCGTCGAAGATGCGCCTGAATGTTGACACAAAGGCAGTGTAGGAAGATAGCAGGGTGTCGGACCTCTCCCATAACGGTGATGCCCAATCAAGGGCTGAGCCACTGAGAAGAGAAATAATGTAGGCAATTTTTGTACGGTCACTGGGAAAATTGCCAGGTTGTAGCTCAAACTGAATCTCACACTGGTTGAGAAATCCCCTGCAGAATCTTGGAGATCCATCAAATTTTGCTGGCGTTGGAAGATGAAGACGTGGAGCAGAAATGGGTAAGGTGGGTGGGGTTATAGCTGGAGTCACTGTGGTTGACGCACCAGACGCGCCTGATCCACGGAGAGTTGTCTGAATCCCATCCAGCCGAGTAGAGAAATCCTGGAGACAGCGGATGATGTGGCCCTGTGCAGCCTCCTGATGTTCTAGTCGGGCTGCCAGTTCTTGCATCAGCCTGGCCGCTTGATCCTGGTCTCCGGCTGGATTCATCTGGTCAGTGCTTACTGTCACAACTGAGGGTCTGAGCTGACGGGAGGCAGCCTCAGTTGTAGGGGCTGAGATGTACCGGTACCTGGGAGGTTGTATCAGACCCCTGGACATGTAAGTAACATGAATAATAACTGCCCGAAGGCGTGACCACGACAACTTGGATAAAAGTCAATGATGTTTATTATGACAACTCCGCAACACAGCAGCAGTAAAAGAAAACATAAAAGTCAGCAAAGAATAAATACAGTTCCTGGGTACTACAGGGTGGCAGGAGCCACAGGGCACTGGTAGTGTGAGATAGTTCTTATAATCTTCTAGATGGAAAGTCCTTACCAGGCCCGACTGTAGCAATGGAGATAACCCAGGATTGTACCAGCTGGTGTTCCAGGAAAAGCTGGGTTGCTGAAGATAAAACGGCTGCTGTGGATACTGGCTGGAACCAGACTGTTGTTAGCACGGAGTGGATACTGGCTGGAACCAGTTAAATAATAAATGAAGCTTGAGAGCGATGCAATATGAATGAAATGTAGAACTTGAGAGCGGAGAAATAATAATACCGGTGGAGAGTGGTAAAGTGTAGAAAGGACACCGGCCCTTTAAGAGAAGCTGTACTCTGCTGGAAGCTGGGCTGGAAGCAGGTAATGTTGTAGCTGGAAACAGATGAATCCACAATGGATCGGAGAGTCAGGCTACACCGCAGGTGGAATGCTGGTGCGGGTCTCTATGGTGGAAGTCTTGAGACAGGAGCTGGAACCTGGAAGACAATCACAGGAGAGAGACAAACAGGAACTAGGTTTGACAACCAAAGCACTGACGCCTTCCTTGCTCAGGCACAGTGTATTTATACCTGCAGCAAGGAAGGGATTGGCTAGGCAATTATGCAAATTAACAATACTGACAACAGATTGGAGGAAATGATCAGCTGACAGAATCCAAGATGGCTGCGCCCATGCAGACACTTGGAGGGAAGTTTGGTTTGTAATCCATGTGGTAATGAAAACAGTAATGGCGGCGCCGGCCACTGGAGACAGGAGACGCCAGGCTGACAAATGCATATCCAACCACGCGGACACAGCGGAGGCCGCGGCTGACGTAATCGCCACTCTGACACTCTGCATGCAGAAGCTCAGGGACGGCGGCGGAGGCCGCGGGAGACGCCATGCCAGATGTAATAAGGCGTTACTGTGACAGCGTCTCAGAGAGACAGGAGAGGATGCAGGAATGTGAACATTAGGATAACAGATGGGATCCGGTCCTGGAGCGCTGAGCCAGCCTTAGGAGGCATCTGATGGGTAAGAAATGGCGTCCAGATACCCGGATCGTGACACGATCATTGCTAGAAACCTTGGACTCACTTAGTGTCGCGATTCTTGGACTTGCTTAGAATTGTGGTTCTTGGACTAGATGAGCGTCGAAACACTTGGACTTGATAAATGTGAAGATATTTGGACTTGATAAGTGTGCACATGCTTGGACTTGATAGATGTATAGACTACTTGAACTTTCTAGATGTTGTATGGAACGCAGTACTATTAGGGTGAGACTCCTAGAGCCCTCAAGAGAGTTTTCACCAATAGCAACCCCCCGCTGTGCCCTTAGTGCTTGTTGCGCACACAGGTAGTTAGGGGGGCCCCTGGATTGATACCACCAGCAGTAGGAGCTCATCCAATAGACTGAGGATCCCGAGTGCACTGGATAGTGGATGAGAATGAGGTACTTGGTTGCCCAAAGTATGATGCACAAGTTGAATTAATCTCCGTCTATGCAGGTGTTTAACAGTGCAGATGGTATGGAAGCTCCCAGTCAAAGAGCTAGGGTTGGCAGATGGAGAATGCTACACCAAGCCTGGATAATGGCAGGCAGAGCAGGATACAGGACACTGATGCGCAGAGATTCCGCCAGAGTATCCATGGGACAACGATCAACATAGATAACAGGGACAGTGGCGTAACTACTGCCCCCGCAGCCCTCGCGAAGCCACGCCCATTTCAGCGAAGCCACACCCCTATTTGTCCCTTTACTAGTGCCAATTATGGGGGGGGGGCGCCGAAGAATTTTTTGGCTTGGGGGAGAAAAATTTCTGGTTACGCCACTGAACAGGGACCAACAGTTTACACAAAAAGGATAAACTATAACAGCACAGAGGGAGAGGCCATCAAGGTATATAAAGGGTAACCCAACTAATCAGTAAGCAGGTAGGGGGGAGGAGGCAGTAATCAGTAATGACGTGCAGCTGCACTGCTGCATGTCCACCATTATATTAGCTGAAAGCCAGAAGTTGCCTAGCCACCGGGAACGCATACCCTCCAATACAGTACCTTTTTTTTATGGTCTGTACCGATTTTTGGCTCTCCAAACTTCCATTGAAAGTAAAGCAAAAGGGGCATGGCCACGCCCCCTTTACCCATGGCTATGCCCCCTTTTCGAATTGGTACCAATTTTTATGTGTAAAATGTGTCACACACCAGAGGCGGCATTAGCCGCGCTTACCCCTGCGTGTCTGCTGGTCGGTGTTGCGGCCTCTGCCTTCGGTGGGCCACGGGCTCCGGCGTCTGGTTGGTGCGGCTACCGGCGGTTCTCCGGGGCATGGGCGCCGCCATGACACCCGGCATCACGTGGATGGGGGGCAGGTGACGTCATCAGACTGCTCCGCCAATCCAGTGCTGGCGGGAGATTCAAAGTCCGACGCCGGACAGAGCTTCAGTGCCTGAGTATCGTCTTTCCCTGACGTAGATGCCAGTGCTCTTGTTCCCGGCAAGAATCTCTGCAGTTGTACTCCAGTGTCTCTGGCATTTCCAGTTGCCAGTTCGCTACATCGGCTCCAGTGTATTCAGCGGCCGGTAATCTCTCTGCGTACCAGAGAAGAATGTTTAAGCCATTTAGAGTCACAGAGGAGTCCGTGTCTACAGCCCAAGGAGGGGCGTCCGTGTCTTCAGCCCAAGGAGGGGCGTCCGTGTCTTCAGCCCAAGGAGGGGCGTCCGTGTCTTCAGCCCAAGGAGGGGCGTCCGTGTCTTCAGCCCAAGGAGGGGCGTCCGTGTCTTCAGCCCAAGGAGGGGCGTCCGTGTCTTCAGCCCAAGGAGGGGCGTCCGTGCCTTCAGCCCAAGGAGGGGCGTCCGCGTCTTCAGCCCCAGTGAGGGGTTCAGAGGGTCCAGCCCCAGAGAGTCTACAGAGTGCTGCCCAGCCAGAGAGTCTACAGAGTGCTGCCCAGCCAGAGAGTCTACAGAGTGCTGCCCAGCCAGAGAGTCTACAGAGTGCTGCCCAGCCAGAGAGTCTACAGAGTGCTGCCCAGCCAGAGAGTCTACAGAGTGCTGCCCAGCCAGAGAGTCTACAGAGTGCTGCCCAGCCAGAGAGTCTACAGAGTGCTGCCCAGCCAGAGAGTCTACAGAGTGCTGCCCAGCCAGAGAGTCTACAGAGTGCTGCCCAGCCAGAGAGTCTACAGAGTGCTGCCCAGCCAGAGAGTCTACAGAGTGCAGCCCAGCCCCGTGAAGTGGGGGCTCTTGCCTCAGCCCAGCCCCGTGAAGTGGGGGCTCTTGCCTCAGCCCAGCCCCGTGAAGTGGGGGCTCTTGCCTCAGCCCAGCCCCGTGAAGTGGGGGCTCTTGCCTCAGCCCAGCCCCGTGAAGTGGGGGCTCTTGCCTCAGCCCAGCCCCGTGAAGTGGGGGCTCTTGCCTCAGCCCAGCCCCGTGAAGTGGGGGCTCTTGCCTCAGCCCAGCCCCGTGAAGTGGGGGCTCTTGCCTCAGCCCTGCCCCGTGAAGTGGGGGCTCTTGCCTCAGCCCAGCCCCGTGAAGAGGGGGCTCTTGCCTCAGCCCAGCCCCGTGAAGAGGGGGCTCTTGCCTCAGCCCAGCCCCGTGAAGAGGGGGCTCTTGCCTCAGCCCAGCCCCGTGAAGAGGGGGCTCTTGCCTCAGCCCAGCCCCGTGAAGAGGGGGCTCCTGCCTTAGTTCAGCCCCGTGAAGAGGGGGCTCCAGCCGGTCCAGTAATATTCCAGGCTCCACCTGGTCAGTCCGTCCCGGTTCCAGCCGGTCCAGCAATACTCCAGGCTCCGCCTGGTCAGTCCGTCCCGGTTCCAGCTGGTCCAGCAATACTCCAGGCTCCGCCTGGTCAGTCCGTCCCGGTTCCAGCCGGTCCAGCAATACTCCAGGCTCCGCCTGGTCAGTCCGTCCCGGTTCCAGCCGGTCCAGCAATACTCCAGGCCCTGCCTGGTCAGTCCGTCCCGGTTCCAGCAATACTCCAGGCTCCGCCTGGTCAGTCCGTCCCGGTTCCAGCCGGTCCAGCAATACTCCAGGCTCCGCCTGGTCAGTCCGTCCCGGTTCCAGCCGGTCCAGCAATACTCCAGGCTCCGCCTGGTCAGTGCGTCCCGGTTCCAGCCGGTCCAGCGATACTCCAGGACCAGCCTGGTCAGTCTCCTTTGGTTCCAGCCAATTCAAGTATCCTCGGATCCAATCCAGTCCTACTCGTCCAGCCAAAGATTTCTCCAGCTTCAGTCTGTTCAAGCTCATCTGGACTCAAACAGATTCCAAGCATTGGTCCGAGTAAAGAACTTTTGTCAGTTGGTCCCAGTAAAGGACTTCCACCATCTAGTTCTAAAATTAGACTTCAGTCTGTCTCCGATTCTGTTTCCTTGTCTTCTAGCACTGAGTCCACAGCTTCCGCGGGGAATTCTAATACCTCTTCTCCTCGATGTCTGGATAATTCTGCTCTATCATCTAAAGTCAAGAAAAATACCAAAGCTATTGACCTAATGTCTGAATGTGTACCTCAGTCTAATGTTGTTTCAGTGGCATCTGTTTCCTTGAGTCCAATTTCATCCTCCACTCAGTCTTCAGAACATTCAGCTGATGCTCCGTTTTCTGACCCATCACTTTCTGAGCAAGATAATGCCTTGATGAACCAATACATTAGGAATTTCAGGAATGCCAAGAATTGGAAAACAGTACAAAGACAACAGCCTGTTGATTTAAGTGTTGGTTATGTTTCCATTGATTCCACTCCAAGTTCCTTGTGTTGTTCTGAACTTGTTAATGCAGCTTACTAAACGGATGTAGTTACTCCCAAAGAAGACTGGTATCTTCCAATAGAATTGGACTCAGACTCTGAATTTGATCCAGTTCATGATGTTACTTCTTTCAGGGGAGGTCCCATGTTTTCTTTACAGGAGATTCCGCTCTCCCTGGTCAAAACCAAATGTTCCCGTAAGAAGAAGAGGCATCAACGAAGGTCCTAAGTTCTTCTATATGAATTTCTCAAGTTCCTCTAAGATTCAACATGGGTGTCCGGAGTCCACCCTTGAAGAGGGGGATACTGTCACAATCCTGACTGTAGGTTTCTTATTTGGTGACTTACCCCTGCCATCTGTCCCGGATCCTGTGTCTTTTTCCCACTGAGTTAAACAGCTTGTCAGCACTATGAGTTTTCCTGAGTTCTCTGCCTGAAAGGTAATAGTTAATTAGCTCCACCTGTGGTGAGCTCCTGCGTGAGGCTGAATTCAGTAATCTGAAGTTTAGGCCTAAAAGCCAGCATCCTATGTTTTGCAGAAGTTCAGGCTTCAGTGTTCTCTCGGCCTGCTAGGCCTCATTCTACATCACAGCCTTGGCTAGAGTAGTCACATGACAGTGACTGTTCACCTGACCCAGAGTTGTCCAATCCTCTGCCAGCCTGAGACTCTCTGCTTCACCTAATCCTGCTCGCCAATCACCAAGGACCAGGAAGTATAAGTCAGGAGGCTGAGTTAGAAACTGGGCCAGTTCCTCGTGTCACACACAGCTATGTGTGAGCTTTAATGCTGAGCTCCCTAAAGTTGTAATCTCCAGAGCTCCCGTATCCCTGTGGCCTCCGTGCCTCTGCACCTCCGTGCCTCTGCACCTCTGTGCCTCAGCACCTCCGTGCCTCCAGTACCTCCGTGCCTCAGAATCTCCGTGCCTCTGCACCTCCGTGCCTCAGAATCTCTGTGCCTCTGCACCTCCGCGCCTCTGCACCACCGAGCCTCTGCACCTCCGAGCCTCAACATCTCTGTGCCTCCAGCACCTCGAGCTTCCAGCATCTCCGTGCCTCCAGCACCTCGTGCCTCCAGTATCCCGTGCCTCAGCACCTCCGTGCTTCCAGCATCTCCGTGACTCAGCACCTCGTGCCTCCAGTACCTCCGTGCTTTCAGCACCCCGTGTCTCAGCATCTCCGTGCCTCCAGCATCTCCGTGCCTCCAGCATCTCCGTGCTTCCAGCATCTCCGTGCCTCCAGCACCCCTGTGCCTCAGCACCTCGTGCCTCCAGCACCTCCGTGCCTCAGTACCTCCGTGCCTCAGCACCTCCGTGCTTCCAGCACCCCAGTGTCTCTACGCACCCCAGTGTCTCTACTCACCCCAGTGTCTCTACGCACCCTAGTGTCTCTACGCACCCCAGTGTCTCTACGCACCCCAGTGTCTATACGCACCCCAGTACCTCCAAGCACCTCAGTGCGTCCATGCCTCCAAGTACCTCAGTGTCTCCAAGCGCCTCCGCGCCTCCTAGCATCTCAGTGTCTCCAAGCACCCAGTGCACTTTAGCGCAGTTGTACCTGGTATCTTCACTGATTCATCAGCGCCTTTCCAGTTCTGTCTTTCAGGAGACCTTCAGCGTGCCTCCTATCTGCCGACCTAATCCTGCATGAGGAGAACCTAGATTCGGTCATCTCTGCTGCGGTTCCTCTTCCCAGTCACCAGAAGAAACCCCGAGTCCACCACACTCCCAAACCAGGTCAGTGGTAGTATTCTTATAATCCTCCAGTCGCCCGCACAGACTTCACTAACACCGGGTTCACAAAACCTCAGTCATGACACCCGTCAAGCAAGATGGGCGCTCTTCTTTGCCCGGTTTTCGTTTGTCATTAAGTACCGGGCTGGAACTCTTAACACCAAGGCGGATGCCCTATCCCGTTCCGTAATGGCTTCGGATGAGGAAAATACCATTGAAAAGGTGTTGATCCTCAGTCCCGTCTCTATCTCTGCGGCTCCCACTGCGTTGGGTCCTCCTCCTGGAATAATGTCTGTGCCAGCTAAATTTCGACCTAGGTTGTTGCAGTGAGCTCACATTTCCAAGTTTTCTGGCCATCCGGGAGTTCAAAAGATGTGGGAATTTCTGCGTAGATCTTACTGGTGGGACACTATGAAGAAGGACGTCCAAGAGTATGTCAACTCGTGTCCTCAATGTGCTCAGCACAAAACTCTACGTGTGCCTCCTGCGGGATTGTTGCATCCACTGTCCATTCCTAAGAGGCTTTGGACTCACATCTCTATGGACTTTGTTACTGAACTACCTCTCTCAAAAGGTCATAACACCGTCTGGGTGATTATCGACTGATTTTCTAAGATGGCACATTTTGTTCCATTGACCGGATTACCATCAGCTTCTAAGTTGGCTTTGTTATTCATTCGGGAACACTTCCGCCTGCACGGGTTACCTCTGGAGATAGTCTCGGATCGAGGGGTACAGTTTACAGCAAGATACTGGAGAGCCCTCTGCACGGCTCTACAAATAAAACTCAAGTTTTCGTCTGCTTATCATCCACAGACCAATGGACAAACTGAACGCGTCAATCAAGATTTAGAGACTTTTCCCCGTGTTTACCTCTCTCCCTCACAAGATAATTGGGTGGAGTTGTTGCCTTGGGCCGAGTTCGCCCATAACCATCTATATCACTCCTCGACTGGTGAGTCTCCATTTTTTATTAATTACGGATTTCATCCCCAAGTTCCGGAATTACCCATTTGTCCTCCAGAAGAAGTTCCTGCTGCAGCCTCTACTCTCCGGCATTTCAGTCAAATCTGGAGTCGAGTACATGCCAACCTCAAGAGAGTTTCCGTTCGCTATAAGTTCTTTGCGGATAGGAAGCGACGGGCAGCTCCTCAGTACAAGGTTGGTGACAGGGTATGGCTCTCTACCCGCAATCTCCGTTTAAAGGTGCCCACTATGAAGTTTGCTCCAAGGTTCATTGGTCCTTATCCCGTGTTACAAGTCCTGAATCCGGTTGCCTGCAAATTGGGGTTGCCTTCCCATCTCCGGATACCAAATTCCTTCCATGTCTCTCTTCTTCACCTTCTTGTTTTGAACCGGTTTCATTCCAAGTCCCCAAGGCCAACCTCTGCAGAGGCTGAAGATGGTACGGACTTTGAGATCAAAGCTATTCTTGATTCTCGCTATCTTTACAAGAATCTACAGTATTTGGTGGAATGGAAAGGTTTTGGCCCCGAGGAAAGGAGCTGGGTCAAAGCTACTGAAGTTACGGCTCCCCGACTGGTGCAGATGTTCCATTCCAGACATCCAACAAAACCTGGAAAGTGTCCAGGGGCCACTCCTGGAGGAGGGGGTACTGTCACACACCAGAGGCGGCGTTCGCCGCGCTTACCCCTGCGTGTCTGCTGGTCGGTGTTGCGGCCTCTGCCTTCGGTGGGCCACGGGCTCCGGCATCTGGTTGGCGCGGCTACCGGCGGTTCTCCGGGGCATGGGCGCCGCCATGACACCCGGCATCACGTGGACGGGGGGCAGGTGACGTCATCAGACTGCTCCGCCAATCCAGTGCTGGCGGGAGATTCAAAGTCAGACGCCGGACAGAGTTTCAGTGCCTGAGTATCGTCTTTCACTGACGTAGATGCCAGTGCTCTTGTTCCCGGCAAGGATCTCTGCAGTTGTACTCCAGTGTCTCCGGCATTTCCGGTTGCCAGTTCGCTACACCGGCTCCAGTGTATTCAGCGGCCGGTAATCTCTCTGCGTACCAGTCATCCGTGTTCCTAGTAATCAGCGTTTCAAGTCTCCGTTCTCAAGTTCCACAAATCCAACAGCGTCTCAGTCTCCGTTCCCAAGCTCTACAAATCCACAGCGTCTAAAACCCCTGCACTTCAATTCCTCACATCATCAGCGTCTCAGTCTCCGTTCTCAAGTTCTACAAATCCACAGCGTCTAAAACCTCTGCACTTCAGTTTCTCACGTCATCAGCGTCTCAATCTCCGTTCTCAAGTTCTACAAATCCACAGCGTCTAAAACCCCTGCACTTCAGTTCCTCACATCATCAGCGTCTCAGTCTCCGTTCTCAAGTTCTACAAATCCACAGCGTCTAAAACCTCTGCACTTCAGTTTCTCACGTCATCAGCGTCCCAATCTCCGTTCTCAAGTTCTACAAATCCACAGCGTCTAAAACCCCTGCACTTCAGTTCCTCACGTCATCAGCGTCTCAATCTCCGTTCTCAAGTTCTACAAATCCTCAGCGTCTAAAACCCCTGCACTTCAATTCCTCACATCATCAGCTTCTCAGTCTCTGTTCCCAAGTACTACAAATCCACAGCGACTAAAACCCCTGCACTTCAGTTTCTCACATCATCAGCGTCTCTGTCACCACTCACAAGTTCTTCAACCATCAGTGCTATTAATCATCATTCATAAGCTCCATAAGTTATCAGTGACTTTCAAGCATCACCCACAGTTTTTTCAATTACCAGTATTCCCAATACTGCTCACTAAACCCTTCAGTGGGTCTGGACATTTCCTCATTTATTCCTTTTGGCATTTGACATTAAGTTGTTTTCCTTTGCAGTAAAGCTCTTTAATATTTCATCAAACTCCACTGTCGGCGTCCTGTATGAGGAAGTCCTATATCAGGCCTTCCCTTTTCCAGCTCAGTTGTGGTTCCTCTTCCCGACCATCGGAAGAATTCCCCGAGTTCACAGCACTCTCAGTCTAGGCCAGTGACAAAGTGTTGGAGGGTATTGGAACGCCATCTGGGTGGGGGCAGTCAAGCCGAAGAGACGGAGCATCCCGTTGGCCTGCCAATGACTGGGACCTGCGTCTAACACAATCCACCCGGCGGGTTGTCACAATCATTCTGTCAGTACAGCCTGTGAGTGTCACTGGTGCTGGGAGTCTGATCAGCAGTGAGAGTCTGAGAGCTTACGGGGAGTGGTCAGTCCTTTGTTCTGTCTGGTAAGCTAAGCTTTCCACTGAAGACTCAATCATTGTGGTTGTAGGTTTTCTTGTGTGTGTGTGTCTGTGTGGGTGAGTGAACTGATAGGAGGGGGACTAGGGGGGATGCTGCAGAGTGACTTCTCACCTCTCTCTCCCTAGCCTTCTGAGATCGTGTGGTCACAAATGCCACCGACACTGCTTGATTCACAGGCACTACACCTTTACTAGGCATTTTGGCAGCATTCCCGAAAGACATGTCCTTATTGCATACAGGTCCCACCTGGTCACTCCCAAACATAGTTACATTATTCCCAGCAATGATGCATGCAGTGGCAGAATAACTGGCTATACTGGCACAAGACAATTCATTATCAACATTAGCACAGTTATACCGACCTTGTGTATCCTCCCAGGGTACCTGTAAATCAACATGAGCAGTCTCAACAACATACCCTCCAACAGTGCCGAGCCAAAAACCAGTACAAATAAGGGAAGGGGACGTGGTCACGGGTAAAGTAGGCGTGGCTAAGCGGCGCTCCCTTAGGCTTTAATAGGAATGGTACAAGGACTCTTTTGGTACAGACCATTAAAAAACTGTACTGTACCGGCCAAAAAGGTACAATTGGAGGCTCTGCAACAATACATGGGATTATTTCCTTTTCTTTACCCATAGATACCTTCATGTTATCTGGATCACACGGTCTCTGGGAAGGAATGTGGTTAGAGGGGAAAGCTGGTAACATTGCATTATTAGTGACACCATTATGTATATGTGGCCTGCATCTGGCCCAAGTCAGTACTAAGCAACGCATTTGTGGGCAAATGGTGTAACACGCCCACAGCCTCTGAGAAACCTCTGCCACCCCCCAGCCCAGGTATACCCGGGCCATGGCTACTTCAGAGTAGGTCCCCCCAATGCCGCATACAGCAATTGTCTTTCCAGGAATAAAGTTCTCTGGGTCCACTAACATGGGATGTACTAAAGTTAAATCCACCCCAGAATCAAGTAGTATCACTGTTACCTGCTCCCCTATGACCACGGCTACCAGATTTTTGTGGGTGCCTTCACGGAACCCTTGTGCATACAATACCGTGGGTACAGGTTTAGCTGGTGCTGCCCCCCCCCCCTCCCCCATTCCACAGAGAAGGGTTTCATCTTTTTCTTCATAGGCCAACAAGCACTGAGGTGCCCGGGGTTATCACATACAAAACACCGGCAGCCCGTTGCCCAACTGGATTTCCACCCTTCCAACTTGTGCTGAAACAGGTATGAAACAGTTGCTGCAGAGGAGGGCGATGGGAATTCTTCTCCAAGTCGCCTCTCTCTCCCAGCTGGTTGCACTGGCGGCCTACAACTTTTCTTCATCATGTTGTAGATGTTCTTGCAGCTGTAACTTGTTGATGAGTAGTGCTTAAAGTGGTCCTGGAGAGGTCCCCCACCACCTATCCCCCTCCCATTAGGCAGAGCCAGGACCAGTGCTATGGTTTAGGCAATAACCTGGTTGTAAAAAGGGGGTGTGGTTTTACAAGGATGGGTGTGGTCACACAATAGTACCCCCAATAATAATTACGAAACACAGTAGAACAATCTTATTCACATTACACTGCACACAATGCCCCTGATTCATATTACACTACATAGTAGTGCCCCTTATTCACGTTACAACACCCAATAGTGCACCTTATTAACCTTGCATCAAACATTAGTGCCCCTTATTCATGTTACATCACTCAGTAGTGCCCCTTACACATAATGCCCATAATAGTAGTGCCTTATACACATAATGCTCACAGTAGTGGTGCTTATACATATAATGCCCACAGCAGTGCCCCTTATACACATCTCTGCCTCTGTCACTTCAGCAGCTCCATGCCCTGTGACCCTCAAGCAGATTCCATGCCTCTCTGTGTCCCTCCAGCCCCCTCTCACCTTGTCTTCAGCCTGCATAGAGTCTGCTCCTCTTCATGGCTCTTCTTCACTTCAGCAGTGATGATGGCATGATATCACATATGCCATGCCATCCAGAAAAGGAATCCACTGGGACCTGATGAGGGGATGAATGCCATCCTATAGATACAGCTTATGTGAGTACCAGAGGGGGCGGGCTGCAGGCAGAAGACCATGGAGCTGGCAGGACCTGAGGAAGGGGGAGGTAGCTGCAGTTTGTCAGTGACACTAGCACCGCCCGCATCATCTATTGGGGGTAATTCCAAGTTGATCGCAGCAGGAAATTTTTTAGCAGTTGAGCAAAACCATGTGCACTGCAGGGGGGGCAGATATAACATGTGCAGAGAGAGATAGATTTGGGTGTGATGAGTTCAATCTGCAATCTAAATTGAAGTGTAAAAATAAAGCAGCCAGTATTTACCCTGCACAGAAACAAAATAACCCACCCAAATCTAACTCTCTCTGCACATGTTATATCTGCCTCCCCTGCAGTGCACATGGTTTTGCCCAACTGCTAAAAAAATTTCCTGCTGCGATCAACTTGGAATTACCTCCATTGACAGGTGGGCGTAGGGCAGGCTTTCCTGTTGGAGTTACTGTGCAGGGCCGTGGAGGAAGTGGAACTAGTTCCACTCCCATTACAGGTGGTGTAACTCATTTTCAACCAGTCCCCGCCTCCACACTTTAACCCCTACCCCTGTCAGACTTGGATTTGTGGTCCAAGATCCACTCCTTGACCTCGATTGGGCAGAGCGAGATGAATTGCTACTGCAGGATGAGGTCTTTTAGCTTAACATAGTCTTTTACTTGCAACCCTTCAATCCACTGGTGCATAAATGTTGTTAGTTATGCTAACATTTCAGTATCAGAAGCATGTCGTTTCAAGTCTCTGAACTTTTATGTGTAAGCCTTAGGGGTGATACAAAAATGGGCCAGCACTACTTTTTTAATGACTGCGTAATCACCATCCAATTCTTGTAGAAGGTCTGCAAACACTTCCAGGGATTTCCCTCTTAGTCCAGGAGTTAAATAATTTGCCCACAAACTAGTGTCCAGTTCAAACTGTCTACACGGTTTTTCAAAACTCCTGAAGAAGGTGTCTAAGTCATTGTCTTTTTCCATCACAGGGAACTGGGCACAACGTGGTCTGTTGGGATTTGAGTCTATAGCCTAGCTCAAACTGATATCTGTAATATCCATCACGTTTTGCAGCAGCCTCTCTGTCCATAGCAGCAGCCTCCATGGGATCGATCTGCTGTACAAGCTGCAGCACCATCACTGGGTTAAGAGCCAACTGTAGATACATACTTAAGAGCCGACTGTAGATACAGATTCATGGCAGAGTCCCCACTGGAAGTATTGGAGGAGCCCGATCTATGATGGGTGGGATCCATAACCTCCAGTGCCAGCTGATTCCCAACATCAGACCTGGAATCCAATTGCTCCCCTCCCCCCAGCTCAGTGCTGCTGGTCTGCGTCCAACGGGACTTGGATCATCTGTTCCCAGGTTTGGTCCTCACTGGGCAGACCCTTCTAGATACACCGTGCCAAAAGATCTTTCTTCCTGAGCTTTTTGTACTCATCTTTGCCAAACTAAAAGAACATGGATGGGGAACAGAAATTGTATTCACTGGGTGACTTTAATATAAGCTTCAAGTTCTAATATCTGGCGAATTTGGGTTCTTTTCATGGAATTACTCCTGCATTTACTTACGTGTAGGTTCTTGTAAAAAAATTAAGAAAAAAAAAAAAACTGTTATCCCACTGCTGCACCACCAATCTGTTACAATCTCATCCGCGCACAGATCGCTAAGACGGATGGTCGTGACGGGGTGATGTTTGCGGGTTAACTTATTACTAATACACCAATCCTGCCACCACCAAGAGTTAGACTGGGAGATGCTCCTCCCACTGCAGCTCTTTGGTTCCACTTTACTGGAAAAATATACCTTTGAATCAGTAGTTTAGAAGGTTGGGAGCGTAAAAATCACGGAGTATCAGAACTAAAAATTAGGTTATAAGTAATCACTTCAGAGTTTATGGTTACAAAGAATGGGATTGGTGGGTCGACCCTATTTAGGTCGACACTCATTAGGTCGATCACTATTGGTGGACAGGCACTAGGTCGACACCTGGAAAAGGTCGACAATGTCATCGAGTTGACATGGAAAAAGGTCGACATGAGTTTTTTTGTTTTTTTTCTGGTGTCATAGTAAAGCTGAATTGAACTGGTTTCCGGCTGCAGAATAAAGTTGGACCAGACTAGTTACTGGCTGAAGGGTAAAGCTGGCCCGACCTGATTTCTGCCTGAAAAATAAAGCTGGACCAGCCTGGTTACCTATTGAAAACATAAGCTGGACCGGACTTGTTAGCAGCTGCAGAATAAATCTGGACTGGACTGGTTACTGGCAGAAGGGTTACAGCTGGACAGGACAGGTTACTAGCTGATGGATTAAAGCTGGACTGGATTGGTTACTGGCTAAATGGTTAAAGCTGGACCGGACTGCTTACCGGCTGAAGAATTAAAGCTGGACTGGACTGGTTACCGGCTGAAGGGTTAAAGCTGGATTGGACTGGTTACTGGCAGAAGGGTTAAAGCTGGACCTGGTATAGCTGCACAGGAGACAAAATGCAGGTTCACTTGTCACACACACAATGTAACTAGTTTCACAGGCCCAGAATGTTTGCTAAGGACCTCCTTTTATACCTGAGCAGGAAGTGAAAGTGAGTGTAATCCTTCATTGGGCCCTGCTGTCATGTGACCAAAAGAAATGATGGCGGTGCCCATGCTGGGAACAGCGGGACCCTGGTGACCCTGCATAGAAACACAGCAAGCTGCCAGATGCCAGGGCCCCATCTCACAGGACCTGACGGACCCCCCACTGGACATGCAGCATTGCAGGTAAGTGTCTAGGACACCGGCGCTGGCCGCGTGTCCTGACACTGATATCATTAGATGATTATGTTATTATATATTATGCTCCCAGAATGCAGACATCACTCCGGATTACATAAAAAATAAAATGAAAAATCATTAGGGTTTATACAAATGGTATTGTCACGAACCTCGGGCAGCGGCGACCGCGCTTGTCCCTGCGGGTGGCCTGGTCTGCCCGGCGCCTCTCTTCCCCTGACGGTCTCCGGCTTCAGCGGCGGGTCGGCGCTGCTCTCCGGCGGCTTCCCGGAAGCAAGGACGCCGCCATCACAAGCGAGGGCAAGGAGGCGGAGCAGGTCTGACGTCACCTGCCTGCTCCGCCAATCAGGCTAGGGCGGGGAATTTAAAATCGGATACCAGGCAGAGATCCGGTGCCTGAGTATCTTCGTTTCTCCTGCGGAAGCTGTGATTCCAGAGCTCCCTCGTCCCTGCAAGCATCCTGTGCTTCCAAGCATCCTGTGCTTCCAAGCATCCTGTGCCTCCAAGCATCCTGTGCCTCCAAGCATCCTGAGCCTCCAAGCACCTCGTGCCTCCAAGCACCTCTGTGCCTCCAAGCACCTCCGTGCCTCCAATTATCTCCGTGCCTCCAATTATCTCCGTGCCTCCAATTATCTCCGTGCCTCCAATTATCTCCGTGCCTACAAGCACCTCGTGCCTCCAAGCACCTCTGTGCCTCCAAGCACCTCTGTGCCTCCAAGCACCTTGTGCCTCCAAGCACCTCCGTGCCTCCAAGCACCTCCGTGCCTCCAGTTACCTCCGTGTCTCCAAGCACCTCGTGCCTCCAAGCACCTCATCCCTCCAAACACCTCGGTGTCTTCAAACACCTCCGTGCCTCCAAGCACCTCCGTGCCTCCAAGCACCTCCGTGCCTCCAGTTACCTCCGTGTCTCCAAGCACCTCGTGCTTCCAAGCACCTCATTCCTCCAAACACCTCGGTGTCTCCAAGCACCTCCGTGCTTCCAAGCACCTCCGTGCCTCCAAGGGCCTCCCAGCACTCCCTGTACTCCCAGCACCTCAGTGCCTCCAATACCACAGTGTCTCCAATATCTCAGTACCCCAGCCTTCAGTATTTCTACAAGTCTTGTCTTACAGGAGACCTTCAAGAATTCCTCTGGGCCTCCCGCCTGCCGTCTTAGTCCTGCATGAGGAAGACCTACATCCGGCCATCTCTACTACGACCCAGTGGCGGTTCCTCTTCCCGGTCATCGGAAGAAGCCCCGAGTCCACAACACTCCCAAACCAGGTCAGTGATAGTATACTCAGGCCCCATGGACTCGGGGAATCGGAACACGGACTCGAGTGCCATCCAGAACCTGGCTTCTCGAGTGCAAAGTCAGGAAGCAGCGCAAGGCCAGGTGATGCAGTACCTCCAGCAGTTGTCCGGGCGTCTGGATCAGATTCAGGCGTCTCTGGCCTCAGTAATTCCGGCACCTGTTCCAGTAGTCGCACCAGTTGCCGTTGCCAGCAATGTTCAACCATCGGCCGGTGTCACTCCACACCTTCAGTTGCCTACTCCGTCCCGCTATAATGGGAATCCCAAAAATTGTCGTGGTTTCTTGAACCAATGCGAGGTACATTTCGAGCTACTTGCACACAACTTTCCTACAGACCGGTCCAAGGTAGCATATATTATTTCTCTGTTGGAAGGTTCTGCTTTGGATTGGGTGTCTCCATTATGGGAACGATCTGATCCCATGGTTTCCAACTACACCAACTTCATCTCGTCCTTTCGAAGGATTTTCGACGAGCCCGGCAGAATGACCACTGCTTCTTCCGATTTGCTCCGTGTTCGGCAGGGCGCCCGTTCCGTGGGCCAGTACGTGGTTCATTTCCAGACCATTGCTTCCGAACTACGCTGGAATAATGACGCCCTGAGAGCTGCCTTCTGGAACGGTCTTTCCGACCGGCTAAAAGATGAGCTGGTTACTAGAGATCTGCCGGATCCATTAGAAGATTTGATTTCCCTTTGCGTCAAGGTGGATCTTCGGATGCAGGAGCGTGGAAGAGAACGTAGCCGTTCGGATCGTTCCAGGTTCCGGAATCCTACTCCTAGGCCGGTGGCCTCACCTAGCTCAGAAGAGCCCATGCAAATTAACCGCTCCCGACTGTCTCCGGAAGAACGACAGCGTCGTCGTGAGGGTAAACTCTGCCTTTACTGTGGAGCCGCAGATCATTTTCTTAAATCTTGTAAAGCCCGTCCGGGAAACGGGCAGGCCTAGCTTGTTCCGGAGGAGTCAAGCTGGGAGTTACGACAAAAGCTTCTCCAACTTCGGACTGCTTGCTTCCAGTAACTCTAGTCTCCAATTCAGTCTCCAGGTCCTGTGAAGCCCTATTGGATTCCGGAGCTGCAGGGAACTTCGTTTCTTCCTTCTGTGCCCAAAGTTTGGGTTTAAAGTTACGGCCTATCGAGCGGCCAATTTCACTGACGGCTATCAACGGGACTAGAATTTCCAAAGGTCTTATAATGTGGCGCACGGGGCCAGTTAAGCTGCAGGTCGGGGCTCTACATCAGGAAGATTTGGAACTCTTGGTAATCCCAGAAATGCCCCATGATCTGGTTCTTGGAATGCCTTGGCTGAAAAGTCATAATCCCCACATCGACTGGAAGTCGTCACAAATTCTGTCCTGGAGTCCCTTTTGTCACACTAACTGTCTTACTCCTGTTTGTCCGCTCCGTGTTACCTCCAAAACGGATGAAGAGCACATTCCGGAGGCATATCAAGGGTACAAGGACGTATTTTCGGAACAAGCTGCTGACCTGTTACCACCTCACAGGCCTTGGGACTGCCCTATTGACCTTGTCCCAGGGAAGACGCCACCTCGTGGTCGCACATATCCTCTGTCTCTTCCCGAGACTCAAGCCATGTCGGAGTATATTAAGTCCAATATGCTCAAGGGATTCATTCGCCCCTCTTCCTCCCCTGCTGGTGCAGGCTTCTTTTTCGTGAAGAAAAAGGACGGGGGGTTGAGACCATGCATCGACTACCGCGGCCTAAACGACATTACTATTAAGAATAAATACCCCTTGCCACTAATCACAGAGTTATTTGATAGGGTTCGTGGTGCCCGCATTTTTTCAAAACTCGACTTGAGAGGAGCTTATAATCTTATACGCATCCGAGAGGGGGATGAATGGAAGACTGCCTTTAATACCCGAGATGGGCATTACGAATACTTGGTGATGCCGTTTGGTCTTAGTAATGCTCCCGCGGTTTTCCAGGGATTCGTCAACGAAATCTTTCGTGATATGCTGTATCAGAGCGTTGTGGTATATCTGGACGACATACTGATTTTTTCCAAGAATCTTGTTGAACACAGGACTCAAGTCAAAGAGGTGCTACACCGTTTACGAGAGAATCATCTCTACGCCAAGCTTTCCAAATGTACCTTTGAAGTAACATCTATTCCGTTCCTCGGTTATGTCATCTCGGGGACGGAGCTTCGCATGGATCCGGAAAAGTTGTCGGCCATTCGTGACTGGACTCAGCCTCTTTCCCTGAAAGCAATACAAAGGTTCCTGGGCTTTGCGAACTACTACAGGAAATTCATTAAGGGTTTCTCCACCATTGTTGCGCCCATTACTGCCCTGACGAGGAAGGGTTCTAATCCTAGTTTGTGGCCTCCGGAAGCCATTGTAGCTTTTTCTCGCCTAAAGTTAGCTTTCATGACGGCTCCAGTTCTCCAACAACCAAATTTCGAGGAACCCTTCTTCTCAGAAGTTGATGCATCTTCAGTCGGGGTTGGGGCTGTTCTCTCCCAGTATTCCTCTGATAAAAAATTACATCCGTGTGGCTTCCATTCTCGTAAATTCTCTCCAGCCGAACGAAATTACACTATTGGAGACCAGGAACTCTTGGCAATCAAATCTGCCTTGGAAGAATGGAGATATCTTCTAGAAGGGGCTAAACATGTGTTTACCATCTACACGGATCACAAGAATTTGCTGTACATCAAATCCGCACAATGCTTGAATCCTCGCCAGGCGAGATGGGCACTTTTCTTTTCCCGATTCTCGTTCATTATCAAGTACCGGGCCGGGACTCTCAATATTAAAGCAGATGCGCTTTCTCGTTCACAAGTTCCCACAGACGAGGATGAACCTCCGGAGCGGGGTTTAATTCTGAATCCAGTTTCTGTCTCTGCTGCTTTAACTACTCCAGCTCCTCCTCCTGGAAGAATGTCCGTGCCAGCTAGATTCCGCCCAGGAATACTACTGTGGGCCCATAACTCCAAGTTTTCCGGTCATCCCGGCGCTCAGAAGATGTACAAGTTTCTGCAAAGGTCTTACTGGTGGAACACCATGAGGAAGGATGTACAAGATTGCGTTAATTCGTGTCCCCAATGTACACAACATAAATCTCCTCGTCTGCCTCCTGCAGGGTTACTTCGTCCTCTGCCTATCCCTGTGAGACCCTGGACTCACATTTCCATGGACTTCATCACTGACTTGCCTTGTTCCTAGGGTTGCAACACCGTTTGGGTTATCGTTGACCGTTTTTCGAAGATGGCACACTTTGTGCCCTTGACTGGTCTCCCGACAGCACCGAAACTGGCTCTATTGTTTATCCGAGAACATTTTCGTTTGCATGGGTTGCCACAAGAGATTGTTTCTGACCGTGGAGTACAGTTCACCGCCAGGTTTTGGAAAGCCCTTTGTACAACTCTACACATTAAACTTAAGTTTTCGTCTGCTTATCATCCCCAAACAAATGGGCAAACGGAACGAGTCAATCAAGATCTAGAGACTTTTCTTCGTTTGTATCTCTCTCCTTCACAGGACAACTGGGTGGAGTTGTTGCCTTGGGCGGAGTTTGCCCATAACCATTTGTTTCATTCTTCCACTGGGGAATCACCATTTTTCGTCAACTACGGGTTCCATCCCCGTGTTCCGGAATTTCCAAGCCTTCCGATAATAGAGGTTCCTGCTGTAGCGTCCACTCTACGACACTTTGGACAAATTTGGAGAAAGGTTCATGCTAATCTTAAGCAGGTTTCTGTTCGGTACAAGTTCTTCGCAGATAAGAAACGGCAAGCCGCACCTCAATATAAAGTTGGGGACAGGGTATGGCTGTCCACACGGAATCTCCGGTTGAAGGTGCCCACCATGAAATTTGCTCCAAGGTTCATCGGTCCTTACCCTGTGCTACAAGTCTTAAATCCTGTGGTCTGTAAACTGGGTTTGCCTGCCCATCTTCGAATACCTAACGCCTTTCATGTTTCTCTACTCCGTCCCCTCATTCTGAATCGGTTCCACTCAGCACTCCCTAGGCCAACGTCCGTAGTGGCAGAAGCTGGAGCGGAGTTTGAAATCAAAGCTATTCTTGACTCTCGTTATCTTCATAAAAAATTACAGTACTTGGTGGACTGGAAGGGTTATGGTCCTGAGGAGAGAAGTTGGATTGGGGCTACTGAAGTAACGGCTCCTCGTCTGATTCGGATCTTCCACTCCAGACATCCGACTAAGCCCGGGAAGTGTCCAGGGGCCACTCCTGGAGGAGGGGGTACTGTCACGAACCTCGGGCAGCGGCGACCGCGCTTGTCCCTGCGGGTGGCCTGGTCTGCCCGGCGCCTCTCTTCCCCTGACGGTCTCCGGCTTCAGCGGCGGGTCGGCGCTGCTCTCCGGCGGCTTCCCGGAAGCAAGGACGCCGCCATCACAAGCGAGGGCAAGGAGGCGGAGCAGGTCTGACCAGCCAATCAGGCTAGGGCGGGGAATTTAAAATCAGATACCAGGCAGAGATCCGGTGCCTGAGTATCTTCGTTTCTCCTGCGGAAGCTGTGATTCCAGAGCTCCCTCGTCCCTGCAAGCATCCTGTGCTTCCAAGCATCCTGTGCTTCCAAGCATCCTGTGCCTCCAAGCATCCTGTGCCTCCAAGCATCCTGTGCCTCCAAGCATCCTGAGCCTCCAAGCACCTCGTGCCTCCAAGCACCTCTGTGCCTCCAAGCACCTCCGTGCCTCCAATTATCTCCGTGCCTCCAATTATCTCCGTGCCTCCAATTATCTCCGTGCCTCCAATTATCTCCGTGCCTCCAATTATCTCCGTGCCTACAAGCACCTCGTGCCTCCAAGCACCTCTGTGCCTCCAAGCACCTCTGTGCCTCCAAGCACCTCTGTGCCTCCAAGCACCTCCGTGCCTCCAAGCACCTCCGTGCCTCCAGTTACCTCCGTGTCTCCAAGCACCTCGTGCCTCCAAGCACCTCATCCCTCCAAACACCTCGGTGTCTTCAAACACCTCCGTGCCTCCAAGCACCTCCGTGCCTCCAAGCACCTCCGTGCCTCCAGTTACCTCCGTGTCTCCAAGCACCTCGTGCTTCCAAGCACCTCATTCCTCCAAACACCTCGGTGTCTCCAAGCACCTCCGTGCCTCCAAGCACCTCCGTGCCTCCAAGGGCCTCCCAGCACTCCCTGTACTCCCAGCACCTCAGTGCCTCCAATACCACAGTGTCTCCAATATCTCAGTACCCCAGCCTTCAGTATTTCTACAAGTCTTGTCTTACAGGAGACCTTCAAGAATTCCTCTGGGCCTCCCGCCTGCCGTCTTAGTCCTGCATGAGGAAGACCTACATCCGGCCATCTCTACTACGACCCAGTGGCGGTTCCTCTTCCCGGTCATCGGAAGAAGCCCCGAGTCCACAACACTCCCAAACCAGGTCAGTGATAGGTATTAACAGATATTTAAAAAAAAAACATTATTATATATACATGTTATCATGATATTCATTATTGCAAAGCTTAAGGGAAGCACTTAATTTCAAAAAGGTTCAAACCTCTTAGACAAATGTCACTTCTCTATCATTAACTCTCCAATTGGTTTAGCAATTTTTATACCGCAAAAAGACACAGTGGGCAAAATGTAACAGATTGCGATTTTTAAAGTGACCTAAAAATCACATCAAATCGCACTTTTAAAACTTGTGATTTTTTTAGCTGGAAATTGCAAATGTAATAGGTTCTGATTTTTAAATGGGAAACACAAATCGTATGCAACTTTTTGCAGTTTTTAGTAAAGAAAACATGCAATTTTTGGCAAAGTTTTTTAGACCAACTGGAATGCGATATATATGGTAGGTATACTGGGCCATGAAAGAAACTCACCTATTGCCACCCAAAAGTGTTTATATAATTGTAAAAAAGTGTTAAAAAAAGATGTGCCGGTTCACCCCCCACAAGCATTACCAGCCCCAGGCTCTTTGAGCCATTCCTGGTTGCTAAAATACAAGGGGGGAAATTACTGTGGGTACCCTGTATTTGAACAACCACCACCGGGCTTTTGGACCAGTTTTTTTTCCAATAAATGGGGGAAAAAGATGTAGGGGTCCCCCGTATATTTGGAACCAGCAATGGGCTCCACTAGTCAAAGCGATAATGCCACAGTCGGGGGACACATTTATACAGGTCCCTGCAGCCATAGCATTAAATCCTCAACTAATCAGCCCTGGCCAGGCTTCCCTGGGGGAGTGGGAACCCCCCTAATAAAGTGGTCCCCCCTCTAGGCACCCTAGGGCTATCCCCAGCATTCCTGGGCTGTGAATGCTGGGCTGATAGCTCTTTGAGCCGATCCTGGTTGCAGAAATATGGGGAAAAAATTGACAGGGGTTCCCCCATATTTAAGCAACCAGCATCGGGCTCTGCGCCTGGTCCTGGTTCCAAAAATACGGGGGACAAAAAGAGTAGGGGTCCCCCGTATTTTTAAAACCAGCACCGGGCTCCACTAGCTGGACAGATAATGCCACAGCCGGGGGTCACTTTGATATAGTGCCCTGCGGCCGTGGCATCAAAAATCCAACTAGTCACCCCTGGCCGGGGTACCCTGGGGGAGTGGGGACCCCTTCAATCAAGGGGTCCCCCCCCCCAGCCACCCAAGGGCCAGGGGTGAAGCACGAGGCTGTCCCCCCCCCATCCAATGGGCTGCGGATGGGGAGGCTGATAGCCTTTTGTGATAATGAAAAGATATTGTTTTTAGTAGCAGTACTACAAGGCCCAGCAAGCCTCCCCCGCATGCTGGTACTTGGAGAACCACAAGTACCAGCATGCGACGGAAAAACGGGCCCGCTGGTACCTGTAGTACTACTACTAAAAAAATACCCAAAAAAAGACAAGACACACACACCGTGAAAGTAAAGATTTATTACATACATGCACACAAACATACATACATACTTACCTTATGTTCACACGCAGGTCGGTCCTCTTCTCCAGTAGAATCCAAGGGGTACCTGTTGAATAAATTCTACTCACCAGATCGCGGGTCCCAGGGTCCTCGGGGCATCCATTTGTAATCCACGTACTTGCATAAAATAAGAAAACGGAAAGCCGAGCCACGAACTGAAAGGGGCCCCATGTTTTCACATGGGACTCCTTTCCCCGAATGCCAGAAACCCACTCTGACTGATGTCTAAGTGGGTTTCTTCAGCCAATCAGGGAGTGCTACGTTGTAGCACTCTCCTGATCGGCTGTGTGCACCTGTACTGAGTGACAGGCGGCACACGGCAGTGTTACAATGTAGCGCCTATGCGCTCCATTGTAACCAATGGTGGGAACTTTCTGCTCAGCGGTGACGTCACTTTAGGTCAACCGCAGGGCAGAAAGTTCCCACCATTGGCCAGGGTACCCCGGCCAGGGGTGACTAGTTGGATTTTTGATGCCACGGCCGCAGGGCACTATATCAAAGTGACCCCCGGCTGTGGCATTATCTGTCCAGCTAGTGGAGCCCGGTGCTGGTTTTAAAAATACGGGGGACCCCTACTCTTTTTGTCCCCCGTATTTTTGGAACCAGGACCAGGCGCAGAGCCCGATGCTGGTTGCTTAACTATGGGGGAACCCCTGTCAATTTTTTCCCCATATTTCTGCAACCAGGATCGGCTCAAAGAGCCCGAGGCTGGTTATGCTTAGGAGGGGGGACCCCACGCAATTTTTTTTAATAAAATAACAACTTTCCCACCCCTTCCCACTGATATACATGCACGGATCTCATGGATCCCTGCATGCCTATACAATCACGGGAAAAAAAAGCAGGTCTGTTTTTTTTAAGCACTTTTTTACGAGTTGTAATTTTTCACGGCAGTGTTTGTTTTTTTTTTGCTTTGCACTTCTTAGTAAATTACCGAGATTCATACTTAAACAGCCGCGTTTTGACCGCGTTCATTCGTAATTTTTTTCTTGGACTTGCAAAAAATTACGAATGCCCTCATCACTGCCGTGATTATTGCTTAGTAAATTACCGAGATGACACTTTGATGAAAAAACGGCATCTCGGTCAAAATCGGGAGCTTAGTAAATTTACCCCTAAGACTGGACACTGGGTCTGGTCTGAAGTGTTGAGGACAGAACTGAGCAGGCTTAAGGGTCTATTTCAGTGGTTCCCAAACTTTTTTAGTCCAAGGCACCCTTTGGGTCTTCCTGACTTTTTCAAGGCACCCTTAAGCCGAAATAATTACCGAACTGTCCCTTTTTTTACATGCCGCTGTCCGCCGAGGAGAGGAGCGCTGCGCCACGAGGGGGGAAGGTGGAGGAGGGAGCCGGAGCAGCGCACTGTAATTGGTGGAGGCGCTGCTGCTGCTGTCCCTTTCCTTCACCATAGGCTGCCCTCCACCGCTGTGAATGCTGGGAAGGAGAGGGGCAGCTGCAGCAGCGCCTCCACCAATTACAGTGCCCTACTCTACTCCTGAGTCCCCTCCCTCCTCCTTCTTCTCCCCTGCCCGGGATCTGCGGCTGCCTGACAGTGACTGCCTGCATCGAGGAGCCTGACTGCCAGCGGAGACTGCAAGTATAATCTGTTCTATCTATCTCTCTATCTGTCTGTCTATATATATTCTGTCTGTCTGCCGTAATGTGCAAAAAAGGGGACGCTGTCTGCCGTAATGTGTAAAAAAGGGGGAAGCTGTCTGCCGTAATGTATAAAAAGGGGACGCTCTCTGCCGTAATGTGTAAAAAGGGGAATCTGTCCGCCGTAATGTGTAAAAGGGGCTCTACCTGGTGTAATTGCATTGCCCCTGTTTTACATTGTATGGGGCTCCGATGCCGTTTCTTGCACACAGCGCTAAAATGTCTAGTTACAGCACTGTTGCTAGGTATCCATTTCCCTGGCCCTGAGCAAATTCCCCTCACCAGATCCTCTTCAGGGGTGAGGGGGTGGACTTGGATGGGATAAGGGGGTATTGTTTGATGGCAATATTAAATCAAAAGTTTTTTTTTCATTGTGGGGCCAGTATTGTAAAAAAGTAAAGTAAAGAAAAAGTGAACATTGTAAATGGCTCTTAACTCCAGGATATTTATGTGAAGTGATGTCTCCAGGCTTGACCACAAGCCCTGGAAGTTTCTTCCCTGTGTGACTGCTCCCCAGCCTCGCAGGCTGGCATCCGTGGTCACCAGGACCCAGTCCTGAATGCCGAATCTGCGGCCCTCTAGAAGATGAGCACTCTGCAACCACCACAGGAGAGACACCCTTGTCCTTGGGGACAGGGTTATCCGCTGATGCATCTGAAGATGCGATCCGGACCATTTGTCCAGCAGGTCCCACTGGAATGTTCTTGCGTGGAATCTGCCGAATGGGATTGCTTCGTAGGAAGCTACCATTTTTCCCAGGACCCTTGTGCATTGGTGCACTGATACTTGGCCTGGTTTTAGGAGGTTTCTGACTAGCTCGGATAACTCTCTGGCTTTCTCTTCCGGGAGAAACACCTTTTTCTGGACTGTGTCCAGGATCATCCCTAGGAACAGAAGACGTGTCGTCGGGATCAGCTGCGATTTTGGGATATTGAGAATCCAACCGTGCTGCCGCAGCACTACTTGAGATAGTGCTACTCCGACTACCAACTGTTCCTTGGATCTTGCCCTTATCAGGAGATCGTCCAAGTAAGGGATAATTAAAACTCCCTTCCTTCGAAGGAGTATCATCATTTCGGCTATTACTTTGGTAAAGACCCGGGGCGCCGTGGACAATCCAAACGGCAGCGTCTGAAACTGATAGTGGCAGTTCTGTACCACAAACCTGAGGTACCCTTGGTGAGAAGGGTAAATTGGGACATGGAGGTAAGCATCCTTGATGTCCAGAGACACCATATAATCCCCTTCTTCCAGGTTCGCGATCACCGCTCTGAGTGACTCCATCTTGAATTTGAACCTCTGCATGTAAGTGTTCAAAGATTTTAGATTTAAAATAGGTCTCACCGAGCCATCCGGCTTCGGTACCACAAACAGCGTGGAATAATACCCCTTTCCCTGTTGCAGGAGGGGTACCTTGATTATCACCTGCTGTGAATGCAGCTTGTGAATGGCTTCCAATACCGCCTCCCTGTCGGAGGGAGACGTCGGTAAGGCAGACTTTAGGAAACGGCGAGGGGGAGACGTCTCGAATTCCAATTTGTACCCCTGAGATACCACCTGAAGGATCCAGGGGTCCACTTGTGAGTGAGCCCACTGCGCGCTGAAATTCTTGAGATGGGCCCCCACCGTGCCTGAGTCCGCTTGTAGAGCCCCAGCGTCATGCTGAGGACTTGGCAGAAGCGGGAGAGGGCTTCTGTTCCTGGGAACTGGCTGATTGCTGCAGCCTTTTTCCTCTCCCTCTGCCACGGGGCAGAAATGAGGAGCCTTTCGCCCGCTTGCCCTTATGGGGCCGAAAGGACTGCGCCTGATAATACGGCGTCTTTTTATGTTGAGAGGCTACCTGGGGTAAAAATGTGGATTTCCCAGCAGTTGCCGTGGATACCAGGTCCGATAGACCTACCCCAAATAACTCCTCCCCTTTATAAGGCAATACTTCCATATGCCTTTTGGAATCAGCATCACCTGACCACTGCCGCGTCCATAACCCTCTTCTGGCAGATATGGACAGCGCACTTACTCTTGATGCCAGTCGGCAAATATCCCTCTGTGCATCACGCATATATAAAAATGCATCTTTTAAATGCTCTATAGTCAGTAATATACTGTCCCTATCCAGGGTATCAATATTTTCAGTCAGGGAATCCGACCAAGCCACCCCAGCACTGCACATCCAGGCTGAGGCGATTGCTGGTCGCAGTATAACACCCGTGTGAGTGTATATACATTTTAGGATATTCTCCTGCTTTCTGTCAGCAGGTTCCTTAAGGGCGGCCGTATCCGGAGACGGTAGTGCCACCTGTTTTGACAAGCGTGTGAGCGCTTTATCCACCCTAGGAGGTGTTTCCCAACGTGCCCTATCCTCTGGCGGGAAGGGGTATGATGCCAATAACTTTTTAGGAATTATCAGTTTTTTATCGGGAGAAACCCACGCTTCATCATACACTTCATTTAATTCCTCAGATGCAGGAAAAACTACAGGTAGTTTTTTCTCACCAAACATAATACCCTTTTTAGTGGTACTTGTACTATCAGAAATGTGTAAAACATTTTTCATTGCCTCAATCATGTAACGTGTGGCCCTACTGGAAGTCACATTCGTCTCTTCATCGTCGACACTGGAGTCAGTATCCGTGTTGGCGTCTGTATCTGCCATCTGTAGCGGGCGTTTTAGAGCCCCTGATGGTCTTTGAGACGCCTGGACAGGCACCAGCTGAGTAGCCGGCTGTCTCATGTCATCAACCGTCTTTTGTAAAGAGCTGACACTTTCACGTAAATCCTTCCATAAGCTCATCCACTCAGGTGTCGACTCCCTAGGGGGTGACATCACCATTACAGGCAATTGCTCCGCCTCCACATCATTTTCCTCTTCATACATGTCGACACAGTCGTACCGACACACAGCACACACACAGAGAATGCTCTGATAGAGGACAGGACCCCACAAAGCCCTTTGGGGAGACAGAGGGAGAGTATGCCAGCACACACCAGAGCGCTATATATATGTTGGGATAACACCAAACAGAGTGTTTTTCCCTTTATAGCTGCTGTGTATATTATACTGCGCCTAATTAGTGCCCCCCCCTCTTGTTTTACCCTTTTCTGTAGTGCAGGACTGCAGGGGAGAGTCAGGGAGACGTCCTTCCAGCGGAGCTGTGAGGGAAAATGGCGCCAGTGTGCTGAGGAGATAAGCTCCGCCCCCTTCTCTGCTGACTTTTCTCCCGCTTTTTTCAGGAATCTGGCAGGGGTTAATATACATCCATATAGCCCTGGGGGTTATATGTGATGTAATTTAGCCAGCCAAGGTGTTTATATTGCTGCTCAGGGCGCCCCCCCCCCCAGCGCCCTGCACCCATCAGTGACCGGAGCGTGTGGTGCATGAGGAGCAATGGCGCACAGCTGCAGTGCTGTGCGCTACCTTGGTGAAGACTGATGTCTTCTGCCGCCGATTTTCCGGACCTCTTCTTGCTTCTGGCTCTGTAAGGGGGCCGGCGGCGCGGCTCTGGGACCGGACTCCGAGGCTGGGCCTGTGTTCGGTCCCTCTGGAGCTAATGGTGTCCAGTAGCCTAAGAAGCCCAAGCTGGCTGCAAGCAGGCAGGTTCGCTTCTTCTCCCCTTAGTCCCTCGATGCAGTGAGCCTGTTGCCAGCAGGTCTCACTGAAAATAAAAAACCTAAAACTAACTTTTCCTAAGAAGCTCAGGAGAGCCTCCTAGATTGCACCCAGTTCGGTCGGGCACAAAAATCTAACTGAGGCTTGGAGGAGGGTCATAGGGGGAGGAGCCAGTGCACACCAGGTAGTCCTAAAGCTTTTCTTTTTGTGCCCAGTCTCCTGCGGAGCCGCTATTCCCCATGGTCCTTACGGAGTTCCCAGCATCCACTAGGACGTCAGAGAAAAAGGGGAAAGCAAAGTTCAGATCACCTGGACAGTGCCGAACAATGGCAGAAGTGAGGTCTCTTCCTGGAGCTATGATACATTCTGACCATCATGGTCCCCTCACGAAAATGAATGATTTTTGTGAAGTGTATCTCATACTTATTTTAGCTGGCAGTTACTCCAACCCCCCTCCCCCCAAGGGATTTAACCCTCTATTTAAATGAGTGAGTCCATAACTCACTGCCATGTAACTGCAACTCAGTAAATAGAGGAGGGGGGTTGTCCAAAGTGGGCAGATTGATGACACAGGTCAGGAAAAGGATTTCACACCTTATTAGACATTGGGGGGAATTCAATTGTTATCGTCCCCTGATCTCCAGTCTAAAGTGACAGGGGATTGCAGGGGCAACATTCAGTTGATGCCCCCTCTCATGCTGATCGCGCCCATTGGTGTTGTAAACCTGAGTAAATGAATGGGCGCCCAAACAGGTCACTTTTCACACATTTCAGCTCATAATCCTCCAGCCGATCGAGTCAGAACGGAACTACAATTGAATAGCTCCATTCGGGTCCATCTAGTGGCTGCCCGCGGGAATAACATTTGAATTCCACCCATTGTGTCTTCTCTGGCCTGTATTCATGACCCCCTGCTGTATAGTAAACTGACCTCTGTCCAACAGACCCATGCCTTTGATCAGCATCTCAAACATCATAAACACACACTTTGTACATATAAGGGCTGGGCTGCTCAATCCAGATGACATACCTTCCGGCAGTTATTATATACATTAATCATCCTGCAGATCATATTTTAGACTTGAGTAGGTCCTCATCATCACAATAACATTTATAGATAATTCACATGCATATAAATGTATATAGACTTATATAAAGTCTATATGTACAAGGGCAATCACTTGCTGCTCGTTTCAAGATACTTCAGGGACTGATGGGAAATTTTCCTTCTGTGTTTGCATTTTTCATCAGAATTATGTTTTTTTTTTTAAATATAATACCATTCTGAAATTGTGTTATATAAAGTACATTTTTATTGGGAAGTTTAACTCTTCTATGCTTGCTTAATAGCATAAAGCATAAAACTACAATAGAGATCAATGAATTGATCCCTACTGTGCGATATTCAGCTAATTGGGTATGAACAGAGAAGATAATTTCATTATAATTTCATTATCTTCTCCGTTAATCCTTTGCTGAATAACGGGGTTACGTTAAAAAAGCGGAAACGCTCCTTTCTGCATTTTTAATGCGATAATAACATCCTGTTCTCAGCCCCTACCATGGAGTATATTTACTAAGGTCCCGATTTTGACCGAGATGCCATTTTTTCTTCAAAGTGTCATTTCGGTAATTTACTAAGCAAAAATCTCGGCAGTGATGAGGGCATTCGTAATATTTTGGAAGTCCTAGGAAAAAATCACGAATCAATACACCATCGGTCAAATACGCCTGCAATTTGGTAGAAATCGGTAATTTACTAAAAAGTGCAAATCACAAACACTGCCGACAATAGCCAAACACTGCCGTGCAGAAATACAATTCGTGAAAAAGTGCTAAAAAAAAACAACAGACCTGCTTTTTTATCCCGTGTTTGGATAGGCATGCACGGATCCATGAGATCCGTGCATGTTTATCAGTGGGAAGGGGATGGGAAAGTGTTTATTTTTCGTAAAAAAATTGCGTGGGGTCCCCCCTCCTAAGCAAAACCAGCCTCGGGCTCTTTGAGCCGGTCCTGGTTGCAAAAATATGGGAAAAAAAATGATAGAGGTTCCCCCATATTTAAACAACCAGCACCGGGCTCTGCGCCTGGTCCTGGTTCCAAAAATACGGGAGACAAAAAGCGTAGGGGTCCCCCGTATTTCTGAAACCAGCACCGGGCTCCACTAGCCAGATACATAATGCCACAGCCGGGGGACACTTTTATATAGGTCCCGGCGGCCCTGGCATTACATAACCAACTAGTCACCACTGGCCGGGGTACCCTGGAGGAGTGGGGACCCCTTCAATCAAGGGGTCCCCCCCCCTCCAGCCACCCAAGGGCCAGGGGTGAAGCCCGAGGCTGTCCCCCCCATCCAAGGGCTGCGGATGGGAGGCTGATAGCTGTTGTGTAAAAAAATGAATATTGTTTTTAGTAGCAGTACTACAAGTCCCAGCAAGCCTCCCCCGCAAGCTGGTACTTGGAGAACCACAAGTACCAGCATGCGGAGGAAAACCGGGCCCGCTGGTACCTGTAGTGCTACTACTAAAAAAATACCCCAATAAAAACATAAGACACACACCTTGAAAGTATAACTTTAATACATACATCTACACCTCCATATACACATACTTACCTTATGTTCACACGAGGGTCGGTCCTCTTCTACATGTAGAATCCATGGTGTGCCTGTTGAAAAAATTATACTCACAAAATCCAGTGTAGAAGCCTCTTCTTCTTGTAATCCATTTGTAATCCAGGTACTTGTCAAAATAAAAAAAACGGACACCCGACCTCGCACAGAAAGGGGCCCCATGTTTTCACATGGGACCCCTTTCCCCGAATGCCAGAAACCCCCTCTGACTTATGTCTAAGAGGGTTCCATCAGCCAATCAGGGAGCGCCACATTGTGGCACCCTCCTGATTGGCTGTGTGCTCCTGTACTGTATGACAGGCGGCACACGGCAGTGTTACAATGTAGCGCCTATGCGCTCCATTATAACCAATGGTGGGAACTTTGTGGTCAGCGGTGAGGTTACTTTCGGTCAACCGCTGACCACAAAGTTCCCACCATTGGTTACAATGGAGCGCATAGCGCTACATTGTAACACTGCCGTGTGCCGCCTGTCATACAGTACAGGAGCACACAGCCAATCAGGAGGGTGCCACAATGTGGCGCTCCCTGATTGGCTGATGGAACCCTCTTAGAAATAAGTCAGAGGGGGTTTCTGGCATTCGGGGAAAGGGGTCCCATGTGAAAACATGGGGCCCCTTTCAGTGCGAGGTCGGATGTCCGTTTTTTTTTATTTTGACAAGTACCTGGATTACAAATGGATTACAAGAAGAAGAGGCTTCTACACTGGATTTTGTGAGTATAATTTTTTCAACAGGTACACCATGGATTCTACATGGAGAAGAGGACCGACCCTCGTGTGAACATAAGGTAAGTATGTGTATATGGAGGTGTGGATGTATGTATTAAAGTTATACTTTCAAGGTGTGTGTCTTATATTTTTATTGGGGTATTTTTTTAGTAGTAGTACTACTACTACAGGTACCAGCGGGCCCGGTTTTCCTCCGCATGCTGGTACTTGTGGTTCTCCAAGTACCAGCTTGCGGGGAGGCTTGCTGGGACTTGTAGTACTGCTACTAAAAACAATATCCATTTTTGTACACAACGGCTATCAGCCTCCCATCCGCAGCCCTTGGATGGGGGGGACAGCCTCGGGCTTCACCCCTGGCCCTTGGGTGGCTGGAGGGGGGGGACCCCTTGATTGAAGGGGTCCCCACTCCTCCAGGGTACCCCGGCCAGGGGTGACTAGTTGGTTATGTAATGCCAGGGCCGCCGGGACCTATATAAAAGTGTCCCCCGGCTGTGGCATTATGTTTCTGGCAAGTGGAGCCCGGTGCTGGTTTCAGAAATATGGGAGACCCCTACGCTTTTTGTCCCCCATATTTTTGGAACCAGGACCAGGCGCAGAGCCCGGTGCTGGTTGTTTAAATATGGGGGAACCTCTATCATTTTTCCCCCCATATTTTTGCAACCAGGACCGGCTCAAAGAGCCCGAGGCTGGTTTTGCTTAGGAGGGGGGACCCCACGCAATTTTTTTTTTTAAATTTAACACTGATTTTTTTTTTTTACAAGGTGCACAATGAAGCCCAACACGGATCTCTCAGATCCGGCCGAGATTCATTGTATTAAAGTCGGCAGTGTTTTACAAGTCACTCACGTAAAACACTGCCAAAAAAACCGAATGACCTCGACATCGGTAAAACCGAAAATGCAGAATACGGCAGCTTAGTAAATTAGTCGTACTAATTTCAAAAAGTTGCATATTTACACTTTCGATGTCATTCGTGATTGAACTTTGATCTCAAACGGGAAAATACGAATTTTAGTAAATATACCCCCATGTGTTTGAAAAATGACGGTTTGGAGCTGATTAGCTGGAGCACCAATTATCATATGCAACTAGTTTTCTCATTCACAGGTTTATCACTCATTGATAAATGAGCTCCTAAGTGACATACGAACCCTAAAAAGATGTTTTGACTCATATGGTAAATGTACTAGTATTTATCATCCAATGCAAACATATTCATTGGAAATATTAATGTCACATCTTATATAGGCCCATGCAGGAGAGGTTCTTGCTGAGGGCTTTTGCCCTGGGTGCTGCGGCCATAAGGGCGCTGCCGCAGTCACCCCACCAGTGCCCTGTCTGCTTGCAATCCGCCATGGTTTATTTACATTCAGTACAGGCAGCTCAGCGCCGACCCACCCACTTTCCCAGAATACCGTCCAGTGTGCAATGACGTTTGATGTCCTTGTGCACTGCACGGCATTCTGGGAGCGGATGCTGAAATGACAGGCAGAGTAGCAGCAGCAACAGAACCGCTTCTATGCAGTTGGGTGTGGCGCTCCACAGTGGCGTGTCGTATGGTACGTGAGGGTAGAGGCTGCAAGCACTTCAAATCATTGTGACAGATCCATTTAAATGTATATAGTATTTAGAATGACTAAGGTAACATTATATACAACATAAGAGCATGAGTGTTCATTTGCATAACACATAAGAAGCTGTGATGCTCATTTGCATTTGACATTGAGAATCTCATAATTCACATATAGTAATTAAATTAGAAGTGCTCATAATTAAATTATTTATTCAATCTGTTGTTAAGGAGATAAAATGGGGAAAACAAACCTTAGACATATTATTATTATTATTACCTGGCATAATGTGTATAACAGGCTCTTCCTGGTGTAATGTGTATAATTGGCTCTGCTTTACTGTGGTGTAATGTGTGTAAGGGGCTCTAACATGGCATGATGTGTATAAGGGTACTACTGTGTAATGTAACTAATACCCCTTTTCCACTAGCTCAAAAAACACGGGTAAATGCACGGGGGCGCGCATTTACCCGTGTTTTTGGCAAGTGGAAAAGGGTCAACCCGGATCGAGTGACCCGTGAATCCTACCCGGCTATTTACCTGGGTAGGACACGGGAATGATCCGGGTAGGGTGTAGTGTAAACGGGAGCCGTGTCGATGCGACACGGCTCCCGTTTACACTGTATGGATGGGCGGCGCTGGGAGATCATGTGATCTCCCTGCGCCGCCCCTGCCGTGTAGCTAGAAGCGTCACCAACCCGGCTTATGCCGGGTTGTGACTGCTGATGGGAAAGGGACCGAGCACGGGTCGCAGCAGGGGGCAGCTCCCGTGTCAGGCTCCCGGCTGCGACCCGTGCTCGTAGGTGTAAAAGGGGTATTACGGACACTACTGTGCAGTGTAATGTGATTGATACTATTATGTAGTCATGCCCCTTCCCTATGAAGTCACACCCCTGTATTTTTGTTGCACACCAGTTTTTAACTTTGAGGGGGGTCACCACAGGAAACATTTGCCCTGGGCACTACCAGGACTACAACTGGCCATGGGCCCATGGTGCTGAAAAACAGCACCACATTCGCCTTGCTCTCAATGTTTATGCTGTGAAGCCCCTTGCTACATTTCTAGTTCGGACGGACCGCTGTACAAAATAATTATTTCACTGTTATTGTTCTAATTTTCATGAAGATGCGGGGTGTTCATAAACACGCATGACAGACAGAACATGAGCAAACAACCAAGCCGTGATAATAGAATGGGCGCGGACGGCGCAGGCACGGCAACGGCCTGTACCGCGGGAGCGCGCACGGCGGCTCAGGGCAAATAGGAGGAGTGAGTAGGTTGCTGCTCATGGATAGGAGGAGGGGAAGGGAAAGGCGATAAGGAAGCCGCCGAGCAGTAACTTGGAACGTTGAATCCTAAAGGACTGGAATCCCAGCTCTCATGCCCTAGAACCCAATTGTCTCTGTAATACTACGATATCCATATTACCTAGTCTAAATTCCCATTCCCCGATTTTTGTTTTTCGAAATGGGTTCGTGGAGGTGATTCCGTCTGGCCATTGCATAGAGTGCAGTTGCTGGGATAAGCGGCAGCAGACGGGAAGGTGGATGCTGGGAGTCACCCTGGAGAGATTGCTGGGAAAGCAGCATATTGTGGAGACACAGCTACAGTATTCCCCTCATTGTCACCGTACTGCTTTCTGTGACCTCTGGATCGTTCTTTTCCCCACTGACTGAACCTTGATCAGGGAAGGGAGGATAGACATGTCTGGAAGCCGGGAAGAGGAGCGTCGCAAACTGGCCGACATCATTAACCACTGGAACGCCAACCGGCTCGACCTGTTCGAAATCAGCCAGCCCACCGAGGTGAGTGATCCTCCCGAGGGAGGCTGCAGTGGCAGAGCGCAGGCCGCACGCACACAGAAATGGGGCACTTTCATCAACTGTTCTTCCTCCCAGGAGACACACATCACATGCAGGACTGCTAGTTAAAAGGCCACATGTTCCCAGAAAGCTGCGTTTCTACTAAATATGGGGAAGAGTGACCTATCGGTATAGGGTGCTTTGCACCTGATCATCTGTCTGTGTTGCTTTGTCAGTAGAAATAGTTCTTTTTATGCTGCGTACGTCTATATTTACTGGTTAAGTGTGAATATAGAGCTAAATAATCACAGTAGTGTATATCGATGACTGATTCAGGTTACTTCTAATTTAGCTTTGATGTGAAGCTTCAAATGTTCATTGTCATATGTCACTTTGTCAGATGTTTATTGTGTGTGAGCAGGCACGTTATAAAATAGCATATTAAACCTCTACACCCGCTGACATGGCCTTTGTTTCTAATACCTCACATGTATAGTTAGTTTACTGGTGAATGTTGAAGAGTGGGAGTAGTGGGGACAGTAATGTTGTGCCTGGTACTAGTGGTTTCTAGCAGGTGGTGGGAGGGAGTGAAGTTTATATTGAGAATTTAAGCAGACCACACTCAAGCAAGAATTCGCATAGTGACCTCTATGTCTGAATCGCCACATTAAAATATGAGTACTCTATTTTTTAGGGGCCTATTTATCAAGCTTGATATTGCGTAAAATTTAGCAGAAACTGCATACGTTTCATGTATCCCAACTAGGGGGTATTCAATTAGCACTGGCAATTTCAGAGCTATCGAACTTACCTGCCTGAGTATTCAGTTGCGGGCCGTTTTCTCCCCTTTTTAAGGCATTTTCGCCAATTCTTTTGCACATCTTTTTTTTTTTTAGTGGAAATACATTGGCGAAAAATTCTGCAAAAATGGCCCGTGTTTACACTGGCGCAGGTGTGAGAACATTGATTCGCTGACCCGCATTGTTTTACGCTCCTGACGAATGTTTAGCCTAGGGGTAAAACGTCACTAATTGAATACCCCCTATGTAGTTCATAGCCAAATGCAGTATATTTCACAGATATCGCCTGCAGAAGGCTGATTAGCGCAGTAGACCACAGTTCCCATTATTATCAATGTGGACCGGGGGCCTAATTCAGACCTGATTGCGTGCTGGCCAGGAGCTACTTGTCACTGGCCAGGTAGCAGTGGCTGTGTGTGACGTCACGCAGCCGCTGCGGTCCAGCTACGCCTGTGTTGGCCATACTGTGCCCACAAAATGGCAGCCAAACGCCGCTTTGCCACCCCCTCCCGCCCAGTGACTGCCTCTAGCCGTCGGCTGTCAGCCACGTGCCGGCGCACTGCGGCGCCGGGGCATGCGCACTTCTGACCTGATCACTGCAATGAAAGGCAGCTTGCGATCAGGTCAGAATGACCCCCCCCCCCCCATGTCCCAACCCTTATGTACCAAACTCAGATGGCGCAACCCGGTAAGGTACCCAGGTAGGATTCCCGGATCACTTGATCTGGGTTGACCCTTTTCCACCAGCAAAAAACAGTGGTAAATGCGCGCCCCCGTGCATTTACCCGTGGTTTTTTGAGCTAGTGGAAAAGGGGTATAACTGACACGGTGTTCATGTGCTGTTTAAAATTCTTCAGAGGAGTTTTTTCACAATGTAGAAGGTTCCTACAATGAGCCAGGTATGTAACTCGCAGGACCAGTGGCAGGGTTGGCCGGTATAAACCAAATGAAAAAAAAAAAAAAAATCCACTCTGCTTTTTTAATTATGCTGTGACTATAGGCAGGGTGCCGTGACGTCTTAAAAACAAAACAAAAAACCCTGTTATACTAAAAAAAATGGTATCTTTATTCAAAATGTTTAGTGCCAGTGACATTCTCTAATGCAGGGGTGGCCAACCAGTCAGAGACAAAGAGCCATCAAATCTTGTTAGGTATGTCAAAGAGCCGACATCAAGCCGAAGGAGGTGTGACCTTGTGCCTGCTAGGCCACACCCCTGGTATAAAATACAATGAAAATGCCAGATCCACATAAAATACATTTTAAAGCCAGAATCAACATAAAATACATTGAAAAAGACACTTCTACATAAAATAATTTAAAAATCCAGATCCACATAAAATATATTGAAAAAGCCATATTCACATAATACACTTCATCTCCTCCATGTGTCACTCCAGCCAGCTCCCCATGTGTCAATGTGTCACTCCAGCCAGCACCCTCCTGTGTCACTCCAGCCAGCTCCCCTATGTGTCAATGTGTCACTCCAGTCAGCTCCCCATTGTGTCTCTCCTGCCAGGATTCTCCTTTGTCACTCCAGCCAGCTCCTCATTGTGTCACTCCAGCCAGCACCCTCCTGTATCACTCCAGCCAGCACCCCATTGTGTCACTCCAGCCAGCACCCCATTGTGTCACTCCAGCCAGCACCCCATTGTGTCACTCCAGCCAGCACCCTCCTGTGTCACTCCAGCCAGCACTCCATTGTGTCACTCCAGCCAGCACCCTCCTGTGTCACTCCAGCCAGCACCCCATTGCGTCACTCCAGCCAGCACCCTCCTGTATCACTCCAGTCATTTCCCCCATTATGTCTACAGGATCCTTCTGTGTCACACCAGCCAGCACCCCATTGTGTCACTCCAGCCAGCACCCTCCTGTATCACTCCAGTCAGCTCCCCCATTATGTCTACAGGATCCTTCTGTGCCACACCAGCCAGCACCCCATTGTGTCACTCCAGCCAGCACCCTCCTGTATCACTCCAGTCAGCTCCCCCATTATGTCTACAGGATCCTTCTGTGTCACACCAGCCAGCTCCCCATTGTGTCACTCCAGCCCACCCTCATATGTCACTACAGCCCAGTATCTGGCTCCCTCAGTTTTCAGTCGCTGTAGTGCTGCTGTGTGTCTGGTTGGAGTGCACCGGTTTCCAGGATCTGTTGTGGTCAGGTGACTTTGAGTGTCAGGAGCCACATTTGAATAAAGAAAGAGCCGCATGCGGCTCAAGAGCCACAGGTTGGCCACGGCTGCTCTAATGCTTAACCTTTGTGTGTGTTTGTTTCTCTGAAAAGTACTTTTGCACTTTCCATTTTGCATTACTATTCAGATTTATTTAAGTATAAGTAATAAGTAGTACTAATGCTTAACATTAACGTCTTGTTCTTACTTTCAATTTCGCCTGCATCTAAGTGTACAAAATTTGTATGTTTAATCTATGTACTATATTCAAAGTATAGTCAAATAATAAAGAGAAAGGAGGACTCCAGTGTTGAGGCATATTAGGGTCAATTCAGTTCAATGCCGATTGAATAACGCCGGGAGGATGCTCCTGGAGCTATTCAATTCGGTGCAATGTGAAGTGGGAGAATGCCCGTACTCCCGGACTAAACAGGGTGTTTAGTTACGAGAATGGACATTCTTCAACTAAACTACAGTACCTTGCCACGTTGCTGTTTGCTCAACCCTAGATCACAAAACAGCATTGTGGACCTAGCTTTGTCGAATTTCTGCTCGCACCCACAGAGGGATGCGAGAAGAAATCCTCTAGTCAGGAACAGCATCGTACTGAATTAAATGGCTCCAAATCATATCCAAGCTCAATAACTTTGGATTGTTAATGTTAAAAAGCATTAAAACATGGTTGATCAAGGTTTCTAATACATAGTCATGTTTCACAAAATTAATATAGTAAGCAGGATATATACATACATACATACATACATACATACATACATACATACATACATACATACATACATACATACATACATGTTGAGTATCCCATATCGGAATATTCCGAAATACGGACTTTTTTGAGTGAGAGTGAGATAGTGAAACCTTTGTTTTTTAATGGCTCAATGTACACAAACTTTGTTTAATACTCAAAGTTATTAAAAATATTGTATTAAATGACCTTCAGGCTGTGTGTATAAGGTGTATATGAAACATAAATGAATTGTGTGAATATACACACACTTTGTTTAATGCACAAAGTTATAAAAAATATTGGCTAAAGTTACCTTCAGGCTGTGTGTATAAGGTGTATATGTAACATAAATGCCTTCTGTGCTTAGATTTAGGTCCCAGCACCATAATATCTCATTATGGTATGCAATTATTCCAAAATACGGAAAAATCCGATATCCAAAATTCCTCTGGTCCCAAGCATTTTGGATAAGGGATACTCAACCTGTATATATATTTTCATTAAAATATTATTACAAAAAACAAAAGTTTGTGACCGGATGTGCCTCGCTGCCTGCGCCAAGGGTTTTAATGGGACTTGGGTCGTATTCCCGGGTTACTAGACCCTGTTCCACTGAGCCATTACCTGGGTTGACCTGGCAATACCTTGGGTTATTGCGACAGTGGAAAGGAGTAGGTCAC
The DNA here is from genome assembly GCF_028390025.1 of Pseudophryne corroboree. Lineage (NCBI taxonomy): Eukaryota > Metazoa > Chordata > Amphibia > Anura > Myobatrachidae > Pseudophryne > Pseudophryne corroboree. Next base: position 609,334,142 of record NC_086447.1, read on the forward strand.
AGCAAGTGTGACCGGATGCGCGCTCGCTGCCCAGGCCAAATCAATCAGATTTCTTTTGGGTCCCACGGAACCTAGCCAATAGAGGTGGTTACTAGCCTCTTACGACTAGTAACCCACCTGTTACTGACGCCATCATTGTGCAGTGGGCGGGAATGCTGCTGCCACCAACAGGTCCTATCATAGGCCCTGGAACCGCTTTACTGATCAGGTTGCTATCACCGGCACCTAAATACCGCTTACTACTGTGTACGTGTAGTCACGCTGCTGACACGATTGCCCTCCCTGGTCACTAACACTTGACAAGGCCCTGCATCGGTAGCTGGCAGAGTGCAGAGCTTGGAGACGCTGGGCTCAAAACAGAACAGACAGAGAATGGGACTGCACGTGTCACATTCCTGTGTGTTGCAAAATTAAAGGCAGTTGTCTTGAAGGCAAGATGTTTATTGCACAAATAGTCTTAAAGAAGACTTCCTAAGTTTCAAAGGGCTACAGTATACAAGATGTTTCCAGCTGCTTACTCTCTTCTCAGAAGAGATGTCTTTCTCCAATCAGGGCTCATAGGATCTTTATATATAGTCAGAAGACACAACACAGCACCTATTACACAGGAACTGTCAATTTAAAGTTCTCCTTTGATATATTTATCACTCATAATAAATAAATATATATATATATATATATATATATATATATATATATATAGAGAGAGAGAAAGTCCAAGAGTAACCACCAGAGGGATCAAACTCACTTAGACCAGCACACTGCTTGAATGAAAGACGTTTCACTTGTTTAAAAAAAGGTGCATACTAAGGTAGCAAGCATATAGCACACATGTCTGTAGCAGCATATATGAATGAACAGTAGATACTTAACATCCCATAGGATGTAAGTAAAACGTCTTTCATTCAAGCAGTGTGCTGGTCTATCTGAGTTTGATCCCTCTGGTGGTTACTCTTGGACTTTCTGTATTGTTTTTCTGACCTGGCACCTGCCTCATTCATATTCGAAAGTGTGAAGCGGCTCCTTCTGTGGATTTTCTATATATATATATATATATATATATATATATATATATATATATATATATATATATATATATATATATATATATATATATATATATATATATATATATATATATATATATATATATATATATATATATATGAGATATATAGAGATATAGATAGATAGTAAAAGATTCTCGTGGGAGCCAATACGCCTTTAGTATGACAATATTTTAAAGTTTTTATTCATACAGAAATTAACGATATTTGTAACCTAAACATTCGTCATTGACACAAATTTATAAAAGTTCAATAAGACAATATAACAATCTCATACATAAACATTTTTCAGTTGATGTGAGGAATTTACAGTCAGGTGATCACAGTCAGAACTTGAAAGAGATGTATCTCCAACCAGATGCTTGTGGCAAAATTAACCCAATGTCGCGAAACCCAACGCGTTTCGTCCGTTAGGACTTCATCAGAGGTTTATAATCAGTTTTTATAACAGAATGGATTACCACTGGTTAAAATTCTCAATGTTACATCCAATCACACATTCGGTTCAATTGATATGGTATCTAAATAGGCTTCATCGTAACAAAAAAATAACAATTAGGTTGAAGTTAGATGGTGTAATATTCCCTAATCTCTTCAAGGATAGTAGAACCCTACAATCCACATCTGCTTCAATAAGTACTAGTTGTGATCCTGTGAGGTTGTACCTGTCCCTATGAAAAAGGAGTAGTGCTGTTCAGGATTTGAAATTTCTTAAGACCCATTTTTGGTGATACTTATTGTGAGAATGTCCCATGAACTGTTTCCAAATGCCAATACCTAAAGTGCATTTTTCCCTTTTAAATGCATTTAAACACTCCTTTAATATAAATACTTTAAAACATGTAATCCTACAACCGTGCATAGAGCACTACATATAACATGTTAAAACACATTAAATATACATTTACAGTACGTGGCGCCTAGCACTGATTCGTCCATTTAGATAATGGTGAATGCTCCACGAGTTTATCATGTGGGACGGGTCTCCGTCTACACGGTTTAAAAAAAAAAAAAAAAAAAAAGTTTATTTTTTGTTACATTTTTGTCCCAACGGACAGTGGTTATAACAACCATTGTCCCTGCAAGTTATTTTAAAGTCAGCTGTGGTGCGGAGTATTAATAATTGTGGCAGTACAGTGATTGTTAATACATTTTATTTATGAAGTTTCTTATATAGCGCAGTGTATTCCGTTGCATTTTACCATTGGAATAAAAGAAATAGAACAAAATTGCAAAAACAGACAGAGGTAGGAAGGCCCTGCTCGCAATCTTACGTAGGGCCTAATTCAGACCTGATCGCAACAGCAAATTTGTTGGCTAATGGGCAAAATCATGTGCACTGCAGGGAGGGGGAGGGGGGCAGATATAACATGTGCAGGGAGAGTTAGATTTGGGTGGGTGTGTTCAAACTGAAATCTAAATTGCAGTGTAAAAATAAAGCAGCCAGTATTTACCCTGCACAGAAACAATATAACCCACCCAAATCTAACACTCTCTGCAAATGTTATATCTGCCACACCTGCAGTGCACATGGTTTTGCCCATATGCTAACAAATTTGCTGGTACGATTGGGTCTGAATTACCCCCCATGTGCACTGCATGGAGGGAGGGTGGGTGGCAGATATAACCTGTGCAGAGAGAGTTAGATTTGGGTGGGGTGTGTTAAAACAAAAATCTAAATTGCAGTGTAAAATAAAGCAGACAGTATTTACCCTGCACAGAAACAATATAACCCACTCAAATCTAAAGGGAGGTACACACTAAAGAGATATTTGCTGAGCGATCTATCAGTGACCGCTCAACACTCAGTGCAATGTGTGCTGAGCGAGGGGGGACGGGGGGCCACTCACTTCACACAGTGCTGAAGTGAGCGACACACTAGATTGAGCCTAGGGAGGCCAATCCCGGGATTCTTGCCCCAAAACACAGGGATTTGAATCCCGGTATTGGCGCTTCCAATCCCGGGATTCACGGGATTACTGCGCATGCGCAGTTCCCCGCCTCTCTTCCCTCAGCAGCCTCTCTACCTGGGCAGTGCTGAGCACTTGGCTCAGACGCTGCCTTTTGAACTAAAAGCGCGGCATCATCTCCTGCTTCCCCCCTCACTGCGTCCGGGCAGCGCTGAGCACTCGGCTCAGACGCTGCCTTTTGAAACGTGGTAGCATCACTTTTCCCCCCCTGCAGTCTCTCTCACCCGGGCAGCGCTGAATACCCGGCTCAGATGCTGCCTTCTGAAGCCGGCAGCAATGTCTCCTTGCCCCCATGCAGTCTCTCTCACCCGGGCAGCCCTGATCACCTGGCTCAGAAGCTGCCTTTTGACGACGGGCAACATCACCTCCTCCAGCCTTCCCTGCCCCCCCAGCAGTCTCCCTCCTGGGCAGCGCTGAGCACCCGGCTCAGATGCTGCCTTCTAAAGCCGGCCAGTAAGGGACCCTCACTACCAGAGTCCTGCGTTTACCTTCCCTCTGGACCTTGGGGACCGCTCTACTCATTTGTGAGTATGTTATGTTTTTTTTTAACTTGTAACCCCCTTGTCCCCCTCCCCCACATACATAAATTAAAGGAGGACAGTCCAATCCCGGGATTGAGATTTTTTTCAATCCCAATATCCGGGATTGAAAAAACGGCCCGGGATTGGCCTCCCTGATTGAGCCTGCATGCAGGCTCAATCTAGCACCGGTGCTGGGGGGCAAACACACGAGAGATCCATGCTTAAATTCTAAGCAATCTAGTTAGATTGCTTAGATTTTAAGCACTGACCTCTACGTGTGTACCCCCCTTTACTCTCTCTGCACATGTTATATCAGGTCTCATGGTTTTGTCCATTAGCTAACAAATTTGCTGCTGCGATCAGATCTGAATTAGGGCCATAGTCCCCTTTAGTCTGTAAAGTTCTACACAAGTTTTTTGTGATGTTACTGTGAAACATTAGTTTCAAATGCTTAACATTTGTAGCCTCCGACTTTTATAACAAAACCTTTTTTTTTTTTTTTTTTTTTTATACAGCAGAAGCATGTTTTAATGTTTTGGACATTGAGGGGGCTATTCAAATGTAAAGCGGCAAACCCTGTCTAAACAAATGGGTGTGATGAGGAAAAGTCCTGATTGGTCGTCCAAACAGCTGACTCTTCACACATTTCAGCTCGCAGATGAAATGTGACTGCTGCTGCTGTCTGATTGGAGCAACATTTGAAAAGCTCTGATAGATGCCCATGGGGGCTAACAATCTCTCTAGCAATTGAATAGCCTCCTAAAGCTTACATACTGTTGGTGTCCAAAGTGTTATACTTCTATGAGATAACTGCAGAGATTGATTAGGCTATTGATTAGTTGATTTTACATCTACCGAAAGAGAGCATCCTGTATATTTTGGAAGGATAAAATCATTAAAATTATTATGTGAGGTACAAATTCTGGCAAGCTAGCTTAGCATGACTTAATTTCAATGTTTATACGTTTTAAGCATGTAGTATGCACTGTTACAGTATCAATTTTAATTTGAGCAAAAGGTGCTTTGTTAATTATGTAGGAGCCACACTTTACAGATGTGTCCTCTTACATACTTGCAGCCACGCTAAACAGCCCTTGAAGTCGCACCATGCTGTGGTGGGACTCTGTAGAGCGTATTATTTTGCATTTTTTTCAGCGAAAATGATTAAAATGAGATGCGGCCTGTCTATATTCTTTGTGTAATTTCGGCTCTATCTGCATCCGAAATGCCACGTTACAGTGTTTTCCATGAAAAGATGTAAGAGGACACATTTGTAAATGGAGGAGCAGCTCCACTTTATTCAGCTACGTGCACCTGTCATTCTAGTTTCTGTGGTCTATGGCTGTGCAAATCCCAGAGAATTGTGGTAGCTCAACATCGCTCATCTTCCTGCTCACCTATTTGGTGTGTGAGGGGAAAATTTTGGATGTTCGTGTCCTTGAGGTGGCCGCATTTAGAGTGTCCCTAGGTCAATCTGATGGCGCTTTACGGATATCGCTGAGAATGGAGAATCCCAGCCTACTCATGAAGCAGCTTGGGAGCTGCGTAATGAGTAAGCTGGAGACCTCTTTTGTCTTTTGGAGGGGGGGGGGGGGGGAAAGATATGACATAGATATGACAGTGGAGGATACAGGTAGGGTTGTTAACGCCATGGGCTATTGGCCCTCTTGCACATCCCTGATTACGGCTGTGGTCATAAGGCAGGATCTTACAAAGATCATTCTACTATTAAATGCGTCGCCTATATAATTTTAAAAAATATACAGGTTGAGTATCCCATATCCAAATATTCCGAAATACGGAATATTCCGAAATACGGACTTTTTTGAGTGAGAGTGAGATAGTGAAACCTTTGTTTTTTGATGGCTCAATGTACACAAAGTTTGTTTAATACACAAAGTTATTAAAAATATTGTATTAACTGACCTTCAGGCTGTGTGTATAAGGTATATATGAAACATAAATGAGTTGTGTAAATGTACACACTTTGTTTAATGCACAAAGTTATAAAAAATATTGTCTAAAATTAACTTCAGGCTGTGTGTATAAGGTGTATATGTAACATAAATGCATTCTGTGCTTAGATTTAGGTCCCATCACCATGATATCTCATTATGGTATCTAATTATTCCAAAATACGGAAAAATCCCATATCCAAAATACCTCTGGTCCCAAGCATTTTGGATAAGGGAGACTCAACCTGTACTGAGAACAATGTATTTTATTTCTCTGGTAACTAATTGTTGAAGTATGATTTGGAATATGTATATACAGTACTTTCTTTGTTTTCTTAGCATATAGGTTTTTGAAAGACATTGGTTGTATGACAGAGCATGTTAAGTTTCGAAGGTGTGTCTATAAATACAGCATGTGCTGTATTACTTGTTTGTAAGCATTTCATTAGGCAATAGAAGAGGGTGTGGAGTAAAACCTGTTTGTTAGCAAAACTCACCACATTTTTATATAACATTTACTTTCATTTACTTAACAGTTGATCTGACAATATTAGATCAGACATTATTTTGCTGACAGACTAAAGGTGCATACACACTGGCTGATAAAATTAACAACGTTGCTCATTTTCACCCTTCCTGCGCGACGTTGTTTACTTTCTCGGCAAGTGTGTATGGTGATGATGACAATCAATACGTGGGTCGTTAACGACCCTTGTGACGATGGTGCATGCATGCTCAATCTGGACTGTCGTCCAGGAGCTGCCTGCCCGGCTGCTGTGTAACGTCACTGAGCGATATGAACAGTCATATCGCTCTGTGTGTACGGCCGTCCGTCCGGGAGGGTAATCGCTAGATGACGTCGCTCATAAAGCGACGTAGTCTAGTATGTATGCACCTTTATTTTTCATACACCTTGTGTTAATAAGTCTGTTATTCCCATTTGTGTTGTGTTTTTAATGCACAAGTCCTTCATTTATTGTTTCTTCATTTTTGAACTGATCTAATGGTGTATGTGTGTATTATTAAAAAAAAAAAAAAAAATGGGCGACCCATAACAAACTTAGAACCAGTGATTGCACCAAGATACAAACTATGTTGGTACCAGCAAAAGCTGCAGTGAGATCTAGAAGAATAAGACCTGAATAATGGCCTTTACACTTAGCAGTGACCAGATGATTCACTACTTTAGTTAGTACTGTGTCTGCGGCGGGTTGGGAATGAAAGCCTGGCTGAAGTGGTTTCAATAAGTTGTGTGAGTTAAAGTGTGTTAGGCGATTGTAGGCAAGTCTCTCAAGTAGCTTGGAAGGGCATGGGAGCTGAGAGGTGGTATGGTAGTTCGAGAGTGAGTTTGGGACAGAATGGGAGTAATCACTGCATACTTGAACTGTAAAGGAATGATGCCAGTAAAGAGCGAGATTACAGATTTTAGTTAAGGTTGGTATGAGCACAGGAGGCAGAGCTTTACTTATTTGGGAGGGTATAGGGGTATATGCAATAGCGGGCGAATTGGCAAAATAGGCGAATTCCGGGCCGTTTTCGCCTCCAAAAATCAATTCGCCTATGCAGTGCAGTCATTTTTCGCAAAAAAACGGCCCGTCAAAATTCGCCTTTTCTCAATTCGCCTTTTTCCGAATTCGCCTTTTCTGCAATGGTACAGATGCTGCAATTCGCCTCCAGCATATTCAATTCAAGTTTGGAAATTCGCCTGCAGTGCTTTTAGACAGCAAATGCGCGATTTTCACTCCGCCACACTTTGGAGGGTGAAAACAAATAAAAAATTTTTAAACATGTTTTTTTTTGTGTTTTTTTTTTTAGGAATAGCAGATCTATTTATATTAGAAGGGATTAGGTTTTTTTTTTTTTTTTGGGGGAGGCACAAATATTATTTATATATTTTTTAAAATAATATATATATTTTTTTATTTTTTTTATTGCTGGAACGGTAAAATCCGGGGAAAAAATGGCGTGGGGTCCCCCCTCCAAAGCATAACCAGCCTCGGGCTCATTGAGCTGGTCCTGGTTCTAAAAATGCGGGGAAAAAATTGACAGGGGATCCCCCGTATTTTTAAAACCAGCACCGGGCTCTGCGCCTGATGCTGGTGCCAAAAATACGGGGGACAAAACGAGTAGGGGTCCCCCGTATTTTTAACACCAGCATCGGGCTCCACTAGCTGGACAGATAATGCCACAGCCGGGGGTCACTTTTATACAGTGCCCTGCGGCCGTGGCATCAAATATCCAACTAGTCACCCCTGGCCGGGGAACCCTGGGGGAATGGGGACCCCTTCAATCAAGGGGTCCCCCCCCCCCCAGCCACCCAAGGGCCAGGGGTGAAGCCCGAGGCTGTCCCCCCCCATCCAATGGGCTGCGGATGGGGGGGCTGATAGCCTTTGTGTTCAAAAAAAAAGATATTGTTTTTTCCATTAGTACTACAAGTCCCAGCAAGCCTCCCCTGCAAGCTGGTACTTGGAGAACCACAAGTACCAGCATGCGGGAGAAAAACGGGCCCGCTGGTACCTGTAGTTCTAATGGAAAAAAAATACCCAAATAAAAACAGGACACAGACACCGTCGACAGTAAAACTTTATTACACACTGCCGACACACACATACTTACCTATGTTCACACGCCGACATCGGTCCTCTTCTCCATGTAGAATCCCGGGGTACCTGAAAATAAAAGATCAATTATACTCACCTCAACAGGCTCCAGAGATAAATCCACGGACTTGGCAAAAAAAGAAAGCGCATTTACCCGCACCAAAAACGGACTGAAAGGTGTCCCATGCTGACACATGGGACACCTATCCACGATTAAGATCTGTCAGTGACAGTTGTCACTGACAGGTCTCTAAGCCAATCAGGAAGCGCAACTTCGTTGCGCTAACCTGATTGGCTGATCGCTGTGACAGCGCATCGCACAGCTCCCTCCATTATATTCAATGGTGGGAACTTAGCGGCTAGCGGTGAGGTCACCCGCCGGTCAGCGGTGACCGGCGGGTGACCCCACCGCTAGCCGCTAAGTTCCCACCATTGAAAGTAATGGAGGGAGCTGTGCGAGGCGCTGTCAGAGTACAGACGGCGTCCAGCCAATCAGATGAGCGCCACGGCAGTAGCGCTTCCTGATTGGCTGAAGGGACATCAGTGACAGGAGTCACGTGATGTCCCGGCATTCGGGGAGAGGGGTCCCATGTGTCAGCATGGGACCCCTTTCGGTCCGCAGGTCCGGTTGTTCGTTTTCTTTTTTTGCCAAGTCCGTGGATTTATCTCTGGAGCCTGTTGAGGTGAGTATAATTGATCTTTTATTTTCAGGTACCCCGGGATTCTACATGGAGAAGAGGACCGATGTCGGCGTGTGAACATAGGTAAGTATGTGTGTGTCGGCAGTGTGTAATAAAGTTTTACTGTCGACGGTGTCTGTGTCCTGTTTTTATTTGGGTATTTTTTTTCCATTAGAACTACAGGTACCAGCGGGCCCGTTTTTCTCCCGCATGCTGGTACTTGTGGTTCTCCAAGTACCAGCTTGCAGGGGAGGCTTGCTGGGACTTGTAGTACTAATGGAAAAAACAATATCTTTTTTTTTGAACACAAAGGCTATCAGCCCCCCCATCCGCAGCCCATTGGATGGGGGGGGGACAGCCTCGGGCTTCACCCCTGGCCCTTGGGTGGCTGGGGGGGGGGGACCCCTTGATTGAAGGGGTCCCCATTCCCCCAGGGTTCCCCGGCCAGGGGTGACTAGTTGGATATTTGATGCCACGGCCGCAGGGCACTGTATAAAAGTGACCCCCGGCTGTGGCATTATCTGTCCAGCTAGTGGAGCCCGATGCTGGTGTTAAAAATACGGGGGACCCCTACTCGTTTTGTCCCCCGTATTTTTGGCACCAGCATCAGGCGCAGAGCCCGGTGCTGGTTTTAAAAATACGGGGGATCCCCTGTCAATTTTTTCCCCCGCATTTTTAGAACCAGGACCAGCTCAATGAGCCCGAGGCTGGTTATGCTTTGGAGGGGGGACCCCACGCCATTTTTTTTTCGGGTTTTTCCCCGTTTTTTCCCGTTTTTTAAAATCGCGGTAAAATCCGCAAAATCGGCCGATTTTCGCCCGCGACTCTGGCGAATCCGTTTTTCATTGCATATGGTGAATTCCGGAAGCCACCTTCCGGAATTCACCTGGCGAATTTGGTCGAATTGAAAAAACGGCGATAATTGCCGCGATTTCGCCCGCTATTGCATATACCCCATAGGCTGAAGAGGAGAGATAGTATAGTAGGAGCAAATGAAGATAAGATGTCGGAGGGTTCTAATAGGGAACTTAGCAGGTCACTGGCTGAGGAAGAACATACCATTTCATCTCAGAATTTATCAATCTTGTTGTTGAAGTAGGAAGCAAGATATTGCGCATTAATAGTGGCTGGCAGGTTGGGTGAAGGAAGGTTGAGAAGTAATTTAAATGTAAGACCTGATGTAAAGATACCTTTATGTGAATGCATATACCTGTTCTCAGGTGAGTTTTGTCTCTAAAGGAAAAGACACAGGTCAAATATGATACCTACCTGAGGGTTTGATACTAGTTCAATTCAGAGAGGTTGACAAAACCTTTATGTAATACACTTTTTCTCGAACGTCCTAGTGGATGCTGGGGACTCCGTAAGGACCATGGGGAATAGACTGGCTCCGCAGGAGACAGGGCACTTTAAGAAAGAATTAGGATACTGGTGTGCACTGGCTCCTCCCTCTATGTCCCTCCTCCAGACCTCAGTTTGAATCTGTGCCCGGACGAGCTGGGTGCACCTTAGTGAGCTCTCCTGAGCTTGCTAAAAAGAAAGTATTTTGTTAGGATTTTTTATTTTCAGAGAGATCTGCTGGCAACAGACTCTTTGCTACGTGGGACTGAGGGGAGAGAAGCAGCCCTACTCACAGAAGATAGGTCCTGCTTCTTAGGCTACTGGACACCATTAGCTCTAGAGGGATCGTACACAGGAATCCCAGGGCCGTGCCGCCGTCCCCCTCGCAGAGCCAGAGGACAGAAGCCTGCGTGAGAAGCAAGAAGACTTCGAAATCGGTGGCAGAAGACTCCAGTCTTCATATGAGGTAGCGCACAGCACTGCAGCTGTGCGCCATTGCTCCCACACTAAACCCACGCACTCCGGTCACTGTAGGGCGCAGGGGGGGGCGCCCTGGGCAGCAATTGGGAACCTCTTGGCAAAAAGCAGCATATATACAGTGCCCAACTGTATATATGCATGAGCCCCCGCCATTATTTTACACACAAAACGCGGGACAGAAGCCCGCTGCTGAGGGGGCGGGGCTTCTTCCTCAGCACTCACCAGCGCCATTTTCTCTCCACAGCACCGCTGAGAGGAAGCTCCCCAGGCTCTCCCCTGCAGAATCACGGTAGAAAGAGGGTAAAAAGAGAGGGGGGGCACATAAATTTGGTGCAAAAACAGTATATACAGCAGCTACTGGGTTAACACTAAGGTACTGTGTGATTCCTGGGTCATATAGCGCTGGGGTGTGTGCTGGCATACTCTCTCTTTGTCTCTCCAAAAGGCCTTGTGGGGGAACTGTCTTCAAATAGAGCATCCCCTGTGTGTGTGGTGTGTCGGTACACTTGTGTCGGCGTGTTTGACGAGGAAGGCTATGTGGAAACAGAGCGGGTACAAATGAATGTGGGGTCGCCGCCGACACCCGATTGGATGGATATGTGGAAGGTTTTAAATGATAATGTTAATTCCTTGCATAAAAGGTTGGATAAAGCTGAAGCCTTGGGACAGTCAGGGTCTCAACCCATGCCTGATCCTACAGCGCAGAGGCCGTCAGGGTCTCAGAAGCGCCCACTATCCCAAATTGTTGACACAGATATCGACACGGATTCTGACTCCAGTGTCGATGGCGATGATGCAAAGTTGCAGCCTAAAATGGCTAAAAACATCCGCTACATGATTATAGCAATGAAAGATGTGTTACCCATCACAGAGGAAACCCCAGTCCCTGACAAGAGGGTTTATATGTATGGGGAAAAAAGGCAAGAGGTGACCTTTCCCCCTTCACATGAGTTAAATGAGTTATGTGAAAAGGCTTGGGAATCTCCAGATAGAAAACTGCAGATTTCCAAACGGATGCTTATGGCGTATACTTTCCCGCCAACGGACAGGTTACGCTGGGAATCCTCCCCTAGGGTAGACAAAGCTTTAACACGCTTATCCAAGAGGGTAGACCTGCCGTCACAGGATACGGCCACCCTAAAAGATGCTGCAGATAGAAAGCAGGAGGGTATCCTGAAGTCCATTTATACACATTCAGGTACCCTACAAAGGCCGGCAATTGCGTCGGCCTGTATGTGTAGTGCTGTAGCAGCATGGACAGATACCTTATCTGAGGAACTTGATACCTTGGACAAGGATACTATAGTACTGACCCTGGGGCATATAAAAGACGCTGTCCTATATATGAGAGATGCCCAAAGAGACATTAGCCTACTGGGCTCTAGAATAAATGCAATGTCGATTTCTGCCAGAAGGGTCCTGTGGACTCGGCAATGGACAGGCGATGCTGACTCAAAAAGGCACATGGAGGTTTTACCTTACAAGGGTGAGGAATTGTTTGGGGACGGTCTCTCGGACCTGGTCTCCACAGCTACGGCTGGAAAGTAAAAATTTTTGCCATATATTCCCTCACAACCTAAGAAAGCACCGTATTACCAAATGCAGTCCTTTCGATCACAAAAAGGCAAGAAAGTCCGAGGTGCGTCCTTTCTTGGCAGGGGTAGAGGAAAGAAGCTACACAATACAGCTAGTTCCCAGGAACAGAAGTCCTCCCCGGCTTCCACTAAATCCACCGCATGACGCTGGGGCTCCACAGGCGGAGCCAGGCCCGGTGGGGGTGCGTCTCCGAAATTTCAGCCACAAGTGGGTTCACTCACTTCTCGGGAAGTGTTACAACAGCAAGGCTGGATTCTGAATATTCCAAAGTCGCAGCTGATTCCTACGACGCGTCTGCCCTTCCTGGGCATGATTCTGGACACAGACCAGAAGAAGGTTTTTCTCCCGACGGAGAAGGCTCAGGAACTCATGACACTGGTCAGAGACCTCTTAAAACCGAAACAGGTGTCTGTGCATCAGTGCACGCGAGTCCTGGGAAAGATGGTGGCATCATACGAGGCCATTCCCTTCGGCAGGTTCCATGCGAGGACTTTTCAATGGGATCTGTTGGACAGATGCATCGGCTGATCACTCTATCCCCCAGGGCCAGGGTGTCTCTTCTGTGGTGGCTGCAGAGTGCTCACCTTCTCGAGGGCCGCAGATTCGGCATTCAGAACTGGGCCCTGGTGACCACGGATGCAAGCCTCCGAGGGTGGGGGGCAGTCACACAGGGAAGAAATTTCCAGGGTCTGTGGTCAAGTCAGGAGACTTGCCTTCACATCAATATCCTGGAACTAAGGGCCATATACAACACCCTAAGTCAAGCGGAGACCCTGCTTCGCAACCAATCGGTGCTGATTCAATCAGACAACATCACCGCAGTGGCTCATGTAAACCGCCAAGGCGGCACAAGGAGAAGGGTGGCGATGGCGGAAGCCACCAGAATTCTTCGATGGGCGGAGAATCACGTACGAGCACTGTCAGCAGTGTTCATTCCGGGAGTGGACAACTGGGAAGCAGACTTCCTCAGCAGGCACGACCTCCACCCGGGAGAGTGGGGACTTCATCAGGAAGTCTTCACGCAGATTGCAAGGCGATGGGAACTGCCACAGGCGGACATGATGGCATCCCGCCTCAACAAAAAGCTACAGAGGTTTTGCGCCAGGTCAAGAGACCCTCAGGCGATAGCTGTAGACGCACTAGTGACACCGTGGGTGTTCCAGTCGGTTTATGTGTTTCCTCCTCTTCCTCTCATACCCAAGGTGCTGAGAATCATAAGAAAAAGAGGAGTGAGAACAATACTCATTGTTCCGGATTGGCCAAGAAGGACTTGGTATCCAGAGCTGCAAGAAATGCTCACAGAGGACCCATGGCCTCTGCCTCTAAGACAGGATCTGTTGCAACAGGGGGCCCTGTCTGTTCCAAGACTTACCGCGGCTGCGTTTGACGGCATGGCGGTTGAACGCCGGATCCTAGCAGAAAAAGGCATTCCGGATGATGTTATTCCTACGCTGATAAAGGCTAGGAAGGACGTGACGGCTAAACATTATCACCGTATATGGCGAAAATATGTTGCTTGGTGTGAGGCCAGGAATGCCCCTACAGAGGAATTCCAGCTGGGCCGTTTCCTTCACTTCCTACAGTCGGGAGTGACTTTGGGCCTAAAATTGGGGTCCATTAAGGTCCAGATTTCGGCCCTATCCATTTTCTTTCAAAAAGAACTGGCTTCTCTTCCTGAAGTTCAGACGTTTGTAAAGGGAGTGCTGCATATTCAGCCCCCGTTTGTGCCTCCAGTGGCACCTTGGGATCTTAACGTGGTGTTGAGTTTCCTGAAATCACACTGGTTTGAGCCACTTAAAACCGTGGAGTTAAAATATCTCATGTGGAAAGTGGTCATGCTATTAGCCTTGGCTTCGGCTAGGCGTGTGTCAGAATTGGCGGCTTTGTCACATAAAAGCCCCTATCTGGTTTTCCATATGGACAGGGCAGAATTGCGGACTCGTCCGCAATTTCTGCCAAAAGTGGTGTCATCTTTTCATATGAACCAATCTATTGTGGTGCCTGTGGCTACTCGTGACTTGGAGGATTCCGAGTTACTAGATGTAGTCAGAACTTTGAAGGTTTATGTAGCCAGAACGGCTAGAGTCAGGAAAACTGAGTCGCTATTTATCCTGTAGGCATCCAACAAGCTGGGTGCTCCTGCTTCAAAGCAAACTATTGCTCGCTGGATCTGTAACACGATTCAGCAGGCTCATTCTGCAGCTGGATTGCCGCTTCCAAAATCAGTAAAAGCCCACTCCACAAGGAAGGTGGGCTCTTCTTGGGCGGCTGCCCGAGGGGTCTCGGCATTACAGCTTTGCTGAGCGGCTACTTGGTCAGGTTCAAACACTTTTGCAAGGTTCTACAAGTTTGATACCCTGGCTGAGGAGGACCTTGTGTTTGCTCATTCGGTGCTGCAGAGTCATCCGCACTCTGCCGCCCGTTTGGGAGCTTTGGTATAATCCCCATGGTCCTTACGGAGTCCCCAGCATCCACTAGGACGTTAGAGAAAATAATATTTTACTTACCGGTAAATCTATTTCTCTAACGTCCTAGTGGATGCTGGGGACTCCGTAAGGACCATGGGGAATAGACGGGCTCCACAGGAGACTGGGCACTCTAAAGAAAGATTCAGTACTATCTGGTGTGCACTGGCTCCTCCCTCTATGCCCCTCCTCCAGACCTCGGTTAGAATCTGTGCCCGGCCAGAGCTGGGTGCTCCTAGTGGGCTCTCCTGAGCTTGCTAGAAAAAGTATTTTGTCAGGTTTTTTATTTTCAGAGAGCTTCTGCTGGCAACAGACTCTCTGCTACGTGGGACTGAGGGGAGAGAAGCAAACCTACTCACTGCAGCTAAGTTGCGCTTCTTAGGCTACTGGACACCATTAGCTCCAGAGGGATCGAACACAGGTACCTAACCTTGATCGTCCGTTCCCGGAGCCGCGCCGCCGTCCCCCTCGCAGAGCCAGAAGTACAGAAGCAGCAGAAGCAAGAAGACATCGAAATCGGCGGCAGAAGACTCCTGTCTTCACTTAAGGTAGCGCACAGCACTGCAGCTGTGCGCCATTGCTCCCGCAGCACACCCACACACTCCGGTCACTGTAGGGCGCAGGGCGCAGCACCCTGGGCAGCAATTAATATACCTGATGGCAAAAGTATACATATATACAGTCAGGCACTGTATATATGTGCGAGCCCCCGCCATTTTTACACATGAGAAGCGGGACAGAAGCCCGCCGCTGAGGGGGCGGGGCCTTCTTCCTCAGCACACCAGTGCCATTTTCTTTTCACAGCTCCGCTGGAGGGACGCTCCCCAAGCTCTCCCCTGCAGTATACAGGTGCAATAGAGGGTAAAAAAGAGAGGGGGGGGCACATAAATTTAGGCGCAGATATAGATAGATATATATATATATATATATATATATATATATATATACACACATACACATACACATACACACACACACACACACATACACACACATACACACACACACACACACACACACACACACACACACACACACACACACAGCAGCTACTGGGTAAACACTAAGGTACAGTGTAATCCCTGGGTTATATAGCGCTGGGGTGTGTGCTGGCATACTCTCTCTCTGTCTCCCCAAAAGCCTTTGTGGGGTCCTGTCCTCAGTCAGAGCGTTCCCTGTATGTGTGCGGTGTGTCGGTACGCCTGTGTCGACATGTTTGATGAGGAAGGATACGTGGAGGCAGAACAAGTGCAAATAGATGTGGTGTCGCCCCCGACGGGGCCGACACCTGATTGGATGGATATGTGGAAGGTGTTAAATGATAATGTAAGCTCCTTACATAACAGATTGGATAAAGCTGTAGCCTTGGGACAGTCTGGGTCTCAACCCATGCCTGCTCCCACAGTGTAGAGGCCGTCAGGGTCTCAAAAGCGCCCAATATCCCAGTTAGTTGACACAGACGTCGACACGGAATCTGATTCCAGTGTCGATGACGATGATGCAAAGTTGCAGCCTAAAATGACTAAAGCCATCCGCTACATGATTGTGGTAATGAAGGATGTGTTACACATTTCTGAGGAAAATCCTGTCCCTGACAAGAGGATTTATATGTATGGGGAGAAAAAGCAAGAAGTGGCTTTTCCCCCGTCACATGAATTGAATGAATTATGTGAAAAAGCGTGGGATTCCCCTGATAGGAAGGTAGTAATTTCCAAGAGACTGCTGATGGCGTATCCTTTCCCGCCAACGGACAGGTTACGCTGGGAATCCTCCCCCAGGGTAGACAAGGCGTTGATACGCTTATCTGAGAAGGTGGCCCTGCCATCTCAGGATACGGCCGCCCTAAAGGATCCTGCGGATAGAAAGCAGGAAGCTATCCTGAAGTCTATTTACACACATTCTAGTACGCAGCTGAGGCCAGCAATTGCTTCGGCCTGGATGTGTAGTGCGGTAGCAGCATGGACGGATACTCTGTCTGAGGAGTTAGATACCCTGGACAGGGACTCTGTTCTAATGACCGTGGCACATATCAAGGACGCGGTCCTATATATGCGGGATGCCCAAAGGGACATTTGCCTGATGGGCTCTAGAGTAAACGCAATGTCCATTTCTGCCAGAAGGGTCTTATGGACTCGGCAATGGACAGGGGATACCGACTCTAAAAAACACATGGAGGTTTTACCTTATAAGGGTGAGGAATTGTTTGGGGACGGTCTCTCAGACCTAGTTTCCACAGCTACGGCTGGGAAGTCAAATGTCTTGCCTTATGTCCCGCCACAGCCTAAGAAAGCACCGGATTACCAAATGCAGTCCTTTCGTTCGCAAAAGAGCAAAAAAGTCAGAGGTGCATCCTTTCTTGCCAGAGGCAGGGGTAGAGGAAAGAGGCTGCACCACGCAGCTAGTTCCCAGGAACAAAAGTCCTCCCCGGCTTCCACTAAATCCACCGCATGACGCTGGGGCTCCACAGGCGGAGCCAGGAGCCGTGGGGGCGCGTCTCCGACATTTCAGCCACCAGTGGGTTCGCTCACGGGTGGATCCTTGGGCTATACAAGTTGTGTCTCAGGGATACAAACTGGAATTCGAGGTGACGCCCCCTCACCGTTACCTAAAATCGGCCTTGCCAGCTTCCCCCATGGAAAGGGAGGTAGTGCTGGCAGCAATTCACAAGTTATACCTCCAGCAGGTGGTTGTAAAGGTTCCTCTCCTTCAACAGGGAAGGGGTTACTATTCCACTATGTTTGTAGTACTGAAACCGGATGGTTCGGTCAGACCCATCTTGAATTTAAAATCCCTGAACATTTATCTGAAGAAATTCAAGTTCAAAATGGAATCGCTCAGAGCGGTCATTGCAAGCCTGGAAGAGGGGGATTTTATGGTGTCTCTGGACATCAAGGATGCTTACTTGCATGTCCCCATTTATCCACCTCATCAGGAGTACCTCAGATTTGTGGTACAGGACTGTCATTACCAATTCCAGACGTTGCCGTTTGGGCTCTCCACGGCACCGAGAATATTTACCAAGGTAATGGCGGAAATGATGGTGCTCCTGAGAAAGCAAGGAGTCACAATTATCCCATACTTGGACGATCTCCTCATAAAGGCGAGGTCCAGAGAGCAGTTGCTGATCAGCGTAGCACACTCTCAGGAAGTGTTGCAACAGCACGGCTGGATTCTGAATATCCCAAAATCGCAGCTGATTCCTACGACGCGTCTGCCCTTTCTGGGCATGATTCTGGACACAGACCAGAAGAAGGTGTTTCTCCCGGCGGAGAAGGCTCAGGAGCTCGTGACTCTAGTCAGAGACCTCTTAAAACCGAAACAGGTGTCGGTGCATCACTGCACGCGAGTCCTGGGAAAGATGGTGGCATCATACGAAGCCATTCCCTTCGGCAGGTTCCATGCGAGGATCTTTCAGTGGGATCTGTTGGACAAGTGGTCCGGATCGCATCTTCAGATGCATCGGCTGATCACCCTGTCCCCCAGGGCCAGGGTGTCTCTTCTGTGGTGGCTGCAGAGTGCTCACCTTCTCGAGGGCCGCAGGTTCGGTATACAGGACTGGGTCCTGGTGACCACGGATGCGAGCCTCCGAGGATGGGGGGCAGTCACTCAGGGAAGAAACTTCCAAGGGTTGTGGTCAAGTCAGGAACGACCTCCACCCGGGAGAGTGGGGACTTCCTCAAGAAGTCTTCACGCAGATTGCAAGTCGGTGGGAACTGCCACAGGTGGACATGATGGCGTCCCGCCTCAACAAAAAGCTAAAAAGGTATTGCGCCAGGTCAAGGGACCCTCAGGCGATAGCTGTGGACGCACTGGTAACACCGTGGGTGTTCCATTCGGTCTATGTGTTTCCTCCTCTTCCTCTCATACCCAAGGTACTGAGAATCGTAAGGAAAAGAAGAGTGAAAACAATACTCATTGTTCCGGACTGGCCAAGAAGGACTTGGTACCCGGAACTGCAAGAAATGCTCACAGAGGAACCATGGCCTCTGCCTCTCAGACAGGACCTGTTGCAACAGGGGCCCTGTCTGTTCCAAGACTTACCGCGGCTGCGTTTGACGGCATGGCGGTTGAACGCCGAATCCTAGCAGAAAAGGGCATTCCGGATGAAGTTATTGCTACGCTGATAAAGGCTAGGAAGGACGTGACAGCAAAGCATTATCACCGTATATGGCGAAAATATGTTGCTTGTGTGAGGCCAGGAAGGCCCCTACAGAGGACTTCCAGCTGGGTCGATTCCTGCATTTCCTACAGTCAGGTGTGACTATGGGCCTAAAATTAGGGCCCATAAAGGTCCAGATTTCGGCCCTATCCATCTTCTTTCAAAAAGAACTGGCTTCACTGCCTTAGGTTCAGATGTTTGTTAAGGGAGTGCTGCATATTCAGCCCCCTTTTGTGCCACCAGTGGCACCTTGGGATCTTAATGTGGTGTTGGATTTCCTGAAATCCCACTGGTTTGAGCCACTTAAGACCGTGGAACTAAAATATCTCACGTGGAAAGTGGTCATGCTGTTGGCTTTAGCTTCAGCTAGGCGTGTGTCAGAATTGGCGGCTTTGTCATGTAAAAGCCCCTATCTGGTTTTCCATATGGACAGGGCAGAATTGCGGACTCGTCTGCAGTTTCTGCCAAAGGTGGTGTCATCTTTTCATTTGAACCAACCTATTGTGGTGCCTGCGGCTACTCGTGACTTGGAGGACTCCAAGTTGCTGGACGTAGTCCGGGCTTTGAAGATTTATGTAACCAGAACGGCTGGAGTCAGGAAGACTGACTCGCTGTTTATCCTGTATGCATCCAACAAGCTGGGTGCTCCTGCTTCAAAGCAAACTATTGCTTGCTGGATCTGTAACACGATTCAGCAGGCTCATTCTGCGGCGGGATTGCCGCAGCCGAAATCAGTGAAAGCCCATTCCACAAGGAAAGTGGGCTCTTCTTGGGCGGCTGCCCGAGGGGTCTCGGCATTACAGCTTTGCCGAGCTGCTACTTGGTCGGGTTCAAACACTTTTGCAAAATTCTACAGGTTTGATACCCTGGCTGAGGAGGACCTTGTGTTTGCCCATTCGGTGCTGCAGAGTCATCCGCACTCTCCCGCCCGTTTGGGAGCTTTGGTATAATCCCCATGGTCCTTACGGAGTCCCCAGCATCCACTAGGACGTTAGAGAAAATAAGAATTTACTCACCGGTAATTCTATTTCTCGTAGTCCGTAGTGGATGCTGGGCGCCCGTCCCAAGTGTGGACTTTCTGCAATACTTGTATATAGTTATTGCTTAACAAAGGGTTATGGTTCTGTAGCATCGGTTGAGTGATGCTCAGTTGTTGTTCATACTGTTAACTGGGTAAGTTTATCACAAGTTGTACAGTGTGATTGATGTGGCTGGTATGAGTCTTACCCTGGATTCCAAAATCCTTTCCTTGTAATGTCAGCTCTTCCGGGCACAGTTTCCTTAACTGAGGTCTGGAGGAGGGGCATAGAGGGAGGAGCCAGTGCACACCAGATAATACTGAATCTTTCTTTAGAGTGCCCAGTCTCCTGCGGAGCCCGTCTATTCCCCATGGTCCTTAGAGTCCCCAGCATCCACTACGAGAAATAGAATTACCGGTGAGTAAATTCTTATTTTCTCGTAGTCCGTAGTGGATGCTGGGCGCCCGTCCCAAGTGCGGACTTCTTCTGCAATACTTGTATATAGTTATTGCTTAAATAAGGGTTATGTTATGGTTGCTTCAGGGTTCATCTGATGCGCTGTTGTTCATACTGTTAACTGGGTAAGTTTATCACAAGTTATACGGTGTGATTGGTGTGGCTGGTATGAGTCTTACCCTGGATTCCAAAATCCTTTCCTTGTACTGTCGGCTCTTCCGGGCACAGTTTCCTTAACTGAGGTCTGGAGGAGGGACATAGCGGGAGGAGCCAGTGCACACCAGTACCCTAATTCTTTCTTAAAGTGCCCTGTCTCCTGCAGAGCCCGTCTATTCCCCATGGTCCTTACGGAGTCCCCAGCATCCACTACGGACTACGAGAAATAGATTTACCGGTAAGTAAAATCTTATTTTTTGTTAGGTGAGTACCTGTGGTATTGTTGGTTAGCAGTACCAGCCTGGAAATTGGTGTAACCAGTTATTATTTTTTATTTTTTTCCTGTTTCCTGAGAGTGTGAAGATCTCATCAGGAAAGAAAGCAGATATAGGGGTATATGCAATTCCGGGCGAATTGCGGCACTTTTTCGCCCGTTTTTAAATTCGACACAATTCGACCGTCGAATTCCGGCAGGTGGGTGCCGGAATTCGACATATTCAATAAAAAACGGATTCGACAGTCCCGCTGTTGATAAACTGCTGAATTGACGGATTTTGATTCGAATTTTAAATTAAAAAAAAAAACGGTAAAAAACCCGAAATTTTTTTGCGTGGGGTCCCCCCTCCTAAGCATAACCAGCCTCTGGCTCTTTGAGCCGGTTCTGGTTGCCAAAATACGGGAAAAAAAATGACAGGGGATGCCCCGTATTTTAACAACCAGCACCGGGCTCTGCGCCTGGTCCTGGTGCAAAAAATATGGGGGACAAAAAGCGTAGGGGTCCCCCATATTTTTTGCACCAGCACCGGGCTCCACTAGCTGGACAGATAATGCCACAGCCGGGGGACACTTTTATACCGCACCCTGCGGCCGTGGCATTAAATATCCAACTAGTCACCCCTGGCCGGGGTACCCTGGAGAAGTGGGGACCCCTTCAATCAAGGGGTCCCTCCCCCCAGCCACCCAAGGGCCAGGGGTGAAGCCCGAGGCTGTCTCCCCCCATCCAAGAGCTGCGGATGGGGGGCTGATAGCCATGTGTAAAAATGAAAGAATATTGGTTTTTTTTGCAGAAGAACTACAAGTCCCAGCAAGCCTACCCACAAGCTGGTACTTGGAGAACCACAAGTACCAGCATGCGGGGGGAAAACGGGCCCGCTGGTACCTGTAGTTCTACTGCAAAAAAAATACCCAAATAAAAACAGGACACACACACCTTGAAAGTAAAACTTTATTACATAAATGCCGACACATACATACTTACCTATGTTGACACGCCGACTCTGGCCACGTCTCCGTCTGTCGACGTCCGGGGTACCTGAAAATAAAATTATATACTCACCTGATCCAGTGTCCGGTTCTTTTATTGTAATCCTCGTACTTGGCAAAAAAAAGAAACGCATAGCCGATCCAGACGGACTGAAAGGGGTCCCATGTTTACACATGGGACCCCTTTCCCCGAATGCAGAGACCCCCCGTGACTGCTGTCACAGAAGGTCCCTTCAGCCAATCGGGGAGCGCCACGTCGTTGCACTCTCCTGATTGGCTGTATGTGCGTCAGAGCTGTCAGACGCGCATCGCACAGCCCCCTCCATTATCTTCAATGGTGGGAACTTTGCGGTCAGTGGTGAGGTCACCCGCGGTCAGCCGCTGACCGCAAAGTTCCCACCATTGAAACTAATGGAGGTGCTGTGTGATGCGCTGTCTGCCAGCTCAGACGCGCATAGGGAATCAGGAGAGTGCCAGGACATGGCGCTACCTGATTGCCTGAAGGGACGCTTTTTGTCCCCCGTATTTTTGGCACCAGGACTGGACGCAGAGCCCGGTGCTGGTTGTTAAAATACGGGAGATCCCCTGTCATTTCCCCCCCCCCCCATATTTTTACAACCAGGACCGGCTCAAAGAGCCAGAGGCTGGTTATGCTTAGGAGGGGGGACCCCACGCATTTTTTTTTTTCTGATTTTTAACCCATTCCATAAAAAAATATTTTAAAAAATATATAAAAAATACTTGTGCCTCCTAAATAGACAAACCAAGTACCTAATCCCTTCTAATATAAATAGATATGCTATTGCCAATAAAAAAAACACACAAAAAAACATGTTTTTAAATTTTTTTATTAGATTCCGCCAGCAAAGTGAGGCGGATTGAAAATGACGAATTTACTGTCTAAAAGCACTGTTGTCGAATTTACAATCTTCAATTGAATATACTTTTGTCGAAATGCCGCATTTGTACCATTGCAGAAATGTCGAATTTCAAAAAGTCGAATTTGGAAAGTCAGTTTTTTTGACGAAAAGTACTGAATTGCATTGTCGATTTTTATTTTTTTTGGCGAAAATGTCCCGTTTTTCGACATTTTCGGGAATTCGACCGCAATTGCATATACCCCATATACAATGGGCACTTGGCGGCAATTTTAAAATCTACAATTGGCGCTATTTAAAATGTATTAACGGTTTCTAGGTGCCGGGTATGTTAACATATATTATAAATGTACTTTGATCTGCTGTGGCTTTGAGTGCTGTGATGCATCGGGAAAGGGCCCCAGCAGTCCCAGACTACAGAACTAGGGTAGCCTCGCGCTGGGCACTGTGTTTAAAATAAGTCATAAATGTAGTAAAACAAACGTACAAATGTTGTTTAAAAGGAAGTGTGTAGTACTGATCCAGGGAAGCAGCCCTGAGCTGCAGTGTGTGGTAGCCTATTGGTCGACAGGGTCTATAGGTCGGCTTGGTGTAGGTCGACAGGTGAAAAGGTCGACATAAGGAGTTTAAATGTTTTTTTGATGTCGTTTTCTTCGTACAGTGACCGCGAACCCCAATTAGTGCACCGTGTTCGCTCGCCATACTTCGGGCAAGGTGTCTCGCTCTGCTACCGCTGCACTCGGCACAGGTTACTATTCCCAATCGTAGTCCTTGTGGATCGTTAAGTATGAAAAAGGTCAAAAAAAGGAAAACATTTTGAAAAACTCATGTTGACCTAGTTACTGTCGACCTAGAGACCAGATCCCAGTAGTATAGGGGGGACTCAGAGTTCTCTGTGACCTGCTCTATCCCCTCGACCACCTCCTGTGGCCTGAGGACTCTGATCGGGGACCTTGATTGCCCATTTCTGGAGCTCCGATTCACACTAGAGATGGTGAGTTGGATCCCTGAGAAGATTCCTGGAAGTAATTTTGGCGGGAACCTTCCCAAAACCATAGACGAGCCAACTCCTGGGTGGCAACTAAAATTCCAGGTGGGCTCAGGCACAGGGGAGTGACCACTCCCCAGTGTCCATAGAGGACAATGTTAAAGATGATTATGCCTTGGGCATGCAAGACTCATACACTTACAGTGATTGGTTACAGAGAACAGGGTGGGCTTACCCCCTGTGGTATTGTGTGTTGGATTGAGATAAAAAGGGGGCCTGTTTCCCTCAAAGTGTTCATTCTTCTGTGACATCAAGGGAGATTGAACTGCTGTGAACATCTTTTGTGTGCTGTTTCCCCCGGCAACAGGAAAGAATTCTTTTTAGGACTTTGGGGGTCATTCCGAGTTGATCGGTCGCTAGCAACTTTTTGCAGCGCTGCGATCAGGTTAAAACTTGGCAAAACTGCGCATGCATATGCACCGCAATGCGCAGGCAAGGTACAAAGAGGATCGGTGCTGGCTGATGGATTTAACGAAGATTCGCACAGCCGATCGCAAGGTGATTGACAGAGGGCGTATATGGGTGTCAACTGACCGTTTTCTTGGAGTGTTTGGAAAAATGCAGGCGTGTCCAAGTGTTTGCAGGGCGGGTGTCTGACGTCAATCCCGGGACCGGACAGGCTGAAGTGATCGCAGCAGCTAAGCAAGTCCAGAGCTACTCAGAAACGGCAAAAAAACGTTTTAGTGCCGTCGGCTGCAAAAGCGTTCGCATACTTGCAAAGCAAAAATACACTCCTCCATAGGCGGCGACTATCTGATCGCAGCACAGCAGAAAGTTGCTACTGAACGATCAACTCGGAATGACCCCCTTTGAGCAAATAAACATCCTTGCCTCAAGATGATTGCCTTTATTTTGCAACCAACAGGAATGCACCAAATGTACTCCCTGTACTCTACCTGTTCTGGAATGAGCCCAGTGTCTCCAAGTTCCACCTTCTGCTTACTACCGATGCAGATGCCTGGTCAGTGACCAGGGGTCAACTGACGCCAGTCAGGAGGTGTTGGTAGCGTGTCGACGCATACACAGCAGCAAGCGGTATTCAGGTGCTGTGGTAGGAGCCTGGTGTTGGCAGCAACATAGCAGCCCATTGCACAGTGGGTGGAGTCAGTAACAGGTGGTTATTAACTGTAAGAGGGAAATCTCCTATTGGCCAGGTCCCGTGTGACCCAAAACCCAATCTGATCGCTGGGCATAGCCATTGAGGGCTAGAAGGATTCCGGTCACATTCAGTTAATTTGATTTAACCATCTGCCATGGATATACCTAAAACCTGGACCGTTGGGGAGCCTTGAGGATTGAGTTTGAGAACCTCTTGCATAGATTATATGCCTTTTTTGAATGGACTTCATGAATTGTGAGTGGCACAGCAGCTCCTGCCATTACTAATGGAAAATGTCTTGATTTAATATTTTAAAATAACTTTCTGTTGTTAAGCAGGTTTATCACCCTGTCCTTTAAATATATAACTAAACCTTATTTGAGAAGAAACCTAAATGAGTTATTAATTACTATTTGTAAATTGTGTTTTTTTTTTTTTTGGTCTAAAAATACTTATCTGAGCACACAGACTCTCTTGTTAATTCGGGATGTAGTCATGTGACCGGTGATCAGGAGACCGACTGTCACATAACCTTCCCCTACATCCCGACTGTAGGGGATTATTCCCACTCTGTACTCACGACACCCATGGAACCCGTGGCGACCACAAGGGGCTTGCAGAGGCAAGGGGCTTGTACATTGTACAGCATCTTGTACCACTTTCAGACATACAGATGTGTCCACTTACATCTAGCCTCCTGGCGCACTCCACAGCTCTCACGCTATGCGTACGCGTCTTTTTTGCGTTTTTTTGTGCATTTCCCCCCCTTAAAATGCACCTTTTACGCAAAACGTTGTGAATAGTAAGCACAAGCAGCTTATGCCGATTAAAATGCTATGCGTCTTGATTACATTCTGTGTGTGACTGCGGCTGTATCTGCATATGAAATGGTGCATACCATTTCGTATAGGGATACAGCTGTGGCCACACACAAAGAATATAGTCATGCTGCCTATCATTTTGATCAGCATAAGCTGCTTGTGCTTCCTATTCACATAGTGGTGCGAATAAGGTGCATTTTCAGCAAAAAAGATGCCCAGCGCTAATTGAGTTGCACTGGGCCTGTCACCTCACTCACGCCATTTATCTCCTGCTACATGGCATAGTGAGGCAAGATGTGTGAGGACACATCTGTACAACCTGAGAATTTCCCTGCTCACACCCGGATTTTTCACCTCCGTAAAATCCCGGGTTTGTGCTCGGGACCCCCTTTCACACTACACCCGAGACCTGCGAAAATCCCGGGTAGACCTCTTTCATGCATAAGCAGAGACTGCACTGGCATTGTACAAGCCAGTGCTCCCAGACAGCTCTCATGTCATGCTCATACACACAAAACACACGTCACACTAGTGTGTGTACACACACACACACACACACACACACACACACACACACACACACACACACACACACACCTGAAGACCTGCCTGCAGCAGTTACATGTGCCCTGGTGGGTAGACATGCTTGTTTCTGACATGCATGTTGCTGTCACGGGAATGACACATCTTGGGTAGAGCTCTGCACTTCTCATAGCTTCATAGAGTGCTGACTGTGCAGTAGCGGCATTGGGGAGGCTGGCTGCATGCAGCAGGGGGAGGTGTGTGCTTCCCATAGTGATCACCTGTGCATCAGCATGTGCCAGTCCCTCATCCACGTGCTTAATCCTAGAGCAGCACTGCAGTTACTAGGATCCCCCATATCATCACCTCTGTGATGATCACAGAGACGCAACACAGGTGGGAGACGCAGCACATATCAGCCCTCAGAGTGGAGATGCTGGCACTCAGTGAGTGTCCCAGTCTGGGTTTTGGCAGTCCCACCCCCTCAAGACAGCCCTGGCTGGCCATTAGGAGCTTCTATGTGTGACCCGAGAGTTAAATCCTGGGTCGCACCATTCCCATATAACCAAGGTTGTCTACCTGGGATGTAAGTCCTGGGATTAAACCCTGGTCAATAGCAAGGGCGCCGACCTGGGAATATTTTACCCTGGGTGGATGCCTTTTAGAAGTACAGTAAGTGATACCCATGTAGGTCGGGCGAGTTCCGGCAAAATCCCGGGATTCTCACTTTGTCTGAAAAGAGTTTTAATGTTTCTCTTACGTCCTAGAGGATGCTGGGGACTCCGTAAGGACCACGGGGTATAGACGGGCTCCGCAGGAGACATGGGCACTATAAAGAACTTTAGATGGGTGTGTACTGGCTCCTCCCTCAATGCCCCTCCTCTAGACCTCGGTTAGATTTTGTGCCGAGAGGAGAGAGGGTGCATTACAGAGGAGCTCTCCTGAGTTTCTCTGAAAATAAAAAAAACTAACAAAATTCTATTTTCAGGGAGCACTGCTGGCAACAGGCTCCCTGCATCGTGGGACTGAGGAGAGAGAAGCAGACCTACTTAAGTGATAGGCTCTGCATCTCAGGCTACTGGACACCATTAGCTCCAGAGGGAGTCGGAACGCAGGTCTCACCCTCGCCGTTCGTCCCGGAGCCGCGCCGCCGTCGTCCTCACAGAGCCGGAAGATAGAAGCCGGGTGAGTATAAGAAGACAGAAGACTTCAAAGGCGGCTGAATGCTTCAGATCTTCTCTGAGGTAACGCGCCATTGCTCCCACACACAACACACACAGCGGGCACTGAAGGGTGCAGGGCGCAGGGGGGGGGCGCCCTGGGCAGCAATTACAAACCTTTTGGGACTGGCTAATATATATATATATATATAGAGGCTGCGGAGGCAGTATATTATATAATCCCCCGCCAGTATAGAAAATTTGAGTGGGACCGAAGCCCGCCGCTGAGGGGCGGAGCTTGATCCTCCAGCACTAACCAGCGCCATTTTCTCCACGGCACATTGCAGAGAAGCTGGCTCCCCGGACTCTCCCCTGCTGAACACGGTGACAGAGGGCAAAAAAGAGGGGGGGCACTTTTTATTGGCGCAGTGAGTGTATATTTATATAAAAGCGCTGTTTTGTCTGGGAATTTGGTTTCCAGTGTCAGTTGGCGTTGGGTGTGTGCTGGCATACTCTCTCTCTGTCTCTCCAAAGGGCCTTATTGGGGAACTGTCTCCATATAGATATATCCCTGAGTGTGTAGGGGTGTCGGTACGCGTGTGTCGGAATGTCTGAAGCGGAAGGCTCATCTGAGGAGGAGGTGGAGCAACGCAGACACCTGATTGGATATGCTGAATGTTTAAAATGCAAATATGTCTTTATTACATCAGATGTTGGACAAAGCAGAGTCCAGGGATAGAACAGGGAGTCAATCCATGGCTTTGGCTGTGTCACAGGGCCCTTCAGGGTCTCAGAAACGTCCCCTGTCCCAAGTAGCAGACACTGATACCGACACGGATTCTGATTCCAGTGTCGACTACGATGATGCGAGGTTACACCCAAGGGTGGCCAAAAGTATTCATTATATGATTATTGCTATAAAAGATGTTGCATATCACTGATGACCCCTCTGTCCCTGACAAGAGGGTACACATGTTTAAGGAAAAGAAACCTGATTTAACCTTTCCCCCATCTCATGAGCTGAACGCTTTATTTGAAAAGGCTTGGAAAACTCCAGACAAGAAACTGCAGATTCCCAAAAGAATTCTTATGGCGTATCCTTTCCCTGCGCAGGACAGGTTACGGTGGGAATCCTCACCCAGGGTGGACAAGGCGTTAACGCGCTTGTCCAAAAAGGTGGCGCTGCCGTCTCCAGACACGGCCGCCCTCAAGGATCCTGCTGATCGCAGACAGGAAACTACCTTAAAATCTATTTATACACATACTGGGGCCTTGCTCAGACCGGCAATAGCGTCGGCTTGGGTTTATAGCGCTGTTGCGGCTTGAACAGATATTTTGTCAGCTGACATTGATACCCTGGATAAGGATACCGTTTTATTGACCTTAGGTCACATTAAAGACGCTGTCTTATATATGAGAGACGTTGGTCTGCTAGGTTCGAGAGCCAACGCCATGGCGATTTCTGCTAGGCGAGCCCTGTGGACCTGCCAATGGACTGGTGATGCCGACTCAAAGAAGCATATGGAAGTTTTGCCTTACAAAGGTGAGGATTTATTTGGGGAAGGTCTCGCGGACCTGGTTTCCACAGCTACCGCGGGCACATCTATTTTTTTACCGTATGTTTCCCCACAGCAAAAGAAAACGCCGCAATATCAGATGCAGTCCTTTCGGTCACATAAGTCCAGAAGAGGTCGGGGCCAGAGGCAAGGGAAGAGGGGAAATAAGCAGCCTGCTACGGCTAGTTCCCAGGAGCAGGAGTCCTCCCCGGCTTCTACTAAATCCACCGCATGACGCTGGGGCTCAACTGAGGGAGTCTGCGCCGGTGGGGGCACGTCTTCGTCTCTTCAGCCACGTCTGGGTTCAGTCAGAAGTGGATCCTTGGGCAATGGAAATTGTATCCCAAGGCTACAAGCTAGAATTCGAAGACATGCCTCCTCGCCGGTTTTTCAAATCGGCTCTACCGGCTTCTCCCCCAGAGAGGGAGATAGTTTTAGCTGCAATTCAAAAACTGTGTCAACAACAAGTGGTTGTCGAGGTTCCCCTAGTTCAACAGGGGAAGGGGTACTATTCAACCCTATTTGTGGTCCCGAAACCGGATGGCTCGGTAAGACCCATTCTAAATTTAAAATCCCTAAACCTGTACTTAAAAAAAAGTTCAAATTCAAGATGGAATCGCTCTGGCCAGTTATCTCCAGCCTGGAGGGTGGGGGGGGGGGGATTTATGGTGTCACTGGACATAAAGGACGCATACCTTCATGTCCCCATATATCCCCCTCATCGGGTGTACCTGAGATTCGCTGTACAGGACTGTCCTTACCAGTTTCAGACGTTGCCATTTGGGCTTTCCACGGCCCCGAGGATTTTCACCAAGGTAATGGCGGAAATGATGGTGCTCCTGCGCAGGCAGGGAGTCACAATTATCCCGTACTTGGACGATCTCCTGATAAAGGCGAGATCGAGAGATCAGTTGCTGAAAAGCGTGGCACTCTCCCTGAGAGTGCTGCAGCAACATGGCTGGATTCTGAATCTACCAAAGTCACAGTTGGTTCCAACAACTCGGCTATCTTTCTTAGGCATGATTCTGGACACGTAACAAAAGAGGGTTTTTCTCCCAATGGAGAAAGCCCAGGAACTCCAGAACTTGGTCAGAGACCTGTTAAAATCGAAAAGAGTGTCAGTCCATCAATGCACTCGAGTACTGGGAAAAATGGTGGCGACCTACGAGGCCATCCCCTTCTGCAGGTTTCATGCGAGGACGTTTCAGTGGGACCTTCTGGACAAGTGGTCCAGGTCCCATCTTCAAATACATCAGAAAATAAGCCTGTCCCCCAGGGCCAGGGTGTCTCTCCTGTGGTGACTGCAGAGTGCTCACCTTCTAGAGGGTCGCAGGTTCGGCATTCAAGACTGGGTTCTGGTAACCACGGACGCGAGCCTCCGAGGATGGGGAGCAGTCACACAAGGAAGAAACTTTCTTGGGATATGATCAAGCCAGGAGGCTTGTCTACACATCAACGTACTGGAATTGAGGGCCATATACAACGGCCTACGTCAAGCGGAGAATTTTCTTCGCGACCTACCGGTTCTGATTCAATCAGACAACGTCACAGCTGTGGCTCATGTAAACCGCCAAGGCGGAACATGGAGCAGAGTGGCAATGGCGGAAGCCACCAGGATTCTTCGCTGGGCGGAAAATCACGTCGGCTGTCTTCATTCCGGGAGTGGACAACTGGGAAGCGGACTTCCTCAGCAGACATGATCTCCATCCAGGAGAGTGGGGACTTCATCAAGAAGTTTTTGCAGAGATAGCAAGTCAGTGGGGACTTCCACAAATAGACATGATGGCGTCACGCCTCAACAAGAAGCTTCGGAGGTATTGTGCCAGGTCAAGGGACCCTCAGGCAGTAGCTGTGGACGCCCTGGTGACACCGTGGGTGTTTCAGTCGGTCTATTTGTACCCTCCTCTTCCACTCATCTCAAAGATATTGAAAATCATAAGACTGAAAAGAGTGCAGACAATACTCATTGTTCCAGATTGGCCTCGAAGGGCCTGGTATGCCGATCTTCAGGAAATGCTCACAGAAGATCCGTGGCCTCTTCCTCTCAGGGAGGACCTGTTGCAACAAGGGCCCTGCGTGTTTACCGCGGTTACGTTTGACGGCATGGCGGTTGAACACCGAATCCTAGCTGGGAAAGGCATTCCGGAAGAAGTCATCCCTACTCTGATGAAGGCTAGAAAGGAGGTGACGGCGAAACATTATCACCGTATCTGGAGAAAGTATGTATCTTGGTGTGAATCCAAGAATGCGACTACGGAAGTTTTCCATCTGGGCCGTTTTCTCCACTTCCTACAGACAGGAGTGGATATGGGTCTAAAATTAGGCTTCATTAAGGTACAGATTTTGGCCCTATCTTTCAGAAGGAATTGGCTTCTCTCCCAGAAGTCCAGACTTTTGTAAAGGGAGTGCTGCACATACAGCCTCCTTTTGTGCCTCCAGTGGCACCATGGGACCTTAACGTGGTGTTACAGTTCCTAAAATCTCACTGGTTTGAACCTCTTCAAACGGTTGAGTTGAAATTTCTCACTTGGAAGGTGGTCATGTTGTTGGCCTTGGCATCTGCAAGGCGGGTGTCTGAATTGGCGGCTTTGTCTCACAAAATCCCCTATCTGATTTTCCATATGGATAGAGCAGAATTAAGGACTCGTCCTCCATTTTTGCTTAAGGTGGTTTCATCGTTTCATATGAACCAACCTATTGTGGTACCTGTGGCTACGAAGGACTTGGAGGATTCCAAGTCCCTTGATGTAGTCAGGGCCTTAAAAATATATGTAGCCAGGACGGCTCGGGTTAGGAAAACAGAGGCACTGTTTATCCTGTATGCAGCCAACAAGGTTGGCGCTCCTGCTTCTAAGCAGACTATTGCTCGCTGGATCTGTAACACGATTCAGCAGGCTCATTCTACGGCTGGATTGCCGTTACCAAATTTGGTAAAGGCCCATTCCACTAGGAAGGTGGGCTCTTCTTGGGCGGCTGCCCGAGGCGTCTCGGCATTACAGCTTTGCCGAGCGGCGACTTGGTCGGGTTCAAACACTTTTGCTAAATTCTACAAGTTTGATACCTTGGCTGAGGAGGACCTCATGTTTGCTCAATCGGTGCTGCAGAGTCATCCGCACTCTCCCGCCCGGTCTGGAGCTTTGGTATAATCCCCATGGTCCTTACGGAGTCCCCAGCATCCTCTAGGACGTAAGAGAAAATAAGATTTTAAACCTACCGGTAAATCTTTTTCTCCTAGTCCGTAGAGGATGCTGGGCGCCCGTCCCAGTGCGGACATATTTCTGCAAGGCTTGTATATAGTTTATTGCTTACATAAGGGTTATGTTACAGTTGAGATCAGTCTTTGGCTGATGCTGTGTTTGTTCATACTGTTAACTGGTTCATATATTCCATGTTATATGGTGTGGGCTGGTATGAATCTTGCCCTTAGATTAACAAAAATCCTTTCCTCGTACTGCCCGTCTCCTCTGGGCACAGTTTCTCTAACTGAGGTCTGGAGGAGGGGCATAGAGGGAGGAGCCAGTGCACACCCATCTAAAGTTCTTTATAGTGCCCATGTCTCCTGCGGAGCCCGTCTATACCCCATGGTCCTTACGGAGTCCCCAGCATCCTCTACGGACTAGGAGAAAAAGATTTACCGGTAGGTTTAAAATCTTATTTTTTCTCCTTTTAATAGGTCTGAACTCTTATCTACCAATTAGTGGGGCCTTTTATTATTTTTTATTAGTATTTACAGAACATGACTTCAAGTTCTTCCAGAAAAAAAACCCTTGTTTGGTAATTGTAAACTGTTTGCATTTTAGTTTAACACCATTTTAAAGTTTAACTTAAAAATGCTGAAAAATAATTTTTTATGATAAAATCATGATACTGTGTACAACAACTGTCATGGACACCCATAGAGGGAGAATCGCCTACCTTGCCGGTATTCTGCTGGTGGCATTGTACCCCTGTCGGGATTTCGGCGTCGGTTTTGCGACCGGTGGAATCCCGACTGACATTTTTAAACCCATACCCACAGGAGATGTATACTGTGTAAAAGAACATGGAGATTTGGACAGGTTTGATGCCATTTGAGAGATATGTTAATACTGAACACTACCAATCACATATTTTCATCTGCCCAGAAGCTGAAATCTATTAAGTAACCTGTGATTAGTGTATTTATCATATCAGATACATGCGTATTCTTACATACTGAAATTATTTTAGCATTTGTTGAGGGATGTGTCTGACTAGGGATTTGAATAATAACATTGTATACATTCCTGATCTCCTTCATGACTTCAGCATTGGCTCATAGGGTGGTGGCTGACCATGTGACCCATTCCGAAAGAAAAATAGGAAATGAACACTTTGTTTTAGGCTCTGCTCCAATTCTGAGCTATTCTATAACAGAGACCTTTCAGTGAGTGACATTGCTTTAGGTTAACTTTTACAGCTGCAAGTGCAGTTGTTATTTATTTGAACAATACAGTAAGGTTTGCCAGCTACATTGCAGAATATTTTTCAAAAGTTTCATTAAACTTATTCAAGTAATGACACACACTGCAGATGGGCAGTTCCATGTGCTATCTTTTATTTAAAAGGAATACAGATCAGTGGAAACTAGTTTGAGTTACATATAATACCCCTTTCATACCGCACAAATAACCCGGTATGGACCCAGCTTATTGCCGGGTCGACACGGGTCAGCGTATGGTGTGAAAGCGCCATAGCCAAAATCCAGGTTTACCTGACCTGGCAATTCAACCTGGGAATAAAGCAGTGTTATTCCCGGGTTGAATACTGGGTCAATGGCAGCATAAACGGGCTCCCGGGTCGATGGGACTCGTTCACTACAACAAGGAGAGATGGCGTGGAGATGACCTCATCTCCCAGCGCCGCCTCTGCCCCCGCTGCCGGCTCCACCCCCTGCCGCTATGGCAACCCGCCCGGCATATTACTGGGTCGGGGAAGCCAGCAGCAGCGTCCAATGGCGGAACCCACCCGGGAAGGACCAGTTTCCAATTCTCGGGTGGGATCCGATATTGGCGGCGTGAAAGGGGTATTATTAAGAATTTAGACTCTTTTTGTACTTTTTTTTTTTCTCTGACGTCCTAGTGGATGCTGGGGACTCCGTAAGGACCATGGGGAATAGACGGCTCCGCAGGAGACTGGGCACTCTAAAGAAAGATTTAGGACTATCTGGTGAGCACTGGCTCCTCCCCCTATGACCCTCCTCCAAGCCTCAGTTAGATTTCTGTGCCCGGCTGAGCTGGATGCACACTAGGGGCTCTCCTGAGCTCCTAGGAAGAAAGTGTTTGTTAGGTTTTTTATTTTCAGTGAGACCTGCTGGCAACAGGCTCACTGCATCGAGGGACTAAGGGGAGAAGAAGCGAACCTACCTAAGTGGTGGTAGCTTGGGCTTCTTAGGCTACTGGACACCATTAGCTCCAGAGGGATCGAACACAGGACCCGACCTCGTCGTCCGTTCCCGGAGCCGCGCCGCCGTCCCCCTTACAGAGCCAGAAGCAAGAAGGTGGTCTGGAAAATCGGCGGCTGAAGACTTCTGTCTTCTCCAAGGTAGCGCACAGCACTGCAGCTGTGCGCCATTGCTCCTCATGCACACCTCACACTCCGGTCACTGATGGGTGCAGGGCGCTGGGGGGGGGGCGCCCTGAGCAGCAATACTGACACCTTGGCTGGCAAACTGGCACCATATATAGCCCCAGAGGCTATATAGGTGCTTTTTAACCCCTGCCAGAATCCATAAAAATGCGGGAGAAAGTCCGCAAAAAAGGGGCGGAGCTATCTCATTCAGCACACTGGCGCCATTTTCCCTCACAACTCCGTTGGAGGGAAGCTCCCTGGCTCTCCCCTGCAGTCAATACACTACAGAAAGGGTTAAAAAGAGAGGAGGGGCACAATTTAGGCGCAGTATACAATATATATAGGCAGCTATAAGGGAAAACACTCTTTATATGTGATATCCCTGTGATATATAGCGCCCTGGTGTGTGCTGGCATACTCTACCTCTGTCTCCCCAAAGGGCTTTGTGGGGTCCTGTCCTCTGTCAGAGCATTCCCTGTGTGTGCTGTGTGTCGGTACGGCTGTGTCGACATGTATGAGGAGGATAATGAGGTGGAGGCGGAGCGAATGCCTGTAAATGTGATGTCACCCCCTGCGGGATCGACACCGGTGTGGTTGGACTTATGGAAGGATTACGTGAAAGTGTCAACTCCTTACACAAAAGGTCGACGACACAGAACAGCCGGCTACTCAGCTTGTGCCTGTTCCAGCGTCTCAAATGTCATGGGGGGCTCTAAAAACGCCCGCTACCTCAGATGGCAAAAACAGATGTCGACACGGATACCGACTCCAGTGTCGACGACGATGAGACTAGTGTACCCTCCAAATAGGTCCACCCGTTACATGATTGAGGCAATGAAAAAATGTATTACACATTTATGATAATACCCCAGGTACCACATAAAAGGGTATTCTGTTTGGTGAGAGAAAACTACCAGTAGTTTTTCCTGCATCTGAGAAATTAAATGAGGTGTGTGAGGAAGCGTGGTCTTCCCCCAGTAAGAAATTGATAATTTCTAAACTGTTATTGGCAGCGTACCCTTTCCCGCCAGAGGATAGGTCACGTTGGGAAACACCCCATAGGGTAGATACAGCGCTTACACGCTTATCAGAAAAGGTGGCACTACCGTCTCCGGATACGGCCGCCCTGAAGGAACCTGCTGATAAAAAGCAGGGGGTTACCCTGAAAGATATAGTCACACACTCTGGCATTATATTGCGACCAGCCATTGCTTCGGCATGGATGTGCAGTGCTCCCGCTGCGTGGTCAGATTCCCTGTCGGAAAATAACTATGGATAGGGACAATATGTTGCTGACAATAGAGCATATAAAAGACGTGGTCTTATACATGCGTGATGCACAGAGGGATATTTGCCGGCTGGCATCAAAAATAAGCGCTAGGTCCATTGCCGCCAGACGGGGGTTATGGACTCGGCAATGGTCAGGCGATGCCGACTCGAATCGGCACATGGAAGTTTTGCCCTATAAGGGGGTAAAACTGTTTGGGGATGGTCTTTCAGACCTCGTTTCCACAGCTACTGCTGGGAAATCGATTTTTTTGCCACAGGCTACCCCACAACAAAAGAAAGCACCGTATCATCAAGTACAGTCCTTTCGGCCCCAGAAAAGCAAGAGGGCTAGAGGCTCATCCTTTCTGCCGAGAGGCAAAGGTAGAGGAAAAAGCTGCAGCACACAGCTAGTTCCCAAGAGCAGAAGTCCTCCCTGCGTCCGGTAAGTCCACAGCATGACGCTGGGGCTGCTCAGGCGGACCCGGGTACGGTGGGGGCCCGTCTCAGAAATTTCAGCGCCCAGTGGGCTCTCTCACATGGATCCCTGGGTCCTTCAAGTAGTATCTCAGGGGTACAGGCTGGAGCTCGAGACGTTCTTCCCGCCGCCGTTTCCTAAAATCTGCCTTACCGGCACCTCCCTCTGCCAGGGAGGCGGTGTTGGTGGCTATTCAACACTATAATCACAACAAGTGATTGTCAAGGTGCCCCTCCTTCAGCAAGGAAGGGGTTACTATTCCACAATGGTTGTGGTACCGAAACAGAACGGTTCGGTGAGACCCATCTTAAAATTAAAATACTTGAACTTTTATATCAGAAGATTCAAGTTCAAGATGGAATCGCTCAGGGCGGTTATTACGAGCCTGGACGAGGGGGATTACAGGGTCTCCCTGGATATCAAGGATGCGTACCTGCATGTCCCCATTTACCCTCCTCACCAGGAGTACCTCAGATGTGTGGTACAGGACTGTCACTATCAGTTCCAGACGCGGCCGTTGGAGTTGTCCACGGCACCGAAGGTCTTTACCAAGGTAATGGCCGAAATGATGATACTCCTTCACAAGAAGGAAGTTTTTATTATCCCGTACTTGGACGATCTCCTGATAAAGGCGAGGTCCAAAGAACAGTTGGTAGTGGGGGTAGCACTCTCTCGGGAAGTGCTACAACAGCACGACTGGATTCTCAATATTCCAAAGTCACAGCTGGTCCCGACGACACGTCTTCTGTTCCTGGGAATGATTCTGGACACAGACCAGAAAAGAGTGTTTCTTCCAGTGGAAGCACACGAGTCCTGGAAAAAATGGTAGCTTCGTACGAAGCATAATTCCATTCGGAAGGTTCCACGCAAGGACGTTCCAGTGGGACCTGTGGGACAAATGGTCCGGGTCCCATCTACAGATACAACAGCGGATAACCCTGTCGGCAAGAAACAGGGTGTCGCTGCTGTGGTGGCTGCAGAGGGCTCATCTACTAGAGGGCCGCAGATTCGGAATACAGGACTGGGTCCTGGTGACCATGGAGGCCAGCCTTCGGGGCTGGGGTGCAGTCACACAGGGAAGAAATTTCCAAGGAGATTTCGCTTCACAAAAATATTCTGGAGCTAAGGGCCATTTACAATGCCCTAAGCCAAGCAAGGCCCCTGCTTCAGAACCAGCCGGTACTGATCTAATCAGACAACATCACGGCGGTCGCCCATGTAAACAGACAGGGCGGCACAAGAAGCAGGATGGCGATGGCAGAAGCCACAAGGATTCTCCGATGGGCGACCTACACCCGGGAGAATGGGGACTTCTTCCAGAAGTTTTCCAAATGCGGGTAAACCGTTGGGGATGACCACGGGTGGACATGATGGCGTCCCGCCTCAACAAATAGTTGAAAAGATATTGCGCCAGGTCAAGGGACCCTAAGGCGATCGCTGTGGACGCTCTAGTGACACCGTGGGTGTACCAGTCGGTTTATGTGTTTCCTCCTCTACCTCTCATACCCTAGGTACTGAGAATAATAAGAATGCGAGGAGTGGAAACCATACTCATGGTTCCTGATTGGCCAAGAAGAGCTTGGTACCCGGAACTTCAAGAGATGCTGGCAGAGGACCCTTGGCCTCTGCCGCTCAGACAAGACCTGCTGCAGCAGGGACCCTGTCTGTTCCAAGACTTACCGCGGCTGCGTTTGACGGCATGGCGGTTGAACACCGGATCCTAAAGGAAAAGGGTATTCCGGAGGAAGTCATCCCTACCCTGATCAAAGCCAGGAAGGATGTCACCGCAAGACATTATTACCGCATTTGGCGGAAATATGTTGCTTGGTGTGAGGCCATAAAGGCCCCGAAGGAGGAATTTCAACTGGGTCGATTCCTACACTTCCTGCAAGCAGGGGTGACGTTGGGCCTCAAATTGGGGTCCATCAAGGTCCAGATTTCGGCTCTGTCGATTTTCTTCCAGAAAGAATTGGCTTCACTGCCTGAAGTTCAGACTTTTGTCAAAGGAGTTCTGCATATTCAGCCTCCTTTTGTGCCCCCAGTGGCACCTTGGGATCTCAATGTGGTTTTGGCATTCCTGAAATCACATTGGTTCGAACCACTTAAGACTGTTGAATTAAAATATCTCACGTGGAAAGTGGTCATACTGTTGGCCCTGGCTTCGGCCAGGCGGGTTTCAGAATTGGCGGCTTTGTCTTTAAAAAGCCCTTATCTGATTTTCCAGATGGATAGGGCAGAATTGAGGACTCGTCCTCAGTTTCTCCCGAAGGTGGTCTCAGCTTTTCACTTGAACCAACCTATTGTGGTGCCTGCGGCTACTAGGGACTTGGAGGATTCCAAGATGCTGGACGTAGTCAGGGCCCTGAAAATTTATGTTTCCAGGACGGCTGGAGTCAGAAAAACTGACTCGCTGTTTATCCTGTATGCACCCAACAAGCTGGGTGCTCCTGCTTCTAAGCAGTCTATTGCGCGCTGGATTTGTATCACTATTCAGCTGGCGCATTCTGCGGTAGGATTACCGCAGCCTAAATCAATAAAAGCCCATTCCACAAGGAAGGTGGGCTCATCTTGGGCGGCTGCCCGAGGGGTCTCGGCTTTACAACTTGCCGAGCAGCTACTTGGTCAGGGGCAAACACGTTTGCTAAATTCTACAAAATTGATTCCCTGGCTGAGGAGGACCTGGAGTTCTCTCATTCGGTGCTGCAGAGTCATCCGCACTCTCCCGCCCGTTTGGGAGCTTTGGTATAATCCCCATGGTCCTTACGGAGTCCCCAGCATCCACTAGGACGTCAGAGAAAATAAGATTTTACTCACTGGTAAATCTATTTCTCGTAGTCCGTAGTGGATGCTGGGCGCCCATCCCAAGTGCGGATTGTCTGCAATACTTGTACATAGTTATTGTTACAAAAATCGGGTTTTGTTGTGAGCCATCTCTTCAGAGGCTCCAATTGTTATCATACTGTTAACCGGGGTTCCTATCACGTGTTATATGGTGTGATTGGTGTGGCTGGTATGAGTCTTACCCGGGATTCAAAATCCTTCCTTATTGTGTCAGCTCTTCCGGGCACAGTTCCTAACTGAGGTTTGTAGGAGGGTCATAGGGGGAGGAGCCAGTGCACACCAGATAGTCCTAAATCTTTCTTTAGAGTGCCCAGTCTCCTGCGGAGCCGTCTATTCCCCATGGTCCTTACGGAGTCCCCAGCATCCACTACGGACTACGAGAAATAGATTTACCGGTGAGTAAAATCTTATTTTTTTTTCATGTAGGAGTTAATGTCTCAAACCTTGGAGAGCTAAAGTACCAACCAATCGGCTACAAACTGCCAGTTTATAGTCTGTGTTTAAAAATAAATAAATGCAGGAGCTGATTCGTAGTTATTCTCTCCTCAGCATCATCTGCCTCAAAGTGTTTTTTTGAAGTTCGCTTTATAGCTGCCTAGCTTTAGTCAAATATTATGTACTGTGTTCAGCATTCCATGGGGTTCCTTTTCAGAAGAATGGAAATACCTAGGGTTTAGATAGAGAGAACATATTATTGAATTGTATTTAATTTTTGCTAATGGAATGTCCTACTAGAGGGAAGGAAACAGAGATAGTACTAATGTGGCATTTTCCCCCGAAGTTTTACCAATATTTTACTATCTGGAACATCGCGACTATTGTGACTTTCATTTTCCCAGCGGCTGCAGATGAAAACTTCTGTACTATAATCTTAAGGATAAGGTTATTACGCTTCCTCCAAAATGTTAAATACTGTCTGTGTGTTCATATATCCTCTAATTGGGATTAAAGGCATTTCAGTACTTTTGTTTTACAGATGCCACATGGACAAAAGCCATTCATTTTGAATCGTACTACTTTGATTTTATATAAAATTAACTATATTAATTTTTATCAATACCAAAGACCTACGGGTGATGAAATTATATTTGCCCTTAATATTTCAAGCCCGCACAATGGGTTTGTGGAATCCTATGAATAACCTATTTGGGATACATATGATTTCTTATGAGTACTACTTTCATTTTCTTCTAATATGGAAAGGGGATTTTAATTTCTTAGGCAAAAATAATTGAATTTCCACCTATCAGAGCAATTCAGTTGTTTCCCCACGTGGCCGTAAGTGCTGCATGGGCATGCCCATTAGTACTGTGGCTAAACCTATCTGTAGTACTGCTTGGGGTGTCCAAAGTGCCCACCTATCGCACATTTCAGCTCACCACCCCAGGAGGAGGTGAGTTGAAATGTACCTCACCATGGTTGTTCTCGGCCAGCTTCCGGGTAGAACTATTGAATCGCCCCTGTGTTGTTGGTTTCTTTTTTTTATTTTTATTTATTCATCTGAACAATAACCCTTTGACTTTAATACAGCGTTC
This sequence comes from Pseudophryne corroboree, assembly GCF_028390025.1. Lineage (NCBI taxonomy): Eukaryota > Metazoa > Chordata > Amphibia > Anura > Myobatrachidae > Pseudophryne > Pseudophryne corroboree. The sequence continues at coordinate 609,374,663 of NC_086447.1, forward strand.
ACCTATCCCACTAACCCAGGTGTGGGAAATTATTTCAGATGGGAGCCACTTGAAACTTTTCAGTAAACATTCTTGGACCTTGCAGACTTTGGAGATGTGCTAAGACACGGAGAGAGAGAAAAATTACTAGCCAATGAGCTACTAACTGATATGTTTCAGGACTTGTTTTAAAAATGATTGTCAGGACCTGATTGGTAGTTTATATCTCTTCACTTTATAATAGTTTACAGTCCTTATACTAAGAAATACAGTACATTTTTGTAAATAATCTTTTTATTAAACATTTTGTAAGGCAAATGAAATGAGAAAATAGACAGTGATACAATATACAGTACAAAACATTAGAAGTAGGAACAGAAATGGACTAAGGGTTGATGCACACTAGAGTGATGTTGGAACGATTTTCCGTTTCATAACAAATCATGTACGTTGTCTTGTGTGTACGCACAATTGTGCTCCTGTGGGTCATTAACGACGTCCTCTGGATAGCCCAGCTGCACGGTCAATTAGAAGATATCGTTAACGATATGGGGGGTAATTCCAAGTTGATCGCAGCAGGATTTTTGATAGCAATTGGGCAAAACCATTGGGGTAATTCCAAGTTGATCGCAGCAGGAAATTTTTTAGCAGTTGGGCAAAACCATGTGCACTGCAAGGGGGGGGGGGGGCAGATATAACATGTGCAGAGAGAGTTAGATTTGAGTGGGTTATTTTGTTTCTGTGCAGGGTAAATACTGGCTGCTTTATTTTTACACTGCAATAAAGATTGCAGATTGAACTCACCACTCCCAAATCTATCTCTCTCTGCACATGTTATATCTCTACTGGGTACTGCCACAGGTGGACATGATGGCATCCCGCCTCAACAAAAAACTACAGAGGTATTGCGCCAGGTCAAGAGACCCTCAGGCGATAGCTGTAGACGCCTGGTGACACCGTGGGTGTTCCAGTCGGTCTATGTATTTCCTCCTCTTCTTCTCATACCAAGGTGCTGAGAATAATAAGAAAAAGAGGAGTGAGAACAATACTCATTGTTCCAGATTGGCCACGAAGGACTTGGTATCCAGATCTGCAAGAAATGCTCACAGAGGACCCGTGGCCTCTTCATCTAAGACAGGACTTGTTGCAACAGGGGCCCTGTCTGTTCCAAGACTTACCGCGGCTGCGTTTGACGGCATGGCGGTTGAACGCCGGATCCTAGTTGAAAAAGGCATTCCGGAGGAGGTCATTCCTACGCTGATAAAGGCTAGGAAAGACGTGACTGCTAAACATTATCACCGTATATGGCGAAAATATGTTGCTTGGTGTGAGGCCAGGAATGCCCCTACGGAGGAATTCCAGCTGGGCCGTTTCCTTCACTTCCTACAGTCAGGAGTGAATTTGGGCCTAAAATTGGGGTCCATTAAGGTCCAGATTTCGGCCCTATCCATTTTCTTTCAAAAGGAGTTGACTTCTCTACCTGAAGTTTAGACGTTGTAAAGTGAGTGCTGCATATTCAGCCCCTTTTGTGCCTCCAGTGGCACCTTGGGATCTTAACGTGGTGTTGAGTTTCCTGAAATCCCACTGGTTTGAACCACTCAAAACGGTGGATTTGAAATATCTCACGTGGAAGGTGGTCATGCTGCTAGCCTTGGCTTCGGCTAGGCGTGTGTCAGAATTAGCGGCTTTGTCACATAAAAGCCCCTATCTGGTTTTCCATGCGGATAGAGCAGAGTTGCGGACCCGTCCACAATTCCTGCCAAAAGTGGTTTCATCTTTTCATATAAACCAACCTATTGTGGTGCCTGTGGCTACTACTGACTTGGAGGATTCCGAGTTGCTTGATGTAGTCAGGGCTTTGAAGGTTTATGTAGCCAGAACGGCTAGAGTCAGGAAAACAGAATCTTTGTTTATCCTGTATGCTTCCAACAAGCTTGGTGCGCCTGCTTCAAAGCAAACTATTGATCGCTGGATCTGTAACACGATTCAGCAGGCTCATTCTGCGGCTGGATTGCCGCTGCCAAAATCAGTTAAGGCCCATTCCACTAGGAAGGTGGGCTCTTCTTGGGCGGCTGCCCGAGGGGTCTCGGCATTACAGCTGTGCCGAGTGGCTACTTGGTCAGGTTCAAACACTTTTGCAAAGTTCTACAAGTTTGATACCCTGGCTGAGGAGGACCTTGTGTTTGATCATTCGGTGCTGCAGAGTCATCCGCACTCTCCCGCCCGTTTGGGAGCTTTGGTATAATCCCCATGGTCCTTACGGAGTTCCCAGCATCCTCTAGGACGTCAGAGAAATTAAGATTTTACTTACCGGTAATTCTATTTCTCGTAGTCCGTAGTGGATGCTGGGCGCCCGTCCCAATTGCGGACTTCTTCTGCAATACTTGTATATAGTTATTGCTGCAATAAGGGCTATGTTATTGTTGCATCAGGGTTGAACTGATGCTCTGTTGTTGTTCATACTGTTGATTGGATAAGTTTATCACAGGTTATACGGTGTGATTGGTGTGGCTGGTATGAGTCTTACCCTGGATTACCAAAATCCTTTCCTTGTACTGTCAGCTCTTCCGGGCACAGTTTCTCTAACTGAGGTCTGGAGGAGGGACATAGAGGGAGGAGCCAGAGCACACCAGAATCTAAATTCTTTCTTAAAGTGCCCATGTCTCCTGCGGAGCCCGTCTATTCCCCATGGTCCTTACAGAGTCCCCAGCATCCACTACGGACTACGACAAATAGATTTACCGGTAAGTAAAATCTTATTTATTCCTTTGAAAATGGTTCTACGGCATGAGGGCTAACCCCTTCAGTGCTCTGGTGGCCATTTTCTACACGTGGGTCGGGTCTACATTGTAATCTGACTCCACGCATGGGCGAATTGAAGAAGTCGATCCCCCCCTAGGGTCTCCCATGGGGAGGACCGCCCCACCAGGCACAGGGTTTACCCTCTGGTTTGGTAGTTGGGTGTCTAGCAGCCCAGGCCTGTTTAGGTTTGGACTTAGATGCCTTTGGGGGGATATGGGGGGGTGGGGTGTAGGGGGGGGGGTGAGACTGTCTAGGGAAGGTCTGACCTCTGACCTTGCCCTGGGCGGCAAAAGGACAAAGTGGGTAATTCTGAGTTGATCGCAGCAGGAACTTTGTTAGCAGTTGGGCAAAACCATGTGCCCTGCAGGGGAGGCAGATATAACATGTGCAGAGAGAGTTAGATTTGGGTGAGTTATTTTGTTTCTGTGCAGGGTAAATACTGGCTGCCTTATTTTTACACTGCAATTTAGATTGCAGATTTAACACACCACACCCAAATCTAACTCTCTCTACACATGTTATATCTGCCCCTCCTGCAGTGCACATGGGGGGTAATTCCAAGTTGATCGCAGCAGTAATTTTGTTAGCAGTTGGGCAAAACCATGTGCACTGCAGGGGAGGCAGATTTAACATGTGCAGAGAGAGTTAGATTTGGGTGGGGTGTGTTCAATCTGCAATCTAAATTGCAGTGTAAAAATAAAGCAGCCAGTATTTACCCTGCACAGAAACAAAATAACTCACCCAAATCTAACTCTCTCTGCACATGTTATATCTGCCTCCCCTGCAGGGCACATGGTTCTGCCCAACTGCTAACAAAGTTCCTGCTGCGATCAACTCAGAATTACCCCCAAAGTCCGAGGCCGTGTAGAGGAGGCTAAGGTCAGGCAAACTGTTTTAGAAGTTTCCAGGTTATTAACAATCTTGTCCAATTCTGGCCCAAAAGAAAATTTGCCTGTGCTATCAGGGCTTTCTTAGCTTTAGAGTCCGCTTTCCAGGAACGAAGCCAAACAATGCTACTACAATGCTGCGTGCTACTGCAGAAGCAGCCAAAGCTTTAAAGGACAGTAGAGCAGTATCCAGATCAGCCTCTCCAATGTAATAGGCGGCATTTCTAATGATGGCAATTAATGACAGTTGTTCCTTGGTTGCCTCCGAAGGGAAACTATTTTCAATGGCACTTGCCCAATTTTTAATGACTGAGCCGCCCAGGCCAAAGCCGTGGCAGGACAGGCTTTGGCTCCTGCAAGGGAATGTAAAGCTTTCAGACATGTGTCCAATTGCCTATCAGGAATGTCCTTCATGGAGGATGCTGTTGAAATCGTCAGGATGGAACTTTTAATCAAACGTGTCACATGAGAATCCATCCTATGTGGATTTTCCCATTTTGTACATCAGCCGTGGGTAACTGATAAAAGGAGCTTAGGCTATTAAGTACAGTAAACATCTTGATAGGGGTTTGCCATGCCTCATTCATAGCTTCAGAGAAATGGTCAGAGTGTGGAAACTCAGCCACTACAACTTTTTGTCGTTTACACAGATGATCTTTAGATTTTGGTGCCGGTTCAGTATCCTCAAGGTGGGGTGTGAATTTAACCGCCCTGACTAAAGCAGCTACATCTAATTTGGACTGCACCTCTTACTCTGCCAAGGGGTAGTCTGCATCCGAGACATCAGCCTGATATGCTGCAGCAAAAGATTCCTCAGAATCTGAGAGTGGCGTAGACACTGAAAATGGCACAGTTAGGTGTAGGTAATGTCACCTGGCCCTGTAATATGCTTTGAAATGCAGCTGATGAAGCCGCCAGACTCTGTACAGAGTTAGAGAACATGTCCAGCCAGGTAGGTGGGGCTGATAAACAGGCTGTAATGGCTGTAGGTGACCCATAGGGGGTGTCTGACAGGGCTGAAATATGTAGCAATTTTAGCCAGCATGTTGGCAAAAGAGACCCATGGAGACTCCTATGCTGGCACTGAAGGAGCTGATGGGCCCAGGGGCATAAAACAAGAGGTGCACTGACCATCTTGTAATAAATCCTGAGTTAAAACCTCTGTGGTGTAGGTCCTACATGACACTAGAGTAGTAACTCCAGTCTGTTTAGCTGCCTTGCCTTTGTTAGACATAACTGCAAGGAGAGTACACACACAATATGGTAATGTGCATCATGTAACTGAGAATAGTATGTGACAATGAGCCTGCACAAATACAATATTCTGCAATGTGTGGCAAAGTAAACCCTGTACACACCAGTATCTAAGGGTTACTGTAGAAAACAAAGGTACAGGGAAAGCAATATAATGTGCAGAGAGAGAAGCACAGACAGTAGAACTAACTGAAGTCACACAGAATGCAGATAGTACAATTTAACTGCAGTGGGCACTGATATTTGGATCAGTTTGAAATCCCGCCGGACGGGATCCCGGCGGTCGAAATACTGGCACAATCCCGACAGGGGGGCGAGCACAACGCAGCCCCTTGCGGGCTCGCTGCGCTAGCCACGCTGCGGACACGGTGCCTCGCTACACTCGGCACACTATTTTTTCTCTAACGTCCTAAGTGGATGCTGGGGACTCCGTAAGGACCATGGGGAATAGCGGCTCCGCAGGAGACTGGGCACATCTAAAGAAAGCTTTAGGACTATCTGGTGTGCACTGGCTCCTCCCCCTATGACCCTCCTCCAAGCCTCGGTTAGATCTCTGTGCCCGAACGAGAAGGGTGCACACTAGGGGCTCTCCTGAGCTTCTTAGTGAAAGTTTTAGATTAGGTTTTTTATTTTCAGTGAGACCTGCTGGCAACAGGCTCACTGCATCGAGGGACTAAGGGGAGAAGAAGCGAACTCACCTGCGTGCAGAGTGGATTGGGCTTCTTAGGCTACTGGACATTAGCTCCAGAGGGACGATCACAGGCCCAGCTTGGATGGGTCCCAGAGCCGCGCCGCCGGCCCCCTTACAGAGCCAGAAGGCAGAAGAGGTCCGGAAAATCGGCGGCAGAAAACGTCCTGTCTTCAACAAGGTAGCGCACAGCACTGCAGCTGTGCGCCATTGCTCTCAGCACACTTCACACTTCGGTCACTGAGGGTGCAGGGCGCTGGGGGGGGGCGCCCTGAGACGCAATAAAAACACCTTGGATGGCAAAAAAAATGCATCACATATAGCTCCTGGGCTATATGAATGCATTTAACCCCTGCCAGAATCCATAAAAAAGCAGGAGAAAAGTCCGCGAAAAAGGGGCGGAGCCTATCTCCTCAGCACACTGGCGCCATTTTCCCTCACAGCTCCGTTGGAGGGAAGCTCCCTGTCTCTCCCCTGCAGTCACTACACTACAGAAAGGGTTAAAAAAAGAGAGGGGGGCACTAATTAGGCGCAGTATTAACTATACAGCAGCTATAAGGGGAAAAACACTTATATAAGGTTATCCCTGTATATATATATATATAGCGCTCTGGTGTGTGCTGGCAAACTCTCCCTCTGTCTCCCCAAAGGGCTAGTGGGGTCCTGTCCTCTATCAGAGCATTCCCTGTGTGTGTGTGCTGTATGTCGGTACTTTTGTGTCGACATGTATGAGGAGAAAAATGATGTGGAGACGGAGCAGATTGCCTGTAATAGTGATGTCACCCCCTAGGGGGTCGACACCTGAGTGGATGAACTGTTGGAAGGAATTACGTGACAGTGTCAGCTCTGTATAAAAGACAGTGGTTGACATGAGACAGCCGGCTACTCAGCTTGTGCCTGTCCAGACGTCTCATAGGCCGTCAGGGGCTCTAAAGCGCCCGTTACCTCAGATGGCAGATATAGACGCCGACACGGATACTGACTCCAGTGTCGACGGTGAAGAGACGAATGTGACTTCCAGTAGGGCCACACGTTACATGATTGAGGCAATGAAAAATGTTTTACACATTTCTGATAATACGAGTACCACCAAAAAGGGGTATTATGTTCGGTGAGGAAAAACTACCTGTAGTTTTCCTGAATCTGAGAAATTAAATGAGGTGTGTGATGATGCGTGGGTTTCCCCCGATAACAACGGATAATTTCTAAAATGTTATTGGCATTATATCCTTTCCCGCCAGAGGTTAGGGTGCGTTGGGAAACACCCCCTAGGGGGGATAAAGCGCTCACACGCTTGTAAGGGCTCTACCTTCGCCTGAGATGGCCGCCCTTAAGGATCCTGCTGATAGAAAGCAGGAGGGTATCCTAAAAGGTATTTATACACATACTGGTGTTATACTGCGACCAGCAATCGCCTCAGCCTGGATGTGCAGTGCTGGGTTGGCGTGGTCGGATTCCCTGACTGAAAATATTGATACCCTAGATAGGGACAGTATATTTTTGCCTATAGAGCATTTAAAAGATGCATTTTTATATATGCGTGATGCACAGCGGAATATTTGCCGACTGGCATCAAGTCTAAGCGTGTTGTCCATTTCTACCAGTAGAGGGTTATGGACACGTCAGTGGTCAGGTGATGCGTATTCCAAACGGCATTTGGAAGTATTGCTTTATTAAGGGAGGAGTTATTTGGGGTCGGTCTTTCAGACTTGGTGGCCACGGCAACAGCTGGGAATTCCACGTTTGTACCCCATGTCGCCTCTCAACATGAGAAGACGCCGTATTATCAGGCGCAGTCTTTTCGTGGACAAGCGGGCAAAAGGTTCCTCATTTCTGCCCCGTGACAGAGGGAGAGGAAAAAGGCTGCAGAAATCAGCCAGTTCCCAGGAACAGAAACCCTCTCCCGCCTCTGCCAAGCCCTCAGTATACGCTGGGGCTTTACAAGCAGAATCAGGCACGGTGGGGGGCCCGTCTCAATGAATTTCAGCGCGCAGTGGGCTCACTCGCAAGTAGACCCCTGGATCCTTCAGGTGATATCTCAGGGGTACAAATTAGAATTCGAGACGTCTCCCCCTCGCCGTTTCCTAAAGTCGGCTTTACCGATGTCTCCTTCTGACAGGGAGACAGTTTTGGAAGCCATTCACAAGCTGTATTCCCAGCAGGTGATAATCCAAGATACCCCTCCTGCAACATGGAACGGGGTATTATTCCACACTGTTGTGGTACCGAAGCCGGACGGCTCGGTGAGACCGATTCTAAATCTAAAATCTTTGAACACTTACGTACAGAGGTTCAAATTCAAGATTGAGTCACTCAGAGCAGTGATTGCGAACCTGGAAGAAGGGGACTACATGATGTCTCAGGACATCAAGGATGCTTACCTTCATGTCAAAATTTACCCTTCTCACCAAGGGTACCTCAGGTTTATGGTACAGAACTGTCACTATCAGTTCAGACGCTGCCGTATGGAACACGGCACCCCGGGTCTTTACCAAGGTAATGGCCGAAATGATGATATTCCTTCGAAGGAAGTGAATTTTAGTTATCCCTTCCTTGAACAATTCCCTGATAAGGGTAAGATCCAGGGAACAGTTGGAGGTCGGTGTAGCACTATCTCAGGTAGTGTTGCGGCAGCACGATTGGATTCTCAATATTCCAAAATCGCACCTGGTTCCGACGACGTGTCTTCTGTTCCTAGGGATGATCCTGGACACAGTCCAGAAAAAGGTGTTTCTCCCGGAGGAGAAAGCCAGGGAGTTATCCGAGCTAGTCAGGAACCTCCTAAAACCGAGCCAAGTCTCAGTGCATCAATGCACAAGGGTTCTGGGTAAAATGGTGGCTTCCTACGAAGCAATCCCATTCTGCAGATTCCACGCAAGAACTTTCCAGTGGGACCTGCTGGACAAATGGTCCGGATCGCATCTTCAGATGCATCAGCGGATAACCCTGTCACCAAGGACAAGGGTATCCCTCCTGTGGTGGTTGCAGAGTGCTCATCTTCTAGAGGGCCGCAGATTAGGCATTCAGGACTGGGTCCTGGTGACCACGGATGCCAGCCTGCGAGGCTGGGGAGCAGTCACACAGGGAAGGAATATCCAGGGCTTATGGTCATGCCTGGAGACATCACTTCACATAAATATCCTGAAGCTAAGGGACATTTACAATGCTCTAAGCTTAGCAAGACCTCTGCTTCAAGGTCAGCCGGTGTTGATCCAGTCGGATAACATCACGGCAGTCACCCACGTAAACAGACAGGGTGGCACAAGAAGCAGGAGGGCAATGGCAGAAGCTGCAAGGATTCTTCGCTGGGCGGAAAATCATGTGATAGCACTGTCAGTAGTATTCATTCCGGGAGTGGACAACTGGGAAGCAGACTTCCTCAGCAGGCACGACCTCCACCCGGGAGAGTGGGGACTTCACCCAGAAGTCTTCCACATGATTAAAAACTCGACAGGTATTGCGCCAGGTCCAGGGACCCTCAGGCAATAAGCTGTAGACGCTCTGGTAACACCGTGGGTGTACCAGTCAGGGTATGTGTTCCCTCCTCTGCCTCTCATACCCAAGGTACTGAGATTGATAAGATGGAGAGGAGTAAGCACTATATTCGTGGTTCCGGATTGGCCATGAAGGACTTGGTAACCGGAACTTCAAGAGATGCTCACGGAGGATCCGTGGCCTCTACCTCTAAGAAGGGACCTGCTCCAGCAAGGACCCTGTCTGTTCCAAGACTTACCGCGGCTGCGTTTGACGGCATGGCGGTTGAACGCCGGATCCTGAAGGAAAAAAGGCATTCCGGATGAAGTCATCCCTATCCTGATCAAAGCCAGGAAGGATGTAACCGCAAAAACATTATCACCGCAATTGGCGAAAATATGTTGCGTGGTGCGAGGCCAGTAAGGCCCGACGGAGGAAATTCAACTGGGTCGATTCCTACATTTCCTGCAAACAGGAGTGTCTATGGGCCTGAAATTGGGGTCCATTAAGGTTCAAATTTCGGCGCTGTCAATTTTCTTCCAAAAAGAACTAGCTTCAGTCCCTGAAGTTCAGACGTTTGTAAAAGGGGTACTGCATATACAGCCTCCATTTGTGCCTCCAGTTGCACTTTGGGATCTCAATGTAGTTTTGGGTTCCAAAAGTCACATTGGTTTGAACCACTTAAATCTGTGGAGTTAAAATATCTCACATGGAAAGTGGTCATGCTGTTGGCCCTGGCCTGGGCCAGGCGCGTGTCAGAATTGGCGGCTTTATCCTGAAAAAGCCCTTATCTGATTTTCCATTCAGACAGGGCGGAATTGAGGACTCGTCCTCAGTTTCTCCCCAAGGTGGTTTCAGCGTCTCACCTGAACCAACCTATTGGTGGTGCCTGCGGCTACTAGGGACTTGGAGGCCTCCAAGTTGCTAGACGTTGTCAGTGCCCTGAAAATATATGTTTCCAGGACGGCTGGAGTCAGGAAATCTGACTCGCTGTTTATCCTGTGTGCACCCAACAAGCTGGGTGCTCCTGCTTCTAAGCAGACTATTGCTCGTTGGATTTGTAGTACAATTCAGCTTGCACATTCTGTGGCAGGCCTGCCACAGCCAAAAATCTGTAAATGCCCACTCCACAAGGAAGGTGGGCTCATCTTGGGCGGCTGCCCGGGGGGTCTCGGCTTTACAACTTTGCCGAGCAGCTACTTGGTCAGGAGCAAATACGTTTGTAAAATTCTACAAAATTGATATCCTGGCTGAGGAGGACCTGGAGTTCTCTCATTTGGTGCTGCAGAGTCATCCGCACTCTCCTGCCCGTTTGGGAGCTTTGGTATAATCCCCATGGTCCTTACAGAGTCCCCAGCATCCACTACGGACTATGAGAAATAGAATTATCGGTAAGTAAATTCTTATTATTCTCCCTCTATGGGTGTCGTGGACACCCACAGAGGGAGAATATGTCGGGATTGTGCCGGTCGGGATCCCGTGTCGGTATTTCGACCGCCGGGATTCCGCCCGGTGGGATCTTTACCGCATCCCCTGATACCTACTATCCAGCTATGAGATTAGAGCTGGTAGGAAGCAGCGGTTTGTATAACCTGACTCCAAAGAGCTATACGTGGAGACCAAACTTGGCTTGTCCGGAGACCTGTAGCGCTCTTGTAATGGCTTCCCAGTGTCTCTGTGAGGAAGAAAGGTGAAGGAGGAGCATCCTAGGGCAGGAAGACCTCACCGAAATGGCGCCCTGGGCTGGTGGATTGGCCAAGGAGGAAGTGCTGCCTCTCCTTACTAAAATCCACCACCTGTTACCTGGCATTATTGCAAATGTCTCTCAGTAAAGTATTCCCTAGTGGTCTAGTGAACCCAAGGTCATGCAATTGTCTGGGTCCACATCAGCACTGCCGGTCCGTCTCCCGAGACTGACTGACTGTTTATGACTGCTGCGACCGTCTGTCATCAGCAGAATACACACTGGTGATTATAGTAAGCTATGTCGCTCAGGAAGGTAAAAATGAGTGATCTCGCTTACTATATCGCCTAGTGTGCTAGGCTATTTTTGTAGCTTCCAGTTAACTTGCGAACGAGTGTTTCAACCTTTTTGACTTTTGATTAAATGTTTTAATATGGACTATGGAATCTGGCCTAAATCGTTAATACATACATGCAGTCCTTACGCATGTATGGCTTATTGGATATACAATGTGGCTAAAAATAAATAATTCCCTATTCAGAACCTTATGCAGCTTTAATCAATAAGCGGAATATGACCACATTAAGTATGGGATGTAATTATGTGACCGGCGGTCAGGAGACAGGCAGTCACAACACCTCCACCTACATCCCGCCCCCTCACTATCCCGACGGTCGGCATGCCGACCAACAGGGACTATTCCCACAACACCCATAGCGTGGGAATAGAACCCATGGCGACCTGCAGCATGACGAGCGCAGCAAGCCCGCAAGTGGCTTCTTGCGCTCACCTCCCCTTCCCACCCACCACAGGCATTCCACATCCCAGCCTCAGGTAGCATTTTACACACCCTTGAGTATAGTATTCAAGCCATGGGGAGAAGGATTCCGTGAAAAAGAAAATGTAGTTCGAGATGTGTCCTCCTACATCCTTGCTGCAGTCATGTTAAACAGCCCTTCTAGTGGCGTGACTCGGTAGCGCTGAGCATCTTTGTGTGGCTATTTCCATTTAAATGCGACTAAGTTGCATTGCTCTGCGAATAGTACGCACAATCAGCTTATGCTGATAAAAATGATATGCGGCATTACTAGTTTGTGTGTGTGACTGCGGCTGTATCTCCATACGAAATGCTCTGTTAGTGTTTTCCTGGAAATCACTGTAGTGTAGCACCTCGTACGGAGATGCAGTCGCACAGAATATAGGCATGCTGCATCTCATTTTAATCAGAATAAGCTGCCTGTGCGTCCTAATCACATAGCGATGCGAATAAGACACAATAAAAGATGCCCGGTGTTAGCAGAGCTGCCGACTGACTCACTCCAGGCATCTGCTGCAAGGTATACTGAGACAAAATGTATGAGGACATATATGGTGTTGTACAAGGTAAAATGCAAGAAAAGCTACCAACAAATGAATAATTAAAAGAAGCCCTAAACTAAATCTAAATGTTTCCATTTTTCTTTGTAGAAACTTAAGCAACATACCAGAGGAATTTGCACTGTGCATTTATAGTTCTCTGCTGATGTGGGGGGGAAACAAGCTTTATTAAAATGCACTGTGTTAAGTACAGTGTAAAATTTGATTTTGGAATTAAAATATAAGGTCAGTCCAGTTTCATTTGCATAGTTGCGCATTAAAGAGCTGCTTTGAGGACGCACCCCATCACAGCTCTCACGGGCTGCTTCCTGGATACAGCCTAGTTTCTCCTTCACCCAGTGCAGTGCGCACCCCAGCGATGAGAGAGATGGATGGAAAGAGAGAAGAGCGGAAGTGGTAGAGATTGGATAGAAAGCTATGGAAAGTGGGGACAGACATGAGAGAGAGTGGGTGTGTGTTTGAGGGGTAGCAGAACTAATGTGGGGAGACACCTGTCAGCACTATTAGCTGGCACCCCCATCAGCTACAAAACTAGCCCCATGGGGGGCATGAGACTGGAGAGAGACAAGTGGTTTAAGGCTGTAGGGGACAGTGAGGGATGGGAGTGCAGTTGCACAGTGGTGATTAGGCTGCATAGTGCCACACTAGCTAGTAGGCCAGCAAATTTTATAGAGCAAGATATTATTTTTTCACTATTTAATGTATGGGACTTAAATATGTTCTGCATATTAATGAAAGGGTTAAAAGCCAGAATGAGCGATGCTCAGGGACACATTCTTGAAATTCTTTGGGTGCTCATCTGATTAGGCATAGAATGCTTGGGCTTCTGCTTTTCTTTTTATTTGCTACTAGCACTGTTTACTTTCTAGCTTCTGTTAAAAAAAAAAAAAAAAAAAAATACAGATAAGCAGCTTTGCAGTTTTCTTTAAATGCTAATATGTATCAAAACTTAAATATTTTACAAACATGTTTTTGCATTTTGGTAAATCACTTGGATTTATATCTTATGTTGGTTAATAGTGCGAGTTTTACAAAACACCGGTGTTGTCTTTTTTTTATAATTTGATGCATTTAAATAAGTCACTTCAATGGGACAGACTTGTGGGCAGTGGCAGCCCTTTTAGTCACTGATCCAACCTGTTTTTTTTTTTCTTTCTCCCCCCCCCCCCCTCCCCCCCCAAGAGATAATGAGCCTTGCTAGTGTTTGAACCAATAAAGGGGGGGGGGGGGGGGGTAGAGACCGCTAAGCACACATCTCTCCCCCCCCCCCCCCCCCTGTTAAGCACAGCGAGTGTCCGAGTGCTGTAGGCACCATCTTCACACAGGACACAGACTGTGGAAGAAAGCCTGCGCAGACTCTCCCAGACTTATCCAGGTGTAGTCACACACAGGGGGCTAGTGTGGGGGACCAGTCCTGGTTAAAAACAACACTTATCATAGATACACTACCTAGGGGTATATTCAGTTGAGGTCGGATCCATTCCGACATGCATTTATCTGAATGGATCCGACAAGGGCTATTCAATGTCCACTTCAATTCGACTTTAAAAAAAGTCGAGATGAGATGAGGGACCGGAGAGGGGGGAGACGGGGGACAGCAGCACTGCAGGAAGATGTGGCACAGCCGCCAGACCTCACGGCAGCGTCCACCCGGCTCCAGCAAGCGGGAACTTACTTGCTGAAGCCGGCTGGACGCTGCCGTGAGTGGCGGCTGTGCGTCATCCTCCTGCAGCGTGAGCGGCGGCTGTGCGTCATCCTCCTGCAGCGCTGTGCTGTAGCGGTGCTGTCCCGCGTCTGCCCACGGCTCTCCCCCCTCTCCTCTCAGGTCCCTCATCTCAGTCCGACACTTTTTAATTCGGACTGAGATGGTCTTAAACGGGGCCAAAACATGTAGAATTTGGCCCCGTTTCCCTCAGAAGCAAGTGAATCGGCAGCTATACCGCCGATTCACGTACTATTCGACAAGTCAAATTCCCTGACTTGTCGAATAAAAAAGCTGGGGGCTGAATAGGTCGGAACCCCTTCCGACCTGAAAAAGTCGAAAACTGACGTCTTTTCGACAAGACGGCAGTTTCGACCTTAATTGAATATACCCCCTAGTCTCTTATTCGGTTTCTAGGGGGTGTTTGCTAGACTGCCTATCTATTACTTAGCAAATAGCATTAAGGGCAGGTGGAGGCTCCTTCCCTTGGGTGCGCTCTACTATCGGGGGTAATTCTGAGTTGATCGCAGCATCAAATTTGTTAGCAGTTGGGCAAAACCATGTGCACTGCAGGGGAGACAGATATAACATGTGCAGAGAGAGTTATATTTGGGTGGGTTATTTTGTTTCTGTGCAGGGTAAATACTGGCTGCTTTATCCTTACACTGCAATTTAGATTTCAGTTTGAACACACCCCAACCAAATCTAACTCTCTCTGCACATGTTATATCTGCCCCCCCCCTCCCCCCCTGCAATGCACATGGTTTCGCCCAACTGCTAACTAATTTGCTGCTGCCATCAACTCAGAATTAGGCCCGTCCTACGCTGTTTTAACTGGCTTGTTTTTCATACTATGTGCCTGATTACTAGGAGAATGACAGGGAAAGGTACTGCATCAAAAGGATCACAAAAGCTGTTCACTTGTAAGGGACGTTCAGCCAAGTTTACTCAAACGTCTGCTGACATTTCCTTATACTATGATACTATGAAAGATGTACAGATGAGTCAGATTCACAAACAGCCAGCATGGCTCAGGACTCTGCACCAGCCTGGTTGTCAATAAATAATGTAACAAAGCGCTTGAAACTATGTATAATGAGTGTATGGTGTTTGTAACCGTTTGTATATAAAAGGATAGTGCAATACCTGAAAAAAAGGAGTTAGTAAATGTTTACAGCCCTTTTTATGAATGTGCTGCGGTCTCCAGACGTAAATAAAGAGGTTCCATATATGCCGTTTGAGAGAGGTTCGTATAAGTGAAGTCCCGGTCACCTAACTTTCCCTATACTACCAACCTTATCAAGGTGGTGACGTCCGTCTTCCTCCGACTGGTTCCCCCGCTCCGTCTTGCTGCTCTCTCTGGCCGCTACTCACTTGAGCCGTGCGGCGCTGAATAACTGATTACTGTCCCGGTCTGTGAGGCGGCTTGAAAAGAAACCAGCAGCGTGCTGGTAAAAGCAAAGTGGGGTGAGTAAAAGTCTTTTTGGAGTCCGTGAAATCAGCGCTTCCTCCAACACGTTTCAGGCTACAAGCCCTTAGTCATGGATGGCGCAGGTTTAGCCAACTTGATTTTTTTTTATAGGAAAACAATTCTTCGTAAAAAAACTTTATTAGTAAAAAACATTCCAAGGTCTTTTGCCTGGAAGTTCAAGTTAAAAAAGCGGCATGCACATGGCAAGAATAAAAACTGCAGGTATTGCACTCTGTATTTATATGAAAGCGGGTTGACATATCAATAAATTCATTATTATATTAAAATGTATTTGTGTTTTTCATTTTATAATGAATAATGTGAATTAAAATATGAAGATATATACATATATATATATATATATATATATATATATATATTAAAAATAGAATGGAATTATTGCGCCACTTTTGTTCATCAACGATCACAGACCATAAGTATATGATGTACCATGCAAGTATAATTGACACTCCCTAGAGATTCAAAAGGGCGTCTGCTGACCCCCAAACAGGGATGGCGGTTCCCTGTGGCATAAACTTAGATACACAAGGGGGGGGGGGGGGGGTTATAGCGACCAATGGTGTCTAAAAAGATAAAAACTCACACTATGGGTGGATAAATATAAATATAAAATGCAATTTATTCACATAATTTTTTTTTTACAACAAATCTCTTTAAAAAATGGGAAAAACAACATACACATAGAATATAATACCAGTTAAAATATATAAGTAAGAAGATTTTGCTTAACTTGGTATGTGGTCACTGCCAGGTTGCCCCAGGTCACTGCCAGGTTGCAGTGGCCACTTACCAAGTTAAGCAAAATCTTATCAACTTAATATCAACTAGAGGTTTAGGGGTATATGCAATTAGCGGCAAATTTTTCGTCCGTTTTTTAATTCGACACAATTCGACCGTCTAATTTCGGCAAGTGGGTGCCGAAATTGACCATATTCAATAAAAAACGGATTCGACAGTCCCGCTGACGAAAAACGGCCGATTTGACGGATTTTGTTCTGATTTTTAAAAAACGGGAAAAAACACGAAAAAAAATGGAGTGGGGTCCCCCCTCCAAAGCATAACCAGCCTCTGGCTCTTCGAGCTGGTCCTGGTTCTAAAAATCCGGGAAAAAAATGGACAGGGGATCCCCCGTATTTTTAAAACCAGCACCGGGCTCTGCGCCTGTTGCTGGTGCAAAAAATACGGGGGACAAAGAGTAGGGGTCCCCCGTATTTTTTACACCAGCATCGGGCTCCACTAGCTGGACAGATAATGCCACAGCCGGGGGTCACTTTTATACAGCGCCCTGCGGCCGTGGCATTAAATATCCAACTAGTCACCCCTGGCCGGGGTACCCTGGGGGAGTGGGGACCCCTTCAATCAAGGGGTCCCCCCCCCCCAGCCACCCAAGGGCCAGGGGTGAAGCCCGAGGCTGTCCCCCACCATCCAAGGGCTGCGGATGGGGGGCTGATAGCCTTGAGAAAATGACAAGAAAATGTTTTTTTTACTGTAGTACTACAAGTTCCAGCAAGCCTCCCCCACAAGCTGGTACTTGGAGAACCACAAGTACCAGCATGCGGGAGAAAAACGGGCCCGCTGGTACCTGTAGTACTACTGGATAAAAAATACCCAAATAAAAACAGGACATAGACACCGTGAAAGTAAAAGTTTATTTCATACATGCCGACACATACGTACTTACCTATGTTGACCCACCGACTGCCACGTCTCCTGATCCGACGATCCGGGGTATCTGTGAATAAAATTATACTCCCCTCAATCCAGTGTCCAGATATAAATCCTCGTACTTGGCAAAAAAAATAAACGAACACCCGGACCAGCGGACTGAAAGGGGTCCCCATGTTTAAATTTTTTTTTTTTTAAATATATAAATAATACTTGTGCCTCCCAAAAAGACAAACCAAGTACCTAATCCCTTCTAATATAAATAGATATGCTATTACCAATAAAAAAAACACCAAAAAAAACATGTTTTAATTTTTTTTTTATTAGATTCACCCACCAAAGTGTGGCGGATTGAAAATGACGAATTTACTGTCTAAAAGCACTGTTGTCGAATTTCCAAACTTCAATTGAATATACTTTTGTCGAATTGCCGCATTTGTACCATTGCAGAAATGTCGAATTTGACAAATGTCGAATTTTGAAAGTCCGTTTTTTTGACGGAAAGTACTGAATTGCATTGTCGAATTTTTTTTTTTTTTGGCAAAAAAGTCCAGTTTTTCGACAATTTCGGGAATTCGACCGCAATTGCATATACCCCTTAATCTGCTTGTCCGTACTACTGATAGGCCACAATTTTTTAGTTGCACTGCCAATGATGTTGCTGGCAGTACTAACTTGATTGATGAAGATCATTGATCTTGAATTGGCCGCCTTTTGGGATTCTCCGTGTACTGGTGTAGACACCGCCAACGCTCTTGGTTTGGCAGCTATTAAGTCTCTCTCAGATTATCCTCTGGCTGGTATTTTTTGCATCATCCGATCTATTTCCACCTCCGCTAGAATATTGTCATTTGTCTCTCTGCACATAAAAACTGAGAATACGGAAGGCCTTTTTCTATTACGTCCTTGAGGATGTTGGGGACACCAAAAAAAACCATAGGATATAGACGGATCCGCAGGAGACATGGGCACTTTAAGACTTTCAAAGGGGGCGTGACCTGGCTCCTCCCTCTATATCCCTCCCCAGACTCAGTTTAGAAAACGTGCCCTACGAGATGGAGGCACTCGGGGGAGCTCTTAGAGTTTCTCTGAAAAGACTTAATGTTAGGTTTTTTTTATTTTGGGGAGATCTGCTGGCTACAGACTCCCTGCTTCGTGGGAAAGAGGGGAGAGCAGTCTAGACCCACTTCTAATGAGTTTCAGGGCTCTGCTGCTGCTGACAGGATGCCTTCAGCTCCTGAGGGGAGATGAACGCCGGGCTCTCCTGGATGCTCGCTCCCACAGCTTGCCGTCCCCCTTCTTCAAGCCAGAAGACAGGTGAGTATGTGAGGAAAAGACATCTTCTCTTCAACAAAGACGGCATATAGAGGTACCGCGCAGCATGATTTGCTCAGTGCGCGCCAGGCTCCCGGACTGTACACACCGCTGGGTGCAGGGCGCTTGGGGGGGGGGGGCGCCCTGGGGAGCTAAAAATACCTCATAAATAAGGCTGGCATATCTGTACAGTGCCCTGGCACTGCCCGCAAACCACCGTCAGGATAAACATGTAAAAATAAGCGGGAAGAAGCGCGCCCTGTTGGGGGCGGGGCTTCTTCCTCCAGGCTCAGTCGGCGCCATTTCCTCCTCCAAGCAGCAGTGCTGGTCCTTCCTCACAGCAGACAAGTACCAGGGGCTATAAAAACGAGGGGGGCAGATTATTTCTATACAGATATATAGCGCTGCAGCTCTGTGACACTTGAGGGTGTTTTCAGACCTGCACTTTGGCGCTGGGGTGTGAGCTGGCTCCTTTCCTTTTTGTTCCCTCACAGGCTTTTCTTTGGGTGCTGTTAGGGAGATAACATGTCTGAGGCAGAATTTTCCACTCAAGGGGATAATTTATTGGGGACACCAAATGTTTTGGGGGTCCGGTCTGCACCGCCGACGACTGATTGGTTAACTGCTTTAAATGCTAATGTTACACTGTTAAATCAAAAGTTTACTGAATCTGACTCTCAACTGCAGATTTGGAAGAAATCAGTAGATGACGCTTTATTTCACGGGTCACTGAAACGTAGTGTTGACCAATTAGATGACACAGATACCGACACGGACTCTGATACCGGTGCTGATTATGCTGATTCTAGGTTAGATCCTAAATTGGCTAAGAGTATTCAATATATGATTGTGGCTTTCAAAGACATATTACGTATTGACGAGGACCCCTTTACACCAGAAACGAGGGTCCTTATTTACAAAGAAAAGAGACGCTCTGTTTCTTTTCCTCCTTCCTGATAAGAAATTTCTCATTCCTAATAGGATCAAGGTGGCATACCCCTTTCCCGCAGTGGATAGGGATAAGTGGGAAATACCACCCACAGTAGACAAAGCCCTAGCACGCTTGTCTAAACAGGTAGCGCTCCCTGCGGCTCAGTCGACTACGCTTAAGGAGCCGGCTGATCGTAAGCAGGAGGCTACTTTAAAAGCTATTTTTACTACCACGGGGACGCAGCTTAGACCGCTTATAGCGTCAGCGTGGGTTAGTAGCGCCATTGAAAAATGGGCTGAAAGTTTATCTGCGGATTTAGATACTCTGGATAGGGATAGCATCCTAGTGACGCTTGGTTATATCAGGGACGCGGCTGCGTACTTGAAAGAGGCTGCAAGAGATGCTGGCCTCCTGGGGGCTAAGGCTAATGCTATGTCAATTGCGTCTAGGCGTGCGCTATGGACTCATCAATGGAATGCTGATGCTGATTCCAAGAAAAATATGGAGTCCCTTCCCTTTAAGGGTGGGAAACTGTTTGGTGACGGCCTTGCTGATTTAGTATCAGCGGCCACAGCGGGTAAATCTACTTTTCTCTAATGTCCTAGTGGATGCTGGGGACTCCGTAAGGACCATGGGGAATAGCGGGCTCCGCAGGAGACTGGGCACTCTAAAGAAAGATTTAGTACTATCTGGTGTGCACTGGCTCCTCCCTCTATGCCCCTCCTCCAGACCTCAGTTAGAATCTGTGCCCGGCCGAGCTGGGTGCTCCTAGTGGGCTCTCCTGAGCTTGCTAGAAAAGAAAGTATTTGGTTAGGTTTTTTATTTTGAGAGAGCTTCTGCTGGCAACAGACTCTCTGCTACGAGGGACTGAGGGGAGAGAAGCAAACCTACTCACGGCAGCTAGGTAGCGCTTCTTAGGCTACTGGACACCATTAGCTCCAGAGGGATCAAACACAGGTACCTAACCTTGATCGTCCGTTCCCGGAGCCGCGCCGCCATCCCCCTCCCAGAGCCAGAAGAACAGAAGCAGCAGAAGCATGAAGACATCGAAATCGGCGGCTGAAGTCTCCTGTCTTCACTTAAGGTAGCGCACAGCACTGCAGCTGTGCGCCATTGCTCCCACAGCACACCGCACACTCCGGTCACTGCAGGGGAGGGCGCCCTGGGCAGCAATTAAGTACCTTTTTGGCAAAAAGAGACATATATACAGTCTGGGACTGTATATATGCCCGAGCCCCCGCCATTTTTTATACATTAAAGCGGGAAAGAAGCCCACCGCTGAGGGGGCGGGGCCTTCTTCCTCAGCACACCAGCGCCATTTTCTCTTCACAGCTCCGCTGGAAGGACGCTCCCCAGGCTCTCCCCTGCAGTATACAGGTGCATTAAGGGTAAAAAAGAAAGGGGGGGCACTTAAATTTAGGCGCAGTATATATATATATATATATATATATATATATATATATATATATATATATATATATATATATATATATATATATATTAACAGCAGCTACAGGGTAAACACTAAGGTACAGTGTAATCCCTGGATTATGTAGCGCTGGGGTGTGTGCTGGCATACTCTCTCTCTGTCTCCCCAAAAGCCTTTGTGGGGTCCTGTCCTCAGTCAGAGCATTCCCTGTGTGTGTGCTGTGTGTCGGTACGGCTGTGTCGACATGTTTAATGAGGAAGGATACGTGGAGGCAGAACAAGTGCAGCTGAGTGTGGTGTCGCCGCCGACGGTGCTGACACCTGATTGGATGGATATGTGGAAGGTGTTAAATGATAATGTAAACTCCTTGCATAACAGATTGGATAAAACTGTAACCGGGGGACAGTCAGGGTCTCAACCCATGCCTGATCCTACAGCGCAGAGGCCGTCAGGGTCTCAAAAGCGCACACTATCCCAGATAGTTGACACGGAATCTGACTCCAGTGTCGATGACGATGAGGCAAAGTTGCAGCCTAAAATGACTAAAGCCATCCGCTACATGATTGTAGCTATGAAGGATGTATTGCACATTTCTGAGGAAAATCCTGTCCCTGACAAGAGGATTTATATGTATGGGGAGAAAAAGCATGAAGTGACTTTTCCCCCTTCACATGAATTAAATGAATTATGTGAAAAAGCGTGGGATTCCCCTGACAGGAAGGTGATAGTTTCCAAGAGATTACTTATGGCGTATCCTTTCCCGCCAACGGACAGGTTACGATGGGAATCCTCCCCTAGGGTAGACAAGGCGTTGACACACTTGTCCAAGAAGGTGGCCCTGCCGTCTCCGGATACGGCCGCCCTAAAGGATCCTGCGGATAGAAAGCAGGAAGCTATCCTAAAGTCTGTTTATACACCTTCTGGCACACTGCTGAGGCCAGCAATTGCTTCGGCCTGGATGTGTAGTGCGGTAGCTGCATGGACGGATACTCTTGTCTGAGGAGATAGATACCCTGGACAGGGACACTGTTCTACTGACCCTGGCACATATCAAGGACGCGGTCCTATATATGCGGGATGCCCAGAGGGACATTTGCCTGCTGGGCTCTAGAGTTAACGCAATGTCCATTTCTGCCAGAAGGGTCTTATGGACTCGGCAATGGACAGGGGATACCGACTCTAAAAAACACATGGAGGTTTTACCTTATAAGGGTGAGGAATTGTTTGGGGACGGTCTCTCAGACCTAGTTTCCACAGCTACGGCTGGGAAGTCAAATTTCTTGCCTTATGTCCATCCACAACCTAAGAAAGCACCGTATTACCGAATGCAGTCCTTTCGTTCTCAGAGGAGCAAGAAGGTCAGAGGTGCGTCCTTTCTTGCCAGAGGCAGGGGTAAAGGAAAAAAGCTGCACCTTGCAGCTAGTTCCCAGGAACAAAAGTCTTCCCCGGCTTCCATTAAATCCACCGCATGACGCTGGGGCTCCACAGGCGGAGCCAGGAGCAGTGGGGGCGCGTCTCCGACATTTCAGCCACCAGTGGGTTCGCTCACAGGTGGATCCTTGGGCTATACAAATTGTGTCTCGGGGATACAAGCTGGAATTCGAGGTGATGCCCCCTCACCGTTACCTAAAATCGGCCTTACCAACTTCCCCCATGGAAAGGGAGATAGTGTTGGAGGCAATTCACAAACTTTTTCTCCAGAAAGTGGTGGTAGAGGTCCCCCCCCTTCAACGGGGAAGGGGCTACTATTCCACTATGTTTGTGGTACCGAAACCGGACGGTTCGGTCAGACCCATTTTAAATTTAAAATCCCTGAACATTTATCTGAAGAAATTCAAGTTCAAAATGGAATCGCTCAGAGCGGTCATTGCAAGCCTGGAGGAAGGTGATTTTATGGTGTCTCTGGACATCAAGGATGCTTACTTGCATGTCCCCATTTATCCGCCTCATCAGGAGTACCTCAGGTTTGTGGTACGGGACTGTCATTACCAATTCCAGACGTTGCCGTTTGGCCTGTCCACGGCACCGAGAGTTTTTACCAAGGTGATGGCGGAAATGATGGTGCTCCTTCGGAAGCAAGGGGTTACAATTATCCCATACTTGGACGATCTCCTCATAAAGGCGAGGTCCAGGGAGCAGTTGCTGATCAGCGTAGCACACTCTCAGGAAGTGTTGCGTCAACACGGCTGGATTCTGAACATTCCGAAGTCGCAGCTGATTCCTGCGACGCGTCTGCCCTTCCTGGGCATGATTCTGGACACAGACCAGAAAAAGGTGTTTCTCCCGGAGGAGAAGGCTCAGGAGCTCGTGACTCTGGTCAGAGACCTCCTAAAGCCGAAACAGGTGTCGGTGCATCGCTGCACGCGAGTCCTGGGAAAGATGGTGGCGTCATACTAAGCCATTCCCTTCGGCAGGTTCCATGCGAGGATCTTTCAGTGGGATCTGTTGGACAAGTGGTCCGGATCGCATCTTCAGATGCATCGGATGATCACCCTGTCCCCCAGGGCCAGGGTGTCTCTTCTATGGTGGCTACAAGGTGCTCACCTCCTCGAGGGCCGCAGATTCGGCATACAGGACTGGGTCCTGGTGACTACGGATGCAAGCCTCCGAGGGTGGGGGGCAGTCACGCAAGGAAGAAACTTCCAAGGGTTGTGGTCAAGTCAGGAGACTTGTCTGCACATCAATATCCTGGAACTAAGGCCCATATACAACGCCCTGAATCAAGCGGAGCCTCTGCTTCGAAACCAACCAGTGCTGATTCAGTCAGACAACATCACGGCAGTGGCCCATGTAAACCGCCAGGGCGGCACAAGAAGCAGGGTGGCAATGGCAGAAGCCACCAGGATTCTTCGGTGGGCGGAGAATCATGTACTAGCACTTTCAGCAGTGTTCATTCCGGGAGTGGACAACTGGGAAGCAGACTTCCTCAGCAGACACGACCTCCACCCGGGAGAGTGGGGACTTCATCAAGAAGTCTTCACGCAGATTGCAAATCGATGGGAACTGCCACAGGTGGACATGATGGCGTCCCGTCTCAACAAAATGCTAAAAAGATATTGCGCCAGGTCAAGGGACCCTCAGGCGATAGCTGTGGACGCACTAGTAACTCCGTGGGTGTTCCAGTCGGTCTATGTGTTTACTCCTCTTCCTCTCATACCAAAGGTGCTGAGAATTGTAAGAAAAAGAGGAGTGAGAACAATACTCATTGTTCCGGATTGGCCAAGAAGGACTTGGTACCCGGAATTGCAAGAAATGCTCACAGAGGACCCATGGCCTCTGCCTCTCAGACAGGACCTGTTACAACAAGGGCCCTGTCTGTTCCAAGACTTACCGCGGCTGCGTTTGACGGCATGGCGGTTGAACACCGGATCCTAGCAGAAAAGGGCATTCCGGAAGCAGTTATTCCTACGCTGATAAAGGCTAGGAAGGACGTGACAGCAAAACATTATCACCGTATATGGCGAAAATATGTTGCTTGGTGCGAGGCCAGGAATGCCCTTACAGAGGAATTCCAGCTGGGTAGATTCCTGCACTTCCTACAGTCAGGTGTGACTATGGGCCTAAAATTAGGGTCCATAAAGGTCCAGATTTCGGCCCTTTCCATTTTCTTTCAAAAAGAACTGGCTTCACTGCCTGACTTTCAGACGTTTGTTAAGGGAGTGCTGCATATTCAGCCTCCTTTTGTGCCACCAGTGGCACCTTGGGATCTTAACGTGGTATTGGCTCTCCTGAAATCCCACTGGTTTGAGCCAATTAAGACGGTGGAGCTAAAGTATCTCACGTGGAAAGTGGTCATGCTGTTGGCCCTAGCCTCAGCTAGGCGTGTGTCAGAATTGGCGACTGTCACAACTGAGGGTTTAGGCTGACGGGAGGAAGCCTCAGTTGTAGGGGCTGGAATGAAGTTAAACTTAGATGGTTTAATCAGACCCCTGGACATGTAAATGTGGAAGGAAACCCGAAGGTGTGACCATGACAAGCAGGTTAAAAGTCAAATGAAAGTTTATTAAACAGACTCCGTATAATCACAACAGCGTTCACAGTCAGTATTAGTAGTGGCAGTGGCAATACAGTTCCTGGATCACTAAACCATAAAAAGGTATAACAGGGCACTGGTAGGTTGCAGAACGGATGTTATAGTCCTTGGGTAGAATAACCTTACCAGGCCAGGCTGTAGTAGTGGAGACAACCGAGGAACACGCCAGTAGGTGTATGAGATGATGCTAGTAACTGGAATGCACTGTAGGAGTCACTGGACGGAACCAGCCAGATGGTGGAGACACGGAGTTAAAACTGAAAGATGCTAGGGTGCGTGGAAACAGATGAAATGAAGAGTGGTTACCGGTGGTAGTGGATACTGCTGGTAAGTAGAAATCCGCTGGGAGAACACCGGCTCTTTAAGGAGGCTGAATTCAGTTGGAAGCAGGTTGCTGGAAACAGATGGGTTAATAGCTGCAAGCTTGGAAGCTGGAAACAGACGAGGTAATAGCTGAAAGCTGGATCAGTCACTGAGGATTGCAAAGTCAGGCTGCACCGCAGGATGGAAAGCAGGTGCGGGTCTCTTTGTGGATGCTGGAGACAGGAGCTGGAACCTGGAGAAACAAACCACAGGAGAGAGAGACTGGAACAAGGTATGACATTCAAAGCACTGACATCTATCTGGCCCAGACACAGGATACTTATACCTGCTGCTATGCAGGCATTGGCTGGGCAATTATACAGATTCCAGCAACAGTGGATTGGAGGAATTGGAGCATGTGATCAAATCCAACATGGCTGCGCCCATGCTGGAACCTGGAGGGAAAACTGGTTTGAAATGAAATGTGCTAACATAATGATAATGGCGGCGCCGGCCGCGCAGGACAGGAGACGCCAGATGACAATTATATGCTGAGACACTTGGAGGGCAGCAGAGACCGCAGCAGGCATGATACATGATTCTGAGAACCTGCAGCAATAACACAGTAACGGCGGCGGAGGCCGCGGAGGACGGGAGACGCCATGTTGGATTCAAACACGGCGCTGCCGCGGCAGTGTCCCAGAATGACAGGAGGGATGTGCAGAGTGCCGACACAGATGAGATCCGGATTTGGAACGCTGGGCCAGTCTCAGAAGACACTTAAACGGCAGGTAATGGCGTCCAGATACCCGGATCGTGACAGCGACTTTGTCATGTAAAAGCCCCTATCTGGTTTTCCATATGGACAGGGCAGAATTGCGAACTCGTCCGCAGTTTCTGCCAAAGGTGGTGTCATCTTTTCATCTGAACCAACCCATTGTGGTGCCTGCGGCTACTCGTGACTTGAAGGATTCCAAGTTGCTTGATGTAGTCAGGGCTTTGAAGATCTATGTTGCCAGGACGGCTGGAGTCGGGAAGACTGACTCGCTGTTTATCCTGTATGCATCCAACAAGCTGGGTGCTCCTGCTTCAAAGCAAACCATTGCTCGCTGGATCTGTAACACGATTCAGCAGGCTCATTCTGTGGCTGGATTGCCGCATCCAAAATCAGTAAAAGCCCATTCCACAAGGAAGGTGGGCTCTTCTTGGGCGGCTGCCCGAGGGGTCTCGGCATTACAGCTTTGCCGAGCTGCTACTTGGTCGGGTTCAAACACATTTGCAAAGTTCTACAAGTTTGATACCCTGGCTGAGGAGGACCTGGTGTTTGCCCATTCGGTGCTGCAGAGTCATCCGCACTCTCCCGCCCGTTTGGGAGCTTTGGTATAATCCCCATGGTCCTTACGGAGTCCCCAGCATCCACTAGGACGTTAGAGAAAATAAGAATTTTTCTATTTCTCGTAGTCCGTAGTGGATGCTGGGCGCCCGTCCCAAGTGCGGACTTTCTGCAATACGTGTATTTAGTTATTGCTTAATAAAGGGTTATGTTATGTTGGCATCCATTGGTTGATGCGCTGTTGTTTGTTCATACTGTTAACTGGGTAAGTTTATCACAAGTTATACGGTGTGATTGGTGTGGCTGGTATGAGTCTTACCCTGGATTCCAAAATCCTTTCCTTGTAATGTCAGCTCTTCCGGGCACAGTTTCCTTAACTGAGGTCTGGAGGAGGGGCATAGAGGGAGGAGCCAGTGCACACCAGATAGTACTAAATCTTTCTTTAGAGTGCCCAGTCTCCTGCAGAGCCCGCTATTCCCCATGGTCCTTACGGAGTCCCCAGCATCCACTACGGACTACGAGAAATAGAATTACCGGTGAATAAATTCTTATTATTTACCTAATGCTCCTGCGTAACAGAAGAAACCGCACTATCAAATGCAGTCCTTTCGGCCCAATAAATATAGAAAAGGCCGAGGTAACTTCTTCCTCGCTACCAGAGGTAGAGGAAGGGGCAAGAGAACTCCCGCCTCATCGAGTTCATGAGCAGAAGTCCTCCTCGGTTTCCACCAAATCCACCGCATGACGTCGGGTCTCCCTTACAGGAGACCGCACCGGTTGGGGCACGTCTAAGGCTTTTCAGTCAGGTTTGGGTTCGCTCGGACCTGGACCCTTGGGTGTTACAAATTGTGATCCAAGGGTACAAACTGGAATTCCAAGACGTTCCCCCTCGCCGTTTTTTCAACTCACCCTTACCAGTTTCGCTTCCAGATAGAGTTCTAGTCTGTGGAGCAATACAAAAATTATGTCAAAATTAGGTTGTGATCCCGGTCCCCCGGGCGCAACAAGTGGAAGGGTTTATTCAAGCCTATTTGTAGTGCCGAAGCCGGATGGCTCGGTACAACCAGTCCTCAACCTAAAATCTCTAAATTTTTTCCTAAAGAAATTCAAATTCAAGATGGAGTCTCTCCGAGCGGTGATCTCCAGCCTGGAGGAGGGGGAATTCATGGTGTCTTTGGACATAAAGGATGCCTACCTTCATGTTCCCATTTATCCCCCTCATCAGAGTGATCTCCGGTTTGCAATCCAGGATACTCATTACCAATTTCAGACGTTGCCGTTTGGCCTGGCCACGGCTCCGAGGATTTTCACAAGTCATGGTAGAAATGATGGTTCCCCTCAGAAAAAGAGGAGTTACAATTATCCTGTACTTGGACGATCTCCTGATAAAGGCGAGGTCCAAGGAAAAACTGGTACAGGACATTGCACTGTCGCTGTTGCTTCTACAACAGCACGGCTGGCTCTTGAACCTGCCGAATTCACACTTAATTCCAACAACCCGGTTGGTATTTTTGGGTATGATTCTGGACACGGTCCAGCTGAGAGTGTTCCTCCCTCCGGAGAAAGCACTGCAAATTCAGAGTTTGGTAAAACTCATTCTGAAACCACCAACTGTCTCCATTCATCAATGCATCAATGCATTCAATTGCTGGGGAAGATGGTAACGGCATACGAGGCCCTCCAATTCGGGAGGTTCCATGCCAGAGTGTTTCAGTGGGACCTGTTGGACAAATGGTCCGGATCCTACCTTCATATGCACCGGAGGATAGTTCTATCCCTCAACACCAGAATCTCACTCCTGTGATGGCTACACAGCTCTCACCTCTTAGAAGGACGCAGATTCGGGATCCAAGACTGGATCCTAGTGACCACGGATGCAAGTCTCCGGGGTTGGGGAGCAGTCACACAAGGGGTGACCTTCCAAGGAAGATGGTCAAGTCAGGAAACTCTTCTTCACGTAAACGTGCTGGAGTTGAGGGCCATTTACAATGGCCTTCTACAAGCGGAGCATCTTCTTCGAAACCGGCCTGTTCTGATCAAATCGGACAATGTAACAGCAGTAGCGTACATAAACCGCCAAGGCGGCACAAAGAGCAGAACAGCAATGGCAGAAGCCTCAAAGATTCTTCGCTGGGCAGAGACTCGGGTAAGCGCTCTGTCGGCAATTTTCCTTCCGGGAGTGGACAACTGGGAAGCAGATTAACTCAGCAGACATGATCTACATCCAGGGGAGTGGAGCCTCCATCAGGAGGTCGTCTCTCTACTAACGAATCTATAGGGGGTTCCCCACATAGACATGATGGCATCACGCCACAACAAAAAACTACTAAAGTATTGGTGCCGGTCCAGGGACCCTCAGGCGGCGGCAGTGGATGCACTGACGTCACCTTGGGTGTATCCGTCGGTGTACGTTTTCCCTCCGCTTCCTCTCATTCCAAAGGTTCTGAGAATCCTAAGAAAATCACAGATTCCAGCACTCCTTGTAGTTCCAGACTGACCAAGGAGAATTTGGTACCCGGATCTTCAGGAGTTGTTAGTCGAAGATCCATGGCCTCTTCCTCTTCGCGAGGATCTGCTGCGGCAGGGGCCGTTCGTCTATCAAGACGTACAGCGGCTACGTTTGATGGCATGGTGGTTGAACGCCATATTTTAGCCCGTAAAGGTATTCCCGATGAAGTCATCCCCACTCTTATCCTTGCTAGGAAGGGTGTGACGTCGAAACACTATCACCGTATTTGGAGGAAATATATTTCCTGGTGCAAGTCCAAGAAAGCTCCAGTGGAGAAGTTTGACCTTGGACGTTTTCTCCATTTTCTACAAAATGGAGTTGATGCGGGCCTTAAATTAGGCTCCATAAAAGTGCAGATTTCTGCTTTATCAATTTTCTTTCAGAAACAATTGGCCTCACTTCCTGAGGTGCAGACCTTTGTAAAAGGGGTCCAGCACATCCAACCTCCTTTTGTGCCACCTGTGGCACCTTGGGACCTTAATGTGGTTTTGACATTCCTAAAATCACATTGGTTTGAGCCTTTAAGTAAAGTGGAGTTGAAATTCTTCACTTGGAAGGTTGTAATTTTGTTAGCATTGGCATCCGCAAGGCGGGTGTCTGAATTGGCGGCCTTGTCTCACAAGAGCCCTTATTTGATCTTCCATGAAGATAGGGCAGAATTGAGAACTCAGCAACAATTTCTGCCAAAGGTGGTTTCCTCTTTTCATATTAACCAACCTATTGTGGTGCCAGTGGCTACTGGCACTTTGGCTGAGGGTAAACTCTCTGGATGTCGTCAGAGCTTTGAAAATTTACGTTGCCAGAACGTCTCCAGTTAGAAAAACAGATTCTCTGTCTGTGCTATATGCTCCCAATAAACTTGGGTATCCTGCTTCCAAGCAGACCATTGCCCGCTGGATATGTCACACGATTCAGCAGGCTCATTCCACGGCAAGTTTGCCGTTACCTAAATCGTTAAAAGCCCATTCCACTAGGAAGGTGGGCTCGTCCTGGGCGGCTTCCCGGGGTGTCTCGGCATTGCAACTTTGCCGAGCTGCTACTTGGTCGGGGTCAAACACGTTTGCTAAATTTTACAAGTTTGATACCTTGGCCGATGAAGACCTAAAGTTTGGTCAATCGGTGCTGCAGAGTCATCCGCACTCCCCCGCCCGGTATAGAGCTTTGGTATAATCCCATGGTTCTTTTGGTGTGCCCAACATCCTCAAGGACGTAATAGAAAACATGAGTTTAATACCTACCGGTAAATCCTTTTCTATAAGTCCGTAGAGGATGTTGGGCACCTGTCCCAGTGCGTACTGTATCTGCAGTTTAGTTCTGGTTACACACAGGTTGTGTTATGGTTTCTTCAGCTTGTTGCTGAATTTTGTTCATGTCCGTTGGCATGTGTTCAGTTGAATGCCATGTTGTTCGGCATGTTTATGGCGTGCGCTGGTATGATGCTCACCTTGTTGTTAATTCCTTTCCTCAAAATGTCCATCTCTCCGGGCACAGTTCCAAACAGAGCCTGGGGAGGGATATAGAGGGAGGAGCCAGGTCACGCGCCCTTTGAAAGTCTTAAAGTGCCCATGTCTCCTGCGGATCCGTCTATATCCCATGGTTCTTTTGGTGTCCCCAACATCCTCTACGGACTTATAGAAAAGGATTTACCGGTAGGTATTAAAATCCTGTTCTGTAAGGCAATAGGGCATAGGTCTGCAAACTCTGTCCTCATTACCCCACACAGTGCATGTTTTGCAGGTAACCGAGCAGGTGCACAGGTGTATTAATTACTCCGACACATTTTAAAAGAAAGGTCCGCAGGTGGAGTTAATTATTTCACTTGTGATTCTGTGAGGAGACCGAGTTTGCAGACCTATACAATAGGGCGATGACTAGAAGCATGAAGAAAGTTTATTGCAATCAGTGGGTTTTTTATATATGGCGGTCTTAAAGCTGGTACTATTCCAATGTACATTAACATCTAGGTAATGCTTGTACTGCTATTGGTAAATGTGAACGAGATGTGTCTATGTTGTAAATTAACATTACACATTGCTGATTGAAACTCCTACTCCATACCAGACCACAGTACATAGATGTCATCTATGTATCGTAATAATAAGCAGGTATATTTCCTAAACGCCTCATTTTGCAAGAATAATTTTTTTCACTTGAAGTGTGTGTGTGTGTATATATATATATATATATATATATATATATATATATATATATATATATATATATATATATATATATATATATATATATATATATATGTATATATGTATGTATGTGTGTATATGTGCATGTATGTATATGTGTGTATATATATGTATATATATATATATATATAATATGTTTATGCACAGGCCTTGACAAATCCATGGCCCCTAGATTTTGCTGCCTGTCTTGCTACCAGATTATGTAGGAATCTGATCCTCTTCGGTCCCAGCAGCGATTTGTGGGCGTGCCTGTATTGTGTCGGCCATTCTATGCACAGAAGTGCATGTGCTGAGTGTCTTTCCTGGCCTGTGCTGACTGTTTTGCCTTTCCCTCTACTGTCTCCAAACTCCGGCTGCATAGAGCTCTCAACAAGAGGGGTCTATACGTGGCCGGGGATTTCAGCTTTGGATGGGGTAGTTCTGTGGGGGGGGGGGAAGGTAATTGTTCACCTGGGGCAGGGGGTGGGGGGGTGTTCTGCGGGGGTGTGGTTCGCCTGGGCTTACCCCCTTAGTTATGTGGCCATGGGTATTGGTTGCTAAGTGGGGGGGTTCTTTACTCGCTCGGGGGCTAGCTGCACAGCAGTGTGGCTGCGGAGAGCTAGTTTGCCTGGGGGTACACCTTAGTTCTGTAGCCGTGGGGGTTGGTGTGCCTGGGGGGTGCTCAGCGTGTTCACTCAAGAAATGCTCCATATTTTCAAGACCGTTGCAGTGAGGTTACATCTATGGTGCACAGCACCAGAGATTTTGGTAGATTCTTCAAGTTTTGCAACTTCAATAGGAACATATTTGTATCCTCCAAAAAGGTTAGAGTCCCGGTTTGCTGGGGCAATTGAGGAGTTGTGAAGGCAGCGGCCAGCCTTCCACATCCGGGAAAACGGGAGTGGTGATTGCTGCTATCCGCTCAGTTTTCCATGGCAGCTTTGGTGTCTGACGTCATAACGATGCGACTTGCGAACAAGGAGACTGGAA
This sequence comes from Pseudophryne corroboree, assembly GCF_028390025.1. Lineage (NCBI taxonomy): Eukaryota > Metazoa > Chordata > Amphibia > Anura > Myobatrachidae > Pseudophryne > Pseudophryne corroboree. Next base: position 609,406,689 of record NC_086447.1, read on the forward strand.
TGGCGGGTGAGCACTGACATGACGTCACTCCACTGGCGCCGGCAGAAGCAGGCACTTGGCCATTTGGGTTCATTGTTATATAAGGTATGTGTTGTATACTTGTTCACTGTGTCCTTGAAAAAAGTCTGCCCAACTGAATCGTTGAGTGCCGGCCGGGGAAAAAAAATAAAATAAACCCCCCCCCCCCCCCTCCCTCTGTTATGCTTTAGTATACATATGAATAAGCAATGGGGTTTTGGTTTACGAACCGTACAAATGCATGTAAGCTTGCAGCCCACTCCACGGGACCCCATTCCGGTTACATCACGGAATCTTTACTGGTAGCCGACACTGTGCAGAGTATATTCATGCTTGGGCTTGGTCATACAAGTACAAGCAGATTTCAAGTCCCTGGGTTACTATATGGAGTGCATGTATCAAGTTTCCGTCACCTAGCCTCTGCTGTCTCCAAATTATGGGTGCATAGAGCTCTTCGAGGAGAAGGTCTATGCGTGGCTGGGGATTGAGTCTTCAGAGAATATAATAATGTGGCCACAGGGCTGGTGGGATTGGGGAGGGGGGTGGTGTTTGCTTGGAGGGCAGCAGCACAGCAGTGTGGCTGCGGAGGGTAGTTTGCCTGGGAGGTTGGGGGAAGCTGCTCAGTAACGAGGCTTCGGGAGTGATTCAGTTATATTCTCGATCCATGGTCTGGCTTCTCTTTCATCCTGACTCCCACGTGCTAGAAAAATTTGTCGAGCCCTAGAATATTCTGGAACTGGAGACTCCTTTGGCTTAAAAGACCAGTATAATATAGAGCGAGAGAGAGCTAGTGTGCTCTATCTATCTATCTATCTATCTCTTATCCTATCTATCTCTTATCCTATCTATCTCTTATCCTATCTATCTATCTCTTATCTATCTATCTCTTATCTATCTAGCTATCTATCTATCTATCTATCTCTTATCTATCTCTTATCTATCTCGTATCTATCGTATCTATCTCGTATCTATCTCGTATCTATCTATCTCGTATCTATCTATCTCGTATCTATCTATCTCGTATCTATCTATCTCGTATCTATCTATCTCGTATCTATCTATCTCGTATCTATCTATCTCGTATCTATCTATCTCGTATCTATCTATCTCGTATCTATCTATCTCGTATCTATCTATCTCGTATCTATCTATCTCGTATCTATCTATCTCGTATCTATCTATCTCGTATCTATCTATCTCGTATCTATCTATCTCGTATCTATCTATCTCGTATCTATCTATCTCGTATCTATCTCGTATCTATCTATCTCTTATCTATCTATCTCTTATCTATCTATCTCTTATCTATCTATCTCTTATCTATCTATCTCTTATCTATCTATCTCTTATCTATCTATCTCTTATCTATCTATCTCTTATCTATCTATCTCTTATCTATCTATCTCTTATCTATCTATCTCTTATCTATCTATCTCTTATCTATCTATCTCGTATCTATCTATCTCTTATCTATCTATCTCTTATCTATCTATCTCTTATCTATCTATCTCTTATCTATCTATCTCTTATCTATCTATCTCTTATCTATCTCTTATCTATCTCTTATCTATCTATCTCTTATCTATCTATCTCTTATCTATCTAGCTCTTATCTATCTAGCTCTTATCTATCTAGCTCTTATCTATCTAGCTCTTATCTATCTAGCTCTTATCTATCTAGCTCTTATCTATCTAGCTCTTATCTATCTAGCTCTTATCTATCTAGCTCTTATCTATCTAGCTCTTATCTATCTAGCTCTTATCTATCTCTTATCTTATCTATCTCTTATCTTATCTATCTCTTATCTTATCTATCTCTTATCTTATCTATCTCTTATCTTATCTATCTCTTATCTTATCTATCTCTTATCTATATCTTATCTATCTATCTATCTATCTATATCTTATCTATCTATCTATCTATATCTTATCTATCTATCTATCTATCTATCTATATCTTATCTATCTATCTATCTATCTATCTATCTATATCTTATCTATCTATCTATCTATCTATATCTTATCTATCTATCTCTTATCTATCTATCTCTTATCTATCTATCTCTTATCTATCTATCTCTTATCTATCTATCTCTTATCTATCTATCTCTTATCTATCTATCGCTTATCTAGCTATCTCTTATCTTATCTATCTCTTATCTTATCTATCTCTTATCTTATCTATCTCTATCTTATCTATCTATCTATCTATCTATCTATCTATCTATCTATCTATCTATCTATCTATCTATATCTTATCTGTCTATCTATCTATCTATCTATCTATATCTTATCTATCTATCTATATCTTATCTATCTATCTATATCTTATCTATCTATCTATCTATCTCTTATCTTATCTATCTCTTATCTTATCTATCTCTATCTTATCTATCTCTATCTTATCTATCTCTTATCTTATCTATCTCTATCTTATCTATCTATCTATATCTTATCTATCTATCTATATCTTATCTATCTATCTATATCTTATCTATCTATCTATCTATATCTTATCTATCTATCTATATCTTATCTATCTATCTATATCTTATCTATCTATCTATCTATATCTTATCTATCTATCTATATCTTATCTATCTATCTATATCTTATCTATCTATCTATATCTTATCTATCTATCTATATCTTATCTATCTATAAACAGCAAACTCTCGGCGGCACTCCGGTCAATGAGACTATAAACACGCAGGCTAGTGTGTATGTATGTATGTATGTATGTATGTATATATATATATATATATATATATATATATATATATATATATATATATATATATATATATATATTAATATATGTGTGTATGTATATGTATATACACACTGCTCAAAAAAATAAAGGGAACACTTAAACAACACGATGTAACTCCAAGTCAATCACACTTCTGTGAAATCAAACTGTCCACTTAGAAAGCAACACTGATTGACAATCAATTTCACATACTGTTGTGCAAATGGAATAGATAACAGGTGGAAATTATAGGCAATTAGCAAGACACCCCCAGGAAAGGAGTTGTTCTGCAGGTGGTGACCACAGACCACTTCTCAGCTCCTATGCTTTCTGGCTGATGTTTTGGTCACTTTTGAAAGCTGGCGGTGCTTTCACTCTAGCGGTAGCATGAGACGGAGTCTACAACCCACACAAGTGGCTCAGGTAGTGCAGCTCATCCAGGATGGCACATCAATGCGAGCTGTGGCAAGAAGGTTTGCCGTGTATGTCAGCGTAGTGTCCAGAGCATGGAGGCGCTACCAGGAGACAGGCCAGTACATCAGGAGACGTGGAGGAGGCCGTAGGAGGGAAATAACCCAGTAGCAGGACCGCTACCTCCGCCTTTGTGCAAGGAGGAACAGGAGGAGCACTGCCAGAGCCCTGCAAAATTAACTCCAGCAAGCCATAAATGTGCATGTGTCTACTCAAACGATCAGAAACAGACTCCATGAGGGTGGTATGAGGTCCCGACGTCCACAGGTGGGGGTTGTGCTTACAGCCCAACACCGTGCAGGACGTTAGGCATTTGCCAGAGAACACCAAGATTGGCAAATTCGCCACTGGCGCCTTGTGCTCTTCACAGATGAAAGCAGGTTCTCACTGAGCACATGTGACAGAGTCTGGAGACGCCAAGGAGAACGTTCTGCTGCCTGCAACATCCTCCAGCATGACCTGTTTGGCAGTGGGTCAGTAATGGTGTGGGGTGGCATTTCTTTGGGGGGGCCGCACAGCCCTCCATGTGCTCGCCAGAGGTAGCCTGACTGCCATTAGGTACCGAGATGAGATCCTCAGACCCCTTGTGAGACCATATGCTGGTGCGGTTGGCCCTGGGTTCCTCCTAATGCAAGACAATGCTAGACCTCGTGTGGCTGGAGTGGCGGCAGTTCCTGCAAGACGAAGACATTGATGCTATGTACTGGCCCGCCCGTTCCCCAGACCTGAATCCAATTGAGCACATCTGGGACATCATGTCTCGCTCCATCTACCAATGCCACATTATACCACAGACTGTCCAGGAGTTGGCGGATGCTTAAGTCCAGGTCTGGGAGGAGATCCCTCAGGAGACCATCCGCCACCTCATCAGGAGCATGCCCAGGCGTTGTAGGGAGGTCATACAGGCACGTGGAGGCCACACACACTACTGAGCCTCATTTTGACTTGTTTTAAGGACATTACATCAAAGTTGGATCAGCCTGTAGTGTGTTTTTCCACTTTAATTTTGAGTGTGACTCCAAATCCAGACCTCCATGGGTTAATACATTGGATTTCCATTGATAATTTTTGTGTGATTTTGTTGTCAGCACATTCAACTATGTAAAGAACAAAGTATTTAATAAGAATGTCATTCATTCAGATCTAGGATGTGTTATTTTATTGTTCCCTTTATTTTTTTGAGCAATGTATATCTATCAATATACATATATATATATATATATATCTTGACAAAGGTCCACATCTATCTATCTTTATATTTATTAGTTTATATTTATTAGTATTCTTTATATGTCACCACAAGGGATCCAGAACGGAATCCCATCAGCGAATCCCCTCGCGAGCTCACTGCACATGCCACAGTTTCTTTACCCACTCGGTGGTGTGGGACAACCGGACCGTGTGTCAGGAGGCAGTCGTCTGTCTCCTGGATGGCGGGATTCCAGCTGCTGGTAATCCGACTATATATGATGGGTGTGTCTTGACAAAGAGGCGGAGGCCTCGAAATGTTGACCATTCAATTGATCCGCTCTTGGATAGTTCTAAAGCATCGGTTACTGGTATTGCTTTACGACTTTGAGCAGTAGTTGGAAGAACAGTCCCTAATGATGGAAAGTCAATACCCAAAACAACATATATCATAGACTAGTAAAAAAAATCTGCTCTGTTAGTCTATTGTTCCGTCTCAAACTAGTCGTTTATACTGGGCTCTATGTGCAGCTTCTCTCTAGTCCTGCCTCCAGCATGTTTCTTCTACGATGCATTCTAAACATCACTTTTACATTATGAGGTAGGATCGATCCTCTACTCCCAGGACTTGTATGGGTGGTCAAATTCTATCTGTCTATATTATACAGTATATCTATTTCTTTCAAGTTTTGTGTTTCTTTAGATACTAAAGATGGTGGGGAAGGTGGGAGGTTGCTGCACTGGTTTATTCACTTACATAAAAGGTACTGTATATTAACATACCAGAGGGGAGCAAGGTGAAATATTCTCCTCATGCTGTACGTCCCATTATATGGAGGAACCAGGTGTTTCCTGATTTTGATATCGGATGCCGGAGAGAGATAATTTTTTACTCCTTTCACACTGCAAAAATAACACAGTAAATATGCTGAGTCGACACTGGTCACTGTGCCATGTGAAAGGGCCCATGGGGATTTCCCGTTTCGCCTGACCCAGTAATTCAACCCGGGTAATAAAAATGGTTATTCCTGTGTTCAATACCGGGTCTGTGGCAGTGTTAAAGGGTTCAATTCGACCCTGGACCCGTTTACTACGTAGGGAGAGGCGGCACGGAGATGAGCTCATCACCCAGCGCCGCCTCCGCCCCGCCCCCCGCCGCCATGGCAACCCGACCCGGCATATTGCCGGGTTGGGAAGCCTGCTGTTGGGGTCCAAGGGATATTTGGATGAAGTTTATGCAAAGTGGTATTTTATTACTTTTAAGTCATTGTAAAGAAATCTTTTTTTATCACCACCTGCATTTATCTTTTCACACAAATTTAATTACGCAGCTAACCTTCTCTTTGGCCACATAGAAAACATATTTCCGTTCTCGATTTAAATTTCTTTACACTTGCTGAATATGATAGTTGTTCAGAAGATCTGTTCATTCAAAATTCTGCAAGGTTTATTATATTCCCTCTAAACTGAATACAGCATGTGAACGATGAAAGGAGCAGTCATTTAATTATGATTTTTGTAATACTGACATATTACACAGTGCTGTACAGTTTCTTTCCCACTGCAGTGATTCCTACAATCTAATTCTCTTGTCACATACCCACACGTTCAAACATACTTAGGACAATTTCTCTAATGTGTGTCTTTAGAAACTTAAGGGGGGTACTCACGGAGCGATATTCTAAGCAATCTGACTAGATTGCTTAGAATATCGGCAGGATCGCTCCGTGTGTAGCCCCCTCGGCGATAGCGATGCGCGGCCCCGCACATCGCTATCGCCGCTGCTAGATTGGCCTGCATGCAGGCCAATCTAGCGGGTCGCTCACTTCACCCGCTGGGTGAAGTGAGCGGCCCCCCCCGTCTCCCCCCGCACGCTCAGCACAGATCGCGCTGTGCTGAGCGGCAGGAGAGATGTGTGCTGAGCGGTTCGCTCAGCACGCATCTCTCCTTGATCGGCCCGTGAGTACTGGGCTTTAGTGTATCTTTGTGTGCATTCAAAGTTTGGGAGTGCCCCAGTTGGAATGGACAAACCCTGTAACCTTTTTCAAGAATTTAAGGATAGGTTTTTCTGGACTAGTTTCCCCTGAAGTCTGACATCTGTGTGGTTCTGACTGGGAATGAGAGGCTGGGCCAGGAGTGCTATTTTATTTAATTGCAATGGTGCCTAAGTTCCCTACCCATACAGACCAAATACATATTATTATTATTATTATTATTATTATTAGTTATTTATTACCAGTCATTTTTATAGCGCACATGTATTCCGCAGCGCTTTACTGAGAATATTTGCCCATTCACGTCGTTCCCTGCCCCATTGGAGCTTACAATATATATTCCCTACCACAGGTACACAGGCACACACATTCATGCTAGGGTTAATTTTTCAGTATATTTTTGGAGTATGGGAGGAAACTGGAGCACCCAGAGGAAACCCATGTAAACATGGGGAGAATATGTAAACTCCACACAGTTAGGACCATAGTGGATATCAAACCCATGACCTCAGTGCTGTGTGGCTGTAATGCTAACCATTACACCACCTGTACTTTCATTTATCTTCTTTAAGCTTTCATATATCTGTATAGACTACACAAATAAATGTAGGCAGATTTGGAGTCTGTGGCTGCGGAGTCAGTTAGTACAGTGTCAGTGTGACCGGGACCCAGTCCTGAACCAGCCCCCTCGCGTGGCTGTGGCAGTAAAGGGTTTAACGCCTGTGATGCGGCGCCATCTTTAAATGTACCAACCTGTGCTAGGTGCAGATTTTTAATGTGTTACTGGCGCTAGATGCCAAGTATTTAAATATACTCCTCCAGGAGCTGCCACTATTGCTGTCTCCCTCTGCTTTCTTGCTCCCTCCTGCAGTGTCTGCTATGCAGCCGATCACTGCTGATCAGGCAACATGGCATCACCACCATCCCCCACACCTCTACCCTGCAGCTGCAGAGATTAGTAGGCGCAAATTAAGCAGCCTCCTTTTCTTAGTGTGCACCATGTTCAGAGAGGTGGAGCCGCAGGAAAATGTAAAGTCGCGATGGTCTGATCATCAATAGGCTGATATTATTTACTGATGTCTTAGGATCTTTTTAAAAGTGTAAAAAAAATCAATCTGAGTGTTTTTGGAAAAAATATTAGCCTGTTGGTTAAGTGGTTAAAAACACACGTAAAATTTACAAACCTGAAAATAGTTTTTCTTCTTTTTGACCTTTTTACTAGTGTATTTTAATTTTGCTGTACATTTTTGTGGTGCCTGAACTATGCCCACATTTATTATGATATCCAAGAATCTTTATAGTCATTTTGGCAGGAATAGAAAATAGGCAAAATGAATAAAAGTGCATTTAATGAGCACAATTTTTTTTTATTTTTTTTTATGTCAAACCATACGTTTGACATAAAAACATTGCATTATTGAGAAGTGCAATACCTACATACATGGTGCTGACAGAGTTAGAGGTGTATCCAATTACATCCACACTTTTTTTTTTCCCTCAGGCTATCCAAAAAGCTACAGCTGAAAAATTTTCCATTTCTGCAATGGGGTACACTGGTATTCCACAGGGAATAACGTCGGGGTGTAGAGATGGATCTTGATCCGAGGCACCAACAGGCTAAAGCTTCGACTATTCCCAGGATGCACTGCACCGCCTCCAGGTACTGGAGCTCAGTTTGTAAGTTGGTGCCTGCAGTGCAGGCAGCTAACAGGGAGGGCTGCGTTAGGCAGCCCTGAAAAGAGCTTTTCTGAGAAGAAAGAAGACTTAAAGGGCCTCACCTCCCTCAGCGGTGCTGTATACTCCCGCGCCCTCATTGCCGGGTACTTACAGCGGAGGCGCTCCGGTCTTCTCAGGCACACACACCGCCGCTGCTCTCCGGGATCACGTGGCCGCACGATATGGATGAGCTAAGAGGGTCCCCCAGGCGGGACCCGCTGAAATCGCGATCCGGTACACAGTCTCCGGAGACGGACCGCGCCGCTGGCGTGTACACTGTGTGGCCGTGCAGGGACCCCACTATATCCACCAGGGCAAGGAGCACAGGTCGAATTTACTAAAATCTGTTTTTCTCTATCGTCCTAGTGGATGCTGGGGTTCCTGAAAGGACCATGGGGAATAGCGGCTCCGCAGGAGACAGGGCACAAAAAGTAAAGCTTTTCCGATCAGGTGGTGTGCACTGGCTCCTCCCCCTATGACCCTCCTCCAGACTCCAGTTAGATTTTTGTGCCCGGCCGAGAAGGGTGCAATCTAGGTGGCTCTCCTAAAGAGCTGCTTAGAGAAAGTTTAGCTAGGTTTTTTATGTTACAGTGATTCCTGCTGGCAACAGGATCACTGCAGCGAGGGACTGAGGGGAGAAGGAGTCAACTCACCTGCGTGCAGGATGGATTGGCTTCTTGGCTACTGGACATCAAGCTCCAGAGGGACGATCACAGGTACAGCCTGGATGGTCACCGGAGCCGCGCCGCCGGCCCCCTTGCAGATGCTGAAGACAGAAGAGGTCCAGAATCGGCGGCTGAAGACTCCTGCAGTCTTCTAAAGGTAGCGCACAGCACTGCAGCTGTGCGCCATTTTCCTCTCAGCACACTTCACACGGCAGTCACTGAGGGTGCAGGGCGCTGGGAGGGGGGCGCCCTGGGAGGCAAAATGAGTACCTAAAAAGGCTAAAAATACCTCACATATAGCCCTAGAGGCTATATGGAGATATTTAACCCCTGCCTGATTTCTCAAAATAGCGGGAGACGAGCCCGCCGGAAAAGGGGCGGGGCCTATCTCCTCAGCACACGGCGCCATTTCCTCTCACAGCTCCGCTGGTCAGGACGGCTCCCAGGTCTCTCCCCTGCACTGCACTACAGAAACAGGGTAAAACAGAGAGGGGGGGCAAATTTATGGCGATATTTTTATATAACAAAGCAGCTATAGGGGAGCACTTATTATAAGGCTATCCCTGATATATATATAGCGCTTTTGGTGTGTGCTGGCAAACTCTCCCTCTGTCTCCCCAAAGGGCTAGTGGGTCCTGTCTTCATTAGGAGCATTCCCTGTGTGTCTGCTGTGTGTCGGTACGTGTGTGTCGACATGTATGAGGACGATATTGGTGTGGAGGCGGAGCAATTGCCAAATATGGGGATGTCACCTCCTAGGGGGTCGACACCAGAATGGATGCCTTTATTTATGGAACTACGGGATAGTGTCAACACGCTAAAGCAGTCGTTTGACGACATGAGACGGCCGGACAATCAATTAGTGCCTGTCCAGGCGACTCAAACACCGTCAGGGGCTGTGAAACGCCCTTTGCCTCAGTCGGTCGACACAGACCCAGACACAGGCGATGACTCCAGTGGTGACGGTGACGAATCAACCGTATTTTCCAGTAGGGCCACACGTTATATGATTTTGGCAATGAAGGAGGCGTTACATTTAGCTGATACTACAGGTACCACTAAACAGGGTATTATGTGGGGTATGAAAAAACTACCTATAGTTTTTCCTGAATCAGAAGAACTAAATGACGTGTGTAATGAAGCGTGGGTTGCCCCTGATAAAAAGCTGATAATTTCAAAGAAATTATTGGCATTATACCCTTTCCCGCCAGAGGTTAGGGAGCGCTGGGAAACACCTCCTAGGGTGGACAAGGCGCTAACACGCTTATCTAAACAAGTGGCGTTACCCTCTCCTGAGACGGCCGCACTTAAAGATCCATCAGATAGGAGGATGGAAAATATCCAAAAAAGTATATACACACATGCAGGTGTTATACTACGACCAGCTGTAGCAACTGCCTGGATGGGCAGTGCGGGGGTAGTTTGGTCAGAATCCCTGATTGAAAATATTGATACCCTGGACAGGGACAATATTCTACTGTCGTTAGAACAAATAAAGGATGCATTTCTTTATATGCGTGATGCACAGAGGGATATATGCACACTGGCATCACGGGTAAGTGCTATGTCCATTTCGGCCAGAAGAGCTTTATGGACGCGACAGTGGACAGGCGATGCGGATTCAAAACGGCATATGGAAGTTTTGCCGTATAAGGGGGAGGAGTTATTTGGAGTCGGTCTATCAGATTTGGTGGCCACGGCTACAGCCGGGAAATCCACCTTTCTACCTCAAGTCACTCCCCAACAGAAAAAGGCACCGACTTTTCAACCGCAGCCCTTTCGTTCCTTTAAAAATAAGAGAGCAAAGGGCTATTCATATTTGCCACGAGGCAAAGGTCGAGGGAAGAGACAGCAACACGCAGCTCCTTCCCAGGATCAGAAGCCCTCCCCGGCTTCTACAAAAGCCTCAGCATGACGCTGGGGCTTCTCAAGCGGACTCGGGGACGGTGGGCGGTCGTCTCAAAAATTACAGCGCGCAGTGGGCTCACTCGCAAGTAGATCCCTGGATCCTGCAGATAATATCTCAGGGATACAGGTTGGAATTAGAGACAGATCCACCTCGCCGTTTCCTGAGGTCTGCTTTACCAACGTCCCCCTCCGAAAGGGAGACGGTGTTGGAAGCCATTCACAAGCTGTACTCTCAGCAGGTGATAGTCAAGGTACCTCTTCTGCAACAAGGGAAGGGGTATTATTCCACTCTTTTTGTGGTACCGAAGCCGGATGGCTCGGTAAGGCCTATTCTAAATCTGAAGTCCTTGAACCTGTACATAAAGAAGTTCAAGTTCAAAATGGAGTCACTCAGAGCAGTGTTAGCGAACCTGGAAGAGGGGAACTTTATGGTATCCTTGGACATCAAGGATGCGTATCTCCACGTTCCAATTTACCCCTCACACCAGGGGTACCTCAGGTTCGTTGTACAAAACTGTCACTATCAGTTTCAGACGCTGCCGTTCGGATTGTCCACGGCACCTCGGATCTTTACAAAGGTAATGGCCGAGATGATGATTCTTCTTCGAAGAAAAGGCGTATTAATTATCCCATACTTGGACGATCTCCTAATAAGGGCGAGGTCCAGAGAACAGCTAGAGATGGGATTAGCACTGTCTCAAGAAGTGCTAAAACAGCACGGGTGGATTCTGAATATTCCAAAATCCCAGTTAATGCCGACAACTCGTCTGCTGTTCCTAGGGATGATTCTGGACACGGTTCAGAAAAAGGTTTTTCTCCCGGAGGAAAAAGCCAAGGAGTTATCCGAGCTTGTCAGGAACCTCCTAAAACCAGGAAAGGTGTCTGTACATCAATGCACAAGAGTCCTGGGAAAAATGGTGGCTTCTTACGAAGCGATTCCATTCGGCAGATTCCACGCAAGAATTTTCCAAAGGGATCTGTTGGACAAATGGTCAGGGTCGCATCTTCAGATGCACCTACGGATAACCCTGTCTCCACGGACAAGGGTGTCTCTTCTGTGGTGGTTGCAGAGTGCTCATCTATTGGAGGGCCGCAGATTCGGCATACAGGATTGGATCCTGGTGACCACGGACGCCAGCCTGAGAGGCTGGGGAGCAGTCACACAAGGAAGAAACTTCCAGGGAGTATGGACGAGCCTGGAAACGTCTCTTCACATAAACATTCTGGAACTAAGAGCAATATACAATGCTCTAAACCAGGCAGAACCTCTGCTTCAGGGAAAACCGGTATTGATCCAGTCGGACAACATCACGGCAGTCGCCCATGTGAACAGACAGGGCGGCACAAGAAGCAGGAGGGCAATGGCAGAAGCTGCAAGGATTCTTCGCTGGGCAGAGAATCATGTGATAGCACTGTCAGCAGTGTTCATCCCGGGAGTGGACAACTGGGAAGCAGACTTCCTCAGCAGACACGATCTTCACCCGGGAGAGTGGGGACTTCATCCAGAAGTCTTCCACATGCTGGTAACCCGTTGGGAAAGACCAATGGTGGACATGATGGCGTCTCGCCTCAACAAAAAACTGGACAGGTATTGCGCCAGGTCAAGAGATCCGCAGGCAATAGCTGTGGACGCGCTGGTAACGCCTTGGGTGTACCAGTCGGTGTATGTGTTTCCTCCTCTGCCTCTCATACCAAAAGTATTGAGAATTATACGGCAAAGAGGCGTAAGAACGATACTAGTGGTTCCGGATTGGCCAAGGAGGACTTGGTACCCGGAATTTCAAGAGATGATCACGGAAGATCCGTGGCCTCTACCTCTAAGGAGGGACTTGCTTCAGCAGGGTCCCTGTCTGTTTCAAGACTTACCGCGGCTGCGTTTGACGGCATGGCGGTTGAACGCCGGATCCTAAAGGAAAGAGGCATGCCGGAAGAAGTCATTCCTACTTTGATTAAAGCAAGGAAGGAAGTAACCGTGCAACATTATCACCGAATTTGGCGAAAATATGTTGCGTGGTGCGAAGATCGGAGTGCTCCGACGGAGGAATTTCAACTGGGTCGATTCCTACATTTCCTGCAATCAGGATTGTCAATGGGTCTCAAATTGGGATCTATTAAGGTTCAAATTTCGGCCCTGTCGATTTTCTTTCAAAAAGAATTGGCTTCAGTCCCTGAAGTCCAGACCTTTGTTAAGGGAGTGCTGCATATACAGCCTCCTGTGGTGCCTCCAGTGGCACCGTGGGATCTAAATGTGGTTTTGGACTTCCTAAAATCTCATTGGTTTGAACCACTAAAAAAGGTGGATTTGAAATATCTCACATGGAAAGTGACCATGCTTCTAGCCCTGGCTTCTGCCAGGAGAGTGTCAGAATTGGCAGCTTTATCTTACAAAAGCCCATATCTGATTTTCCATTCGGACAGGGCAGAACTGCGAACTCGTCCGCATTTTCTCCCTAAGGTGGTGTCAGCATTTCATCTGAACCAGCCTATTGTAGTGCCTGCGGCTACAAGTGACTTGGAGGACTCCAAGTTACTGGACGTTGTCAGAGCATTAAAAATATATATTGCAAGGACAGCTGGAGTCAGAAAATCTGACTCGTTGTTTATATTGTATGCACCCAACAAGATGGGTGGGTGCTCCTGCGTCTAAGCAGACGATTGCTCGTTGGATCTGTAGCACAATCCAACTTGCACATTCTGTGGCAGGCTTGCCACAGCCTAAATCTGTAAAGGCCCACTCCACAAGGAAGGTGGGCTCATCTTGGGCGGCTGCCCGAGGGGTCTCGGCATTACAACTTTGCCGAGCAGCTACGTGGTCAGGGGAGAACACGTTTGTAAAATTTTACAAATTTGATACTCTGGCTAAGGAGGACCTGGAGTTCTCTCATTCGGTGCTGCAGAGTCATCCGCACTCTCCCGCCCGTTTGGGAGCTTTGGTATAATCCCCATGGTCCTTTCAGGAACCCCAGCATCCACTAGGACGATAGAGAAAATAAGATTTTACTTACCGATAAATCTATTTCTCGGAGTCCGTAGTGGATGCTGGGCGCCCATCCCAAGTGCGGATTATCTGCATAAGTTGTACATAGTTATTGTTAACTAATTCGGGTTATTGTTAAAGGAAGCCATCTTTCAGAGGCTCCGCTGTTATCATACTGTTAACTGGGTTTAGATCACAAGTTGTACGGTGTGATTGGTGTGGCTGGTATGAGTCTTACCCGGGATTCAAAATCCTCCCTTATTGTGTACGCTCGTCCGGGCACAGTACCTAACTGGAGTCTGGAGGAGGGTCATAGGGGGAGGAGCCAGTGCACACCACCTGATCGGAAAAGCTTTACTTTTTGTGCCCTGTCTCCTGCGGAGCCGCTATTCCCCATGGTCCTTTCAGGAACCCCAGCATCCACTACGGACTCCGAGAAATAGATTTATCGGTAAGTAAAATCTTATTATTACAGGTTCCATAGCACCTGGTGGTGAAGTCCAGGAGAGAGGGGATAAGGCTCTGACCTGTAGCCCCTCCCCTAGCCCCAGGCGCCATCTACAGCAGATGTTCCCACCCTGGAGCTGTATCTCTCTCTCTCCCTCACTCTGTCAGCGTTTGGGCACCATTACATAGAGCTGCGCTGATTCTGGGACTGCTGGGCACTGTCTCCTCTGTAAAGCCGCCTGCCTCATCAGCGCTGTGCATTTACAGGACACTTAAGTATTCTAAATGTCGTTTAGACAGTGTTAGTTAAGAACAAGTGCATAACTACAGGAATATTTAGTACAAGTATTCTGTGATATACATCCAGTATTACTGTGCATTGTTATATCTGTATACATACATAGCTTTACTTAGTATTGCTAGTCCAGTGCACCTTTATTGTTGTTTGTAATCATTTCTGCATTGTACATGTGACTATTGTGTGCCTATATCTGCCGTGTGGTTCCTATTCCATGTATCTTCACACATATTGCTATCCCTATATTCTATTACTCTGTAACCTGAAGGGGGCTGAGTGCATCAGGGTCATATATATATATCCACAGGATATACTATTTTGTATTATTTCAGTCACCAAATACCACTTAAATCCTCTATTTGTGTTATGCATTTGCAGTCACACTCCGCAGGGTTTTTTTGTCAGGTACTGTGTCTGGCTATATTGTACTATTACGCCCAAAGGCTACGTTTCCAAATAATGTCTGCGACACAGGGCGGGAGATCTGTGGCTTATCCTGCGTCCTGCAGTGCTGACGCCGCAGATTTATCTGAGGAAAATATTCCAGCTGAGGGTCCAGGTACTGGGTGTTCTGTACCCCTCAGTCAGTCTGCAGCACTGGTGGCACACCAAGACCCAACATGGGCTGCTTTTTCTAATTTACTAACTACGTTAGTAACGAGACTTGCGCCCACCTGTTGGACCTCCTGTGCCATTACAATCACATATTCTCCCTGTCGTAAATCCGCCATGGGCGGTTGTTCTGTCTACTCAGTTACAGCAGTTAAATCAGTCTTTGGTTAACCAAAAGCCTAACCCTCGCCCTCCTAGGACCAAAGGGTCATCTAAGCGGGCAATTTATTCCTCACAGTCCACTCATGTTTCGGATACTTCATCCGATGAAGATGGGGTATATACTGATCCATCAGACACTGATGCAGATGCTTCTGATGAGGAATCTACAACACAGGTTGATGACCCTGACCTATTGGAGGCTATCAAACTGATTCTTCAGATTGATGACGAAACTGACCCTTCAGATACGTCTAAGAAACCTGATAAGTTCAAACATCAGAAGGTTACTAAATTAGTTTTGCCACATTCTGACCATTTAGTTGACATACGTCTGGATTCCTGGGTTCAAGCTGTTGAGGCAGAGCTACCTCTGAATTTCTCTAACGTCCTAGTGGATGCTGGGGACTCCGTCAGGACCATGGGGAATAGCGGCTCCGCAGGAGACAGGGCACAAAAGCAAGCTTTTAGGATCACATGGTGTGTACTGGCTCCTCCCCCTATGACCCTCCTCCAAGCCTCAGTTAGGTTTTTGTGCCCGTCCGAGTAGGGTGCAATCTAGGTGGCTCTCTTAAAGAGTTACTTAGAAAAAGTTTTTAGGTTCTTTATTTTCAGTGAGTCCTGCTGGCAACAGGCTCACTGCATCGAGGGACTTAGGGGAGAGATTTTCAACTCACCTGCGTGCAGGATGGATTGGATTCTTAGGCTACTGGACACCATTAGCTCCAGAGGGAGTCGGAACACAGGGCTCGCCCTGGGGTTCGTCCCGGAGCCGCGCCGCCGACCCCCCTTGCAGATGCTGAAGATGAAGAGGTCCGGAACCAGGCGGCAGAAGACTTTCAGTCTTCATCAGGTAGCGCACAGCACTGCAGCTGTGCGCCATTGTTGTCAGCACACTTCTCACAGCAGTCACGGAGGGTGCAGGGCGCTGGGGGGGGGCGCCCTGGGCAGCAATGTATAATACCTGTATGGCGAAAAATACATCACATATAGCCCTTGAGGCTATATGGATGTATTTAACCCCTGCCAGATATCAAAAACTCCGGAGAAGAAGCCCGCCGAAAAGGGGGCGGGGCCTATTCTCCTCAGCACACAGCGCCATTTTCCCTCACAGAAATGCTGGTGGGAAGGCTCCCAGGCTCTCCCCTGCACTGCACTACAGAAACAGGGTTAAAACAGAGAGGGGGGGCACTGATTTGGCGATATGTACATATATTAAAATGCTATAAGGGAGGAACACTTATATAAAGGTTGTCCCTGGATAATTATAGCGTTTTGGTGTGTGCTGGCAAACTCTCCCTCTGTCTCCCCAAAGGGCTAGTGGGTCCTGTCCTCTATCAGAGCATTCCCTATGTGTGTGCTGTATGTCGGTACGTGTGTGTCGACATGTATGAGGTAAATGTTGGTGAGGAGGCGGAGCAAATTGCCTGTAATGGTGATGTCACTCTCTAGGGAGTCGACACCGGAATGGATGGCTTATTTATGGAATTACGTGATAATGTCAACACGCTGTAAGCCGGTTGACGACATGAGAGGGCCGGCGAACAAATTAGTATCTGTCCAGGCGTCTCAAACACCGTCAGGGGCTGTAAAATGCCCATTTACCTCAGTCGGTCGACACAGACCCAGACAAGGACACTGATTTCAGTGTCGACGGTGAAGAAACAAACGTATTTTCCTTTAGGGCCACACGTTAAGGGCAATGAAGGAGGTGTTACATATTTCTGATACTCCAAGTACCACAAAAAAGGGTATTATGTGTGAGGTGAAAAAACTACCTGTAGTTTTTCCTGAATCAGATAAATTATATGAAGTGTGTGATGATGCGTGGGTTTCCCCCGATAGAAAATTATTGGCGGTATACCTTTTCCCGCCAGAAGTTAAGGCGCGTTGGGAAACACCCCTCAGGGTGGATAAGGCGCTCACACGCTTATCAGAACAAGTGGCGGTACCATCTACAGATAGGACCGTACTTAAGGAGCCAGCTAATAGGAGGCTGAAAAATATCCTAAAAAGTATACACACACATGCTGGTGTTATACTGTGACCAGCGATCGCCTCAGCCTGGATGTGCAGACCTGAGGTGGCTTGGTCGGATTCCCTGACTAAAAATATTGATACCCTTGACAGGGACAGTATTTTATTGACTATAGAGCATTTAAAGGATGCATTTCTATATATGCGAGATGCGCAGAGGGATATTTGCACTCTGGCATCAAGAGTAAATGCGATGTCCATATCTGCAAGAAGATGTTTATGGACACGACAGTGGTCAGGTGATGCAGATTCCAAACGGCACAAAGATGTATTGCCGTATAAAGGGGAGGAGTTATTTGGGGTCGGTCCATGGGACCTGGTGGCCACGGCAACTGCTGGAAAATCCACCGTTATTTACCCTAAGTCACATCTCTGCAGAAAAAGACACCGTCTTTTCAGCCTCAGTCTTTTCGTCCCTATAAGAGTCATATCTGCCCAGGGATAGAGAAAAGGGAAGAAGACTGCAGCAGGCAGCCCATTCCCAGGAACAGAAGCCCTTCGCCGCTTCTACTAAGTTCTCAGCATGACGCTGGGACCGTACAGGACCCCTAGATCCTACAAGTAGTATCCAAGGGGTACAGATTGGAATGTCGAGGCGTTTCCCCCCTCGCAGGTTCCTGTAGTCTGCTGTACCAATGTCTCCCTCCGACAGGGAGGCAGTATTGAAAATAATTCATAAGCTGTATTCCCAGCAGGTGATAATAAAAATACCCCTCCTACAACAAGGAAAGGGGTATTGTTCCACACTATATGGTGGTACTGAAGCCAGAAGGCTAGGTGAGACCGATTCTAAATCGAAAAATTTTTTGAACACTTACAAAGGTTCAAATTCAGATGGAGTCACTCAGAGCAGTGATAGCAAACAAGGGGACTATATAGTGTCCCGGGACATCAGGGATGCTTACCTCCATGTCCCAAAAATTTGCTTTTCTCACCAAGGGTACCTCAGGTTCGTGGTACAGAACTGTCACTATCAGTTTCAGACGATGCCGTTGGATTGTCCAAGGCACCCCGGGCCCTTACCAAGGTAATGACCGAAATGAGGATTCGTCGTCAAAGAGAATGGACGACCTCCTGATAAGAACAAGGTCCAGAGAACAGTTGGAGGTCGGAGTAGCACTATCTCAAGTAGTTCTACGACAGCACGGGTGGATTCTAAATATTCCATAACCGCAGTTGTTCCGACGACACGTCTGCTGGTCCTAGGGATGATTCTGGACACAGTCCAGGAAAAGGTGTTTCTCCCAGAGGAGAAAGCCAGGGAGTTATCCGAGCTAATCGGGATCCTCCTAAAACCAGGAAAAGTGTCAGTGCATCATTGCACAAGAGTCCTGGTAAAAATGGTGGCTTATTACGAAGCGCTTCCATTCGGCAGATTTCACACAAGAACTCTTCAGTGGGATCTGCTGGACAAATGGTCCGGATCGCATCTTCAGATGCATCAGCGGATAACCCTATATCCAAGGACAAGGGTGTCTCTCCTGTGGTGATTACAGAGTGCTCATCTTCTAGAGGGCCGCAGATTCGGCATTCAGGATTGGATGCTGGTAACCACGGAGGCCAGCCTGAGAGGCTGGGGAGCAGTCACACAGGGAAAAAATTTCCAGGGAGTGTGATCAAGTCTGGAGAATTCTCTCCACATAAATATACTGGAGCTAAGAGCAAATTTATAATGCTCTAAGTTTAGCAAGGCCTCTGCTTCAAGGTCAGCCGGTATTGATCCAGTGGGATAACATCACGGCAGTCGCCCACGTAAACAGAAAGGGCGGCACAAGAAGCAGGAGGGCAGTGGTCAAAACTGCAAGGATTTTTCGCTAGGCGGAAAATCATGTGTTAGCACTGTCAGCAGTGTTCATTCCGGGAGCACCCGGGAGAGTGGGAACTTCATCGGGAAGTTTTCCGCATGATTGTGAACCGTTGGGAAAGACCAAAGGTGGACATGATGGCGTCCCGCCCGAACAAAAAAAAAAACGGGACAGGTATTGCGCCAGGTCACGAGACCTTCAGGCGATAGCTGTGGACGTCCTGGTAACACCGTGGGTGTAACAGTCGGTGTATGTGTTCCCTCCTCTGTTTCTCATAACCAAGGTATTGAGAATTATAAGACGTAGAGGAGTAAGAACTATACTCGTGGCTCCGGATTGGCCAAGAGGGATTTGGTACCCGGAACTTCAAGAGATGCTCACAGAGGACTAATGGCCTCGGGAGCTAAGATGGGATTTGCTTTCAGCAAGAACCATGTCTGTTCCAAGAGGAACCGTGGCATCTGCCTCTAAGAAAGGACCTGCTCCAGCAGGGACCTTGTCTGTTCCAAGACTTACCGCGACTGCGTTTGACGGCATGGCGGTTGAACGCCGGATCCTAAGGGAAAAGGCATTCCGGAAGAAGTCATACCTACCCTGGTCAAAGCCAGGAAGGAGGTGACCGTACAACGTTATCACCACATGTGGTGAAAATATGTTGCGTGGGTGAGGCCAGGAAGGCCCCACGAAAAAATTTCGACTAGGTCGATTTCTGCACTTCCTGAAAACAGGAGTGTCTATGAGCCTCAAATTGGGGTCCATTAAGGTTCAAGTTTCGGCCCTGTAGATTTTCTTCCAGAAAAAATTGGCTTCAATTCCTGAAGTCCAGACGTTTGTCAAGGGAGTATTGCATATACAGCCCCTTGTGTGCCTCCAGTGGCACCGTTGGATCTCAACGTAGTGTTGGGATTCCTAAAATCATATTGGTTTGAACCGCTCAAATCTGTGGATTTGAAATATCTCACATGGAAAGTGACCATGTTGTGGCCCTGGCCTCGGCCAGACGATTGTCAGAATTGGGGGCTTTGTCTTAAAAAAGCCCATATTTGTTTTTCCAGTCGGACAAGGCAGAACTGCGGACTCGTCCCCAGTTTCTTCCTAAGGTGGTGTCAGCGTTTAACCTGAAACAACATATTGTGGTGCCTGCGGCTACTAGGGACTTGGAGGACTCCAAGTTGCTAGACGTTGTCGGGGCCCTAAAAATATATATATATATATATATATATATATATATATATATATATATATATATATATATATATATATATATATATATATATATATATATATATATATATATATTTCCAGGACGGCTGGAGTCAGAAAGTCTGACTTGCTGTTTATATTGTATGCACCCAAAAAAAGCTGGGTGCTCCTGCTTCTAAGCAGACTATTGCTTGTTGGATTTGTAGTACAATTCAGCTTGCACATTCTGTGGCAGGCCTGCCACAGCCAAAATCTGTAAGTGCCCATTCCACAAGGAAGGTGGGCTCATCTTGGGCGGATGCCCGAGGGGGTCTCGGCTTTAAAATTTTGCCGAGCAGTTACGTGGTCAGGGGGGAACACGTTTGTAAAATTCTACAAATTTGATACCCTGGCTGAGGAGGACCTGGAGTTCTCTCATTCGGTGCTGCAGAGTCATCCGCACTCTCCCGCCCGTTTGGGAGCTTTGGTATAATCCCCATGGTCCTGACGGAGTCCCCAGCATCCACTAGGACGTTAGAGAAAATAAGATTTTACTTACCGATAAATCTATTTCTCGTAGTCCGTAGTGGATGCTGGGCGCCCATCCCAAGTGCGGATTGTCTGCATTACTTGTACATAGTTATTGTTACAAAAATCGGGTTATTATTGTTGTGAGCCATCTTTTTTAGAGGCTACTTCATTGTTATCATACTGTTAACTGGGTTCAGATCACAAGTTGTACGGTGTGATTGGTGTGGCTGGTATGAGTCTTACCCGGGATTCAAGATCTTTCCTTATTGTGTACGCTCGTCCGGGCACAGTACCTAACTGAGGCTTGGAGGAGGGTCATAGGGGGAGGAGCCAGTACACACCATGTGATCCTAAAAGCTTGCTTTTGTGCCCTGTCTCCTGCGGAGCTGCTATTCCCCATGGTCCTGACGGAGTCCCCAGCATCCACTACGGACTACGAGAAATAGATTTATCGGTAAGTAAAATCTTATTTTTTCTGATAATGCCAGACCGTGTCTTTCATATATTACCACAACCTCTCATTACATTCAGAAGGCGGCCTCTGATGCCGGTGTTCTGGCGGCCAAAGTGTCTACTACGTCCATTCTGGCTCGTCTGATGCTGTGGTTGCGGTCATGGTCGGTGGACCTGGACTCTAAAAAGACCTTAGAGGTGATGCCTTTTAAGGGAGACATACTGTTTGGGGAAGATTTGAACAAGATTGTTGCTGACTTAGCGTCTGCTAAAACTGCATGTCTGGCAAGTACTAATCCTTCGGCTCCGAAGGCTAAAAGTACCTCCTTTCGTTCCTTTCGACCTCCAAGTAAAGCAAAGGGTCAGGCGTACCCGAAACAAACTCGCACTTCCAAAACCTCTAAGCCCAAACTTAAACGTTCTTGGGCTGCCCGTCAGCCTGCTTCCAAACCAGACAAGCCTGCTGCTGCATGACGGGGGGGGGGGGGGGGATGGCGACTTCTGCGGTTCGCTCAGGTATGGTTACAGACCACTTCAGACGCCTGGGTGAGGGAAGTCGTAACTCACGGATACACCATCTCATTCAAGACACGTCCCCAGTTTTGCTTGACAATTATCCCTTTGGATCCGTTAAAAGCAAAAATTCTACATTTGGTGGTACAATCCCTCCTGGACATGGGAGTGATAGTGCTTGTGCCTCTGTCTCAGAGGGGCAGGGGGTACTGTTCAACGCTGTTCCTAGTTCCGAAGCCGAATGGATCCTCCTGGCCCATTCTCAACCTCAAGTCTCTCAAGTCTTTGAACAAATTTGTGAAGGTACCCAAATTCCGTATGAAAACTCTTCGCTCTATTGTTCTGGGTATGGAGCCCAGGGACTATATGGTGTCCCTGGACATACAGGATGCTTACCTACACGTACCTATTGCCATGTCGCATCAGCGGTATCAGCGGTTTGCTATTGCAACCTACATTATCAATTCCAAACCTTGCCTTTTGGACTGACCACAGCTCCTCAGATCTTTACCAAGGTCATGGCAGTCATGACGGCCGTTCTCCGTCATCGAGGCATCAGGATCCTGCCGTATCTGGACGACTTGCTGATCCTGGCAAACTCCCCAGAGGTTCTCACCCGTCATCTAGAACTGACGCTTCAGTTCCTACAAGCCTACGGATGGCTCATCAATTGGAAGAAATCCTTGCTGGTCCCTGCTCAGAACATGGTGCACCTGGGGGCATTCCTGGGCACGCACAACCAATGTTTGTTCTCTTCTCCAAAGAAGGTCCTGAAACTTCAGGACAGACTTGGATACTTCCTCTCTCGTCCAAGAGTATTGATAAACTCGGCGATGCAAGTACTAGGCCTCATGGTGTCTGCTTTCGACATGGTGGAGTACGCTCAATTTCATTCCCGCCCTCTGCAGAGGTTAATCACTTCCAAGTGGGACGGCCTGCCTCACTGGATCAGATCTTACGTGATCTCCTTGACTCCGGATGTTCATCTGTCACTGAGCTGGTGGCTACAGGACCAACAATTGAGCAAGGGTCGTCCCTTCTGGATCTCCAACTGGGTCCTCCTAACGACAGATGCCAGTCTGCGCGGTTGGGGCACGGTGTTGGAGCAACACTCTTCAGGGTCAGTGGACCATGGAGGAATCTCTGCTCCCGATAAATATTCTGGAGTAGCGGGCAGTGTTCAATGCTCTGAAGCTTGCCCTGCCTCTGGTACAGAACAGGCCTGTTAAGTACAGTCGGACAACGCCACCACGGTGGCGTACATAAATCATCAAGGCGACAGTCGAAGCCGCATGGTAATGATGGAAGTGTCAAAGATTTTTCAATGGGCAGTCCTCAACTGAGAAGCGGACTTCCTCAGTCGTCAGGACATACACGCCGGAGAGTGGAGCCTTCATCCAGAAGTCTTTCAACTCCTAGTGGACAATTGGGGCCTACCAGATTTAGATCTTATGGCGTCTCGACACAATCACAAGGTTCCGGTCTTCAGAGCAAGGACAAGGGATCCTCAAGCAGTGTTAGTGGACGCGCTGGCAATTCCATGGAACTTTCGGCTGCAGTACGTGTTCCCGACGGTTTCACTCCTGCCCAGGGTACTAAGGAAGTTCAAGCACGAAGGAGGAATACCACTTCTAATCGCTCCAACGTGGCTCAGACTGCATTGGTTCTCAGACCTGCACGGTCTTTCGATAGAGCGTCCTCTTCTACTTCCGCAATGCCCAAACCACCTCGTTCAGGGCCCTTGTATCTACAAGGATCTGGCCCGAATGGCTTTGACGGTGTGGCTCTTGAAGCTTCTCTCCTGAGGGCCAAATGTTTTTCTGAGGTGGTCATTCAAACTATGTTGAACGCTCGTAAACCAGCTTCGGCACGGATTTATTATTGGGTCTTGAATTCTTACTTCACCTTGTGTGCGGCTAAGAATTATGATGCGTACAAGTTCAGTACTGCCAAACTTTTGGCTTTTCTGCAACAGGACCTGGACTTAGGCCTTCGTCTGGTCTCCCTTAAGGTTCTTATTTCAGCCTTGTCGGTGTGGTTTCAGAGAAAAAATTGCATCTCTGCCTGACGTTCATACCTTCACTCAGGGTGTTCTAAGAATTCAGCCTCCCTATGTCCCTCCTGTGGCTCCTTGGGATTTGTCCGTTGTTCAGAATGCCCTACAAGAGTTTTCATTTGAACCACCTTGAGTCTGTGGACCTTAAATGGCTTACGCTTAAGGTCTTATTTTTGCTGGTTATTGCATCTGCTCGACAGGTTTCAGACTTGGGTGCCTTATCCTGTCGGCCACCCTTTCTGATTTTTCACAGTTCTTAGAACTCGCCCTGGTTATCTACCTGTCATCTGTGTCATCTTTCCTCCTTAACCAAGAGATTGTGGTTCCGGCCTTTATCTCTCCTTGTTTGTCCTCCAAAGAGCGGTCTTTGGATGTGGTACGGGCTCTCCGTATTTATGTGAAGAGAACCGCCTCTATTAGGAGATCGAATACTCTCTGTCCTTTTTGGTTTTCACAAGCGTGGCTGGACTGCCAATAAGCAAACTTTGGCCACATGGATTAAAATGGTGATTGCACAAGCTTATGCGCAGGCTGGACTTCCAGCTCCTGCTGCTATCAAGGTCTGTTCTACTCGGTCTGTTGGTGGCCTGCCGTGGCGCTTCCCTTGAACAATTGTCCAAGGCGGCTACATAGTTTCTCCGTGAACACGTTCATTAGGTTCTATGCCTTGATACTTCTGCCTCCCAGGATGCTTCCTTTGGACGCCGGGTTCTTGTACCCGGCACAGTGCGTCCCCTCCCATGAGGAACTGCTTTAGGACATCCCTGATGTTGTTCCCTGTGGAATACCATTGTACCACGCTGCAGAAAAGGAGATTTATGGTAAGACTTACCATTGTTAAATCTCTTTCTGCGAGGTTCGCTGGATTCCACAGGGCGCCCACCCTGACGCACTAAGCTTCTTTGGGTTTGTATGGCATTAGCCGATTGTACCTTCTCCTGACGTGAGATTGTGGTTCTATGTGGCTAACTACTATCGTCTCTTTTACCTACTACTGTATTGGACTGGTTAACAAAACTGAGCTCCAGTGCCTGGAGGCGGGAATATAGAGGAGGCGGTGCAGTGCATCCTTGGAACAGTGAAAGCTTTAGCCTGTTGGTGCCTCGGATCAAGATCCAACTCTACACCCCGATGTTATTCCCTGTGGAATCCAGTGTATCTCGCAGAAAGAGATTTAACCATGGTAAGTCTTACCATAAATCTCCTTTTTTTGTGAGAGAACACATAGGATCCAGTAAAAGTGACGGATCTATGTGTTTTTTTTGCCAAAAGTCGGGGGGGGGGGGGGGGGGGGATGTGCATGCTTATCGCTCATTTGGAAAATCTCCGATAAGCATCGGCAACGGGGCTAATTGGGTAGCCCTGGGTGGGTAAATTAGCCCCAGTAAAATACAGCTGCTAATTGGATACCTCGCTAAATAAGTATTTCCTTGAAACAAAGTATTCTGTCTGAAAGCTTTTGGTGTTCGTATTAATCCAGTGCACCTGAAAACCCTCCTCTGTAATTAAGTTGTAATGAGTTAAACAATTTACCTGTAAAAAAAACAATAAAAAAAATACTTGTCTTTCACTTCAAAGCACAAGGTCTCAAGTTCCCTGTCTTATGATTTCAATATATATTAGATTAGTTCCCCACCCTCTCCCAATGCTGTTTAAAATACAGCTACTCCCATGCGTCATTCTGCACATGTAATAATTTGTTCAATTTTAATGTTATTTTATGGTTCAGTAAAAAAACAAACAAATGGTATTTAAGTGTTTACAAAATTGTGTGCCCCATTTATAATCTATCTGGAAATTATAGAAGCCAAACATGTATATCGTACTTGGTGTAATTTTTGTCTGTGTTCATTTTGATTCTCTCTTGGCTGGAACGCTTTTGACTAATGTTTACTTATTCAAAAAACAGATTTTCTCTAGCCTCCATAAGGGATTTTGGGGACAGATTAGTACGTTGGGTATAGACGGGTCCAAAGGAGCCAGTGCACTTTAAATTTCTTCAACTGGATGTGCTAGCTCCTCCCCTCTATGCCCCCTCCCACAGGCATTTTATAAAAAAGTGCCCTAAGGAGAGGACGCACACTGCAAGCTCCAGAGTTTTTCTTCAATTTAATTTACACTTTTACTTATTTCGGTATGCTGTTTGGGTAACAGCATACCTGCGCCGTAGAAGTTAGGGGGGTAAGACCGTCACCGGCCTCATGAGGTGCTGAGCCGCTTCTCCGCTGCAGGACCACCGTCCTCAGGGGCGGTTTGTTAAGCGGTGCACTGCGCCTTAGCTGCTGCAGCTTGCCGCACACCCCTAACAGAGCCTGAAGGTGATCGTAGTGGTGAGTACAAACCGGGGGCCCCGCTAGGGGGGCACCTGGTTCATGGTGCGGCAGTAGCGTGGGTGTGGCGTACAGGTCCGGCCTGGGGGGACCCATGGGTGCCCCTTCTTGAGACTGGCGGGAGGTGTGTTGTACCAAGCATTTATGTGAGTCTACACAGCCTGTGGAGACATAACCAGTATAAAACTTATTAGTAGCTCCAGCGCCATAGCGGGGGGGCGGAGTTACATCACAGTGGGCTCAGCGGCATTTTGGTGCCTTCCTCTGCATAAACAGCAGCAGCAGCCTCATACAGCTCCTCAAAACGGTTACAGGATCACAGGTACCGGGTGTAGAGAGGGAGAGTTGCTATTAGTGCACAGCTTACATTCCTCTGGGGATTTTTCTGTACAGCAGTATAACGGTTATATATTACTACATAAAACGCTGACAGTCTCACTGGGGCTGTACAGCGTTGGGTGCGCTGGTGTCCTCTCTTCTGCATCTCCTCTCATATGCAATAGGGCAGGCTTGTGTTGTATTCAGTCTGTGTTGTATGTGTATTGTTTCTGTATTTCATTATGGTGAAACAGAAGTCGTGCAATGTATGTAATGCCAGATCTTTATATCCTGTGAGCAGTGTAGTCAGTCATCACAAAATGCTGATAACATGGGGGAGAGTACAGAGCTTTTCTTGGTGGGGGCTCTAAAAACTATGATGTCTGATATGTCTTCCCAGCTCACTGCTAATGCCAACAAAACACAAGAACTGCAACAAGCAGTAGCTACCCTAACTGCCAAGGCTGATGCTTCCCATCCCCCGCTGTCTACTACAGGTGCACAAAAATGTGCTTTACCTGTAATTTTATCCAATTCTGATGATGCACAGGTGGATGGGGATGATATGAACCCCATTAGTGGGGATTGGACCCATACACAGGGTATCGCACCCCTCATAATGACTATACGGGATGTGTTGCAGCTCCCCCTGGAGGGTGCTACTAATCAGTCATTTTTCCTCCCTCAAGACAAACTGCCAGTCACTTTTCCTGATTCCAAGGAATTGGATGATTTATTTAAATTAGCCTGGAAAAATCCAGATCAAAATATCAGGTGCCCAAAAGGTTTTTAAATGCCTTCCCATTTGCCCCTGAAGGCAGGAAATTCTGGGAAAAATCTTCAGCTGTAGACGTCTCAGTCTCTCGCCTTTCTAAAAATGCGGTGCTCCTTGCTCCGGGCTCTTTTACGTTAAAGGGCCCGGGGGATAGAAAAATTGAGACCACTCTGAAATCGATCTACGCTGCTGCAGGTGTAGCTTAAAGAACGGTTACTGCTGGTTGCTGGATGACACATGCCATTCATACATGGGCTACTCAGATTCAAGAGGGTCTTTCGGGTGAAAGTTACTACTGTAACTTTCCTAAGACACTGCAAGAGTCCTCTGTGACTCCTTTAAAGAGATTGGCAATATTAATGCTAGAACCACTGCTATGGCTGTGTCTGCACGCTAAGCCATATGGTTACGCCAGTGGATGGCAGACGCTGATTACAAACGTAATGTGGAATCTCTTCCCTTCACAGGTGAATGGCTCTTTGGAGTTGAATTGGACGCATGGATCTGCAAAGCTGCTGCTGGGAAATGCACATTTCTCCCTTCAGGGGCTCCGCCTGCTAGGCGTACTTACCCAGGACTGTCTAATCATTCCTTTCGGGTCTCCAGATTTCGTTCTAGGGCCTGAGGTGCCTCCAATGCAGCTTAGAGGCTCCAGAGGTAAGCCTAAGAAATCAGCCGTTGCTGGCTCTCAGGAACAGAGCACCAGTTCAGCTTCCACAAAGACTTTGGCATGACGGTGCCCACCCACCCCGATCGGATCTCGTGGTGGGAGCTTCGTTACGTCACTACAGCCACGTCTGGAACGGTTCCTGCCAAAATGCCTGGGTAAGGGACCTTATCTCTCAGTGTTACAAACTGGAGTTCGACGGTGCTCCTCACCAACGATTTTTCAAATCAGGCTTGCCAGTTTTGGAAGATATGCATGTTGCACTACTACTGGCCATCGACAAGTTGGTCCAGTCCCAGGTCATTAGTCCAGTACCCCAGCTACAGCAAGGACAAGGTTACTACTCCAGTCTGTTCGTAGTGCCAAAACCAGACGGATGTGTGAGACCCATTTTGAATCTGAAGGCCTTGAATCCTTACCTGAAGGTATTCAAATTCAAGATGGAATCTTTGAGAGCGGTGATCGCGGGCCTGAAACAACAGGATTTCCTAGTGTCCCTGGATATCAAGGATGCCTACCAAATATCCCAATTTGGCCTCCTCATCAGGCCTATCTGAGGTTCACCCTACTGAACGATCACTACCAGTTTCAGGCGTTGCCATTCGGACTGTCTACAGCTCCAAGGGTGTTCACAAAGGTGATGTCTCAAATGATGTTTCAGCTCAGAGTCCAGGGGGTCAACATTGTCCCTTACCTGGATGATCTCCTGATAAAAGCAAGTTCCAGGGAGCTTCTACTGCTCCATATAGATCGCACTATCCAACTTCTGTCTCACCACAGGCGGATCCTCAATCTACAGAAGTCTCAACTGGAACCATCTCAAAGGCTCCTGTTTTTGGGATACTGGATACTGTAGCTCAGAGAGTGTTCCTCCCAGAGGACAAGGCGAGTACACTTCAAGAGATGGTTTGCATGGTTCTCCGACTTGCTTGAGTTTCCATTCATCTTTGCATAAAATTGTTGGGAAAAATGGTAGCCTCGTACGAGGCGATACAGTTCGGAAAGGTTCCATGCCAGACCCTTCCAATTGGACATCCTGAACAAGTGGTCCGGTTCACATCTTCAGATGCACCGGATGATTCAGCTGTCACCCCAGGCCAGGGTTTCACTCCTGTGGTGGTTACAGTCTTCCAACCTGCTGGAAGGTCAACATTTCGTGATTGAGGATTGGATCCTCCTCATGACGTATGCGAGCATGAGAGGATGGGGAGCGGTCACCCAGGGGGCGCAGTTCTAGGGCAGGTGGTCTGCCCAAGAGGCCCTACTTCCGATCAACATTCTGGAGCTTCGGGCTATCTACAATGCTCTGATTCAGGCCTCCCCTCTAGTCAGGGATCAGGCGATCCAGGTTCAGTCGGACAATGCCACGGCAGTGGCATACATCAGTCGACAGGGAGGGACAAAAAGCAGGCCCTGCATGCGAGAAGTGTCAGAAATACTCCCTGGGTGGAAAGAAATGCAAGAGCGCTGCGCGCAATTTTCATTCCAGGAGTGGAAAACTGGGAAGCGGATTTCCTGAGTCGCAATAACTTCCACCCTGGGGAGTGGGGATTACATCCTCCGGTGTTTCAACAGATAGTCGACAGGTGGGGATAATCGCAGATCGACATGATGGCGTCTCGCCTCAACAAGAAACTTCGCTGCTACTGCTCGCGAACCACACACCCTCAGGCGAGTGCAGTGGATGCGCTGACGTCGCCTTGACCTTACTGACTGGTCTACCTATTCCCTCCGATTCCGTTTATCCCAAGGGTGCGCCAGCGGATCGGACATCACAGAGTACAAGCAATCCTGATTGCGCCAGATTGGCCCCAAATGGCGTGGTACGCAGCTCTTCTGGACATGTCCATAGAAGACCCTTGGCCTCTGCCTCTATGAAAGGATCTTCTTCAGCAAGGGCCGTTCGTCTACCCGGACTTGCGGTGGCTTCGTTTGACGGCATGGAAGTTGAGTGGAACATCCTAACTCACAAAGGGCTTTCCAAAAAAGTCGTTGCCACTATGGTGCAAGCCAGAAAATCTGTGACATCAAAACGCTATCATCATATCTGGAGGAGATATGTCTCTTGGTGCGAGGAACGCACATATCCTCCTGCAGAGTTTCACTTGGGACGTTTCCTGCAGGCTGGTGTGGATAAGGGCTTACGTCTGGGTTCCGTTAAGGTCCAGATTTCAGCGTGCTCAATTTTCTTTCAGAAGAAATTGGCTGCTCTGTCACACTGCCATAATTGTTTAGGAATGGTTTGAATAACATGACAAAAATTTAAGGTATTGAGTTAGCCTTCAGTTTGGGTGTGGTTCATTAGGTCGACATACATTGGGTCTACATGGTACGGGCAAGGTGCCTCCCTCCGCTACCGCTGCGCTCGGCACAGGTTACCATTTCCAATTGTAGTCCACATGGATTGTTAAGTATGAAAAAATTGTGAAAAACTCATGTCGGCCTAGTGACCACGTCGACCTTCGGTGCTCGACCCAATGTATGTCGACCTAACGACCGCCATCCCTTTCAGATTCCCCAAATCTCAATCCAATTGAGCATCTCTAGAATGTGCTGGCAAAACAAATACAAGCCATGGAGGCCCCACCTCACACAGGACTTACCATATCTGCTGCTAATGTCATTGAGGCTAGATACTACAGACAGGGCACCTTCAGAAGTCTTTTGGAGTCCATGCCTCGAAGGGTCAGAGCTGTTGGCGGCATGGGGAACCTTACACAATTTTAGGCAGAAGTACAAAACAAACAGAAGTATCTATAATGGGTGCACTATTATTAAAATGTACCTTTTTATTATCCTTAAAATAACGTATCAATCTTGGGCAGTACGGATGGTGTAATGATTAGCGTTACTGCCTCACAGCACTGAGGTCATGGATTCGATTGCCACTATGCCCCTAACTTTGTGTATATTCTCTCCATGCTTGCTTGGGTTTCCTCCCACAATCCAAAAATATAATGGTAGGTTAATTTGCTCCCAACAAATTTAACCAGCCCCGGGCTCTTTGAGCTGGCCCTGGTTCATAAAATACAGGGAACAAATTGTGTATGGTTTCCCCGTATTTAATGAACCACCACCGGGCTCTTTGAGTTGGCCCTGTTTCCAAAAATATGGGGAACAAAAT
Source organism: Pseudophryne corroboree (assembly GCF_028390025.1). Lineage (NCBI taxonomy): Eukaryota > Metazoa > Chordata > Amphibia > Anura > Myobatrachidae > Pseudophryne > Pseudophryne corroboree. The sequence continues at coordinate 609,437,684 of NC_086447.1, forward strand.
AAGTAAGGGTTACCCCCATATTTATAGAACCAGCACCGGGTGACACTAGCAGGGGGGGGTAATGGAAAGGCCAGAGGACACACTTGATGGGGACACACTTGATGGCTGAAACATTTATTCCCCCTAAATAGCCAGCCCAGACCGTGGATTCCTGAGGAAGTGGGGAAACCCTCCCAATAAAGGGGTCCCCCTCTCCAGGGCACCCAAGGCCAGGGCTGAAGCCTGGGGCTATCCCCGGCACTCCTGGGCTGTGGGTGCCGGGTCGATAGCCATTAGTGAAAGAGAGTAAAATTGTCTTTTACAGGAGGACTACAAGTCCCTGCAAGCCTCCTCCGCATGCTGGTACTTGGCGAACCATAAGTACAAGCATGTGTGGCATTAAGGCCCCGCTGGTACCTATAGGTCCCCTGTAAAAGAAATATTAAAATAAAAACTTGACACTGAATGGTTTAATATTTTATTATTCAGCAGTTTCACCTTGGGGGGCGGTGGCCTTTAAGTTCTTTTGCATGGCCACCACCTCCACCAGGTCTTCCCCAGCGTCTTCACCTGGAGGGGGTCTTTTGCATGGCTGCCGAACCCGGCACCTTTATTCTTCTGGAGCTCTTGACTGCTTCACCACTGTCTGACTGAGAGCTGCTGCCTTGCGCTGGCTAATATTAGCAGACACAAGTGGGCTGGGCGATGATGCAGCAAACTGAAATTTATCATTGGGAAGTCGCGACCCGCTATTCTGCACGTCACCCGCTGCCGAACTCTGCGAAGGTAGTGTTCCGTTGCCTTGCCCCCCACTGCCATACCCTCCACCGAGTTCCGCTGTGGTGGCGGACGGGGCCGGGATCCCTCCATATCCTGCAACAAAGATACTGTGCCTGGCTTCCGGGACTGGAGATCGTCCGCCTGCTCCAGATCGACCACCTGCTACACACTACAGTATCGGTCAGCTAGTCAGAGGTCTGGTCTCCTAGTTTTTAAGCAGGTTAAAAAAAACCAGGAGATCCGATACACGACCAGGAATGGGTGTGCGGGTTGGTCGGTGGAGGGTAATTACTTGTCCAATGTTGGGCAAACCTGTCTGTTGGGAGTTGGACAAGTGTGTATCAAGCTATACTATCACAACTCTAAACTCACTCCCAGTTCACTCACAATGTTTGGTGGTGATGTTGAGGAGGACGTTATGAAAATATCCTCTAAAGTGCAATGTACACTTTTTGGAAAAGCTGAAAAAACAAAAACCCTCAACTGACCTTAAATTTTAATACCAAAACACAAAGTTAATATAAAAAAAGTTCAAATTTAATTGAAAGTGTGTGACTATTTTATTAGGTTTATCTTACAAATACTATGTAGGACCCCTTTTGCTCCAGTAAAGTCTGAATTCTTGACATGGATTGAACGAGGTGCTGGAGACATTACTTACAGATGGTGGTCTGTGTTAACATGATAGCATCACATAGTAACTGCAGATGTCAGCTGAACAGTCAAGATGCAAATCTTAAAATTCCTCATATACCATAGGTGCCCTTACTGGATGAAATCTAGTGACTGTGGGGGCCATTGTAGAAAAACCTGGAACCTTCTTAAGACATGGGGCGATATTCAATAGATTATTGTGTCTGATCTCCTAAGTAAAGGGAGATCGTGGGGGTGATATTCAATTTTCTGGTTTTCGTGCTTATCTCAACTATAGAGGTTGGGTTTAGCTGCTTTACACAAAGTGCTGGCCGTGATTACGAAAAGTGCTGTTTGGGTGCCCAAACGGGTCACTTTTTGTGCATTTCAGCTCGCCACCTCGTGGGATGTGAGCTGAAATGCAGACGTCTGCACCTATCACACCCGAACGGAAATATAATTGAATGGCTCTGTTTGGCCTGGTGTAGTGCACACTGATCATGACAACTATGAAACTAAACAGATGGATAAGTCATTACGATCACATAGATACATACAGATATGCAAGTCTGCAAAACGGGCGAGTATCAACTTTTACTGTAGTTCTGTGTAAGTAATGCGGATGTAATTAGGGGCAACTTGACGGTAACTCTGGATTGCTCCCAGTGTGTGTGTGGTGTGTATTTTTTTTAATTAAGTCAGTTCTGTGTACTGCATTAATACACTGCATTATGTTTAGGTACAACGAGGGATGTGCGCACACTGTTAAAACCCCCATAGATAACTATAATGTCATGTAAACGTTCAGTGCCGAAAAGTTGCCTTTTAGAGATGAATATACATAATTTATACACATTGTGGGAAAACCACTTTCTCTGATGTCCTAGTGGATGTTGGGAACTCCGTAAGGACCATGGGTAATAGACGGGCTCCGCAGGAGACTGGGCTCTCTAAAGAAAAGATTAGGTACTATCTGGTGTGCACTGGCTCCTCCCTCTATGCCCCTCCTCCAGACCTCAGTTAGAATCTGTGCCCGGCCAGAGCTGGGTGCTCCTAGTGGGCTCTCCTGAGCTTACTAGTAAATAAAGTATTTGTTAGGTTTTTTATTTTCAGTGAGCTTCTGCTGGCAACAGACTCACTGCTACGTGGGACTAAGGGGAGAGAAGCAAACCAACCTGCTTGCAGCTAGCTTGTGCTTCTTAGGCTACTGGACACCATTAGCTCCAGAGGGTTCGAACACAGGCACCTGTCCTCGATCGTCCGTTCCCGGAGCCGCGCCGCTGTCCCCCTTGCAGAGCCAGAAGAACAGAAGCTTGAAGACGACGAAATCGGCGGCTGAAGATTCCTGTCTTAAGGTAGCGCACAGCACCGCAGCTGTGCGCCATTGCTCCCAGCACACTTACACACTCCGGTCACTGTAGGGTGCAGGGCGCTGGGAGGGGGGCGCCCTGGCCTGCAATTGAAGTACCTTTTGGCATAAAAATACATATATACAGTTTGGCACTGTATATATGTAAAAACCCCCGCCATTTTTTTACACAGAAAGCGGGACAGAAGCCCGCCACTGAGGGGGCGGGGCCTTCTTCCTCAGCACACCAGCGCCATTTTCTCTTCACAGCTCCGCTGGAAGCAGCTCCCCAGGCTCTCCCCTGCAGTATCCAGGTACAAGACGGGTTAAAAAGAGAGGGGGGGCACATACATTTAGGCGCAAATAAGACATATAAAGCCGCTATTGGGTAAATCACTTATTATCAGTGAAAATCCCTGTGTTATATAGCGCTGTGGTGTGTGCTGGCATACTCTCTCTCTGTCTCCCCAAAGGACTTTGTGGGGTCCTGTCCTCAGTCTGAGCATTCCCTGTGTGTGTGCGGTGTGTCTGTACGGCTGTGTCGACATGTTTGATGAGGAAGGTTACGTGGAGGTGGAGCAAGGGCAGATAAGGGTGGTGTCGCCCCCGTCGGGGCCGACACCTGATTGGATGGATATGTGGAAGGTCTTAAATGACAATGTAAACTCCTTACATAAAAGGTTTGATGACGCTGCAGCCTTGGGACAGCCGGGGTCTCAGCCCGCGCCTGCCCAGGCGACTCAGAAACCGTCAGGGGCTCATAAATGCCCTCTATCTCAGATGGTTGACACAGATGTCGACACGGAGTCCGACTCCAGTGTCGACGATGCTGAGGCACATTTACAGTCTAAAATGACCAAGGCCATCCGATACATGATTATTGCAATGAAAGATGTATTACACATTTCTCTGACGTCGTAGTGGATGCTGGGAACTCCGTAAGGACCATGGGGAATAGCGGGCTCCGAAGGAGGCTGGGCACTCTAGAAAGATTTCAGACTACCTGGTGTGCACTGGCTCCTCCCACTATGACCCTCCTCCAAGCCTCAGTTAGAATTCGTGCCCGGCCGAGGTTGGATGCACACTAGGGGCTCTCCTGAGCTCTTAGAAAGAATAGACTTAGGTTTTTTTATTTTCAGTGAGACCTGCTGGCAACAGGCTCACTGCAGCGAGGGACTAAGGGGAGAAGAAGCGAACTCGCCTGCTTGCAGCCGGATTGGGCTTCTTAGGCTACTGGACACCATTAGCTCCAGAGGGATCGACCGCAGGCCCAGTCCTTGGTGTTCGGTCCAGGAGCCGCGCCGCCGTCCCCCTTACAGAGCCAGAAGCAAGAAGATGGTCCGGAAAATCGGCGGCATGAAGACTCTGTCTTCACCAAGGTAGCGCACAGCACTGCAGCTGTGCGCCATTGCTCCTCTCACACTTCACACTCCGGTCACTGAGGGTGCAGGGCGCTGGGGGGGGGGCGCCCTGAGGCAGCAATAATAACACCTTGGCTGGCTAAAATACCTCAATATATAACCCCAGAGGCTATATATGAGGTAAATATCCCTGCCAGAATTCCATAAAAAGCGGGAGAATAGGCCGCGAAAAAGGGGCGGAGCCTATCTCCTCAGCACACTGGCGCCATTTCTCCCTCACAGCTCGGCTGGAAGGAAGCTCCCTTGCTCTTCCCTGCAATATTCAGTAACAGTAAGAGGGAAAAGAGAGGGGGGGCATTAAATTTGGCAGTATATATACATATATTATATGAAAAGCAGCTATAGGGGACATAACTCAGTTAGTCCCTGTATATATGTATATATATAGCGCTCTGGTGTGTGCTGGCATACTCTCACTCTGTCCCCCCAAAGGGCTTTTTGTGGGTCCTGTCCTCTGTTGAGCATTCCCTGTGTGTGGGGGGGGTGTCGGTACGGCTGTGTCGACATGTTTGATGAGGATAATGAGGTGGAGGCGGAGCAGATGCATTTTGAAGGGACGTCACCCCCTGCGGGGCAGACACCCGAGTGGATGAACTTATGGAAAGAAATGAGTGCACGTATAGATTCTTTACATAAGAAATTTGACGACATGCCAAATGTGGGACAGCCGGGATCTCAGCTCGTGCCTGTCCAGGTGCCTCAGGGGTCGTCAGGGGCTCTAAAACGCCCGCTACCTCAGTTTGCAGACCCGGATGTAGACACGGATACTGATAACAGTGTCGACGACGATGAGTCAAACCTAATGCCGGTCATGGCCATTCACTGCATGATTGAGGCAATGAAAGAGGTGTTAAACATTTCTGATTTACATCCAGGTACCACAAAAAAGGGTATTATGTTTGGAGAGAAAAAACTACCCGTAGTTTTTCCCCCATCAGATGAACTAAATGAAGAGTGTGAAGAAGCGTGGCTTTTCCCTGATAAAAAATTTGTAATTCTTAAGAAGGTACTAATGGCGTTCCCTTTCCCGCCAGAGGATAGGTCACGTTGGGAAACACCACCTAGGGTGGATAAAGCGCTCACACGTTTGTCAAAAAAGGTGGCACTACCCTCTCAGGATACGGCCGCCCTTAAGGAGCCTGCTGATAGAAAGCAGGAGGCAATCCTGAAGTCTGTATACACACACTCAGGCATTATATTTAGACCAGCTATTGCGTCAGCTTGGATGTGCAGTGCTGCCGCTGCATGGTCAGAAAAACTGTCAGAAAATATTGACACACTAGACAGAGACACTATTCTGCTAACGATTGACCATATAAAAGATTCAGTCTTATATATGAGAGATGCACAGAGGGAAATTTGCCGGCTGGCATCTAAAGTAAGTGCATTGTCTATCTCTGCTAGGAGATGCTTATGGACTCGTCAGTGGACGGGAGATGCAGATTCCAAGAGGCACATGGAAGTTTTGCCTTATAAAGGGGAGGAATTATTTGGGGATGGTCTCTCCGACCTAGTTTCCACAGCAACGTCTGGGAAGTCAGCATTTTTACCCCATGTTCCCTCACAGCCTAAGAAGGCGCCATTTTATCACCCAGCAGGTGATAATCAAGGTACCCCTACTTCAACAAGGCCGGGGTTACTATTCCACACTATTTGTGGTACCGAAGCCGGACGGTTCGGTGAGAACCATTTTAAATTTGAAATCCATGAACATGTACATAAAAAAATTCAAGTTCAAGATGGAATCGCTCAGGGCGGTTATTGCAAGCCTGGACGAGGGGGATTACATGGTTTCCCTGGACATCAAGGATGCTTACCTGCATGTCCCCATTTACCATCCTCACCAGGAGTACCTCAGATTTGTGGTACAGGATTGCCATTACCAATTCCAGACGCTGCCGTTTGGACTCTCCACGGCACCAAGGGTATTTACCAAGGTTATGGCGGAAATGATGATACTCCTTCGAAGAAAGGGAGTTTTAATTATCCCGTACTTGGACGATCTCCTAATAAAGGCACGGTCCAAAGAACAGTTGTTGTTGGGAGTAGCACTATCTCAGGAAGTGCTGAACCAGCACGGCTGGATTCTGAATATCCCAAAGTCACAGCTGGTCCCGACGACACGTCTACTGTTCCTGGGGATGATTCTGGACACAGTCCAGAAAAAAGTGTTTCTCCCGGAGGAGAAAGCCAGGGAGTTGTCTTCTCTAGTCAGAGACCTCCTGAAACCAAAACAGGTATCGGTGCATCACTGCACGCAGGTCTTGGGAAAGATGGTAGCTTCTTACGAAGCAATTCCATTCGGCAGGTTCCATGCCAGAATCTTTCAGTGGGACCTGTTGGACAAGTGGTCCGGATCGCATCTTCAGATGCATCGCTTGATAACCCTGTCTGCAAGAACCAGGGTGTCTCTTCTGTGGTGGCTGCAGAGTGCTCATCTTCTGGAGGGTCGCAGGTTCGGCATTCAGGACTGTGTCCTGGTGACCACGGATGCCAGCCTGCGAGGCTGGGGGGCAGTCACAAAGGGAAGAAACTTCCAAGGACTATGGACAAGTCAGGAGACTTCCCTTCACATAAATATTCTGGAACTAAGGGCCATCTACAATGCCCTAAGTCAAGCAAAATCCCTGCTCCTACACCAGCCGGTGCTGATCCAGTCAGACAACATCACGGCAGTCGCCCATGTGAATCGACAGGGCGGCACAAGAAGCAGGATGGCAATGACAGAAGCCACAAGAATTCTCCGATGGGCGGAAAATCATGTACTAGCACTGTCAGCAGTGTTCATTCCGGGAGTGGACAACTGGGAAGCAGACTTCCTCAGCAGACACGACCTCCACCCGGGAGAGTGGGGACTTCATCCAGAAGTCTTCCAAATGATTGTACATCAGTGGGATCGTCCACAGGTGGACATGATGGCGTCCCGCCTAAACAAAAAACTAGAGAGGTATTGCGCCAGGTCAAGAGACCCTCAAGCGATAGCTGTGGACGCTCTGGTGACACCGTGGGTGTACCAGTCAGTTTGTGTTCCCTCCGCTGCCTCTCATACCAAAGGTATTGAGAATAATAAGAAAGCGAGGAGTAAACACAATTCTCGTGGTTCCGGATTGGCCAAGAAGAACATGGTACCCGGAACTTCAAGAGATGATCTCAGAGGACCCGTGGCCTCTGCCGCTAAGACAAGACCTGCTACAGCAGGGGCCCTGTCTGTTCCAAGACTTACCGCAGCTGCGTTTGACGGCATGGCGGTTGAACGCCGGATCCTGAAAGAAAAGGGTATTCCGGAGGAAGTCATTCCTACGCTTATTAAAGCCAGGAAAGAGGTTACAGCAAATCATTATCACCGCATATGGCGGAAATATGTTGCATGGTGTGAGGCCGAAAAGGCCCCAACTGAGGAATTTCAACTAGGTCGATTTTCTGCATTTCCTGCAAGCAGGAGTGAATATGGGCCTAAAACTGGGTTCCATTAAGGTACAGATCTCGGCTCTATCGATTTTCTTTCAGAAAGAACTAGCTTCAGTACCTGAAGTTCAGACATTTGTAAAGGGAGTGCTGCATATTCAGCCCCCATATGTGCCTCCTGTGGCACCTTGGGATCTCAACGTGGTGTTGAGTTTCTTAAAATCACATTGGTTTGAACCACTAAAAACCGTGGATCTGAAATATCTCACGTGGAAGGTGGTCATGTTATTGGCCTTGGCTTCTGCCAGGCGAGTATCAGAATTGGCGGCTTTGTCTTATAAAAGCCCTTATCTGATTTTCCATATGGATAGGGCAGAATTGAGGACTCGTCCCCAGTTTCTCCCTAAGGTGGTGTCAGCGTTTCATTTGAACCAGCCTATTGTGGTGCCTGCGGCCACTAGGGACTTGGAGGACTCCAAGTTGTTAGACGTGGTCAGGGCCCTGAAAATATATGTTTCCAGGACGGCTGGAGTCAGAAAATCTGACTCGCTGTTTATCCTATATGCACCCAACAAGCTGGGTGCTCCTGCTTCTAAGCAGACTATTGCTCATTGGATTTGTAGTACAATTCAACTTGCACATTCTGTGGCAGGCCTGCCACAGCCAAAATCTGTCGATGCCCATTCCACAAGGAAGGTGGGCTCATCTTGGGCGGCTGCCCGAGGGGTCTCGGCTTTACAACTTTGCCGAGCTGCTACTTGGTCAGGGGCAAACACGTTTGCAAAATTCTATAAATTTGATACCCTGGCTGAGGAGGACCTTGAGTTCTCTCATTTGGTGCTGCAGAGTCATCCGCACTCTCCCGCCCGTTTGGGAGCTTTGGTATAATCCCCATGGTCCTTACGGAGTTCCCAGCATCCACTAGGACGTCAGAGAAAATAAGAATTTACTCACCGGTAATTCTATTTCTCGTAGTCCGTAGTGGATGCTGGGCGCCCATCCCAAGTGCGGTTTATCTGCAATACTTGTACATAGTTATGGTTAACTAAATCGGGTTATTGTTGAGCCATCTGTTGAGGCTCAGTTGTTTCATACTGTTAACTGGGTTTCATATCACGAGTTGTACGGTGTGATTGGTGTGGCTGGTATGAGTCTTACCCGGGATTCAAAATCCTTCCTTATTGTGTACGCTCGTCCGGGCACAGTATCCTAACTGAGGCTTGGAGGAGGGTCATAGTGGGAGGAGCCAGTGCACACCAGGTAGTCTGAAATCTTTCTAGAGTAACCAGCCTCCTTCGGAGCCCGCTATTCCCCATGGTCCTTACGGAGTTCCCAGCATCCACTACGGACTACGAGAAATAGAATTACCGGTGAGTAAATTCTTATTTTCTGAGATTAACCCTGTTAATACCAAGAGGGTTTATATGTTTTGGGGAGAAAAAGCAGCCAGTGACTTTTCCCCCATCTGATGAATTAAATGAATTGTGTGAAGAAGCGTGGAGTTCCCCTGATAAGAAATTAGTTATTTCTAAGAGGTTACTGATGGCGTACCCTTTCCCGCCAATGGACAGGTTACGTTGGGAAACATCCCCTAGGGTGGACAAGGCGCTGACACGCTTATCTAAAAAGGTGGCCCTGCCGTCTCAGGATACGGCCGCCCTAAAGGAGCCTGCGGATAGAAAGCAGGAAGTTATCCTGAAGTCACTGTTTACACACTCTGGTACTCTACTGAGACCTGCTATTGCTTCAGCCTGGATGTGTAGTGCTGTAGCAGCGTGGACAGATACTCTGTTAGACGACATAGATTCCCTCGACAGAGATACTGTTTTGCTAACCTTGGGCCATATCAAAGACGTTGTCTTATATATGCGGAATGCTCAGAGGGACATTTGCCTGCTGGGCTCTAGAATTAATGCTATGTCCATTTCTGCCAGGAGGGTCTTATGGACTCGGCAATAGACAGGAGATGCTGATTCTAAAAAACACATGGAGGTTTTGCCTTATAAGGGTGAGGAATTGTTTGGGGACGGTCTGTCGGACCTCGTGTCTACAGCTACAGCTGGAAAGTCGACTTTCTTGCCTCAGGTTTCCTCACAGCCTAAGAAAGCACCGTATTATCAAATGCAGTCCTTTCGTTCCCAGAAAGGCAAGAGGGTCAGGGGCGCATCCTTTCTTGCCAGAGGCAGGGTTAGAGGTAAGAAGCTGCACCATGCAGCCAGTTCCCAGGAACAAAAGTCCTCCCCTGCTTCCACTAAGTCCACCGCATGTCGTTGGGGCTCCACAGGCGGAGCCAGGTGCGGTGGGGGCGCGTCTCCGAAACCCGAAACTTCAGCAACCAGTGGGTTCGCTCACAGGTGGATCTCTGGGCTATACAAATTGTGTCTCAGGGATACAAGCTGGAATTCGCAGCGACTCCCCCCCCCCCCCCCCCCCCCTCCCCCAGCTTGTGAATTGTACTGGCGGCAATTCACAAGCTGTACCTCCAGCAAGCAATTGTCAGGGTCCCCCTCCTTCAACAGGGAAGGGGTTACTATTCCACAATGTTTGTGGTACCGAAACCGGATGGGTGAGACCCATTCTGAATTTAAAATCCTTGAACACTTATATAAAGAAATTCAAGTTCAAAGTGGAAACGCTCAGAGCGGTTATTGCAAGCCTGGAAGAGGGGGATTTTATGGTGTCGCTGGACATCAAAGATGCTTACTTGCATGTCCCCATTTACCCACCTCACCAGGAGTACCTCAGGTTTGTGGTACAGGACTGTCATTACCAGTTCCAGACGTTGCCGTTTGGCCTGTCCACGGCACCGAGAATATTTACCAAGGTAATGGCCGAAATGATGATACTTCTTCGGCAGAAGGGGGTTATAATTATCCCGTACTTTGATGATCTCCTCATAAAGGCGAGGTCCAGGGAGTAGTTGTTGATCAGTGTAGCACTCTCTCAGGAAGTGTTGCAACAGCACGGCTGGATTCTGAATGTTCCAAAGTCGCAGCTGATTCCTACGACGCGTCTGCTTTTCCTGGGCATGATTCTGGACACAGCACAGAAGAAGGTGTTTCTCCCGGTGGAGAAGGCCCAGGATTTAGCATCTCTGGTCAGGGATCTCCTGAAACCAAAACAGGTATCGGTGCATCACTGCACGCGAGTCCTGGGATTGATGGTGGCTTCATACGAAGCCATTCCCTTCGGCAGGTTCCATGCGAGGATCTTTCAGTGGGATCTGTTGGACAAGTGGTCCGGATCGCATCTTCAGATGCATCGGCTGATCACCCTGTCCCCAAGGGCCAGGGCGTCTCTTCTGTGGTGGCTGCAGAGTGCTCACCTTCTCGAGGGCCGCAGGTTCGGCATACAGGACTGGGTCCTGGTGACCACGGATGCAAGCCTCCGAGGATGGGGGGCAGTCACTCAGGGAAGAAACTTCCAAGGACAGTGGTCAAGTCTGGAGACTTCTCTACACATAAATATACTGGAACTAAGGGCCATTCGCAACGCCCTGAGTCAAGCAGAGCCCCTGCTTCGAAACCGGCCAGTGCTGATTCAGTCAGACGACATCACGGCGGTCGCCCATGTAAACCGCCAGGGCGGCACAAGAAGCAGGATGGCAATGGCGGAAGCCACAAAGATTCTTCGGTGGGCGGAGAATCACGTGCAAGCACTGTCAGCAGTGTTCATTCCGGGAGTGGACAACTGGGAAGCAGACTTCCTCAGCAGACACGACCTCCACCCGGGAGAGTGGGGACTTCATCAAGAAGTCTTCGCACAGATTGCAAAGCGATGGGAACTGCCATAGGTGAACATGATGGCGTCCCGCCTCAACAAAAAGCTAAAAATATATTGCGCCAGGTCAAGGGACCCTCAGGCGATAGCTGTGGACGCCCTAGTGACACCGTGGGTGTACCAGTCGGTATATGTGTTTCCTCCTCTTCCTCTCATACCCACGGTACTGAGAATAGTAAGAAAGAGAGGAATAAGAACAATACTCATTGTTCCGGATTGGCCAAGAAGGACTTGGTACCCGGAACTGCAAGAAATGCGCACAGAGGACCCATGGCCTCTGCCTCTCAGACAGGACCTACTGCAACAAGGGCCCTGTCTGTTCCAAGACTTACCGCGGCTGCGTTTGACGGCATGGCGGTTGAACGCCGGATCCTAGCGGAAAAAGGCATTCCGGATGAAGTTATTCCTACGCTGATAAAGGCTAGGAAAGACGTGACAGCTAAGCACTATCACCGTATATGGCGAAAATATGTTACTTGGTGTGAGGCCAGGAAGGCCTCTACAGAAGAATTCCAGCTGGGTCGTTTCCTGCACTTCCTACAGTCAGGGGTGACTATGGGCCTAAAATTGGGGTCCATAAAGGTCCAGATTTCGGCCCTATCCATTTCCTTTCAAAAAGAACTGGCTTCACTGCCTGAGGTTCAGACGTTTGTTAAGGGAGTGCTGCATATTCAGCCCCCTTTTGTGCCACCAGTAGCACACTGGGATCTTAACGTTGTGTTGGATTTCCTGAAATCCCACGGGTTTGAGCCACTTAAGACCGTGGAACTAAAGTATCTCACGTGGAAAGTGGTCATGCTGTTGGCCTTAGCATCGGCTAGGCGTGTGTCGGAATTGGCGGCTTTGTCATGTAAAAGCCCATATCTGATGTTCCATATAGACAGGGCAGATTTGAGCACTCGTCCCCATTTTCTCCCAAAGGTGGTGGTATCGTTTCATTTGAACCAACCTATTGTTGTGCCTTCGGCTACTCGGGACTTGGAGGACTCCAAGTTGCTGGACGTAGTCAGGGCTTTGAAAATATATGTTTCCAGAACGGCTGGAGTCAGGAAGACTGACTCGCTGTTTATCCTAAACAGAGGGTTTGAGTTTGCCTGCACTGCTACAATTGATTTCATTAAATCATGTTGAGCCAACAGTATCAGAATATCATAAATTTATTACAATGAAACAAGAGATTTCTATATATGTTGGCGGTGCGACCCCAGAGGTATTAAATATGATTGTAGAAACAGAAAATGGTCCCTACAAAGAAATGGGGAACCAAAGAGAAAAAGCCTCTTTGTGGGTGCACTCTTTCAAAAACAATATATATATATTATTTTTCAATATTTATTGTGTAAAAAATTATACTTTATTTCGACAATTAAAAATGATGTGTATAAAGAAAAGGGCAAAAATACCTATTGGTATACCCTATAGAACAGATAAATAAGGTACAAAGGTGATTATATCTCATATAATAAGCTCCTCCAAAAATAACAATATATCTCAAAAAATTCTTTGTAATAGTTTGTAGCAACCCCTGTATACAGTGGTGTGTTTAAGAGTGAGGGCAAATTTTTTTTCCCTCCCACAACACAATCATTTTTTCTTACAGTTTTTCTATCATTCTTTCAATCATTCTTTTAATCATTTCTTCTTAAACCATTTTTTCTTCATATATTTTTCTATTATATTACCTTGATTATTACCCTTTTTTTCTTATTTAATTATTACTCCTTTTCAATCCCCTTTTTTGCTCAAAAAACAATTTTTTAATTATTAGCATTCTATTTTTCTCCTTTCCCAATTGACACATTATACGTAATAATCATTACAACGACCAAGCTTGGTTAATGGGCAATTAGCCAGTAGTTTATTTGTTCTCACATTTTTTACTTTTTTACTTTCCAGATGTTATCCCACAAAACCCCAATACACTACTCAGTTGTCCATTGATTAGCTCCACTAGCTTCATAAATATTATTATATTATAATTTTATTTATTCATGCTTTCAATTAGCACAAAAAGAATCAATTTACTCAGATGTTCCTGCTGCACTCCCAATTAAATCATAATTTTTGCAGCCTCAATTCTGATTGGATATAGCCAGTATATAGGTAAAGGATGGCAGGAATCACAATAGGACTAAAGGTGAACAAGCCCGGCTAGGGTGAAACGTACGTCCGCTTCTCAAACACTCTGACGTCATTCTGACGTCCTTCCGGGAATCCCGTGTAACGCTCACGGACCCGGACTCGTAGGCAAAACTCCTTACACGCTTCTCAAGCAAGGATATCCACGGGGGCTACAACAGCAGGACCCTCTCATAATCAGAGGTATTTCGGCGCGCACTCATTGCGGGACGGGAGTGGGTTTCTTCCTGCAATGACAATAATGTTATCAGGATAACCCCTCTCCGTTTCCCGACAACAGCAAGTAACGCCACTGTCTTCCTTCATACCCGCTCCGGCCGCTGACTCTCTCACCTCCCATTCACTGTGACACCTTTTCACACATGGGAAGGCAGCAGAAGTTAGTGGATTAACGGCACGGGTACTTTCCAACATTCACCTTTTATTATTACAAGGTCAATGTTAACCAATTAATATACCAGTTTTGTTCTTTATTATAATTATCCTTGCAGTGAAAATCAATATTTGTTACACCTGACTTAGCAGACAGAAATTGTTGTACGCATTAGCGAGATAAATTGATATAAATACAATATCTAATTTAAATGATTGTCAGTTACAGCTTCCTACTGTGGGACTTGTTACTTCTGACACTTATTGTGTAACATTTAATATCACTGTGTAATACTTTACAAGGACAGCAATAAGCATATTATTGCTATATAATCCTTTTTGCCTACTTAATTTATCAGCACATAAATTTTCGCCTAGCATGTAATTAATCAACTCTCCTCCATTTCAGATTTTATTAAATCGCATCCCGTGTCAAGAGTTTTGGTACTATTGCCCTCACTCTTAAACACACCACTGTATACAGGGGTTGCTACAAACTATTACAAATAATTTTTTGAGATATATTGTTATTTTTGGAGGAGCTTATTATATGAGATATAATCACCTTTGTACCTTATTTATCTGTTCTATAGGGTATACCAATAGGTATTTTTGCCCTTTTCTTTATACACATCATTTTTAATTGTCGAAATAAAGTATAATTTTTTACACAATAAATATTGAAAAATAATATATATATATATTGTTTTTGAAAGAGTGCACCCACAAAGAGGCTTTTTCTCTTTGGTTCCCCATTTCTTTGTAGGGACCATTTTCTGTTTCTACAATCGCTGTTTATCCTGCATGCACCCAGCAAGCTGGGTGCTCCTGCTTCAAAGAAAACTATTGCTCGCTGGATCTGTAGCACGATTCAGCTGGCTCATTCTGCTGCTGGATTGCCGCATCCAAAATCAGTAAAAGCCCATTCCACAAGGAAGGTGGGCTCTTCTTGGGCGGCTGCCCGAGGGGTCTCGGCTTTACAGCTTTGCCGAGCGGCTACTTGGTCGGGTTCAAACACCTTTGCAAACTTCTACAAGTTTGATACCTTGGCTGAGGAGGACCTTGTGTTTGCTCATTCGGTGCTGCAGAGTCATCCGCACTCTCCCGCCCGTTTGGGAGCTTTGGTATAATCCCCAGGGTCCTTACGGAGTTCCCAGCATCCTCTAGGACGTTAGAGAAAATAAGAATTTACTCACCGGTAATTCTATTTCTCGTAGTCCGTAGTGGATGCTGGGCGCCCGTCCCAAGTGTGGACTTTCTGCAATACGTGTATATAGTTATTGCTTAAATAAGGGTTATTGTTATGAGCCATCCGTTGAGTGAGGCTCAGTTGTTGTTCATACTGTTAACTGGGTATGGTTATCACAAGTTGTACGGTGTGATTGGTGTGGCTGGTATGAGTCTTACCCTGGATTCAAAATTTCCTTTCCTTGTAATGTCAGCTCTTCCGAGCACAGTTTCCCTAACTGAGGTCTGGAGGAGGGGCATAGAGGGAGGAGCCAGTGCACACCAGATAGTACCTAATTTTTTCTTTAGAGTGCCCAGTCTCCTGCGGAGCCCGTCTATTCCCCATGGTCCTTACGGAGTTCCCAGCATCCACTATGGACTACGAGAAATAGAATTACCGGTGAGTAAATTCTTATTTTTGGAAGCTGTCGTTTTCTGTTTCAGATGGTTTCCTTTAATCTTGAACATGCAATATGTTTTAGCTATGTTTGGTCTGACCATACTGGTGACTTTTAGTTCTAATAGTTTGTTTCCAGATTGTCAAAAAGCTGCAGAGAGAAAAATAATGTATATCTGTTAAACATGGGTCAGAAACAGTTTGACTAAATGTACAGTATATTATTATTTTTCTGAACTTTTTAAAGCTTTGCTTATTGGTTGCTAATGGTGTGGACTGATGAAGCAAAACCTTGAAGATTGTATGGGTTCGGTATGTAATACCACCGCCCAGGATGCCAAATGTCACTATCCCCACATCGGCATCCCTGGTGGTGGAATGCCGGCAGAGTGGCGAATGCAACTAAACCCTTTGCAGGCTCGCAGCGCTCACCACGCTAACGGCATACAGTTTGTATAACTACAATCTCGCATCTCTGGTTTTTTCTGCAGCAAAATTTTATATGTGCAGTTTTCCCAAACGCTTATCTGTATACTTAAAGTAAACTGAAGGCATACATTTCCCCAAGTGACCGTCATACTATTTTACTTTGTGAGGATGTCTTTCATTCTTCACCATCTGTCATGTCGTTACAATTTTTTTTAATCGGCTAAAAACATACATTTGGCTATAGACATTCCCTTTATTCACACAAATCAATAGGAGCATTTGTTCAGTTGTACTTGGCAGGCTTGATCTACAACTTTCCTGTGGATGGCACGTTTTAAATCTGCCTTTATTTTCCTCACAGACGCTGAGTGGCAGTCCAGTTTTTCTACTTTTTTTTTATGGTTCGAATACATGAAAATAAAATAAATATGGTTATCCAGTTTTCTGTTTAATTATTCCCCATTAATAGCTGCTTAGCGAGGAAAACGTGGTGGCTACAAAAATCCGTTAGGGTTTTTTTATAGGTTTCTTTTTTTTTTTTTTATAGTATGTTGGCATGATTAGACCTAATGTCTTCTTGTGGTGCTTACACTGATAACCCTTTCATGTTGCCAAAATAACCCCGGTTGTTGCCAGGTCGACTCGGGTCACGGTGCAGTGTGAAAACGCCAAAGTGAATAACCCGAGTCGACACACCCTGCATTTCAACCCGGGTTAAACATGAGTCGGACCCGGGTCGCTGTGCAGTGTGAAAGCCTCTAACCCG
This sequence comes from Pseudophryne corroboree, assembly GCF_028390025.1. Classification (NCBI taxonomy): domain Eukaryota; kingdom Metazoa; phylum Chordata; class Amphibia; order Anura; family Myobatrachidae; genus Pseudophryne; species Pseudophryne corroboree. Next base: position 609,454,360 of record NC_086447.1, read on the forward strand.
GGTCTCAGAAACTGGTGCTGATTGGCTGTTTATGTATCTGCTCAGAGCAGTCCCCAGCCCCTCCTTTTATTTCCTTTGAAACCTCATCAATGTGAGCCAGGAAAGTCCATTTTAAATCATATCAGTGTTTAACATGGGTGACCCGGATTCAGTGTGAAAGGCACCAACCCGGTAATGACATGTGTTGAAAATGCCATACGAAAGGGTCTGAGGCTGCTTGGACCCGGGTCAGTCCCAGGTTCAAAAGCCGGGTCCGACCTGGGTTTGGGATATGAAAGCGGTGTGGGTGATTCCATGAAAACAGGGACAAAGTACTAAAAAATGTAAAATTAAAAATTATTTGTTATTTCAGTTTATTCTGAAGCACAAGATGTTAAATTAAGTGGCAGCACTAATTTTTTTAACAAAAACACTTTTTTTCACTAGATTAGCTGCTTCCACATATCCATGTGTTTCTCAGGCTAGTTGGATATGATTCTTTCACTTTCATTTAGAAGTAAACATTATTTTTTAATTTGAACATGTTAGCAGTAAAGCAATAGCTATGTTGTATACATTTATGTTTTATGTTTAGGAATAATTGAAAACTACATCCCAATACCTTTTTGATTTTGCATAATATTAGGTTTCTTAAGCCTACTGTTAGCATGTAACCTGAGTTACCAAAACATGGAATTTGTTTTTTTTTTATAAGGGTAAATAATAATACTTATAGTTTATACTTGTTTTTGTATACATTTGTCATGCATATTACTCAACTCTATAAAAAAGAAAAATTTAATTCACATTTAAGTCATGAAAAATGCAATTAAATTCTGTAACCTGAGTTACCATGTAACCTGAGTTACAAGACAAGCTACTCATTTTATTACAAGTTTTTTAATGCAATATATTTGGATTTTTTTTAGTGTAAGATGCATATGAATTAACTGGATTAGTATTAACTTTAAAAAGAACACTAGAAGTAGTACCGGAGTCTGTTAATGATTTAAATATATGGTCAGGTGGTCCCAGCTCGCAATTTAAGAACAGATTGATTGTTGCAAGCTTGGAAGTACTAGAAAAAAAGCACAGTAAAAGGATCAACTGGAATTACTTTTCAACGTCGCATGGAAAAGGGCCTGTAGATGGTATTGGAGGTGCAACTAAATGCCAGGTTATAAACTCTGTTCTGCAAAGGCACAATGTTGTATTTAATTCAAGCCAATTTGTACGTGCATCCGAGAAAGTCTCTGCTGTGTAAATTGTTGAAATGACTGCAGATGAGATCAAGAGCAGAAATGAGGAAATGCATTTGAAGACAACATTTGATAATGCACCTTCTTTTCCTGGAATTTCTAAAGTCCAGTGCCTGTGTTTAGAAGAGTTTGAACCCAAAGGCTACATGTTAACAAAACATGTTAAGTCTGTGAACAAGAGGTCCAGGAATAACTTTTACAAGGAAGGTGTACGGGTCTTCTCCATCAGAAGATGAAGCCCAAGTTCAAGAACCAGATAGACCCAGGGTTGAAGAAATCAAACCTGGAACCTATGTTGTTCTTAAGTTTGATGGAGAGCGCAAAACATCATATCGATATGTTGCTGTCTGCCAGAGTGAATTGGAAGATGATGGTGAGGTCAAGATCATGTGTCTGAAGCTTGTTGGCAAAAGTGGCATGCGTTTTAAAGTGGATGATTCTGATGTATCATATGTGTCATATGATCATATCCTGTATCTTTTACCAACTCCAAGGCTAGTAATGCAAGGAAATAGAATGGTGTATGATTTTGATGCAGAAATTGAGGTGTATCAACAGACCTAGGACCCAGAGAATGCACTTCCATCAACATTTTTGCCTCATGTAACCTGAGTTATCATACCCTGTAACCTGAGTTACCAAGAATTTTTTTTATAAATAATTTCTTATCATAAACATGTGTAATGTGTTACATCTATGATTTCGTGGCTTTTTCATAAATAAATTGTAGCAACTTCACACCTCAAGAAGAGCAGAAATATTACATTGTATGATCTTAAAAAAAAGCTGTGTCTTTTTAGTGTAACCTGAGTTACCACATAAAAACAATGTGCAATTATTTTTCATTGTTTGAACATTTGAAAATTAAGAAGAATGTATTATTAGTAAGCTAATCATTATTTAGTACTCAGCATATTTTATGTGGTAAAAATATTGGTTTAAATGTCAACTTAGAGTGTCACTTGTAACCTGAGTTACCATGGAATCACCCTTGTGAGTTTATTAGAAGGTGACTGCCTCTGTATTTGTCAGTATATTGTTCAATATAGGACTCACACCTTTGTTTTTGTGTGACAGGAGTTGGATCCTGTGTTTATACTAAACCATACTGCTTGATGATCACTGGATCCCAGGTGCTCACCCACATATATGTCTGATATCCTGTCACATTTGTAAGAATTAAATCTAAAATTGAGTCTTTCCTAGTGGGCTCCCTCACCAATTGCTTGAGAGATGCTCCCTGTAAGGAATGTAGAAATTTGCCACTTGTAGCTGAACTTGCAAAGGACCCCTTCCAATTTACATCAGGTAAATTAAAGTCTCCTATGATTATGACTTCTCCCTTTAAAGCCATTTTAGAGATGTCCAACAATAGGTTCCTGTCCAAATCCTGCCCCTGACCTGGTGGTCTATAGATCACCCCAATGTGAATACTGTCCTTCTCCCCGGTTTCTGTGGTGACCCAAAGCGCCTCAGTTTTGTCTTCAACATTTTGTATTAAAGTAGCATTTATGCTTTTTTTCCACATACATTACTACCCCTCCTCATATTCTTCCCATTCTATCCTTCCTAAATAAATTGTATCCTGGTATAGCTATGTCCCAGTCATGATTCTCATTGCACCATGACTCTGTAATTGCGACAATATCCAGGTTATCCCTTGTCATCGCAATTAGCTCTGGAATTTTGTCTCCTAAGCTCCTAGCATTTGCACACGTAGCTTTAAGAATGTTGTCTGTGCATCTGTTATTAGTAGCCATGTCCAGACAGTACAAAATAAATGACAAGTTTAAAGTTGAAATTACCTGTTTGGTGATGTTGCTCAGTGTTTAGTTACAAAAAAAACCTATCAGGAATTACACTCTGTCCTTTACACCACGACTACACCTCAATAAATGTAAAGATATAGTAAACCTGTCCACAAATGGTCAAAGGATGTAAACACCAGACAGCATGCAGTAATAAAACTGTTTCACTGAACAACTTCCCCACACATGCAATGCAATTACAAGCAATTCATTATATCAAAAACATACATGAGTTTGCATAAGAGAGAACTGTAGTGAGCATATTGGGGATCTTTTCTTAGTTTAAAAGACAGATAATATGCATAAGATGAATTACATACTTTACAGTAGATGTCAGTATTGTCTGAGAGTCAGAGGACACACACACACACACACACACACACACACACACACACACACACACACACACACACACACACACACACACACCTTCTTTTTATTTGGTTCCAATACACAATATTGTTTTTACCCATTCAAGCGAAGTGCATTTGCCACACCTTTAACATTTTCCCATTATAGACAGTGTGCAATAGTCACTACTCTGTGCCTGAGGTCACCTGGAGAGATAATCATCCCTCAGGTGCTGGCACATCTGGAGGAGGTTCCCTCCAAAAATATGCTTCTAGGATTCTGTTGAGGGACCTTGCCAACCTGTTTGGCTGAAACTGAGCTCCAGGGACTTGCAGACAAGATTCCCAGGCTGTGTCTTATGTTCACCGAGTGGAAGCTCTTTCAGGCTCCAAGGAAATAATTAGCTTGTTGTGTTGGCCAGCTCCTTCTGCATGCCTTCATACCTCTTTTAGGCATGAAGATGCAGAGGAGGGCATTCTGTTTACCTGGTAGGGGGTACCAGCAGCCCACAAAGAGTTGCAGATCCCCCTAGGATACCAGGGAATATAGTAAGGGCATTCTACTTTAAATAGATTTAAAGCCTTTCTTTTTGTACATGAAATATATAATGCTAAGTGCCTAGCCTCTAACCCCAAACGACTCTTTAACACATTTAAATCACTTCTGAATCCTCCCACACCTACCCCACCAGCCACTATCAAGGCACAAGATCTTGCTTCCTACTTCAAGTAGAAGATTGATAAGAGCCGAGATGAAATGATATGCTCTTCGGCAGCCATTGACCAGCTCAGTTCTTTACCTGAACCCTCTGGCACTCTCTCCATTTGATCCCACAAATGAAGATGAAGTATCATCACTCTACTCATCCTGCTTCTCTACTACCTCTCCTCTTGATCCTTTACCCTCACAAATAAGTAAAGCTCTGTCTCCGGTGCTCATCCCTACCTTAACTAACATCTGTAATCTTTCTCTCTCTACTGGTATTTCTCTGACGTCCTAGTGGATGCTGGGTACTCCGTAAGGACCATGGGTAATAGACGGGCTCCGCAGGAGACTGGGCACTCTTTAAAGAAAGATTAGGTACTACATCTGGTGTGCACTGGCTCCTCCCTCTATGCCCCTCCTCCAGACCTCAGTTAGAATCTGTGCCCGGCCAGAGCTGGATGCACTTAGTGGGCTCTCCTGAGTTCACTATAAAGAAAGTATTTGTTAGGTTTTTTTATTTTCAGTGAGATCTGCTGGCAACAGACTCACTGCTACGTGGGACTTAGGGGAGAGAAGCAAACCTACCTGCTTGCAGCTAGCTTGTGCTTCTAAGGCTACTGGACACCATTAGCTCCAGAGGGATCGAACACAGGGCCCGACCTCGATCGTCCGTTCCCAGAGCCGCGCCGCCGTCCCCCTTGCAGAGCCAGAAGACGGAAGATACCGGAGAAAATCGGCGGCTGAAGACTCTGGTCTTCAATAAGGTAGCGCACAGCACTGCAGCTGTGCGCCATTGCTCCCACAGCACACCACACGCTCCGGTCACTGGTGGGTGCAGGGCGCTGGGGGGGGGGGGCGCCCTGGGCTGCAATTAGTATACCTTAAATGGCAAACTGCACATAATACAGTTCTAAACTGTATATGTGCCTAATCCCCTGCCATAATTTTCATTAAAAAAGCGGGAGAAGCCCGGGCTGAAGGGGCGGGGCTATCTTCCTCAGCACAGCCAGCGCCATTTTCTCTTTACAGCTCCGCTGGAAGGACTCTCCCCTGTAGTATACACTACAGAAAGGGTAAAAAAGAGAGGGGCGGGGGGCACATAAATTTAGGCGCAAATTGTGATATAAGCAGCTATTGGGGGAAAATTCACTTTGTGTATAGTGTATATCCCTCTGTTATATAGCGCTCTGGTGTGTGCTGGCATACTCTCTCTCTGTCTCCCCAAAGGACTTTGTGGGGTCCTGTCCTCAGTCAGAGCATTCCCTGTGTGTGTGTGTGCGGTGTGTCGGTACGGCTGTGTCGACATGTTTGATGAGGACGCTTACGTGGAGGCGGAGCAGGTGCCGATAAGTGTGATGTCGCCCCCTGCGGGGCCGACACCTGAGTGGATGGATATGTGGAAGGTATTAACAGACAGTGTCAACTACTTGCATAAAAGGTTCGATGACGCAGCTTTGGGACAGCCGGCATCTCAGCCCGCGCCTGCCCAGGCATCTCAGAGGCCATCAGGGGCTCAAAAACGCCCGCTACCTCAGATGGCAGACACAGATGTCGACACGGAGTCTGACTCCAGTGTCGACGAGGATGAGACAAATGTACAATCCACAAGGGCCATCCGATGCATGATTACGGCAATGAAAAATGTGTTGCACATTTCTGACATTAACCCGGTTACCACAAAAAAGGGTAATATGTTTGGGGAGAAAAAGCAGCCAGTGACTTTTCCCCCATCTGATGAGTTAAATGAATTGTGTGAAGAGGCGTGGGGTTCCCCAGATAAGAAACTAGTGATTTCTAAGCGGTTACTAATGGCGTACCCTTTCCCGCCAACGGATAGGTTACGCTGGGAGACATCCCCTAAGGTGGACAAGGCGCTCACACGCTTATCAAAAAAGGTGGCACTGCCTTCTCAGGATACGGCCGCCTTAAAGGAGCCTGCAGATAGAAAGCAGCAGGCTATCCTGAAGTCTGTGTATACACACTCAGGTACTATACTGAGACCTGCTATTGCTTCAGCATGGATGTGTAGTGCTGCAGCAACGTGGTCTGATTCCCTGTCTGATAACATTGATTCCCTTGACAGGGACACTATTTTGCTAACCATAGAGCATATTAAAGACGTAGTCTTATATATGAGGGATGCACAGAGGGATATTTGCCGGCTGGCATCTAGAATTAATGCAATGTCCATTTCTGCCAGGAGAGTATTATGGACTCGGCAGTGGACAGGTGATGCTGATTCTAAAAGGCACATGGAAGTTTTGCCTTATAAGGGTGAGGAATTGTTTGGGGACTGTCTCTCTGACCTCGTATCCACAGCAACAGCTGGGAAGTCGACTTTTTTACCTCAGGTTCCCTCACAGCCTAAGAAAGCACCGTATTATCAAGTACAGTCCTTTCGGCCTCAGAAAGGCAAGCGGGTTAGAGGCGCGTCCTTTCTGCCCAGAGGCAGGGGTAGAGGGAAAAAGCTGCACCAGACAGCCAGTTCCCAGGAACAAAAATCCTCCCCTGCTTCCACTAAGTCCACCGCATGACGCTGGGGCTCCACAGGCGGAGCCAGGTGCGGTGGGGGCCCGTCTCCGGAACTTCAGCGACCAGTGGGTTCGCTCACAAGTGGATCTCTGGGTTCTACAAGTGGTATCTCAGGGATACAAGCTGGAGTTCGAGACGTCTCCCCCTCGCCGTTACCTCAAATCAGCCTTGCCAGCTACTCCCAAGGACAGGGAGGTAGTACTGGTGGCAATTCACAAGCTGTACCTCCAGCAGGTGATAATCAAAGTTCCCCTCCTTCAACAGGGACGGGGTTACTATTCCACAATGTTTGTGGTACCGAAACCAGACGATTCGGTGAGACCCATTCTAAATTTGAAATCCTTGAACACTTATATAAGGAAGTTCAAGTTCAAATTGGAATCGCTCAGGGCGGTTATTGCAAGCCTGGAAGAGGGGGATTATATGGTATCACTGGACATCAAGGATGCTTACCTACATGTCCCCATTTACCCACCTCACCAGGAGTACCTCCGATTTGTGGTACAGGACTGCCATTACCAATTCCAAACGTTGCCGTTTGGTCTGTCCACGGCACCGAGGGTATTTACCAAGGTAATGGCCGAAATGATGATACTCCTTCGAAAGAAGGGAGTTATAATTATCCCGTACTTGGACGATCTCCTTATAAAGGCGAGGTCCATGGAGCAGTTGTTGGTCGGAGTAGCACTATCTCAGGAAGTGCTGCAACAGCACGGCTGGATTCTGAATATCCCAAAGTCGCAGCTGGTTCCTACGACGCGCCTGCTTTTCTTGGGTATGATTCTGGACACAGAACAGAAGAAGGTGTTTCTCCCGGAGGAGAAGGCCAAGGAGTTGTCATCTCTGGTCAGAGACCTCCTGAAACCAAAACAGGTGTCGGTGCATCACTGCACGCGAGTCCTGGAAAAGATGGTAGCTTCTTACGAAGCAATTCCCTTCGGCAGGTTCCATGCAAGGATCTTTCAGTGGGATCTGTTAGACAAGTGGTCCGGATCGCATCTTCAGATGCATCGGCTGATCACCCTGTCCCCGAGGGCCAGGGTGTCTCTGCTGTGGTGGCTGCATAGTGCTCATCTTTTCGAGGGCCGCAGATTCGGCATACAGGACTGGGTCCTGGTGACCACGGATGCAAGCCTCCGAGGTTGGAGGGTAGTCACTCAGGGAAGAAATTTCCAAGGACAATGGTCGAGTCAGGAGACTTCCCTACACATAAATATTCTGGAACTAAGGGCCATTTACAATGCCCTAAGTCAAGCAAAACCCCTGCTTCAAAACCAGCCGGTGCTGATTCAGTCAGACAACATCACGGCGGTCGCCCATGTAAACCGACAGGGCGGCACAAGAAGCAGGATGGCAATGGCAGAAGCCACAAGGATTCTCCGATGGGCGGAAAATCACGTGATAGCACTGTCAGCAGTGTTCATTCCGGGAGTGGACAACTGGGAAGCAGACTTCCTCAGCAGGCACGACCTCCACCCGGGAGAGTGGGGACTTCATCCAGAAGTCTTCCAGCTGATTGTAAATCGTTGGGAAAGGCCACAGGTGGACATGATGGCGTCCTGCCTCAACAAAAAGCTAAAAAGATATTGCGCCAGGTCAAGGGACCCTCAGGCGATAGCTGTGGACGCTCTAGTGACACCGTGGGTGTACCAGTCAGTTTATGTGTTCCCTCCTCTTCCTCTCATACCGAAGGTACTGAGGATAATAAGAAAGAGAGGAGTAAGAACTATACTCATCGTTCCGGATTGGCCAAGAAGAACTTGGTACCCGGAACTACAAGAAATGATCTCAGAGGACCCTTGGCCTCTGCCGCTCCGACAGGACCTGCTACAGCAGGGGCCCTGTCTGTTCCAAGACTTACCGCGGCTGCGTTTGACGGCATGGCGGTTGAACGCCGGATCCTGATGGAAAAGGGCATTCCGGTTGAAGTCATTCCTACGCTGATAAAAGCTAGAAAGGATGTGACAGCAAAACATTATCACCGCATATGGCGAACATATGTTGCTTGGTGTGAGGCTATGAAGGCCCCAACAGAGGAATTTCAGCTGGGTCGATTTCTGCACTTCCTACAGTCAGGAGTGACTATGGGCCTAAAATTGGGATCCATTAAAGTCCAGATTTCGGCCCTGTCTATTTTCTTTCAAAAAGAACTGGCTTCACTGCCTGAAGTTCAGACGTTTGTTAAGGGAGTGCTGCATATTCAGCCCCCTTTTGTGCCTCCAGTGGCACCTTGGGATCTCAACATTGTGTTGGATTTCCTAAAATCACATTGGTTTTAGCCACTTCAGACCGTGGAGTTGAAATATCTCACGTGGAAAGTGGTCATGCTTTTGGCCTTGGCTTCGGCTAGGCGTGTGTCAGAATTGGCGGCTTTGTCATGTAAAAGCCCCTATCTGATCTTCCATATGGACAGGGCAGAATTGAGGACTCGTCCCCAATTTCTCCCTAAGGTGGTATCAGCGTTTCATTTGAACCAACCTATTGTGGTGCCTGCGGCTACTCGGGACTTGGAGGCTTCCAACTTGCTGGATGTAGTTCGGGCCCTGAAAATCTATGTTTCCGGGACGGCTAGAGTCAGAAAAACTGACTCGCTGTTTATCCTGCATGCACCCAACAAGCTGGGTGCTCCTGCTTCTAAGCAGACTATTGCTCGCTGGATCTGTAGCACGATTCAACTTGCACATTCTGCGGCTGGACTGCCGCATTCTAAATCAGTCAAAGCCCATTCCACGAGGAAGGTGGGCTCTTCTTAAGCGGCTGCCCGAGGGGTCTCGGCTTTACAACTTTGCCGAGCTGCTACCTGGTCGGGATCAAACACGTTTGCAAAATTCTACAAGTTTGATACCCTGGCTGAGGAGGACCTTGAGTTTGCTCATTCGGTGCTGCAGAGTCATCCGCACTCTCCCGCCCGTTTCGGAGCTTTGGTATAATCCCCATGGTCCTTACGGAGTACCCAGCATCCACTAGGACGTCAGAGAAAATAAGATTTTACTCACCCGTAAATCTATTTTTCGTAGTACGTAGTGGATGCTGGGAGCCCGTCCCAAGTGCGGACTTCTGTAATACTTGTATATAGTTATTGCTTAACTATAGGGTTTTTTGTTCTGAGTCATCTGTTTAATGAGGCTCAGTTGTTGTTCATACTGTTAACTGGGTATAGTTATCACGAGTTGTACGGTGTGGCTGGTATGAGTCTTACCCTGGATTCCAAATCCTTTCCTAGTAATGTCAGCTCTTCTGGGCACAGTTTCCCTAACTGAGGTCTGGAGGAGGGGCATAGAGGGAGGAGCCAGTGCACACCAGATGTAGTACCTAATCTTTCTTTAAAGAGTGCCCAGTCTCCTGCGGAGCCCGTCTATTCCCCATGGTCCTTACGGAGTACCCAGCATCCACTACGGACTACGAGAAATAGATTTACCGGTGAGTAAAATCTTATTTTTTCCTTCACTCCTCAAGCATGCAGTGATTACTCCATTTTTGAAAAAACAAAATTTTGACCCTAACGCTCTCTCAAAATACCGCCCTAACTAACAGCTCCCTTGTCTCTCTACGCTACTTGAGAGACTTGCCTACACTCGACTCACACTTTCTTAACACAATTTATTGGACCCACTTCTGTCAGGCTTTCATTCCCAACACTCCACAGAGACAGCACTGACTAAAATGGTTAATGATTTGTTACTACGAAGTCTAAAGGCCATTACTCACTACTTATTCTTCTAGATATATCTGCTTCCTTTGACACTGTTGAACACTCTCTTCTAATACAAACTCTACAATCCCTAGGTCTTAAAGACACAGCCCTTTCTTGGTTCCTACCATACTTATCTAATTGCTCCTTCAGTGTTTGTTTCTCTGAATCTACCTCCTCTTCGCTACCTCTTTCAGTTGGAGTACCGCAAGGCTCAGTCTTTGGTCCTCTGATTTTCTCTATCTATACCTCATCTCTTGGTAAACTAATCGGCTCTTTTGGATTTCAGTATCATCTGTACGCAGATGATACTCAAATCTACCTATCCTCCCCTGAATTGTCCCTATTTGTACTGGGCCGTGTCACTGAATGCCTTTCTGCCATTTCATCTTGGATGACAACTCGCCACCTCAAACTTAATATTTCAAAACCAGAGTTTACTCTATTTCTACTGGCCAATACTAGCTACCAACCTGATATCTCTGTCACTGTTGAAAACTCGACAATCTACACTACCCCACAAGCTCACTGCCTAGGTGTCATCCTTGACTCTGATCTGTCCTTTGTTCCCCACATTCAATCTGTCTCAAGATCATGTTACATGCATCTAAAAAACATATCCAAAATATGATCATACCTTACACAAGACACTGCTAAAACGCGAATGCATGCTCTCATTATCTCCCGCATTGATTATTGTAATAGTCTACTAACTGGTCTTCCCAAAACGAGACTCTCGCCATTACAATCCATTTTGAATGCAGCTGTGAGGCTAATCTTCCTTGCTAGACATTCATCGTCTGCAGGACCACTCTGTCAGCGCCTCCATTGGTTACCTGTATTCTGCCGTATTCAATATAAAATACTTTTACTTACACAGAAGGCCATTAACCAAACTAGACCAAAGTACATCACTTTGCTTATCTCAAAATATCTCTCAAACCGACCTCTTCGCTCTTCACAAGATCTGCGTCTCTCATCCACACTCATTACTTGCTCCCACTCACGATTGCAGGACTTTCATCGGGCTGCACCCACTCTGTGGAATGCCTTACCATGCACAATAAGACTCTCCTAGTCTCCAAACCTTCGAGCGTTCCCTGAAAACTCACCTCTTCAGGCAAGCATATCAAATTCCAGAACCGCCCACATAACTTTCATAAGCCTGCCTATCAAATTGCATCCACTCTGCACAGTCCACACATATCCTCACGTCTTCCCACACTTCCTCCCGACCCTGGTTCATCATTGCTATATGACTATATCATACAGGCCACCAAGAACCTTTGCAATCTGGTGGACACCTATTCAATAGATAGCACCTATCCCTGTGTATCCATGCCTATTTCCCTATAGATTGTAAGCTTTCGAGCAGGGCCTTCCTACCTCTTTGACTGTTTGTTGTTACCCAGTTTTGTTATATAATTTTTATTTCCAATTGTAAAGTGCAACGGAATTTGCAGCGCTATATAGGAAACTGTTAATAATAATACCTAGGCACTACAGTATGGCTGCAGTGAGGCTACAGTGCCTTACAAAAATAAATATTTGAATACATTTTATTTTAAACATGGGCAATGTTTGTTTTCCTGACCCCAGAGCTGAGTGCTGGGCTTTACTAACATAGTCCTGCAGCACAGTGCACCAGGGCTTAACGTCTTTAAACGCTGGACTGGGAAGTGAAGAGGGTCAACAGCCCAGTCACTGGGCTCAGCACTCTCCTTATTGTCCCCTCTCAGCGCTGGGACGAGGGGATCTGGCTCTCCCTGTGCTCTAACTGTCATCACACAGTCCTACAGCCCCAGGAACTATGACTCAGTAGTGCTTTGTACCGAATCCCCTAGTACAGCGCACCGGGGGTTGACATGTTGCATTAGCGTAGCCACTGGAGGTGATTCTGGCCTGCAGCAACTAACTAGCTCTAAACAGCCGCCAATACATTTTAAACGGTGCCTAGCGTCGATAGGTAAATTCAAAGGTAGCACGATGCATAACTTCTTTAGTGCCACAGCTGCCGTCTTGGCCAAGTGGAGGAGCGGGGGGCTGGCAAAGGACTGAGACACACCCACAATCTGCTTTCATAGACTCCCCAAGGTCTTAAATGTGGAAAACGGAGCCCAAGGCAATGCTCGCAGGAATACTGAAATGTCTACTGAATTTTCTTTAAAACATTTAGAATTTACTTTCTGATGGCCAGCTGTAGGCAAAGGACCTCTATTGTCTTATTTATTCCTTGACGCATCATTATTAGTGATGAGCGGGTTCGGTTCCTCGGAATTCGAACCCCCCCGAACTTCACCCTTTTTACACGGGTCCGAGGCAGACTCGGATCCTCCCGCCTTGCTCGGTTAACCCGATCGCGCCCGAACGTCGTCATCCCGCTGTCGGATTCTCGCGAGATTCGGATTCTATATAAGGAGCCGCGCGTCGCCGCCATTTTTCACTCATGCATTGGAAATGATAGTGAGAGGACGTGGCTGGCGTCCTCTCACTTTGTTTCAGGGGGCTGCAGTGCAAATATCTTTATTCTGGGGACCAGCAGTATTATAGGAGTACAGTGCAGAGTTTTGCTGACCAGTGACCACCAGTATTATACGTTGTCTGCCTAAAAAACGCTCCATATCTGTGCTCGGTGTGCTGCATATATCTGTGCTCACACTGCTTTATTGTGGGGACTGGGGACCAGCAGTATTATATAGGAGGAGTACAGTGCAGAGTTTTGCTGACCAGTGACCACCAGTGTACGTTGTCTGCCTGAAAAACGCTCCATATCTGTGCTCAGTGTGCTGCATATATTTGTGCTCACACTGCTTTTATTGTGGGGATTGGGGACCAGCAGTATTATATAGGAGGAGTACAGTGCAGAGTTTTGCTGACCAGTGACCACCAGTATTATACGTTCTCTGCCTGAAAAACGCTCCATATCTGTGCTCAGTGTGCTGCATATATCTGTGCTCACACTGCTTTATTGTGGGGACTGGGAACCACCAGTATTATATAGGAGGAGTATAGTGCAGAGTTTTGCTGACCAGTGACCACCAGTATTATACGTTCTCTGCCTGAAAAACGCTCCATATCTGTGCTGCATTGTAGTGTATGGTAGGAGTACAGTGCATAATTTTGCTGACCACCAGTATATAATATATAGGAGTACGGTACAGAAGGCCACTGCTCTACCTACCTCTGTGTCGTCAAGTATACTATCCATCCATACCTGTGGTGCATTTCAGTGTTGCACAGTTTGCTGACCACCAGTATATAATATATAGCAGTACGGTACAGTAGGCCACTGCTCTACCTACCTCTGAGTCGTCAAGTATACTATCCATCCATACCTGTGGTGCATTTCAGTTGTGCGCAGTATATATAGTAGTAGGCCATTGCTATTGATACTGGCATATAATTCCACACATTAAAAATTGGAGAACAAAAATGTGGAAGGTAAAATAGGGAAAGATCAAGATCCACTTCCACCTCGTGCTGAAGCTGGTGCCACTAGTCATGGCCGAGACGATGAAATGCCATCAACGTCGTCTGCCAAGGCCGATGCCCAATGTCATAGTAAGAGAGCATGTAAAATCCAAAAAACAAAAGTTCAGTAAAATGACCCAAAAATCAAAATTAAAAGCGTCTGAGGAGAAGCGTAAACTTGCCAATATGCCATTTATGACACGGAGTGGCAAGGAACGGCTGAGGCCCTGGCCTATGTTCATGGCTAGTGGTTCAGCTTCACATGAGGATGGAAGCACTCATCCTCTCGCTAGAAAAATGAAAAGACTTAAGCTGGCAAAAGCACAGCAAAGAACTGTGCGTTCTTCTAAATCACAAATCCCCAAGGAGAGTCCAATTGTGTCGGGTGCGATGCCTGACCTTCCCAACACTGGACGGGAAGAGGTGGCACCTTCCACCATTTGCACGCCCCCTGCAAGTGCTGGAAGGAGCATCCGCAGTCCATTTCCTGATAGTCAAATTGAAGATGTCACTGTTGAAGTACACCAGGATGAGGATATGGGTGTTGCTGGTGCTGAGGAGGAAATTGACAAGGAGGATTCTGATGGTGAGGTGGTTTGTTTAAGTCAGGGACCCGGGGAGACACCCGTTGTCCATGGGACGAATATGGCCATTGACATGCCTGGTCAAATTACAAAAAAATTCACCTCTTCGGTGTGGAATTATTTTAACACAAATGCGGACAACAGGTGTCAAGCCGTGTGTTGCCTTTGTCAAGCTGTAATAAGTAGGGGTAAGGACGTTAACCACCTCGGAACATCCTCCCTTATACGTCACCTGCAGCGCATTCATCATAAGTCAGTGGCAAGTTCAAAAACTTTGGATGACAGCGGAAGCAGTCCACTGACCACTAAATCCCTTCCTCTTGTAACCAAGCTCCTGCAAACCACACCACCAGCTCCCTCAGTGTCAATTTCCTCCTTACACAGGAAAGCCAATAGTCCTGCAGGCCATGTCACTGTCAAGTCTGACGAGTCCTCTCCTGCCTGGGATTCCTCCGATGCATCCTTGAGTGTAACGCCTCCTGCTGCTGGCGCTGCTGTTGTTGCTGCTGGGAGTCGATCGTCATCCCAGAGGGGAAGTCGGAAGACCACTTGTACTACTTCCAGTGAGCAATTGACTGTCCAACAGTCCTTTTGCGAGGAAGATGAAATATCACAGCAGTCATCCTGCTGCAAAGCGGATAACTCGGGCCTTGGCAGCCTGGGCGGTGAGAAACGTGTTTCCGTTATCCACCGTTAATTCACAGGCAACTACAGACTTGATTGAGGTACTGTGTCCCTGGTACCAAATACCATCTAGGTTCCATTTCTCTAGGCAGGCGATACCGAAAATGTACACAGACCTCAGAAAAAGAGTCACCAGTGTCCCAAAAAATGCAGTTGTACCCAATGTCCACTTAACCACGGACATGTGGACAAGTGGAGCAGGGCAGACTCAGGACTATATGACTGTGACAGCCCATTGGGTAGATGTATTGCCTCCCGCAGCAAGAACAGCAGCGGCGGCACCAGTAGCAGCATCTCGCAAACGCCAACTCGTTCCTAGGCAGGCTACGCTTTGTATCACCGCTTTCCAGAAGAGGCACACAGCTGACAACCTCTTACGGAAACTGAGGAACATCATCGCAGAATGGCTTACCCCAAATGGACTCTCCTGGGGATTTGTGACATCGGACAACGCCAGCAATATTGTGCGTGCATTACATCTGGGCAAATTCCAGCACGTCCCATGTTTTGCACATACATTGAATTTGGTGGTGCAGAATTATTTAAAAAACGACAGGGGCGTGCAAGAGATGCTGTCGGTGGCCCGAAGACTTGCCTGCCACTTTCGGCATTCAGCCACCGCGTGCCGAAGACTGGAGCACCAGCAAACAGTCATGAACCTGCCCTGCCATCATCTGAAGCAAGAGGTGGTAACGAGGTGGAATTCAACCCTCTATATCAGCGGTTTTCAACCGCTGTGCCGCGGCACACTAGTGTGCCGTGAGCAGTTACTAAGTGTGCCGCCTGAGCTGCTGACTAGGTGCGGATCTGCCACCTTTAATTAACATAACATTTCGGACCCGGGCAGCTCAGATGCGGCACGGACCATGACCTATACACATCATAGGTCATTCACACACAGCGCGACATTGCACCCCGTCCCCGCACGCCCACCTGCCTGTCCGCGTCCCCGCACGCCCACCTGCCTGTCCGCGTCTGCTTAGTGCTGCTGCTCCCTTCTCCTGTCACACGTGTTTAAGGCTGCTGAAGCTCCCCTTCACTGAATGGCAGTGACAACTGAGCTCCTTCTTTCTCACCAACAGATAGGTACAGTAAGAGCCAGTGTGCTTTGTTTTTCTGTGGAGGGACACTCTCTTACGTTACAGAGCAATTGTTTTAATACTGGATAGGTCATTGTATTTGTATTAATGTGGGGGGCAGTTTGTTTGATTTACTACTTTTAATAATTTTAGGTCCAATGTATTTGTACTACTGTGAGGGCCAATGTGCTTGTACTATTGTGGGGGCCAATGTGCTTGTTTCATTACTGTGGGGGCAACTGTTTGTTTAATTATTGTGGGGGCCACTGCATGTGTTTGTTTTGCCCCGTGGGGCACTGATGGTGTGCCTTGGCAATTTGAAAGTCTTGTCGGTGTGCCGCAAGTTAAAAAAGGTTGAAAATCACTGCTCTATATGCTTCAGAGGATGGAGGAGCAGCAAAAGGCCATTCAAGCCTATACATCTGCCTACGATATAGGCAAAGGAGGGGGAATGCACCTGACTCAAGCGCAGTGGAGAATGATTTCAACGTTGTGCAAGGTTCTGCAACCCTTTGAACTTGCCACACGTGTAGTCAGTTCAGACACTGCCAGCCTGAGTCAGGTCATTCCCCTCATCAGGCTTTTGCAGAAGAAGCTGGAGACATTGAAGGAGGAGCTAAAACAGAGCGATTCCGCTAGGCATGTGGGACTTGTAGATGGAGCCCTTAATTCGCTTAACCAGGATTCACGGGTGGTCAATCTGTTGAAATCAGAGCACTACATTTTGGCCACCGTGCTCGATCCTAGATTTAAAACCTACGTTGGATTTCTCTTTCCGGCAGACACAAGTCTGCAGAGGTTCAAAGACCTGCTGGTGAGAAAATTGTCAAGTCAAGCGGAACGTGACCCGTCAACAGCTGCTCCTTCACATTCTCCCGCAACTTGGGGAGCAAGGAAAAGGCTAAGAATTCCGAGACCACCCGCTGGCGGTGGTGCAGGGCAGTCTGGAGCGAGTGCTGACATCTGGTCCGGACTGAAGGACCTGCCAATGATTACTGACATGTCGTCTACTGTCACTGCATATGATTCTCTCACCATGGAAAGAATGGTGGAGGATTATATGAGTGACCGCATCCAAGTAGGCACGTCAGACAGTCCGTACGTATACTGGCAGGAAAAAGAGGCAATTTGGAGGCCCTTGCAGAAACTGGCTTTATTTTACCTAAGTTGCCCACCCTCCAGTGTGTACTCCGAAAGAGTGTTTAGTGCAGCCGCTCACCTTGTCAGCAATCGGCGTACGAGGTTACTTCCAGAAAATGTGGCGAAGATGATGTTCATCAAAATGAATTATAATCCATTCCTCCGTGGAGACATTCACCAGCAATTGCCTCCAGAAAGTACACAGGGATCTGAGATGGTGGATTCCAGTGGGGACGAATTAATAATCTGTGAGGAGGGGGATGTACACAGTGAAAGGGGTGAGGAATCGGACGATGAGGAGGAGGTGGACATCTTGCCTCTGTAGAGCCAGTTTGTGCAAGGAGAGAATGATTGCTTCTTTTTTGGTGGGGGCCCAAACCAACCAGTCATTTCAGTCACAGTTGTGTGGCAGACCCTGTCGCTGAAATGATGGGTTTGTTAAAGTGTGCATGTCCTGTTTATACAACATAAGGGTGGGTGGGAGGGCCCAAGGACAATTCCATCTTGCACCTCTTTTTCTCTAACGTCCTTGAGGATGCTGGGACTCCGTAAGGACCATGGGGAATAGACTGGCTCCGCAGGAGATAGGGCACTTTAAGAAAGCTTTGGATTCTGGGTGTGCACTGGCTCCTCCCTCTATGATCCTCCTCCAGACCTCAGTTTTACACTGTGCCCAGAGCAAGATGGGTGCACTGTAGAGAGCTCTCCAGAGTTCTCTGCCTGAAAGCATTTTTGTTTGGATTTTTCTTTCTACTTTTTACTACTTTTTCACAGGGAGCTCTGCCTCCCTGGGCAGCAATATAAACCTCTACATGGCAAAAAGACTATATACATGTACAGGTGGGCTCTGTACATGTATATAAAAGAGCCCCCGCCATATTTTACTAAGTTTGAGTGGGACAGAAGCCCGCCGCCGAGGGGGCGGGGCTTCTCCCTCAGCACTCACCAGCGCCATTTTCTCTCCACAGCACTGCTGAGAGGAAGCTCCCCGGACTCTCCCCTGCTTACACACGGTGAAAGGGTGCTTAAAAGAGAGGGGGGGCACATAATTGGCGGTTTACATATTACACAGCGCTGCTGGGGAAAAACATTTTGTGTTGGTCTCCCGGGTTATTGCGCTGGGGTGTGTGCTGGCATACTCTCTCTGTCTCTCCAAAGGGCCTTGACAGGGATACTGTCTTCAGAAAAGGGGTTCCCTGTGTGTGTGAAGTGTGTTGGTACGCGTGTGTCGACATGTTTGACGAGGAAGGCTCGCTTACGGTGGAGGGGGAGTGCTTGAATGTCAGGTCGCCGTCAGCAACGCCGACACCGGAATGCGTGGATATGCTGAATGTCTTGAATGCAAATGTAAATCTATTGCATAAAAGGTTAGACAAGGCAGAAGCTAGGGATGAGTCAGGTACCCAGTCCATGCCTGTCCCTATAGCGCCAGGCCCGTCGGGGTCTCAGAAGCGCACCATATCCCAGATCGATGACACAGATACCGACACAGATTCTGACTCTAGTGTCGACTATGAAGATGCAAAATTACAGCCGAAGGTGACTAAGGGTATACGGTACATGATTATGGCCATTAGAGGTTTTGCATATTACTGAGGACACCAGGGTACACATGTATAAAGAGAAAAAGCCTGAAGTCACTTTTCCATCATCATTTGAGTTAAGTGAATTGTGCGAAAAGGCTTGGGACTCTCCAGATAGGAGACCACAAGTTCCCAAAAGGATTCTTATGGCGTATCCTTTTCCACAAACTGATAGGATACGCTGGGAATCTTCACCAAAAGTGGACAAGGCGCTGACACGCTTGTCCAAAAAGGTGGCACTGCCTTCTCAGGATACAGCTTCCCTCAAGGAACCGGACGATCGCAGGCAGGAAATTACCTTGAAGCACATTTACACTCACTCCGGTACTAATGCTAGACCGGCTATGGCGTCGGCCTGGGTTTGTAGTGCAGTTGTGGCATGGGCAGATTCCTTATCTGCGGAGATTGACACCTTAGATAGGGATGCCATTCAAATGACCATAGAGCATATCAGAGATGCTGCCTTGTATATGAGAGATGCTCAGAGAGACATTTGTTTATTAAGCTCCAGAATAAAGGCTATGTCTATTTCTGCTAGGCGACTCCTGTGGACCCGGCAGTGGACGGGAGATGCCGATTCTAAGCGGCACATGGAGTCCTTGCCGTACAAGGGGGAGGAGTTGTTTGGAGACGGCCTCTCGGACCTTGTCGCTACGGCTGGTAAGTCGAATTTCTTACCTTATGTCCCCCCCGCAGCATACTAAGCAGGCACCTCATTATCAAATGCAGTCCTTTCGTTCCAATAAAAACAAGAAGGTGCGGGGATCGTCCTTTGTTACCAGAGGAAAAGGCAGGGGAAAGAAGCTGCACACAGCTAGTTCCCAAGAGCAGAAGTCCTCCCCTGCGTCTGCAAAGTCCACCGCATGACGCTGGGGCTTCCCGGGGGGAGGCAGATCTGGTGGGGGCTCGTCTTCGGTTTTTCAGCCACGTCTGGGTTCAATCGCAGGTGGATCCCTGGGCAATAGAGATTGTTGCTCAGGAATACAGGCTGGAATTCGAAGACTTGCCTCCTCGCCGGTTTTTCAAATCGGCTCTGCCGACTTCCTCGTCAGTCAGTGTTGACAGCAATCCAAAAATTGTATGTTCAACAGGTGATTGTCACAGTTCCTCATCTCCAGCAGGGAGAGGGATATTATTCAACCCTGTTTGTGGTCCCGAAACCGGACGGTTCGGTCAGGCCCATTTTAAACCTGAAATCTCTGAACTTGTACTTGAAAAGGTTCAAGTTCAAAATGGAATCACTACGGGCTGTCATCGCCAGCCTGGAGGGGGGGGGGGGGATTGGATGGTGTCCCTGGACATAAAGGATGCATACCTTCATGTTCCAATATTCCCCCCTCATCAGGCATTCCTCAGATTTGCAGTGCAGGACTGTCACTACCAATTTCAGACGTTGCCATGTGGGCTTTCCACGGCCCCAAGGATTTTCATCAAGGTAATGGCGGAAATGATGGTGCTCCTGCGCAGGCAGGGGGTCACAATTATCCCATACTTGGACGATCTCCTAATAAAGGCGAGATCTCGGGAGAAGTTGCTGGACAGCGTGTCTCTGTCCATGAAGACGTTGCAGCTACAGGGCTGGATTCTCAATATACCGAAGTCCCAGCTAGTTCCTACAACGCGTCTGACCTTTCTGGGCCTGATCCTAGACACAGACCAGAAAAAGGTTTTTCTTCCGATCGAATAGGTTCAGGAACTCATGACCATGGT
Source organism: Pseudophryne corroboree (assembly GCF_028390025.1). Lineage (NCBI taxonomy): Eukaryota > Metazoa > Chordata > Amphibia > Anura > Myobatrachidae > Pseudophryne > Pseudophryne corroboree. Next base: position 609,474,936 of record NC_086447.1, read on the forward strand.
CAGGAACCTATTGAAACCAAAGAAGGTTTCAGTGCACGCGGGTCCTGGGGAAGATGGTGGCTTCATACGAGGCCATCCCTTTCGGCAGATTCCATGCGAGGACTTTTCAATGGGAGCTCTTGGACAAGTGGTCCGGGTCCCATTTACAAATGCATCAAAGGATCACCCTGTCTCCCAGGACCAAGGTATCTCTCCTGTGGTGGCTGAACAGTGCTCACCTTCTAGAAGGTCGCAGGTTCGGCATTCAGGACTGGGTCCTGGTGACCACGGAAGCAAGCCTCCGAGGCTGGGGAGCAGTGGCACTGGGAAGAAATTTCCAAGGTCTCTGGTCAAGCCTGGAGACTCTTCTCCACATCAACGTCCTGGAGTTGAGGGCCATATACAACGCCCTGCGTCAAGCTGAGAACTTACTTCGGAGAAGACCGGTTCTGATTCAGTCAGACAATGTCACGGCAGTGGCTCATATAAACCGCCAAGGCGGAACAAGGAGCAGAGTGGCCATGGCAGAAGCGAACAGGATTCTACGATGGGCGGAAGGCCATGTAAGCGCTCGGTCAGCGGTGTTCATCCCGGGGGTGGACAACTGGGAGGCGGACTTCCTCAGCAGGCACGACCTGCATCCGGGGGAGTGGGGACTTCATCAAGAAGTCTTTGCACAGATCGCGGATCGGTGGGGCCTGCCTCAAATAGACATGATGGCGTCCCGTCTCAACAAAAAGCTAAAGCGGTATTGCGCCAGGTCAAGGGACCCTCAGGCGGTAGCGGTAGACGCTCTGGTGACACCTTGGGTGTTCAGATCGGTCTATGTGTTTCCTCCTCTTCCTCTCATACCCAAGGTGTTGAGAATTGTAAAAATAAGCAGGGTCAGAACAATCCTCATTGTTCCAGATTGTCCACGGAGGACTTGGTATCCGGAGCTACAAGAGTTGTTCACAGAAGATCCGTGGCCTCTTCCTCTAAGGCAGGACCTGCTGCAGCAGGGGCCCTGTCTGTTCAAAGACTTACCGCGGCTGCGTTTGACAGCATGGCGGTTGAACGCCGGATCCTAGCGGAAAAAGGAATTCCGGAGGAAGTCATTCCTACCCTGATCAAGGCTAGGAAAGATGTGACGTTGAAACATTATCACTGTATATGGCGAAAATATGTTTCTTGGTGTGAGGCCAGAGCTGCTCCTACGGAGGAGTTCCATTTGGGCCGTCTACTTCACTTCCTTCAAACAGGAGTGACCTTGGGCCTAAAATTAGGGTCCATAAAGGTCCAGATTTCGGCCTTATCCATTTTCTTTCAAAGAGAATTAGCCTCTCTTCCTGAGGTACAGACTTTTGTGAAGGGGGTGCTGCATATTCAGCCTCCCTTTGTGCCTCCGGTGGCGCCTTGGGATCTTTAACGTGGTGTTACGTTTCCTCAAGTCACCTTGGTTTGAACCACTTAAAACTGTGGAGTTGAAATACCTCACGTGGAAAGTGGTCATGTTGTTGGCGTTGGCTTCGGCGAGACGTGTTTCAGAATTGGCGGCTTTATCGCATAAAAATCCATACTTGGTTTTTCACGTGGATAGGGCAGAGTTGAGGACTCGTCCTCACTTTCTGCCAAAAGTGGTCTCATCTTTTCATGTGAACCAACCTATTGTCGTGCCTGTGGCTACCAGGGACTTGTAGGATTCTGAGTCCCTGGATGTAGTCAGGGCTTTGAAGATTTATGTGACCAGAACAGCTCGGATCAGGAAGACTGAAGCTTTGTTTGTTCTGTATGCGGCCAACAAGGTTGGCGCCCCTGCTTCAAAGCAGTCTATTGCTCGCTGGATCTGTAACACGATTCAGCAGGCGCATTCTACGGCAGGATTGCCGTTACCGAAATCTGTTAAATCCCACTCCACTAGGAAAGTGGGCTCTTCTAGGGCGGCTGCCCGAGGGGTCTCGGCATTACAGTTGTGCCGAGCAGCTACTTGGTCGGGGACAAACACCTTTGCAAAGTTCTATAAGTTTGATACCCTGGCTGAGGAGGACCTCCTGTTTGCTCAATCGGTGCTGCAGAGTCATCCGCACTCTCCCGCCCGTTTGGGAGCTTTGGTATAATCCCCATGGTCCTTACGGAGTCCCAGCATCCTCAAGGACGTTACAGAAAATAAGATTTTACTTACCGGTAAATCTATTTCTCGTAGTCCGTAGAGGATGCTGGGCGCCCGTCCCAAGTGCGGACTTCTACTGCAAGACTTGTATATAGTTATTGCTTACATAAGGGTTATGTTATAGTTATCGGTGATACCGTGGCTATGTTGTTGTTCATACTGTTAACTGGGTAAGTTTATCACAAGTTATACGGTGTGGCTGGTATGAATCTCGCCCTTAGATTTACAAAAATCCTTCCTCGTACTGTCCATCTCCTCTGGGCACAGTTTCCCTAACTGAGGTCTGGAGGAGGGTCATAGAGGGAGGAGCCGGTGCACACCCAGAATCCAAAGTTTTCTTAAAGTGCCCTATCTCCTGCGGAGCCAGTCTATTCCCCATGGTCCTTACGGAGTCACAGCATCCTCTACGGACTACGAGAAATAGATTTACCGGTAAGTAAAATCTTATTTTTCTTTCATTTTTCTTTGCATCATGTGCTGTTTTGGGACTATTTTTTTGAAGTGCCATCCTGCCTGACACTGCAGTGCCACTCCTAGATGGGCAAGGTGTTTGTGTCGGCCACTTGTGTCGCTTAGCTTAGCCATCCAGCGACCTTGGTGCACCTCTTTTTTTCTTTGCATCATGTGCTGTTTGGGGACTATTTTTTTGAAGTGCCATCCTGTCTGACACTGCAGTGCCACTCCTAGATGGGCCAGGTGTTTGTGTCGGCCACTTGGGTCGCATAGCTTAGTCATCTAGCGACCTCGGTGCAAATTTTAGGACTAAAAATAATATTGTGAGGTGTTCAGAATAGACTGAAAAGGAGTGGAAATTATGGTTATTGAGGTTAATAATACTATGGGATCAAAATGACCCCCAAATTCTATGATTTAAGCTTTTTTTGAGGGGTTTTTGTAAAAAAAACACCCGAATCCAAAACACACCAGAATCCGACAAAAAATTTTCTGGGAGGTTTTGCCAAAACGCGTCCGAATCCAAAACACGGCCGCGGAACCGAATCCAAAACCAAAACACAAAACCCGAAAAATGTCCGGTGCACATCACTAATCATTATGATTTTTAAAAGTATAACTGCTTTAAAAAAAAATAAAAAAAAATTAAGCTTCTATTATTCTGCTTCTTTGCTATGATAGGTGGAAAAAGATATCTTTTTTTTTACTTTATTAACCAGCTGCATTACTCTAGTAAATTTTAGTACATTGCATGTTCATAGCACAAGGAAAACTACAGTATATTATGGGATTGTTCAGAAGATGTATGCTTATTGCTTAGGATGTGTACTTAAAGTGTGTGTAGATACTACCTAGGTCTCTGGAAAATGAGCACTACTAAAGATCTTGGAATTTGTGAGGTCTTGATGCTACCTTCAAAGCATTCTTCACTGTAAATGAAGTTCAGCATAGCAGTATGTCTAGGAAGATAATTTCTAGTAGTCTTATTCAAGTAACTGGAACTTATGCTGCAAATGCTTGTGTGTGCTATCATCTTTAGTCAATTGTCCTCTAAGCAAGTTTAAATTTGAAACTCCGGACTACTGACATGGTGTTCTGTTGTGTCCAAACAAGCTGTCAGAGCAAGAAGCTTTACAGACCACCGTGCTGTTGCATTTACAGCATTGCTAGAAAGAGAAGAGCACAGGTCCTGATCGAAGAAGGGGGCAGATCCCATGCAGTTAGGCTGCAGGGCCTTGTTTTTTAATGCAGGCGTATTTGGTTTGTTAAGCCCTGGATTAATCTATAACCACTAACTCTTATTTTGAAAAAAAACAACAAAAATACATAAAGGTACAAGACATTTAGCTGCACTTACATTTAAATATATATGATTTTACTTCATTTTCTACTCTTCCCAGTGTAATCCTATGTAGTCAGCCTAAAATGGCTGTTTTATCCGGATCATTCATGGGTAGGATGACTAATCCTTGCATCTGATTAACCTTAGATGGCTGCCACACTCTCTTTGTACGAGGGAGTATCCAAAACAAACAGGAATCGTGTTCTAGAGTGCGGGGCGCTTGTAGTACGGCTTCTGCCACGAGGTGAATGTGTGTGAAATTTTGTTTGGATTGCTGTTTTGTTTCTGGTGTCGTAACAATAGCACCAATATTAATCGGAATTTGGAGAGAAAAAAAAAGTGTCTGCTTCCAAGTCTTCCTTCAAAGCACGGCATGCAGCCAGGCGATTGTCTCTCTGGGAAGGCTAGGCATGAATTTTGGCGGCGTTTTTTATGCTGTTTGTGGCATGACAACCGTTTCCGGCACATTTTTACCCGAAGAGGAAACAAAACTTCACAGCATCACTTTGTTCGTGTGAGTCAGCCATTGGAAAAATAGGCGAAAGAGTGAATAACTCATTGGAAAAAACTTACTGCAGTCAAATGCTACCTTCCTCCGCAACGTCAGCGGGGATACAAGCTTGAACACGATTCCAGTTTCTTTGGGGTAGCCCCTCGTATTCTCACCATGGTCTCTGTATGTTGTGCAAAGCTAAACTTCTTTATGTCCATAGTTTCTGTACTGTATTATGTTCATACTAACTGCTAAGCGTCCTAATGGTGAAAAAGCGCTATGTAAATTATTCCGTTAGACAGCAGAAACTATGCTAGTCATTTGAGCAAAACCTCCCATTTGTCCCACTTTTGGCAGTGTGTCACATGATCCACATTTCTCCTGATTTACTGGGGATTAGTAGGAGCTGAATTTTCACACGCTGCAGAGGTAGGAATCTCCAGATCTTAAGGCAGTAAAAAAGTGCCTATGAAAAAAAAACAAAAAACATAGCCTTAGTGTGGCTCTCCATCCTGCTTTGTATTCCAGTGTTGGAGGTATGGCTACTGTCCTGTGGAGAAATTAAGTATCCAGAACTTTAATAGGATTTCTCTGACGTCCTAGTGGATGCTGGGACTCCGTAAGGACCATGGGGAATAGCGGCTCCGCAGGAGACAGGGCACAAAATAAAAGCTTAAGGATCAGGTGGTGTGCACTGGCTCCTCCCCCTATGACCCTCCTCCAAGCCTCAGTTAGATTTTTGTGCCCGGCCGAGAAGGGTGCAATCTAGGTGGCTCTCCTGAGCTGCTTAGAATAAAAGTTTAGTTTAGGATTTTTTATTTTCAGTGAGTCCTGCTGGCAACAGGCTCACTGCATCGTGGGACTAAGGGGAGAAGAAACGGACTCACCTGAGTGCAGAGTGGATCGGGTTTCTTAGGCTACTGGACATTAGCTCCAGAGGGACGATCACAGGTTCAGCCTGGATGGGTCACCGGAGCCGCGCCGCCGTCCCCCTTACAGAGCCAGAAGAGACGAAGAGGTCCGGTGAAATCGGCGGCAGAAGACGATCCTGTCTTCAGACTAAGGTAGCGCACAGCACCGCAGCTGTGCGCCATTGCTCTCAGCACACTTCACACTCCGGTCACTGAGGGTGCAGGGCGCTGGGGGGGGAGCGCCCTGAGACGCAATATTACAGTATATACCTTAGGTGGCTAAAAAGAATACATCACATATAGCTCCTGGGCTATATGGATGTATTTTACCCCTGCCATTTTACACAGAAAAAGCGGGAGATAAGGACGTCGTGAAGGGGCGGAGCCTATCTCCTCAGCACACAAGCGCCATTTTCCCTCACAGCTCCGCTGGAAGGACGGCTCCCTGACTCTCCCCTGCAGTCCTGCTTCAGAATCAGGGTAAAAAAGAGAAGGGGGGGCACGTTTGGCAGCAAATAAATATATTAACAGCAGCTATAAGGGAGTAACACTTATATAAGGTTATCCCTGTATATATATATATATATATATATATATAGCGCTGGGTGTGTGCTGGCAGACTCTCCCTCTGTCTCTCCAAAGGGCTAAGTGGGGTCCTGTCCTCTATCAGAGCATTCCCGGTGTGTGTGCTGTGTGTCGGTACGCGTGTGTCGACATGTATGAGGAGGAAAATGAGGTGGAAGCGGAGCAGTTGCCTGTGTTAGTGATGTCACCCCCTAGGGAGTCGACACCTGACTGGATGATTGTATTTAAACAATTAAGTGATAATGTCAGCAATTTGCAAAAAACTGTTGACGACATGAGACTGCCGGCAAATCAATTAGTGCCTGTCCAGGCGTCTCAGACACCGTCAGGGGCGCTAAAACGCCCGTTACCTCAGTGGGTCGACACAGACCCAGACACAGATACTGAGTCTAGTGTCGACGGTGACGAGACAAACGTGATGTCCAGCAGGGCCACACGTTACATGATCACAGCAATGAAAGAGGCATTGAACCTTTCTGACACTACAAGTACCACAAAGAAGGGTATTATGTGGGGTGAGAAAAAACTACCAATAGTTTTTCCTGAGTCAGATGAAATAAATGAGGTGTGTGAAAAAAAACCGCTAATTTCTAAAAAATTATTAGCACTATATCCTTTCCCGCCAGAGGTTAGGACGCGCTGGGAAACACCCCCTAGGGTAGATAAGGCGCTCACACGTTTATCTAAACAAGTAGCGTTACCGTCCCCTGATACGGCCACCCTCAAAGAACCGGCTGATAGAAGGCTGGAAAATATCCTAAAAAGTATATACACACATACTGGTGTTATACTGCGACCAGCAATCGCCTCAGCCTGGATGTGCAGTGCTGGAGTCGCATGGTCGGATTCCCTGACCGAGAATATTGATACCCTGGATAGGGACAATATTTTGTTAACTATAGAACATTTAAAGGATGCATTGCCATATATGCGTGATGCACAGAGGGATATTTGCACCCTGGCATCAAGAGTAAGTGCTATGTCCATCTCTGCCAGAAGAGCGTTATGGACGCGACAGTGGTCAGGGGATGCGGATTCCAAACGGCACATGGAAGTATTGCCGTATAAAGGGGAGGAGTTATTTGGGGCTGGTCTATCGGACCTGGTGGCCACGGCAACGGCTGGAAAATCCACCTTTTTACCCCAGGTCACTCCACATCAGCAGAAAAAGACACCGTCTTTTCAAACTCAGTCCTTTCGTTCCCATAAGTACAAGCGAGCAAAAGGCCACTCTTTTCTGCCCCGGGGCAGAGGAAGAGGAAAAAGACTGCACCATGCAGCCGCTTCACAGGAGCAGAAGCCCTCCCCTGCTTCTGCCAAGTCTTCAGCATGACGCTGGGGCTTTACAAGCAGACTCAGATATGGTGGGGGCCCGTCTCAAGAATTTCAACGCGCAGTGGGCTCACTCGCAAGTGGATCCCTGGATTCTACAGGTAGTATCGCAGGGGTACAAACTGGAATTCGAGGCGTTTCCCCCTCGTCGTTTCCTGAAGTCTGCTTTACCAAAGTCTCCCTCCGACAGGGAGGCAGTTTTGGAAGCCATTCACAAGCTGTATTCCCAGCAGGTGATAATCAAGGTACCCCTCCTGCAACAAGGAAAGGGGTATTATTCCACGCTGTTTGTGGTACCGAAGCCGGACGGCTCGGTGAGACCAATTTTAAATCTGAAATCTTTGAACACTTACATAAAAAGGTTCAAATTCAAGATGGAGTCACTCAGAGCAGTGATAGCGAACCTGGAAGAAGGGGACTATATGGTGTCTCTGGACATCAAAGATGCTTATCTCCACGTCCCAATATACCCTTCTCACCAAGGGTACCTCAGGTTTGTAGTACAAAACTGTCATTATCAGTTTCAGACGCTGCCGTTTGGATTGTCCACGGCACCTCGGGTCTTTACCAAGGTAATGGCCGAAATGATGATTCTTCTACGAAGAAAAGGCATTTTAATTATCCCTTACTTGGACGATCTCCTGATAAGGGCAAGATCCAGGGAACAGTTAGAAGTCGGAGTAGCACTATCTCAGGTAGTGTTACGTCAGCACGGGTGGATTCTAAATATTCCAAAATCGCAGCTGATTCCAACGACACGTCTACTGTTCCTAGGAATGATTCTGGACACAGTCCAGAAGAAGGTGTTTCTCCCGGAGGAGAAGGCCAGGGAGTTATCCGAGCTAGTCAGGAACCTCCTAAAACCAGGACAGGTCTCAGTGCATCAGTGCACGAGGGTCCTGGGGAAAATGGTGGCTTCTTACGAAGCGATTCCATTCGGAAGATAGCATTACTGCCTCTCAGCACTGAGGTCATGAGTTCGATTCCCACCATGGCCCTAACTTTACATTTCAGTGGGATCTACTGGACAAATGGTCCGGATCGCATCTGCAGATGCATCAGCGGATAACCCTGTCGCCAAGGACAAGGGTGTCTCTCCTGTGGTGGCTGCAGAGTGCTCATCTACTAGAGGGCCGCAGATTTGGCATTCAGGATTGGATCCTGGTAACCACGGATGCCAGCCTGAGAGGCTGGGGAGCAGTCACACAGGGAAGGAATTTCCAGGGCCTGTGGTCAAGCTTGGAAACGTCTCTTCATATAAACATTCTGGAACTAAGGGCCATTTACAATGCCCTAAGTCAAGCAAAACCTCTGCTTCAGGGTCAGGCGGTGTTGATCCAATCGGACAACATCACGTCAGTCGCCCACGTAAACAGACAGGGCGGCACGAGAAGCAGGAGGGCAATGGCAGAAGCTGCAAGGATTCTTCGCTGGGCGGAAAATCATGTGATAGCACTGTCAGCAGTATTCATTCCGGGAGTGGACAACTGGGAAGCAGACTTCCTCAGCAGACACGACCTTCACCCGGGAGAGTGGGGACTTCACCCAGAAGTCTTCTACCTGATTGTAAACCGTTGGGAAAAACCAAAGGTGGACATGATGGCGTCACGTCTAAACAAAAAACTGGACAGATATTGCACCAGGTCAAGGGACCCTCAGGCAATAGCAGTGGACGCTCTGGTAACGCCGTGGGTGTACCAGTCAGTGTATGTGTTCCCTCCCCTGCCTCTCATACCAAAAGTACTGAGAATCATAAGAAGGAGAGGAGTAAGAACTATACTCGTGGTTCCGGATTGGCCAAGAAGGACTTGGTACCCGGAACTTCAAGAGATGCTCACGGACGAACCGTGGCCTCTACCTCTAAGAAAGGACCTGCTACTGCAGGGGCCTTGTCTGTTCCAAGACTTACCGCGGCTGCGTTTGACGGCATGGCGGTTGAACGCCGGATCCTAAAGGAAAAGGGCATTCCAGAAGAAGTCATCCCTGAGGCCAAGAAGGCCCCTACAGAGGAATTTCAACTGGGTCGTTTCCTGCATTTCCTGCAAACAGGACTGTCTATGGGCCTAAAATTAGGGTCCATTAAGGTTCAAATTTCGGCCTTGTCGATTTTCTTCCAGAAAGAACTGGCTTCAGTACCTGAAGTTCAGACATTTGTGAAAGGGGTGCTGCACATACAGCCTCCTTTTGTGCCTCCAGTGGCACCTTGGGATCTCAATGTTGTATTGAGTTTTCTAAAATCACATTGGTTTGAACCACTTTCCACTGTGGACTTAAAATATCTCACGTGGAAGGTGTCGATGCTGTTAGCCTTGGCTTCAGCCAGGCGTGTGTCAGAATTGGCGGCTTTATCATATAAAAGCCCTTACTTAATTTTTCATTCTGACAGGGCGGAATTGAGGACTCGTCCTCAATTTCTACCTAAGGTGGTTTCTGCATTTCACATGAACCAACCTATTGTGGTGCCTGCGGCTACTAGGGACTTGGAGGACTCCAAGTTGCTAGACGTTGTCAGGGCCCTGAAAATATATGTTTCCAGGACGGCTGGAGTCAGGAAAACTGACTCGCTGTTTATCCTGTATGCACCCAACAAGCTGGGTGCTCCTGCTTCAAAGCAGACGATTGCTCGTTGGATTTGTAGTACAATTCAGCTTGCACATTCCGTGGCAGGATTGCCACAGCCAAAATCAGTAAAAGCCCATTCCATAAGGAAAGTGGGCTCATCTTGGGCGGCTGCCCGAGGGGTCTCGGCTTTACAACTTTGCCGAGCAGCTACTTGGTCAGGGGCAAACACGTTTGCTAAAATTCTACAAATTTGATACCCTGGCTGAGGAGGACCTGGAGTTCTCTCATTCGGTGCTGCAGAGTCATCCGCACTCTCCCGCCCGTTTGGGAGCTTTGGTATAATCCCCATGGTCCTTACGGAGTCCCAGCATCCACTAGGACGTCAGAGAAAATAAGATTTTACTTACCGATAAATCTATTTCTCGTAGTCCGTAGTGGATGCTGGGCGCCCATCCCTAGTGCGGATTGTCTGCAATACTTGTATATAGTTATTGTTACAAAAATTCGGGTTATTATTGTTTGAGCCATCTTTTCAGAGGCTCCTTTTGCATTTATCATACTGTTAACTGGGTTCAGATCACGAGTTGTACGGTGTGATTGGTGTGGCTGGTATGAGTCTTACCCGGGATTCAAGATCCTTCCTTATTATGTACGCTCGTCCGGGCACAGTATCCTAACTGAGGCTTGGAGGAGGGTCATAGGGGGAGGAGCCAGTGCACACCACCTGATCCTTAAGCTTTTATTTTGTGCCCTGTCTCCTGCGGAGCCGCTATTCCCCATGGTCCTTACGGAGTCCCAGCATCCAGTACGGACTACGAGAAATAGATTTATCGGTAAGTAAAATCTTATTTTAACTACTGTAAATACCCCCAAATTATCAGAAGTCCATTGTTTATACTGTATATGTAAAACATATAGTTATCAATGTGTGGAAGCATGAAAATGGGCTAAATGTTACGGTGGATAATTGGTGTGAAATCCATGTGATAAATGCTACTGTCTATACATTAGTCAACTAATCAACATAGTGGTTTTCCACAAAAACAGTTAAGGGGGATATTCAATTCTTTAAAAAGTCTGTCAGGTGTCTGTTTTTTTTTCCTATTAGATAGGAAAAAACAGACACCCAACTGACTTTTCAAACAACTGAATTCCCCCCTAAGTCTTATTCTGGTCTGTTAGTGAATTTGTCTACCCTAACAAGGAGAACTTCTTTATAGGTGCAAAAGAAATTTATACCATGTAAAAATTCTAATTATTTCGTAATATTCAGCCTAGTAATACATGACTTTTGTTTGCATCAATTTTCAACAAAATGTTTTCTATTTCCTTTGCTTTTCCAGCGTTTAGTTGATCAAAATGTTGTTGGTTGAACTATAGTCTGTTTAAATATTTGGAATTTGCTTGAATGGATCTTAAATTAATTTAGATTTTTATTTTGTATCTTTTTTTGTTTTTTCTTCTTTTTTTCTTTTTGCAAGCCACATTTCTGTGCATTGATGTAATGGGTGCAACATTACTGCTCCAGGTACAATTTATATTATTTTGGTGCAGGAGCAGAATTTGGACACCCAAAGATCCACTGTTCACCAGAAATGCTTTTTCTCATGAGTGAAAGGCTTCCGGAATGTATATATCTCTAGTCATCCGTTCACTTTTTGTTTATTTTTGGCAGACGGCATAAGCAACAAAATGCAATAATCTGTGTTTCTTTAACATGTGCTGACAAACCCAGTTTAATGTCTGGTCTTTCTTAATTATATTAAACACCTTGTTACTTCAGTATACTATACAGGTATTAAATATATCCTATAGCAGAAGAGCAATTAAGATTTACAAGGCTGTATGTAAAAAAAATTGTGTGTCTCTCGGAACTAAAGTTATATAAGGTAGTTTTGGTCACTAGGTCATTTTGTATTTTATGTATAGTAGATTGGTGCAGTGGTTATCTTGTTTCCCCACAGCGCTATGATTCAGTTCCCACCAAAGCCCTATTTGTATGCTGGGTGTATGTTGTCCCTGTGGTTTTCATGGGTTTCATCCAGGTGCTCTGGTTTTCAGAATCAGAATCAGCTTTATTGGCCAGGTGTACTCACGTACACTAGGAATTCTTTGTGGTACAATGCATCGCCAAGCAGCAACATGAAGGGGGAATACATAGCATACGAAGGGGGAAGAACATAGCATACATTACACACATTACACGTATGAGTTGATACTGCACATTGCAACTGTACAATAGACTCAACATATTAGACATATTATACATGTAGGACTAAACACAAAGGCTGCTTGGCAGAGCAGCACCGAGGCAGCCATCCGCGGCGCCAACTAGAACTCAAACAATGCACATAATACAGAAGATTTAAGTATTACATCAAAAGATAAACCACACAGACAATAAAGACAGAAAGCATAATGCAGGGTTGGTGTAAGCATTTTGGGTAATAACCTCCAGGGGTTGTGTATTCCACCCTCACAAGGTACCAGGTGCGGCAGCCATCTTAGGCGCTCTGCGTAGGATTACCCAGGGTGGAATAGTCCACCCCTAGAAGAGAACACAAAACGGGGAGATTGCAGAGTCCTTAGGTTCAGAGTAGGGTTCCAGTAAAACCATCAGGTCCATGTATTTTTCATCCCATCCACAAGTTTACCAGATAAGGCAGCCATGTTGGGCGCACTACGAAGGTTACACAGTGGGAGATGAGCCATACAGGGGCCAAATGCATTCACGGGAAAACTGACACGTGTAGGAGTATGCTATACCCTGCATGGAAAGATCCAAATGAAGCACACCCTGCCCATGGAGGAACCATCCGAGGCAGCCATGTGAGGCGCACTGTGTAGGTTACTGCTGGCAGGGTGTGCAACCAATGGAGGTACACATTACAGGAATAGCACACAGTGGGGGGAAAGTACCCTGTAAGAAGAAAGAAGAGAAAGACACATTTGCAGGAAAACATTAATTTTTGAAAATGATAAATGTCCTGGTCTCATGAGAGCAGTGCGGGTGTGTGTGAGAGTGTGGAGAGCAGTGCGGGTGGTTGTAAGAATGTGGAGTGCACACTAATGTCCAATGGAACTGACCCAGCAAAATCTGGTCCTGATGCGCACGCCCCTCAGGTCCCTGCTCAGCTTGAGGGGTAGTCTTGGGGGCAGTCATGATGTTCTTGGACAGAGAAGTAGTAGGCATTGGTCCTGGTGTTCTCAAGGCAGAGGTGAGGAGAGGCCACATGATGGTCCCGAGTTGCAGTGTTTGGGGAAATTGTATTATTCGAGATTTTAGCGTAGTCCAAATCCAGTTCAAACTCCGGTTCTAACTCCATTCTTAAATCATATTCTTAACAATTGCATTCTTCACAATTGCAAGCAGGCCAAGTCCTGACTGCGGGCCTTGATAATATTGCTCTTAAATGCTCCAACTATATCAGCTGGCAAAGGGGGAGGTATGCAATCAGAAGTTCAGCTAATTAACAGAGGTTATTTTGCATTGAAGAAGGATCACAGACATTTGCAGACAAACTTCCTTGGGGTGTGAAAAGTGTAGCCAGAGAGAGATGAGAGACTCAGATATACAAGCATGAAGATGGTGTTTTTACCTGTGAAGAGAGGAGAAATGGTTTTCAGTTCCGGTTCTAACTCCATTCTTAAATCATATTCTTAACAATTGCATTCTTCACAATTGCAAGCAGGCCAAGTCCTGACTGCAGGCCAATCCAAGTATATACTGGTAGGTTAATTGGCTTCTGGCAAAAAGTAACCCTATTGTGTATGTGGTATGAAATATGGATTGTAAACTTCACTGGGGCAGGAACTGATGTGAATGAATTAAATACTTCCTGCAAAGCGCTGTGGTATATGTGCGCGCTATATAGACTATAGGTTGGACTGGCGTATTTTCATTCAGGGAACTTAAAGGTCATTAGCAGACAGCCACTCAACTACAACAGGAATATGAATTTTGTCAAATAACATAATATTTTCTGTGGTATCAGCAGTGCCGTAACTAGACATTTTAGCACTGTGTGCAAGAACCTGCATCTGTGCTCCCCCCTTATTTAAAATAGGGCCAGTGCGTGCTGGAGGGTCACGCCAAAAAATATAGGGGTTTGGCCACAAAATAATACCAATTCATATTACAGTGCACAGTAGTCTCAGTCATTCAAATTACGCTGCACAGTAGCGCCAGTACACCAAGTAGAGCCCATTTTACGCATTACGACAGGCAGAGTCCGCTTATATACATTACGGCATATGCGTTGTGTGCAGCACCAGGTACACATGTACCCCCAGTGCCAGATATGCATATGGCCCCCAGTGCCAGATATGCATATGCCCCTCAGTGCCAGATATGCATATGCCCCCCAGTGCCAGGTATGCATATGCTCGTATACCTCCAGTGCCAGGTACACACATGCCCCCAGCAGTTATTGCTTACCACTGCTCCCGCTGGTGGTGGTCACGTCCATGTGCGGGGCAGGGAGTGGGAGGGAGCAATCGCGTAACTTCCACCAGGGAGTGGGGAGGGAGCGAACGCAGCACTTCTGCCAAGGAGCAGGGAGGGAGCGATCACGGCCAGTCAATGTGAAGGAGAGGGACAGCTGCAGCGGCGCCGCCACCATCCAGCAGCAGCACACACAAGCGGCTTATAATGAGTCAGTTTGACTCATTACAATGCCGCAGACTTTAGGCCGAGGATGTGGGTAGTTGCGCCCTCATGGTGACTGCCCTGTGTGACAGCCCTGGATATTAGTTTTTTCCGACATCTGTATACATTTTGGAAATATTATTTACTTATTCTGTTTACTGCAGCATTGGTTTCCTACATTAGTTAGTAAACTTTATGGTTTGTGTCTACTAAAAACCCCATTTTCATGCCAAGGTACAGTGATGTCTGTCAATTAGCCCAGTTGGTGCTCATATCAGCCCTTTTAAATTGCCCATGAAACAGCTGACTGAAAATTACCCTGGTTAAATGTCTGTAATTTACCCCATACCATTGTGTATTTTCCAGACACAACTTTGTTTTCTTTTGGATATGTGGGACAGCAGTCTGAAATTTTCTTAGAATTACTAGGCATGTAAGGATTTCATACCCCAAAAAAGAAAATAATTCTAAAAAGTATCAGAGTTACAGCAAAAGGATTATTTTTCTCTGAAAATTGGTGTAGACTTTCTATGATGTTATGTGTACTTTGTGGTGCCTAACAAATAAATAAATAAATAAAATAATGAAGCATTTACAGGTTGAGATATGATGCTTCACTGTTTGTCTTGAGGCACTAACACGCTTCTTATTAGTCCATCCTTGTGTCTTGATATTTAATTATCCAAAGCCATTATGATGCTGTCGCTACAGTAACATCTCAAGCTACATCTATGATAGCCACTTTCATCAGAATGCTGTTTTTAGCCGCTTGTCTCCTTAAGTAGATCATGCTGGTAGAAATCTTACAAATATATCCTATTGCTAATAAAATTGTAACTACTATAGAATAACTGTTTTTACCTTTAAAAAAATAAATAAATAAAATTATTACGTAAAATACTGTCTTATGACTTCTTAATGTTGGATAAATACCACAATATTCGTTATTTTTCAAATTTTTCAGTTTGCCCTGAAAAGAAGGAAATACAGTACTAGCAGGACACTATACACAGACATTGTCAGCCATCGGTGATGTGGAGCAAAGCGGTCAGACATAGGGGGATATTCAGTTAGCAGCAGTGATTTATTTTTAGTCTGAAAATAATTCCCGATAACCAGCCTTGTTTTTCCGTGAAAACGCACAGGGCCGTGAACTTATCTTGGACCTTATTTGTTTTTGCACAAAAATAGATTTTTTTTTTGGTCTGGAAAAAAAAGCCAACATTTGAATTGGGGAAAAAGAAAAAGGAAAAGAGGACCCCCCCCTTTCCCAATGTTTCGTGGACGATTGATTATCCCCCATTGACAGCGATCCATTTTTCTGCCTTAAAGCAGTTAAGCAATAAAACAGAGGTTCTGCATGTATGTATGCAATACACACACCTAGATTCTGACTATATGACAAGCAGATGAACCTTGGTTATGGTCTGCAACCTGAATAGTCATTTGTTTTCAGTTTCTAAGGGCCTGGATCAGAGTTATACGCTTTAGTGACAGCTGATGATGCCCACTGCATGTTTTTGTGATCTGCATCCAAAAATGCAGCATCCGATCAGCGGCGGGATGTGATGCAGTCTGAGATCGCCGGAGGTGCGGGTTGCTGGCCAATCTTGTACGTTTTTTTAAAGGGACAATCGCTAACAAAGCAAAAACATGCCTTGTAATTGATTGTCCCTTTAAAAAAAAAAAAAAAAGTCTGATATCGTCCAGCAACCCGCACCTCCGGCGATATCGGACTGCATTACATCCCGCCACAACTGCATGATAGGCACTCACCTCAGTAACTTACTAATGTTAGCCGCATGTCAATCCTGCTGCGGTGTTTGGGGTACTGCCAGCGACATTGAGGTACCGGGATCTGCTCATGTACAGTGCGGCTTCTACGCATGTACAGATTTAAAAACATGGGAGATGTATGTTAACATCCGGTAATATACTGTACATTTCTGAATTAGGCACTAACTTTCCAGTGCAAATCTTCTAATGTTAACTGTGTCTCCATAATGTTTCTTTTTTCCCCATTGTATCAGTGCAATGCGACTACAGTCAGTCCACTGAGGGCCAGTGATCCTTCGGCCTCACTGTACCAATATTGTCAGCCCACTGGAATCTTGTGATCTTTCTGCCTCACTGTCTGTTACCGTAGTAACTGTGATGGCCATAAATATGTAAAGTAGTAGTTACAGTACCAACAGTTCTAAACTGTTTTTCTCTATCGTCCTAAGTGGATGCTGGGGTTCCTGAAAGGACCATGGGGAATAGCGGCTCCGCAGGAGACAGGGCACAAAAGTAAAGCTTTTACAGGTCAGGTGGTGTGTACTGGCTCCTCCCCCTATGACCCTCCTCCAGACTCCAGTTAGATTTTTGTGCCCGGCCGAGAAGGGTGCAATTCTAGGTGGCTCTCATAAAGAGCTGCTTAGAGAGTTTAGCTTAGGTTTTTTATTTTACAGTGATTCCTGCTGGCAACAGGATCACTGCAACGAGGGACAGAGGGGAGAAGAAGTGAACTCACCTGCGTGCAGGATGGATTGGCTTCTTGGCTACTGGACATGAAGCTCCAGAGGGACGATCACAGGTACAGCCTGGATGGTCACCGGAGCCACGCCGCCGGCCCCCTCACAGATGCTGAAGCAAGAAGAGGTCCAGAATCGGCGGCTGAAGACTCCTGCAGTCTTCTTAAGGTAGCGCACAGCACTGCAGCTGTGCGCCATTTTCCTCTCAGCACACTTCACACGGCAGTCACTGAGGGTGCAGGGCGCTGGGGGGGGGCGCCCTGGGAGGCAAATGAAAACCTTTAAAAAGGCTAAAAATACCTCACATATAGCCCCAGAGGCTATATGGAGATATTTACCCCTGCCTAAATGTACTAAATAGCGGGAGACGAGCCCGCCGAAAAAGGGGCGGGGCCTATCTCCTCAGCACACGGCGCCATTTTCTGTCACAGCTCCGCTGGTCAGGAAGGCTCCCAGGTCTCTCCCCTGCACTGCACTACAGAAACAGGGTATAACAGAGAGGGGGGGCAAAATAAATGGCAATATATTAATATAAAAGCAGCTATAAGGGAGCACTTAATCATAAGGCTATCCCTGTCATATATAGCGCTTTTTGGTGTGTGCTGGCAGACTCTCCCTCTGTCTCCCCAAAGGGCTAGTGGGTCCTGTCTTCGTATAGAGCATTCCCTGTGTGTCTGCTGTGTGTCGGTACGTGTGTGTCGACATGTATGAGGACGTTATTGGTGTGGAGGCGGAGCAATTGCCAAATATGAGGATGTCACCTCCTAGGGGGTCGACACCAGAATGGATGCCTTTGTGGAATTACGGGATAGCGTCAACTCGCTTAAGCAGTCGTTTGCCGACATGAGGCGGCCGGACACTCAATTAGTGCCTGTCCAGGCGCCTCAAATACCGTCAGGGGCTGTAAAACGCCCCTTGCCTCAGTCGGTCGACACAGACCCAGACACAGGCACTGATTCCGGTGGTGAAGGTGACGAATTAACCGTATTTTCCAGTAGGGCCACACGTTATATGATTTTGGCAATAAAGGAGATGTTACATTTAGCTGATACTACAGGTACCACTAAACAGGGTATTATGTGGGGTGTGAAAAAACTACCAGTAGTTTTTACCGAATCAGAAGAATTAAATGACGTGTGTGATGAAGCGTGGGGTGCCCCGATAAAAAAAACTGCTAATTTCAAAGAAGTTATTGGCTTTATACCCTTTCCCGCCAGAGGTTAGGGAGCGCTGGGAAACACCTCCTAGGGTGGACAAAGCGCTAACACGCTTATCAAAACAAGTGGCGTTACCCTCTCCTGAGACGGCCGCACTTAAAGATCCATCAGATATGAGGATGGAAAATATCCAAAAAGGTATATACACACATGCAGGTGTTATACTACGACCAGATATTGCGACTGCCTGGATGTGCAGTGCTGGGGTAGTTTGGTCAGAGTCCCTGATCGAAAATATTGATACCCTGGACAGGGACAATATTTTACTGTCGTTAGAACAAATAAAGGATGCATTTCTTTATATGCGTGATGCACAGAGAGATATCTGCACACTGGCATCACGGGTAAGTGCTATGTCCATTTCGGCCAGAAGAGCTTTATGGACACGACAGTGGACAGGCGATGCGTAGAGGAGTTATTTGGGGTCGGTCTATCGGATTTGGTGGCCACGGCTACGGCCGGGAAATCCACCTTTCTACCTCAAGTCACTCCCCAACAGAAAAAGGCACCGACCTTTCAACCGCAGCCCTTTCGTTCCTTTAAAAATAAGAGAGCAAAGGGCTATTCATATCTGCCACGAGGCAGAGGACGAGGGAAGAGACAGCAACAGGCAGCTCCTTCCCAGGAACAGAAGCCCTCCCCGGCTTCTACAAAAGCCTCAGCATGACGCTGGGGCTTCGCAAGCGGACTCGGGGGCGGTAGGCGGTCGTCTCAAGAATTACAGCGCGCAGTGGGCTCACTCGCAGGTAAATCCCTGGATCCTGCAGATAATATCTCAGGGGTACAGGTTGAAATTAGAGACAGAGCCACCTCGCCGTTTCCTGAAGTCTGCTTTACCAACGTCCCCCTCAGAAAGGGAGACGGTTTTGGAAGCCATTCACAAGCTGTATTCTCAGCAGGTGATAGTCAAGGTACCTCTTCTACAACAAGGGAAGGGGTATTATTCCACTCTTTTTGTGGTACCGAAGCCGGATGGCTCGGTAAGGCCTATTCTAAATCTGAAGTCCTTGAACCTGTACATAAAGAGTTTCAAGTTCAAGATGGAGTCACTCAGAGCAGTGATAGCGAACCTGGAAGAAGGGGACTTTATGGTATCCTTGGACATCAAGGATGCGTATCTCCACGTTCCAATTACCCCTCACACCAGGGGTACCTCAGGTTCGTTGTACAAAACTGTCACTATCAGTTTCAGACGCTGCCGTTTGGTTTGTCCACGGCATCTCGGGTCTTTACAAAGGTAATGGCCGAGATAATATTTCTTCTTCGAAGAAAAGGCGTATTAATTATCCCATACTTGGACGATCTCCTAATAAGGGCAAGGTCCAGAGAACAGCTAGAGATGGGTTTAGCACTATCTCAAGAGGTGCTAAAGCAGCACGGATGGATTCTGAATATTCCAAAATCCCAATTAATGCCGACAACTCGTCTGCTGTTCCTGGGGATGATTCTGGACACAGTTCAGAAAAAGGTTTTTCTTCCCGAAGAAAAAGCCAAGGAGTTATCTGACCTGGTCAGGAACCTCCTAAAACCAGGAAAGGTGTCTGTACATCAATGCACAAGAGTCCTGGGAAAAAATGGTAGCTTCTTACGAAGCAATCCCTTTCGGCAGATTCCATGCAAAGGGATCTGTTGGACAAATGGTCAGGGTCGCATCTTCAGATGCACCTGCGGATAACCCTGTCGCCGAGGACAAGGGTATCCCTTCTGTGGTGGTTGCAGGAGGCTCATCTATTGGAGGGCCGCAGATTCGGCATGCAGGATTGGATCCTGGTGACCACGGATGCCAGCCTGAGAGGCTGGGGAGCAGTCACACAGGGAAGAAATTTCCAGGGAGTGTGGTCGAGCCTGAAAAAGTCTCTTCACATAAGCATTCTGGAACTAAGAGCAATCTACAATGCTCTAAGCCAGGCGAAACCTCTGCTTCAAGGAAGACCGGTGTTGATCCAGTCGGACAACATCACGGCAGTCGCCCATGTAAACAGACAGGGCGGCACAAGAAGCAGGAGGGCAATGGCAGAAGCTGCCAGGATCCTTCGCTGGGCGGAGAATCACGTGATAGCACTGTCAGCAGTATTCATCCCGGGCGTGGACAACTGGGAAGCAGACTTCCTCAGCAGACACGACCTTCACCCGGGAGAGTGGGGACTTCATCCAGAAGTTTTCCACATGCTATTAAACCGTTGGGTAAAACCAATGGTGGACATGATGGCGTCTCGCCTCAACAAGACACTGGACAGGTATTGCGCCAGGTCAAGAGATCCGCAGGCAATAGCTGTGGACGCGCTGGTAACACATTGGGTGTACCAGTCGGTATAGGTGTTTCCTCCTCTGCCTCTCATACCAAAGGTTTTGAGGATTATACGGCAAAGAGGAGTAAGACTAGTGGCTCCGGATTGGCCAAGAAGGACTTGGTACCCGGAACTTCAAGAGATGGTCACGGACGATCCGTGGCCTCTACTTCTGAGAAGGGACCTGCTTCAGCAGGGTCCTTGTCTTTTTCAAGACTTACCGCGGCTGCGTTTGACGGCATGGCGTTTGAATGCCAGATCCTAAAAGGAAAAGGCATTCCAGAAGAAGTCATTCCTACCTTGATAAAGGCAAGGAAGGAAGTCACCGCGAAGCATTATCGCCGTATTTGGCGAAAATATGTTGCGTGGTGCGAGCAGCGGAGTGCTCCGATGGAGGAATTTCAACTGGGTCGTTTTCCTACATTTCCTGCAATCAGGATTGTCTATGGGTCTCAAATTGGGATCTATTAAGGTTCAAATTTCGGCCCTATCAATATTCTTCCAAAAAGAATTGGCCTCAGTCCCTGAGGTCCAGATTTTTATCAAAGGAGTACTGCATATACAGCCTCCTGTGGTGCCTAAGGTGGCACCGTGGGATCTAAATGTAGTTTTAGATTTCCTCAAATCCAATTGGTTTGAACCACTAAAGAATGTGGATTTGAAATATCTCACATGGAAAGTGACTATGTTACTGGCCCTGGCTTCGGCCGGGAGAGTATCTGAACTGGCGGCTTTGTCTTATAAAAGCCCTTATTTAATTTTCCATTCGACATAGGGCAGAGCTGCGGACGCGTCCGCATTTTCTCCCTAAGGTGGTATCAGCGTTTCACCTGAACCAGCCTCTTGTAGTGCCTGCGGCTACAGACGACTTGAAGGACTCCAAGTTGTTGGACGTTGTCAGAGCCTTAAAAATATACATTTAAAGGACGGCTGGAGTCAGAAAATCTGACTCGCTGTTTATACTGTATGCACCCAACAAGTTGGGTGCACCTGCTTCTAAGCAGTCGATTGCTCGTTGGATTTGTAACAAAATTCAACTTGTACATTCTGTGGCAGGCCTGCCACAGCCTAAATCTGTTAAGGCCCATTCCGCAAGGAAGGTGGGCTCATCTTGGGCGGCTGCCCGAGGGGTCTCGGCATTACAACTCTGCCGAGCAGCTACGTGGTCAGGGGAGAACACGTTTGTAAATTTTTACAAATTTGATACCCTGGCAAAGGAGGACCTGGAGTTCTCTCATTCGGTGCTGCAGAGTCATCCGCACTCTCCCGCCCGTTTGGGAGCTTTGGTATAATCCCCATGGTCCTTTCAGGAACCCCAGCATCCACTTAGGACGATAGAGAAAATAAGAATTTACTTACCGATAATTCTATTTCTCGGAGTCCGTAGTGGATGCTGGGCGCCCATCCCAAGTGCGGATTATCTGCAATACTTGTACATAGTTATTGTTAACTAATTCGGGTTATTGTTTAGGAAGCCATCTTTCAGAGGCTCCTCTGTTATCATACTGTTAACTGGGTTTAGATCACAAGTTGTACGGTGTGATTGGTGTGGCTGGTATGAGTCTTACCCGGGATTCAAAATCCTCCCTTATTGTGTACGCTCGTCCGGGCACAGTACCTAACTGGAGTCTGGAGGAGGGTCATAGGGGGAGGAGCCAGTACACACCACCTGACCTGTAAAAGCTTTACTTTTGTGCCCTGTCTCCTGCGGAGCCGCTATTCCCCATGGTCCTTTCAGGAACCCCAGCATCCACTACGGACTCCGAGAAATAGAATTATCGGTAAGTAAATTCTTATTTTGGGACACAGCTGGCAGGGCCGGTGATAGGGTGTTTGGCGCCCCCCTGCAAAATGATAAATTTGCGCCCTCCCATATGTGAAAAAGGGACCGTGTGCGCAGCAAAAAAAGGGTGTGGTCTCACAAGGAAGGGGCATGGCCACACAATGGTACCCCCAATTCAAATTATGCTACACAGTAGCACAATTTTATTCACATTACCCCAAACGTAGTGCCCCTGAGTCATATTACACCACATCAGTAGTACCCCTTATACACAATGCCCACAGGAGTGTCCCTTATCAGAGGTGTAGCTAGGTGCCATGGTACCCGGAACAAGGGTATCTTTTGAAACCCCCCTCCCCTGTATTGAATTGGGGGCATGTTACATTTGAAAATAAATGTTTTTTTTAAATCATAAATTGGTGACAGGCCCACTTTCCCTTGACGCCCGCCATGCTCAAAACAGGAACAGTGCATGCCGAAGGCATGCGTAAAAAATATAGTGGTGTGGCCACAGAATAGTACCAATTCACATTACACCATGCAGTAGTGTCCATTAGTCACATTACACTGCATAGTAGTACCCTTATACACATAACGCCACACAGTAGAGCCTCTTATACATATTACACCACACAGGAGAGCCACTTATACATGTTATGCCAGAGCAGACCTGCTTATACATGTTACGCCACAGTAGAGCCCCTTATACACATTATGCTAGGTAAAGCCCAATTCACACATTATGCCAGGTACAGCCCATTATTCACATTATGCCAGGTAGAGCCGCTAATACACATCATACCAGGTAGAGTCCATTATTCACAATATGCCAGGTAGAGCATTTTTTTACACATTATGCCAGGTAGAGCCCATTAAACACATTACACCAGGTAGAGCCCATTAAACACATTATGCCAGGGAGAGCATTTTATAACTTATTATTCCAGGTAGAGCCCATTATACACATTGTCAGGTAGATCCAGTTATACACATTATGCCAAGTAGAGCCCATTATGCCAGATAGAGCACAGTATACACATTATGCCAGGTAGATTCCATTATACACATTATGCCGGGTAGAGCCTTTTATACACATAATTTCTCTGGCTGGGTCCACAGGATTATCCACAGGATAACATTGGGATATTGTCGAGCGACAGCGAAAATGGCACCAACACGGTCACAAGCTTTCTGGCCTCCCAGGATGCATTGGGGCCTCCACTGTATAGTCCCGCCCACTGACTCAGTCAGATCAGTTTTTTGCTTGGTGCGGCAGGAAGCCGCATGGTCACAGGGCTGCTGTGAATAAAGCGGCCTAAAGTTTTTATTTTATTTTTATAGACTTACTATATTTTTTAGAGCGACTTCTCTTAACAGCGTCTTAAACGCATATTAGGAGTCGCTCCAACTACTCCCCACCGGGTCGCAACAACGCTTACCTCCGCGGTACAGTGCTGTCTCGACGGGCGTCTGTGTCGGATGTTCTAGCAGGTCCAGCAGACGTAACCAGGCTGTGGCCGGAGCATGGGGAGACTGTGAGTCGATGGACTTCCTCTTACTAGAGGGGTCAGGACACCGCTACACTGATTTGGTGGAGACTACAAACAGTGTGTTGATGCGCCGAACATCTCGAGTGTGACAGCGCTACGCTCCGGGGATCATAGGCGCCAGGACTAGGTAGAGGCCGCGATCCTGGGAGTTAAAGTCAACAGGGGGATTCAGACGCTCTCCTGGCCGCCCCTCCTCCGAGTTCATGGCCAGTTCCCGCGGTCTCTCGTTTCATGAACTGAATGACATCACTTCCGGCTCAGACGCTACCACGAGGGTACTCGGTCGCAGCTTAGACGCTGCGGTTGTGTACACTGGATATAAACCCGCCCAGACCGAGTCGCAGGTCTTTAGCGTCTGCATACACGTGGAAGTCGCTCAGCGTCCGTGTCCGTTATCAGTTACCAAGAGCGGCAGTGTACACCAGTAGCGTCTGAATCCACTCAGCGTCTTACGAGCGTATTTGCTTGGATATGGAAGTGTGGGGAGTCTCCCTGTATCCCGCTCTCTGGAGGCAGGGTATACAGTACTAAAAATTCCTTCTACTTTTTAGTATGCATTGTTAATTTTTAGTACCTATTGCATATGAGACCTGTATATTACTGTGTTTTCTACATGTTATGTTGAAAATAGAACCAGTTAAAACATTAGTACAATTTTCCTACTTATGTATAAGTTATTATGGAGGTTGTATTCTCATATGACAATGTCTAATGCTTTAACATGTGACTGACTGCTAGTATGTGTGCTGACTTTTCTGTGTAATGTCAGTCCTGTTCTGACCCTCAAATCAGGTGCACTGTGGTCAGATTGATCTCACCTCTATATACTGACATATAGGGTGTTTTTCAGTCACAAAGTGTGTAGTTGATAACAGGTTAATACCATGTCTGTGAGCGGCAAAAGTGATGAGGAGAATTTGTCAAGAACTCCTATAGCCCTAACATGCTTATCTTGTAAGTCAGGGGTAATTGATATGAATAAATTAGTCACTTATGAGGGTTTGTGTGCAAACTGTTTCGCTTTTCAGCGAAGTAAAAAACAGGAGTTAGTTCAACCTCCAGTAGAGCCACCATGGAATATGTTCGCAAAGACTCTGCTTCAATAGCGGACAGGTTAGCTCCAGTAGCACCACCTCAAGGGTTAGGTTACACTATGAACCCATACATGCAGCTCCCTTCCTATGGTTTGGTTCCAGTAGCCTCTGCAAGCAACCAAGGGGCAGGTAAGACTAAGACAGATACGTCTGTGTGGCAGACTACACAAGATGATACATCGGATGATGATGCGGAAACAATAGATTCAACTCCGTATGATGATCAGTCGCAGAGCTTTAGTTCAGAAGATGTAGCTGAACTTATTAATGCAGTGAAGGCTGTGCTTTCTCTGGAAGAACCAGCCAAGACGGCGTTAAAAGCAAAAGCACCTGTATTCAAACAAACAAAGTCAGTGAAAGCTGAATTTCCAGCGTCAGATGAGTTGACGGAGATGATGGATGAGTCTTGGGCAGCGCCCAGTATAAAGTATAAGATTCCTAAGAGATGGGATTCTTATTATCCATTTCCTGCTGGGGAGTGTTCGAAGAGAGAAGTTCCTCCAAAAGTAGATGCACATGTTCTGCGACTCGTGCATAAATCTGCTTTACCACTGTCATCTACCTCTTTGAATGATGTCACAGACAGAAGGGTAGAGAGCCTATTGAAAAATATTTTTTCTCTTGTAGGAGCAGTGGTAAGACCTGCTATGGCTTCGGCCTGGGTAGCAAAGGCAATGGGCGAATGGATAGAGGAACTAGAGAATGACATCCCCTCTCCTACTAGGGAGCAAGAGGATCGTTTTTGCCGTTTAAGACAATCTGCCCAGGATTTAGAAGAAGCAGCAATTGATGTAGGCACTGTTGCTTATAAAGCTTCAGCCTTGGCAGTAGTCGCTCGCAGAGCAGTTTGGCTACGGACCTGGAAGGCAGATGCGGAATCCAAGAAGGAATTGGAAGCAATGCCTTTTGTGGGTGATATATTATTTGGAAAACCTTTATCGTATATCCCAGAATCAGAGGCTGAATCGAAAAAGGTCAGATTTCCGGCTGCTTATAACCTTAAGTCCAAGGGTTTAACATTTCGCTCTTTTCGTTGGCAAAGTAAAGCGAAAGCTAAAGAGGAGCCTAAGCAACCCCAGTTTAAGCAACCCTCAGCCTGAAGAGACGGGCCTCCGCCTGGAGGATTCCAGGGTTGGGGGCCGACTCCTGCGATTTGCACACATATGGCAACAGTCAGCAACAGATGCCCGGGTGCAGAAGGTAGTATCTCAGGGGTATGGGTTCCCATTCAGAAGGCAGCCTCCTCCAAAGATTTTTTTGCACCAGCCCGTCTCGTATAGAGTCGAAGGCCAATGCCCTGCAAGAAGCAGTCCAAAAATGACTGCAGTCAGGTGTGATTGTCCCAGTACCTCCATCACAAAAGGGACAGGGGTATTACTCCAATCTATTTCTAATCCAGAAACCAAATGGGTCATATCGACCAATTCTAAATCTAAAAATGTTGAACAACCACATATGGATCCCGAAGTTCCACATGGAGACGTGCTAGCTACAGCACCCAGGGTGTTTACGTTACGCTCCATAATGTTGGCTATGGAACCGGGAGACTACATGGTATCTCTGGATGTACGGGATGCTTACCTACATGTGCCTATAGCACTGTCACATCAATGTTACCTCAGGTTTGCCATCCTCCAGGAACATTTCCAGTTCCAAGCTCTGCCTTTCGGGCTAGCTACAGCACCCAGGGTGTTTACCAAGATCATGGTGGTTATGGCAGCTTGGCTGCGCAAACAAGGGATAAGAATATTCCCATACCTAGACGACCTGTTCCCATACCTAGACGACCTGTTAATCTTAGCACAGTCGCAAGATTTACTGTTGAGCCAGCTCCAACAGACGATAGTTTGTTTACAGAGACACGGGTGGCTCATAAATTGGGAGAAGTCGTCCCTGAATCCGTCACAGCGGATGGTTCATTTGGGAGCCATATTGGACTCAGACCTACAGAGAGTTCTCTTACCAGAGAAAAAAATAGTCAAGGTGCAGGTCATGGCTCAGGAAGCGTTGCAAGCCCAGACAATGTCAGTCCATGCAGCAATGCGACTGTTGGGTCTGATGGTATCAACGTTCGACATGGTGGAATATGCGCAATTCCACTCCAGACCGTTGCAGCATCTCATTTTGACCAAATGGAACGGAAATCATCAAACGATAAAGAAACAGATTATAAAGATTCCAGTAAATGTAAAAAGGTCTCTAGCGTGGTGGCTACAGACAGACCATTTAAACAAGGGGAGACCCTTTTGGATAAAAGAGTGGCAAGTCCTGACGACAGATGCCAGCCTGCAAGTCTGGGGGGCGGTACTCGGAAGCCTGTGGTTCCAAGGAAAATGGACCGCAAGGGAAAGTCGCCTGCCGATAAATCTGTTAGAAATAAGAGCCATTTACTTGGCTCTGGTTCAGGCAAAGCACAATCTACAAGGAAGACCAGTCCAGATCCGCTCAGACAATGCGACGGCAGTAGCGTACCTCAATCATCAAGGAGGAACTCACAGCAAGAGTCTGATGGAGGAAGTAACTCCCATTCTAAAATGGGCAGAACTCCATCTCCCGGCATTGTCAGCAGTATTTGTCCCGGGTGTACTAAATTGGGAAGCGGATTTTCTCAGTCTGCACACAATTCAGGAAACCGAATGGGCACTACACCCAGAAGTGTTTCAGACACTGGTGAACAGATGGGGTCTACCGGAGATAGACCTTATGGTGTCTCGTCTAAACAACAAAGTTCCGAGGTACGGATTAAGAACAAGGGACCCAGGAGCGGTCCTGGTTAGACGCACTGTCAGTAGAATGGAGGTTTTAGCTGGCATATCTGTTCCCTCCAATATCTCTGTTACCCAGAGTAGTGAGAAAGATAAAGCAGGCAAAAGGAGCAATCATTCTAATAGCTCCAGCTTGGCCAAGAAGGCATTGGTACACAGATCTGTTGAGAATGTCCATGGAAGCACCGATACTGCCCCCTCAACGTCCAGATCTGTTAATGCAGGGTCCTTGTTATCACAGTCATCTGGATCGCCTATCTTTGACGGCGTGGCTGTTGCAACCTCTATCTTAGAGGCTAAAGGATTTTCGAAACAAGTAATCCAAACCATGCTTAGAGCAAGAAAGCGTTCTTCGGCTCGTGTGTATCATAGAATATGGCAAGCCTATATTCACTGGTGTACTGGAAAAAATTACAATCCGAGATCTTTTTAAGTAGCTAGGATTTTGGATTTCCTTCAGGCAGGATTGAATAAAGGGTTGAAAGCTGCCTCCTTGAGGGTGCAAGTCTCAGCGTTGACTGTATGGTTTCAGCAGAAGATTGCTGACCTACAGGATGTACGTACATTTTTCCAAGGAGTAGTACATATTCAACCTCCATTTGTTCCTCCTGCAGCTCCCTGGGATTTGAATTTAGTTCTTAAATTTCTCCAGGGTCCTCTGTTTGAACCACTTGAGAGAGCAGATCTTAAGTGGTTAACGGTTAAAGTTCTTTTTTTACTGGCAATGGCGCCAGCCAGAAGAGTGTCAGATTTAGGAGCATTATCATGTAAGTCTCCTTTCCTACGTTTTTTTCCAGACAGAGCAGTTCTCAGAACGAGATCTAGCTATCTTCCAAAGGTGGTATCAAAGTTTCACCTGAATGAAGAGATTGTAGTCCCAGCCTTTCAGGTATCGGGACTATCTGCGGGAGAAGCGTCGCTGGACGTGGTCCGGGCTTTAAAAATCTACATAGATCGTACTAGTGCCATCAGGAAAACGGATTCCCTCTTCATCCTCTACGGATTCCATAGAAGAGGATGGCCTGCTAGTAAACAGACGCTGGCGAGATGGCTCCGAATGGTAATATCAGAAGCTTATTCTCATGCAGATCTCCCTATTCCGGCTAATGTCTCTGCACACTCTACACGTAAGGTAGGTCCTTCTTGGGCAGCACAACAGGGTGCATCAGCAGAACAGATATGTAGGGCAGCCACATGGTCTTCCATAAACACATACATCAGACATTATGCCTTGGATACTTTTGCCTCTCATGACGCAGACTTCGGGCGGAAGGTCCTCCTATGCAATCAGGAGCGTCCCCACCACTAAAATGGCTTTGGGAATCCCAATGTTATCCTGTGGATAATCCTGTGGACCCAGCCAAAAAAATGAACGTTATGGTAAGAACTTACCGTTGATAACGTGATTTCTCTTATGTCCACAGGGATCCCACCCTGACGCATCTGATTTGAGGATCTAGACAATCACTAAAACCTCTTCCTTCTTGTATGGAAGGGTGTGCATGTGTGTTCTTATCGCCTGTACAGGTCTCTACCTAATGTTCCTGCCTAAAATCGCTGTGGAAAGAACTGATCTGACTGAGTCAGTGGGCGGGACTATATAGTGGAAGCCCCAATGCATCCTGGGAGGCCAGAAAGCTTGTGACCGTGTTGGTGCCATTTTCGCTGTCGCTCGACAATATCCCAATGTTATCCTGTGGATACCTGTGCACATAAGAGAAATCACGTTATCAACGGTAAGTTCTTACCATAACGTTCATAATAGGTAGAGCCAGGGCTTAAAGTGGTCCTGGAGAGGTGATGGAACTTGTTTCCCCCGCCACCTACTCTCCCATTAGGCAGCGCCAGGGCTGATGGGAGGATGTTCGTCCCCCCTGCAAACTACAAATTTGTACCCTAACCCGTATACTGTATAAAGGGACAGTGCGCGCTGTAGGCCCCACAATAGTAACAATTCAAGTTTCGACACACAGTAGCGCAATATTTATTACACTTCACATAGTGTCCCTATTTCATATTACAGCACAGAGTAGTGTCCCTTACTCACATTATGATGACACACAGTACTGCCACTTATCCACAATGCAATGGTAGCAGTGCCCTTTATACACATAATGCCCACAGTATCAGTGTCGCTTATACACATGCCCACAGTATCAGTGCTGCTTATACACATAATAATGCTCACAGTATCAGTGCCTTTTATACACTTGCCCACAGTATCAGTGCCACTTATACACATGCCCACAGTAGCAGTAACCCTTAAACAGATGCCCATGTAATCAGTAGCATCTATACACATGCCCACGGTGGCAGTGGCGCTTTTACACATGCCTACGGTGGCAGTGGCGCTTTTACACATGCCTACGGTGGCAGCGCCCCTTATACACATGTCCACGGTGGCAGCGCCCCTTATACACATGCCCAGGGTAGCAGCGCGCCTTTTACACATGCCCAGGGTAGCAGCGCGCCTTTTACACATGTCCACGGTAGCAGCACCCTTTATATACATGCCGAGGATAGCAGCGCACCTTTTACACATGTCCATGGTAGTAGCGTCCCTTATATACATGCCAAGAGTAGCAGCGCCCCTTATATACATGCCGAGGGTTGCAGCGTGCCTTTTGCACATGCCCAGGATAGCAGCGTGCCTTTTGCAAAAGCCCAGGGTTGCAGCGTGCCTTTTGCACATGCCCAGGGTAGCAGCGCCCCTTTTACACATGCCCAGGATAGCAGCGCCCCTTTTACACATGCCCAGGGAAGCAGCGCCCCTTTTACACATGCCCAGGGTAGCAGCGCCCCTTTTACACATGCCCAGGGTAGCAGCGCCCCTTTTACACATGCCCAGGGTAGCAGCGCTCCTTTTACACATGCCCAGGGTAGCAGAGCCCCTTTTACACATGCCATGCCCACGGTAGCAGAGCCCCTTTTACACATGCCATGCCCACGGTAGCAGAGCCCCTTTTACACATGCCATGCCCACGGTAGCAGAGCCCCTTTTACACATGCCATGCCCACGGTAGCAGAGCCCCTTTTACACATGCCATGCCCACGGTAGCAGAGCCCCTTTTACACATGCCATGCCCACGGTAGCAGAGCCCCTTTTACACATGCCATGCCCACGGTAGCAGAGCCCCTTTTACACATGCCATGCCCACGGTAGCAGAGCCCCTTTTACACATGCCATGCCCAACGGTAGCAGAGCCCCTTTTACACATGCCATGCCCAACGGTAGCAGAGCCCCTTTTACACATGCCATGCCCACGGTAGCAGAGCCCCTTATGCACATGATAAATGCCACATATACACACACGCTGAGTGCCCTACACACATACTGCCCACACTCACACAGAGTGCCTGCACAGCTTTGCTGCCCTGGTGACTGGAGTGAATGAGTCCACTCCAGTACACAATTCCACAGTGTGACTGACTTTGTTTTATGCTCGGCACTTGGGTCCTCTAAATGCTCCTCTGCGCGGTACACTCTCCCTCTCCTCTCCCACCCCTCTTACCTGTAGGAGGCCTCGGCTGGGATTGCACCTCCTCCGCCTTCTCCATCTACCTCTCGCATGCTCTGCTCTGTTACTCAGCCAGGAGCGGCGGCTCTGGAGGATGGTGGTGGCGCTGTGTGTGGGCTATGGGCAGCAGCAGTCTCTCTGGGGCGGAGGGGGAGGCAGCCAGA
The DNA here is from genome assembly GCF_028390025.1 of Pseudophryne corroboree. Classification (NCBI taxonomy): domain Eukaryota; kingdom Metazoa; phylum Chordata; class Amphibia; order Anura; family Myobatrachidae; genus Pseudophryne; species Pseudophryne corroboree. The sequence goes on from NC_086447.1 coordinate 609,506,282, forward strand.
GGGACATTACCCGGGGAACCGCGCTACACACTGCTGGCGTCGCTGCTTGTCACCCGTTGTGACCGGCGCAGCAGCAGGGTAGCAGTGCAGTCAGAGAGCCTCTTCAGCTTGGCACCTACCTGCACCGCATACGCTTGCTGAGCGGGTAGCGCCGGCTCTGACTGCTGGTGAGCTATACTAATCTTTCTTTTTGGCCCTTGGAGCATTAAAGTATCCATGTTATGTTTTCTTTGTTTGATTGTAAAGTTCCTTTTTATTTTAAATAATCAACTACAATAAAATGAATTTACTTTTTACTGCTAGTGAATAAAAAAACCTAGTTTAGGCGATATGAGTTTACATTGCTTATAGCAGGCATGCCCAAACTGCGGCCCTCCAGCTGTTGTGAAACTACATATCCCAGCATGCCCTGACACAGTTTTTTGCTGTCAGAGAATGCTAAAGTTGTGTCAGGGCATGCTGGGATGTGTAGTTTCTCAACAGCTGGAGGGCTGCAGTTTGGACATGCCTAGCTTATAGGGACAAGCTACCTATTTCATTATTAAAAAATAAATAAAAAATATATACATTTAGATATGTTTAATAATGACAGACTTGACAATATAACCTATATCATAATAAAGACAATTTTGAAAATTTCTTATCCATGAAATAATAATTTTTATTACTAAGTGCCAATTGAGCTGAAACCCATCTGTATCTATAAACAAAAGCACTAGTTGTCAATAATAAGTAGGACAAGCCTCACCCATACAGTAGTCCCTTTGTGAAATCCTGCTTGGTAAGAGCTGGGGAGTGTAAAACTTCCAGGCGGTTGTAATTCCGGCTTCGGGTGCAGTGCTGTACTCAGTCAGTCATAACTGATTAATGAAGTTGATGAGGTTGGCTCTGATTCCAATTGACCGTACAAAGTCTTGTAGGATAACAAATTCTCATGGTTAAACGAAGGGTTCATATTAGCAAACAGTTGAGGTGAGATCAGCACGTATGGAAATAGTTAAAGCATGTATTGGATCAATGTGGCCACTGACCTGTTTCATCTTGATGACTTTCTCATAAGTTTTACTTTGCAAAGATTCAGATATGGATTTTTTTTATTGTGTTTGACGGTGGTCCTCATAATAAAGAAAATAAAACACTTTGAGAAAGTTAGCAAGATGAAATGCATCAGCAAACTTTTGTACGTAACCCAAAATATTAAAGCTCAATGAGAACAGTTAGTTTGCTTAAAAAAATGTTGTATTTATAAATACACATGTATGTTTTCTAATATGTATAATTGTAATGCTGTGTACACACTGGCCGATATATCGTCCGTTCTATCGATCGACTGATCTATCGCTGGCCCATTGGCCAGTGTGTACCAACGATACGTCTGTAAAGACCGTCGTTCAGACATATAGCTTCGGTCCTGCAGCACACACGCTGACCAATATTTCTACAGAATATATTGGTTTATCGTTAATGCCATTGGCATTAAACATTTTCAATACAGACACTTTTCTTTTTTGTTTAATAGGCTTCTTTTTTTTTTTTTGGTTCATACACACAGAAAGATATGCCAATACAGTATATCTTAAAGATATATCTGCTGTTCAATCAATCTGCAGCTATATATGCAGATGGGGGCTGTTTATACACACAGAAAGATGCACCAATATATCTGCAGATATATTAGCCATCTGCTGTGTTGCACAGCAGATGCACTATATCTGTGAAAGACTTCTTTCACAGACATATTGCTCGTACACACCTGCAGATCGTCAAAAGATATATATTGGCTGATCAATTGATTGGCCTATATATCTGCCACTTTGCACCCAGTATTAAGGTGGGTACACACCTAAAGATATTTCTCATTCATCCATTAGGGGACCCTCGAGTGCACTTTACAGTGGAGAGATAGAAGATTGCAACTGGAAGCTGGCACTTTAAATATTAAAAACTGTGACTAGCTCCTCCCCTTCTGTCCCCCTCCAAGCCAGTCTTTCTCATACGTCCTAGAGGATGCTGGGGACCACATCAAGACCATGGGGTATAGGCAGTTCCGCAGGAGCCATGGGCACTCTTAAGACTTTTCAATGGGTGTGAACTGGCTCCTCCCCCTATGCCCCTCCTCCAGACCTCAGTTTTAGAAATGTGCCCAGGCAGACTGGATGCACTCTGAGGAGCTCTGAGTTTCTCTGAAAAGACTTGTTAGGTTTTTTATTTTCAGGGAGATCTGCTGGCAACAGACTTCCTGCTACGTGGGACTGAGGGGGCAGGAGCAGAACCAACTTCCTAAAGAGTTTCATGGCTCTGCTTCTGGCTGACAGGACACCATTAGCTCCTGAAGGGTACTGAACGCTAGCCGTGTTTAGATGCTCACTCCCACAGCACGCCGTCACCCCCCTCGCAGAGCCAGAAGTCAGAAGACAGGTGAGTATGAGAAGAAAGAACTTCTATCAAGTAAGTGACGGCTGAGGTCCGGCGCGGCTGGCGGGAGCGCAGCGCGCCATTGCTGCCCACACAGAGGCACTGCAGGGCGCGGGCGGTGGGGGGGGGGGGGGAGAGGTGGGCCCTGGGCAGCAAAAATATACCTCAAAACTGGCTAAAAGGGGGCATAAGGTGCCGCTGGCACAGCCCTACCCCCGCCAGTATAAATATTACTGTCATTACTGAGTGTAAGGACGCGCCATTGCGGGGGCGGAGCGTCTTCCTCAGGCAGCCAGCACACTGCTCAGCGCCATGTTCTCTCTCCTCAGGCTGCAGAGAACACGCTGGTCCTCTCCTCCACTTCTGAAAAGTACAGGGTGATATTTGGGAGGGCACAGGGCGTTGTGCAATTTTATAGTGTGATTAACTGTATAAAAGCGCTATTTGGCTGTGGGAATTCTGTGTTCACACTCATTACTTGCGCTGGGATTGTGAACTGGCTGCTCCTATACTGTGTTCCTCTGACAGATTTTACTGTGGGTCTGTCCCCAAATAAGTCCCAGTGTGTCTGTGAGTGTGCTGTACACGTGTGAGGCATGTCTGAAGCAGGGAGTTCCTCCTTGGAGGAAGCCATTTTAGGGACACAAACTTGTAATGTGGTGGCGCTGCTGGCACACCAAGAGCCTGCATGGGTGAAAGAGATGCGTGACAGTATGCATCTGATTAACCAAAGATTAGATAAATCTGAATCTAAGGCTGCATGCTGGAGAAAATCTGTGGAAGATGTGATTTTTCAGGATTCTGTTATTCCTTATGCAGGCGGCCCCTATGGGTCACATAAGAGACCATTTGCGAATGTTGTAAACACTGATACCGACACGGACTCTGATTCTTGTGTCGACGATAGTGACTCCAGAGAGATAGATCATAAATTGGCGAAAAAGTATACAATATATGATTGTGGCTATAAGGGACGTGTTGGAGGTTACAGAAAGCACTCCTGTACCTCAGGAGTAGGCTTATTTTTACAAGGAAAAGAAATCCAAAGTCACGTTCCCTTCTTCACACGAACTAAATGCTCTCTTTAAAGGAATGTGGGTGAATCCTGTTAAGAAATTTCGTATTCCCAAAAGGATTCAGATAGCTTACCCTTTCCCGGCTGAGGACAGGAAAAAATGGGAATCACCCCCTGTGTTAGATGGTGCACTTTCCAGGTTGACAAAGAAGGCAATTCTCCCTGCACCTGGCACGGCTACACTTAAGGAGCCGGCAGACCGTAAAATGGAAATGACATTGAAATCCATTTATGTAGCCAATGGTACGCTACTCAGGCCCACTATTGCCTGCGCATGGGTGAGTCTCGCTATTGAAAAATGGTCAGAAAGCGTGTTATCAGAAATTGACACAATTGATAAAGTTGAGATACTCCTTAAGTTAGGGAATATCAAGGACGCTGCAGCCTACATGCTGGAAGCAATGAAGGATATTGGACTCTTGAGTTCACAAGCCGCTACCGTGGCAGTGTCGGCTTGGCGGGCGTTGTGTATTCGCCAGTGGAACGCGGATGTAGATTCCAAAAGAAACATGGAGGCTCTCCCATATAAAGGTGAGGCCTTATTTGGCAATGGCCTGGATGCGTTAGTCTCAGCAGCTACCGCAGGTAAGTCGACATTTTTGCCCTCTGCGCCTGCACCGGCAAAAAAAGACCTATCACCCGCACATGCAGTCCTTTCGGCCCAATAAATACAGAAAGACGAGAGGTTCCCCCTTCTTTGCAGGGAGGGGAAAGGGAAAGAAGTCCGCAGCGGCTCCCGGTTCCCAAGAGCAGAAGTCCACCCCTACTCCTGCCAAATCCTCAGCATGACGCTGGAACTCCCTTGCGGGAGGCCGCTCGGGTGGGGGCACGTCTCAAACTGTTCAGCCAAGGTTGGATTCTGTCTGGCCTGGATCCCTGGGTGTTGCAAATAGTATCCCAGGGATACAAGCTGGAGTTTCAAGACGTTCCCCCATGCTGATTTTTCAAATCGACCTTGCCAGTTTCTCCGCCAGAGAGAGAAGCCGTAACAGCGGCAATCCAAAAATTATGTCAGGACCAGGTCATAGTCCTGGTACCGTTGTCACAACAAGGACGGGGTTTCTATTCAAGCCTCTTTGTTGTTCCGAAGCCGGACGGCACGGTCAGACCGATCCTAAACCTAAAAGATTTGAATTGCTACCTGAAAAAGTTCAAGTTCAAGATGGAATCACTTTGGGCGGTGATTTCCAGTCTGGAGGAGAGGGACTACTTGGTGTCGGTGGACATAAAGGATGCTTACCTGCATGTTCCCATTTATCCTCCTCACCAGGCGTAGCTAAGATTCGCGGTTCAGGATTGCCATTACCAATTCCAGACGTTACCTTTTGGCCTCTCCACAGCATCGAGGGTATTCACCGAGGTGATGGCGGAGATGATGGTCCTCCTTCGTCAGAAAGGAGTCAATATAATTCCTTATCTGGACGATCTCCTGATTAAGGCGAGATCCAGGGAGCAGTTGTTACAAAACATCTCGCTCTCTCTGTCGATACTCCAACAACACGGGTGGATCATAAATTATCCAAAGTCACAGTTGGAACCAACGACAAGGTTGTCTTTCCTCGGGATGATTCTGGACAGAGAAGTTCAGAGGGTATTTTTGCCGTTAGAAAAGGCTGTGGAATTACAGAAAATGGTAAAACAGATACTGAAACCATCCTGTGTGTCGATCCATCAGTGCATTGGGTTGTTGGTGAAGATTGTGGGGGCCTACGAGGCCATACAGTTTGGCAGGTTCCATGCCAGAGTATTCCAGTGGGACCTGTTGGACAAGTGGTCGGGGTCACACCTGCACATGCACCAAAAGATAATCCTGTCGTCAAAAACCAGGATTTCACTCCTGTGGTGGTTACACAGCTCTCACCTACTAGAGGGACGCAGGTTCGGGATTCCTGGTAACCACGGATGCAAGTTTCCGAGGCTGGGGAGCTGTCACTCAGGGAGAAAACTTCTAAGGACGTTGGTCACATCAGGAAGCCTGCCTTCACATAAACGTGCTGGAGCTGAGAGCCATTTACAATGGCCTTCAACAAGCGGTACATTTTCTTCAAGACCGTCCCGTGCAGATCCAGTCGGACAGTGTAACAGCAGTTGCGTACATAAACAGGCAGGGCGGGACGAAAAGCAGAGCGGCAATGGCAGAGGCGACAAAAATCCTCTGCTAGGCAGAAAAACATCTACAAGCTCTGTCGGCAAAATTAATTCCGTGTGTAGACAACCGGGAAGCAGACTTCCTCAGCAGACACGATCTCCCGTAAGGGTATTCCCAAGGAAGTCATCCCCACTCTTATTCAGGCCAGGAAAGGGGTAACGTCGAAACATTACCAACGTATTTGGAGAAAATATGTGTCTTGGTGTGAATCCAAGAAGGCTCCTACGGAAGAGTTTCACTTAGGACGTTTCCTCCATTTTCTCATACGTCCTAGAGGATGCTGGGGACTCCGTAAGGACCATGGGGTATAGACGGGATCCGCAGGAGACATGGGTACACTATAAGACTTTGAATGGGTGTGAACTGGCTCCTCCCTCTATGCCCCTCCTCCAGACTCCAGTTAGGAGTGCCTAGGAGAGACTGGACACACACTAGGGGAGCTCTACTGAGTTTCTCTGGAAAGACTTTGTTAGGTTTTTTTATTTTCAGAAAGACCTGCTGGCTACAGGCTCTCTGCTTCGTGGGACTGAGGGGAGAGAAGTCAGACCTACTTCTTCTGAGTTAAGGGCTCTGCTTCTTAGGCTACTGGACACCATTAGCTCCAGAGGGTTCGATCACTTGGTGCGCCTAGCTGCTTGTTCCCGGAGCCGCGCCGTCAACCCCCTCACAGAAGCCGGGTGAGTATTGGAAGAAAAGAAGACTTCAGTGACGGCAGAAGACTTCAGGTCTCGGAGGTACCGCGCAGCGGTCGCGCTGCGCGCCATTGCTCCCACACACCAATGGTTCTACAAGGGCGCAGGGGGGGGGGGGGGCGCCCTGGGCAGCAATATACCTCTTCCTGACACTGGCAAAAGAAATATACAGTGCATAGGCACTGTATAGGGACCCCCGCCAGTATAAATATGAAAAATAATAGAGGGGCTGAAGCGCGCCGAGAGGGGGCGGGGCTTAGCCCTCACAACTTGTTACAGCGCCATTTTCTCCTCATGTCCCCGCCAAAAAGCACTGTTAGACAGCTAACAATGAAAAACAAGGGGGGGGGGGCAAGGTGATTTTAGTGCAAAATAGAAAAATATAGCACTGTACACTATAATGTGCGTGTTAGTTAATGAGTTGTAATTGTGTTCTGTGTTTTCCTGTCACATATACCCATGATAGCTTTATAGTACACGTGTCGACGTGTGTGTGCTCTGCCACGAGCTGGCTATGGGTATCCCTCTGTCGGCATTGCCGACTCCTGATGGTACTTTGGTCTGTAGATCAAGTGTCAGCAGGTCGGTAGTTGTATGCTTTTTCAAAAGTAAACACTGTATGGGTGACACAGTAGTATGTGGGTGACCTGTCAGCACCATCTGTTATTACTGGGTGTAAATTAACATGAAGTCAATAACCTATACCTGTATAGGGTACGGTTCCATGGGCCTGTAGCTCTAGCACAGATGTGGTTTTATTTGTGGGGGAATGATATTAAATTTATGTGTATATACTTCCCTCGAACCCCTCGGGGTCGTAAGATTGTTATTTTTACCTAGTTACCACTCCCTGTTGTCGACAAATACTATGTTTTATGTTGACCATAAGGTTTCCTGGTCAAATCCACAACTTGGGCATTCAGTACATGGTCGTACACATTCAGCACACATGTCACTAGGGACCCCGGGGTTCTAGACAAAATACTTATATGTATATATATATAGATGTGTGTATGTATGTATGTATGCATGTATGTATGTATATATATATATATATATATATATATATATATATATATATATATATGGTGTGTGTATTTGTGTATGTTATTATGTATATTCATATTACAAGTTCTTATGAATGCTGAAGTAAAATTATGCCTTCTCATGTGCTGCTCACTCTGTTGATAAAGCTCTAGGTCGGCCGTGACGAGTTGGTCTCTGCTCTTCACGAGGAGTCCGAGTGTTTATTCTTTTCCCGTCATGGATAGAATACAGTGAAAGTCAACTCCTGGTCTGCACGGGGCCCTGTCACAAGGATCGTATACAGGAAGCTAAGTGATATTTTAATTATATGCTTTGATGATATTTGCATTACATGCGCATGGGGGAGTCGGTTACCTTCCGATAGAATTACCCTAGAGAGAGAGGGGATGTTTCTTATGTTGGGTCTTCTCTGTAACATTGCGGCAGGCTGCCGTGCGACTACAGGAGGCATGGCCGAGGGAATGCTGAGGCTGACTCCGAGAGATGATAGAGTATTTTCCCTGTGTAGGTGTAACCGCTGTTTTGTGGGATGCAAAACATTCTTTTGTGGGATGCAGTCATTTTAACCGGTTGGATACTGTTCTTTGTTCCCTTTCTTTGCAGATAGTGGAAGGTGAAAAGGTAAGAGGTCTGCAGCCTTTGCAGGTTCGCAGAAGCGGATATCGTCTTCTGTTTTCTACCACATCTACCGCATGTCGCTGGGTCTATCTGCTGGAGCCCGCACCGGTGGGAACTTGTCTAATACTCTTCAGTCAGTCCTGGAATGAACTTGGATCTGTGAGTTAATAATAGAATCCACAGAGGGACATACTGGAGTTTACAGATGATTCCTCTCACTGATTTTTTTAAATAGATCTTAACGATTCTCCTTGGGAAGGGGAGGTAGTATGCAACGCCATACCAGAGTTGCGTCAGGATCAGGACATTGTCCTGCTATCCCTAAAAAAATAAAAAATAAATAAAATATTTCTATTTGAGAAGTTGAACTACAGGATGGAATCTCTCAGGCCAGGGATCTTCACAACGTAAAAGAAGAAAGTGGGTTTAAATGCGGTTTCATCCGCATTAAGCTTACCTGGGTTTGCTATCCAGGATTGTGTTTGCCATTTCACCGGAGGGATAGCAGTATGATGGTTTCCTTTAATAGTAAGAGCCATTATTTTTCTGTACTGAGACTCTCCTGACTACGGCGAGGTTAAGAGACAAGTGGTACAAATCGTTGTTTCTCTCTGACAGTTCTTCACCACAAAGAATAGCTGTTGTTCCCAACGACGCAGTTGTCGGAGGTGGGTATCAGATTAGATACTGAACTGTTGAGAGTTTGTTTTTTCCTGTGGAAAGAGTCGGATCATAGTTGCAGAGGCAACCCATCAATATGTTCCGTTGATGAAGAAGATGGGTGCAGCCTAAGGACCTTTTTGGTGAGCAGATCAAATGCCAGAGTGGCTTTCACTGGACCAGTTGGACATGTGGTCCGGGTCTCGCCTGCACATGCACCGGTATATAATCCTAAGGACCGGGATATTGCTCCTGTCGTGTCTGCACAGTTCTCACCTAGAGGGACGAAGGTTCGGGATCCAGGATTAGATCCTGGTGTCCATGCATGCAGGTCACCGAGCCTGAGGGACAGTTTTTCCAAGGTAAGTATTTCCAGGGGAGAAGGTCAAGCTGGGAAGCTTGTCTGCTGTACGCATTCTTGAATTAAGAGTTATTGTTTAACGAACATCTTTTTCGTGATCTGCCTGTGTTAATTCTGTCGGACGACTTAACAGCTTTGGCATAAGTAAACCGCTAGTGCGGAACAAGGAGCAAAGCGGCAATGGCAGAAGCCGCAAAAGTTTTCCACTGGGCGGAAAGACAGGTGAACGCTATATTAGCAGTCTTCGTTCCGGATGTAGACGACGGAGAAATAGATTTCCTCTGCAGACACGAGCTCCATCCGGGAGAAATACAGTCGTCATCGAGAAGTTTTCACAGAAGTGACAAGTCTTTGAGGAGTGCCTCAATTGGACATGTTGGCGTCTCGCCTCAACGAGAGACCTCAGGGATATTGTTCCAAGTCAAGGGACACTCAAGCTATAGCAGTGGACGCCCTCGTGACACCTTGGGTGTTTTCAGTCGGTCTATGTGTCCCCTCCGCTTTCACTCTTTCTGAAGGTGATAAACGTAAGCAGAACAAAGGTTCAGGCGATCCTCATTGTTCCGGTCTAGCCAAGGAGGGCTTGGTATCCAGTTCTTCAAGATATACTCATAGAAGATCCCTGGATTCTTCCTCTACGTGAGGAACTGTTACAGCAAGATCCGGGCGTGTATCAAGACTTACCCCGGCTGCGTTTGACGGCATGGCGGTTGAACGCCATATTCTAGCCCGAAAGGGTATTCCCAGTGAAATCATTTCCACACTTCTTCAGGCTAGAAAAGAGGTAACTGCAAAGCCTTACCACCGTATTTGGCGTAAATGTGTGTCTTGGTGTGTGAATCCAAGAAGGCTCCTACGGAAGACTTTCAGCTGGGTTGTTCTTCTCCATTCTTTGCAAGCAGGTGTGGATGCAGGCCTAAAGTTAGGCTCCATTTCAGTGCAGTTTTGGCCTTATAAATTTTCTTTAAAAAATAAATAAAAATTGGCCGCCTTTCCGGAAGTTCAGACTTTCATGAAAGGAGTACTGCACATCCAATCTCCATTTGTGCCCCATTGGCACCGTGGGACCTTGACGTGGTGTTGCGGTTTCTTGTGTCACACTGATTGGAACCTTTATCAAAGGTTGTGCTAAAATTTCTCTCTTGGAAAGTGGTCATGCTATTGGCCTTGGCGTCCGCAAGGCGGGTGTCGGAAGTAGCGGCTTTGTCTCACAAGAGCCCCTGTTTGATCTTCCATGTGGATAGAGCGGAATTGAGAACTTGGATAATAGTTCTGCCAAAAGTGGTTTCTGTGTTTTGCAGAAACCAGCCTATTTTGATGCCTGTGGTTACTTAAGCATTGGCTGATTCAAAGTCTCTCGATGTAGTCAGGGCTTTGAATATTTAGGTCGCCAATTTGGCTCAGATTGGCGAAACAGAGGCTCTGTTTGTCCGGTATGCTCCCAGCATGTTTGGGAGCGCCTGCGTCTATGCAGTCTGTTACACGCTGGATCTGTGATACGATTTGGCGTGCTCGTTCTACGGCTGGATTGCCGTTACCAAAGTCGGTGGAGACTCATTTTATTTGGAAGGTGGGCTCTTCTTGGGCGGATGCCCGAGGAGTCTCGGCGGTTCAACTTTGCCGAGCGGCTACTTGGTCGGGTTCAATCACTTTTGCTAAGCTCTACAAGTTTGATACCCTGGCTGATGGGGACCTCACGCTTGCTCAATTGGTGCTGCAGAGTCGTCCGCACTCTCCCGCCCGGTCTGGAGCTTTGGTATAGACCCCATGGTCCTTACGGAGTCCCCAGCATCCTCTAGGACATATGAGAAAATAGGATTTTAATACCTACCGGTAAATCCTTTTCTCTTAGTCCGTAGAGGATGCTGGGCGCCCGTCCCAGTGCGTACTGTGTCTGCAGTTATGGTTACACTCTTGTGGTGTTTCTTTTCTGTCAGGCTGTTGCTGACGTTGTTCATGCCATGGCAAACGGTATCTTATTATTGGTTGGGTTGACACACAGGTTGTGTTGCATATTCTCTCAGCATGTGGCTGTGTATTTTTCATACCGTTGGCTGGTGTTCTATTGAATGCCACGTTCTGCGGTATGTTCGAGGTGAGAGCTGGTATGACACTCACCGTGTTTAAACAATAAATTCTTTCCTCGAAATGTCCGTCTCCCTGGGCACAGTTCTCTAACTGGAGTCTGGAGGAGGGGGATAGAGGGAGGAGCCAGTTCACACCCATTCAAAGTCTTATAGTTTGCCCATGTCTCCTGCGGATCCCGTCTATACCCCATGGTCCTTTCGGAGTCCCCAGCATCCTCTACGGACTAAGAGAAAAGGATTTACCGATAGGTATTAAAATCCTATTTTCTACAGTCTGGTGTGGAAGCAGGCCTCTGATTGGGATCAATCAAGGTTCAGATTTCGGCTTTGTCAGTGTTCTTCCAAAAACAATTGTCCTCTCTTCCAGAGGTTCAGACCTTTGTGAAAGGGGTTCTGCACATCCAGCCTCCATTTGTGCCTCCAGTGGCACCATAGGACCTTAACGTGGTGTTGCAGCTCCTTCAATCAGATTGGTTTGAGCCTCTACAAGAGATAGAGTTGAAGTTTCTCACTTGGAAAGTGGTGATGCTTTTGGCATTGGCATCCGCGCGGCGGGTGTCTGAATCGGGGGCCTTGCCTCACAAGAGCCCTTACCTGATCTTCCATGAAGATAGGGCAGAGTTGAGGACTCGTCAACATTTTCTTCCAAAGGTGGTTTCATCTTTCCACATAAACCAACCTATTGTAGTGCCAGTAGTTACTGACACATTCACTGAATCAAAGTCTCTAGATGTGGTTAGAGCTTTAAAAAATCTATGTGGCTAGAACAGCTCGTATATGGAAAACAGAGGCCCTGTTTGTCCTGTATGCTCACAACAAAATTGGGTATCCTGCTTCCAAGCAAACTATTGCACGTTGAATCAGAAATACGATTCAGCAAGCTCATACTACGGCTGGATTGCTGTTACCGACATCGGTAAAGGCCCACTCCACTAGGAAGGTGGGCTTATCCTGGGCGGCTGCCCGTAGGGTCTCGGCATTACAACTGTGCCGAGCAGCTACTTGGTCAGGGTCTAACACATTTGCAAAGTTCTACAAGTTTGACACCTTGGCCGATGAGGACCTAAAGTTTGGTCAATCGGTGCTGCAGGGTCATCCGCACTCTCCCGCCCGTACTGGAGCTTTGGTTTAAACCCCATGGTCTTGATATGGTCCCCAGCATCCTCTAGGACGTATGAGAAAACAGGATTTTGATACATACCGGTAAATCCTTTTCTCCTAGTCCGTAGAGGATGCTGGGCGCCCGTCCCAGTGCTTACTTTACCTGCAGTTTTAGTTTATTAGAGTTACACAAGTTGTGTTATCTTAGTTCAGCATGTTGCTGCAATTAGTTCATGCCTCTTGGCGTGTTATGTTAAATGTCATGTGTGCGGCATGGTTGAGGGTGTGAGTTGGAATGTATCTCACCACTAGTATTAAAGTAAGTCCTTCCCTCGAAATGTCCGTCTCCCTGGGCACAGTTCCTATAACTGAGGTCTGGAGGAGGGGCATAGGGGGAGGATCCAATTCACACCCATTGAAAAGTCCTAAGAGTGCCCATGGCTCTTGCGGAACCGCCTATACCCCATGGTCTTGATGTGGTCCCCAGCATCCTCTATGGACTAGGAGAAAAGGATTTACCGGTAGGTATCAAAATCCTGTTTTTTAATGTTCCCAAGGGAACTGGTCACTATCTGGTTTTCTCCTTCGGGAATTTTTAATGTTTAACTTTTTTTAACATCAAGATGATTGCTTTTTCACATACAAGCATGAGGACAGACAGGCAGCATCTGCTCCTTCCTGTCTTCATTGTGGGAGGTCCCTATCACAGCTGCATGTGTCTGTCGCCAGGGCCCTGGCTACAGAGACCACTGTCTCTCTAGAGTTGTACCGGACGCCGCTGCTCACAGTGTGCATTGGGGTCCCCCATCAGCCGCAACGTTACCAACCAGCATGGCAGCCGGTGAGTATATCCTGGCACCCTTTTAAGATGCTTTTACTGGCGTTTAGACAGCAGCAGCCGCTAAAGAGGCACTTAGCAACTTTTAAAAATGGCGCCATGCTCCGGAGCCTGCTTCACCTTCCCAGCGGTCCCAGCGTTCCCTTCAGGAGGAGTTGCATGCCGGTAGAGCATCATTTACTCCCCAATTTGCTGTGGAGCGTGCAAACAGGCTTCTGCCGCGTCCACCCCCGCCTGGAGCTCCTGCTAGGACTTTTATTGCACACTTCCTGCACTACAAGGATCGTGACGCTGTGCTACACCTGGCTCGAATGAAGGGCCGTTTGCAGTTTGATGGACATAATTCTGTCTTTCTAGATTTTGCTCTGGGGGTTCAAAAGAGTTGTTCCCACTGTATTACATATCAAGGGGAAGCTTCGGGATCGGAACAGTCAATACTCCATGCTTATTCCACCCAGGATGCGGGTGGTATTCAATAAGACTACTCATTTCTTTAATTCCCCAAAGGATGCTGAGGACTGGCTTGAGCGGCAACCTCATGCTCCTCGTTGATCGACTTTTCTATTGATTATATCCTTTTTGATATGTTGTGGGAGATGCTGGGCAATGGCCTTGCTGTTTGGATTTTCCTCTGCCGATACTTGTTAAAATGCTTGAGTATTACTGCAGCAAATGCTGCAGCTTCTCACTACTCTGCATGTTTACATCACTTGTGTTATAGCGTCAGGGAGCTATACTTTGTTGCTGTTAGTGAGGAGTCCCTGCTGAATATAGTGTAGGGGTTTCTGTCATCCCCTATCCCTTAGTTTGTCTTTTTTTTTTTTTTTTTTTTAGGGGACGGTTACTGTTTTTTAGTTATGTTGTTTAGTTATGGGCTCTAGGTATGCCTTAGGTTTTCGAGGTCATACAGGGTGGGTGTGAGCGGGGACAGTTTTTTTTTTGTTTTCCATCAGCTTTTAATTTTGTGTGTGTCTTTCCATGTTCTGCAACTTTTACAGGAAATTGCTCCAATGTATCATGTCCAAAGGTTTTTATTATGGTTTGCTATCTCTTCTGGTAATATGGTTTGTCTTGTCATAGAGAGCTATCCCACTTATCTATTTTATTTTATTTTGCTCCACTCTACTGTTTTATTTCTTTCCACCTTCTATGGCTACTACTTCTGATGGACTCCGCCTGCTCGGCTGGAATGTTAGAGGATTGATTGATAAGATTAAACGGTCACTGGTCCAGTCGCAAGTTAAAAAAAATATCAGGCTGATGTAATATGTCTATCGGGGACCCACCTAATTGTCAGTAAAGTTTTCGTGCTTAAGAAACCCTTGGTCAGTCATGTTTCATTCTACTTTTTCTGGAAATGCTAGGGGCGAATCTGTGCTTATCAAGAAAACTGTACAGTTTCAGCTAGACCTATGTGAAGTAGATGTGTATGGCAGATATGTTTTTCTGCGTGCTTATAGTAATTGCAAATTATTACATGTATTAGCTGTATATGTTCCTCCTCCGTATGATAATGAGGTTCTTCGTCACGCTGCCAGATTTGTTGCCTGATCCCCTTCGACCCCTGTACTGTGTTTAGGTGATTTTAATGTCATGGACAAAAATGTGGATAGATTACGGGAGCCTGTAGGGCATACTCTTCAGTCTCCTTTACTCACTCCATTCGCATGTTTAGTCGCAGAATTGGGATTGGTGGATATATGGAGAATTCCTAACACTGCTGTTAACCACTTCTCCTGTCATTCAGCTACCTTTCAAACTCTCTCCCGTATAGACTTAGCGTTAATAACCCCTGATTTATCACCGTAAGTGGTGGTGGTGGGGGGATGGGGGGGTGGGGATATCTCCAGCGGGGTATTTCGGATCATTCTCCTGTTTCTCTCACTTTAAAAGCGGATCAGGATCGAGCTGCCAGAATGTGGAAGCTCAACCCTTTCTGGTTAACCTTGATGGGGGCAGGTTTAGATTTAGTTGCATCCTGGGAGGGGTTCCAGACTGATAATTCAGCATATGTAGAACCTGCGATTAAGCATGACGCCATTAACGCATTTGTGCGTGGTTCATTTATTAAACGTATCTCTGAAATTAAACTATTTAACAGACGGGAGGAGGTACGTTTGGAAACTGTGCCAGCACTTAGAAGCTCAGTATGTTTTCTCACAGTTACAGTTCGATAGGATATTATGGCAAGATGAACAACGGGCGTGGTCTATTTGTTTGAAAAATCTAGACGCAGGCTTACTTTCTCTGGGCATGAGCAGTATTTTCAAGCGGAGAGGAGTGGTAGCTATTTGGCTTGTGCGGATTCTAGTAATATCATTCAGTGTGTACATAACTCTAGTGGTCATACCTGTTGCTCTAGGGAGTGTAGGTGGCCAGGGTTTTTCGTGACTGCTACTCTTCCCTATATGCCTCTCGGGCCTCCTATTCTGATGAGCAACTTTGGTTATACTTAGCTCAGGTTAAACTTCTATGTTTATCTTGTGAGGATGCTGTGGCCCTAGATGGACCATTTACTTTGGAAGAGATTGAGGCTGCTGTCTCGTCTCTTCCTGCTTCAAATGCTCCTGGATGTGATGGGTTCCCCATGGAGGTATATAAGACATTTAAAGAGTTTTTCATCCCTTACTTGCTGGATATTGTCTTTGACAATCTATGTCTGGAGCCAATATTATTGTTTTAGTTAAGCCGGGAAAGGACCCCTTACTGCCAGAGTCTTACTGATCCGTTTCCCTATTCACTACTGACGGTAAAGTCTTGGCAAAAGTTTTGGCTACTTGTCTGAATTCAGTTATTACGTCTATTATTTACCCGGATCAGACTGGGTTTATGCTGGGTAAATCTACTGCCCAAAACCTGCGTAGACTGTTCTGCCATCTGCAGAGGCGTGACTTAGTGGAGTTGAGGGCAGTGGTGGTGTCTATTGACCCTGCCAAGGCTTTCGACTCAGTGGAGTGGGTGTATCTTTGGGGAGTCCTTCGTAAATTTGCTTTTGGACCGTGATTTATAGGTCTTCTCCAGATTTTGTAACCCTATGGCCCGAATGACGGTGTATGGTGTTACATCTGATGCGTTCCCATTGGAGAGGGGGACCCGGCAGGGTTGCCCCCTATCCCCTGCGTTGTTCGTAATTGCTATCAAACCCCTGGCTAGCCTATTACGTGTCTCTGCGGAGGTTCAGGGAATTAAAGTTTGGGAGGTGGTGAACATTGTAGCCCTCTACGCAGATGATATGCTTCTCATTTTGCAGGATCATTTTAATTGACCGGTTTGGTATTTTTTCGGGGTTATTATTATTGATTAATTGGAAAAAGTCTCATATTTGCGCTATCTCCGGTTTTGTTCCCGAAGATGTGTATATGGCTCATTCCTTGCAGTGGACGCTATGGTTCAAATACCTTGGTATTTGGATCACACCCCAAGCTACAGAGTATGTAGTTCAGAATATTGACCCCGTTATTCAGAATTTAAGGAAAAAGATCATACCTGGAGAAAATTGCCTTTATCTGTACTAGGTCATATTAATCTATTTAAGATGGCTACCCAACCTAAATTTTTATATATTTTACCAAACTCCCAGATTTATATTCCGAAAAAGGTGTTTGTTGGAGTTGAGAGTGTACTGTTGTCATTTTTTTGGGGTAACAAACCAGTTAGAGTTTTCATTAAAACTTTGTATACGTGTCAGTTGTCAGGGGGATTGGGCCTCCCAAATCTTAGGCTCTATTATATGGCAGCGCAGTTGACACATTTATCTAGTTGGGCTATGGGGACAAAGGACCTGTTATGGTGGGATTTTTGGCTGAGTGGGTGGAGTGCTATTTCTCTGACGTCCTAGTGGATGCTGGGACTCTGTAAGGACCATGGGGAATAGCGGCTCCGCAGGAGACAGGGCACAAGAATAAAAGCTTTAGGATCAGGTGGTGTGCACTGGCTCCTCCCCCTATGACCCTCCTCCAAGCCTCAGTTAGATTTTTGTGCCCGAACGAGAAGGGTGCAGGCTAGGTGGCTCTCCTGAGCTGCTTAGAATAAAAGTATATTTTAGGTTTTTTTATTTTCAGTGAGTCCTGCTGGCAACAGGCTCACTGCATCGTGGGACTAAGGGGAGAAGAAACGGACTCACCTGCGTGCAGAGTGGATCGGGTTTCTTAGGCTACTGGACATTAGCTCCAGAGGGACGATCACAGGTTCAGCCTGGATGGGTCCCGGAGCCGCGCCGCCGGCCCCCTTACAGAGCCAGAAGAGCGAAGAGGTCCGGTGAAATCGGCGGCAGAAGACGATCCTGTCTTCAGACTAAGGTAGCGCACAGCACCGCAGCTGTGCGCCATTGCTCTCAGCACACTTCACACTCCGGTCACTGAGGGTGCAGGGCGCTGGGGGGGAGCGCCCTGAGACGCAATATAACAGATAATACCTTAGGTTGGCTAAAGAATACATCACATATAGCTCTTGGGCTATATGGATGTATTTTAACCCCTGCCATTTTTTACAGAAAAAGCGGGAGATAAGGACGTCGTGAAGGGGCGGAGCCTATCTCCTCAGCACACAAGCGCCATTTTCCCTCACAGCTCCGCTGGAAGGACGGCTCCCTGACTCTCCCCTGCAGACTTGCTACTGAATCAGGGTAAAAAAGAGAAGGGGGGGCACTATTGGCAGCTAAAAACTATACAGCAGCTATAAGGGAATAACACTTATATAAGGTTATCCCTGTATATATATATATATATATATAGCGCTTGGTGTGTGCTGGCAGACTCTCCCTCTGTCTCTCCAAAGGGCTTGTGGGGTCCTGTCCTCTATCAGAGCATTCCCGGTGTGTGTGCTGTGTGTCGGTACGTGTGTGTCGACATGTATGAGGAGGAAAATGATGTGGAGGCGGAGCAATTGCCTGGGTTAGTGATGTCACCTCCTAGGGAGTCGACACCTGACTGGATGATCGTATTTAAAGAATTAAGTGATAATGTCAGCACTTTGCAAAGAACGGTTGATGACATGAGACAGCCGGCAAATCAATTAGTGCCTGTCCAGGCGTCTCAGACACCGTCAGGGGCCCTAAAACGCCCGTTACCTCAGTGGGTCGACACAGACCCAGACACAGATACTGAGTCTAGTGTCGACGGTGAGGAGACAAACGTAATGTCCAGTAGGGCCACACGTTACATGATCACGGCAATGAAGGAAGCATTGAACATTTCTGACACTACAAGTACCACAAAGAAGGGTATTATGTGGGGTGTGAAAAAACTACCAATAGTTTTCCCTGAGTCAGATGAGTTAAATGAGGTGTGTGATAAAGCGTGGGTTTCCCCCGACAAAAAACTGCTAATTTCTAAAAAATTATTGGCACTATATCCTTTCCCGTTAGAGGTTAGGACACGTTGGGAAACACCCCCTAGGGTAGATAAGGCGCTCACACGTTTATCAAAACAAGTAGCGTTACCGTCTCCTGATACGGCCACCCTCAAAGAACCAGCAGATAGAAGGCTGGAAAATATTCTTAAAAGTATATACACACATACTGGTGTTATACTGCGACCAGCAATCGCTTCAGCCTGGATGTGCAGTGCTGGCGTCGCGTGGTCGGATTCCCTGACTGAAAATATTGATACCCTGGATAGGGACAATATACTGTTAACTATAGAGCATTTGAAGGATGCATTACTATATATGCGTGATGCACAGAGGGATATTTGCACCCTGGCATCAAGAGTAAGTGCTATGTCCATTTCTGCCAGAAGAGCGTTATGGACGCGACAGTGGTCAGGAGATGCGGATTCCAAACGACATATGGAAGTATTGCCGTATAAAGGGGAGGAGTTATTTGGGGCTGGTCTATCGGACCTGGTGGCCACGGCAACGGCTGGAAAATCCACCCTTTTACCCCAGGTCACTTCACATCAGCAGAAAAAGACACCGTCTTTTCAAACTCAGTCCTTTCGTTCCCATAAGTACAAGCGAGCTAAAGGCCATTCCTTCCTGCCCCGGGGCAGAGGAAGGGGAAAAAGACTGCACCATGCAGCCGCTTCCCAGGAGCAGAAGCCCTCCCCTGCTTCTGCCAAGTCTTCAGCATGACGCTGGGGCTTTACAAGCAGACTCAGACATGGTGGGGGCCCGTCTCAAGAATTTCAACGCGCAGTGGGCTCACTCGCAAGTGGACCCCTGGATTCTACAGGTGGTATCGCAGGGGTACAAACTGGAATTCGAGGCGTTTCCCCCTCGCCGGTTCCTGAAGTCTGCTCTACCAAAGTCTCCCTCCGACAGGGAGGCAGTTTTGGAAGCCATTCACAAGCTGTATTCCCAGCAGGTGATAATCAAGGTACCCCTCCTACAACAGGGAAAGGGGTATTATTCCACGCTGTTTGTGGTACCGAAGCCGGACGGCTCGGTGAGACCAATTTTAAATCTGAAATCCCTGAACACTTACATAAAGAGGTTCAAATTCAAGATGGAATCACTCAGAGCGGTGATAGCAAACCTGGAAGAAGGGGACTATATGGTGTCTCTGGACATCAAGGATGCTTATCTCCACGTCCCAATCTACCCGTCTCACCAAGGGTACCTCAGGTTTGTAGTACAAAACTGTCATTATCAGTTTCAGACGCTGCCGTTTGGGTTGTCCACGGCACCTCGGGTCTTTACCAAGGTAATGGCCGAAATGATGATTCTTCTTCGAAGAAAAGGCATCTTAATTATCCCTTATTTGGACGATCTCCTGATAAGGGCAAGGTCCAGGGAACAGTTAGAAGTCGGAGTAGCACTATCTCAGGTAGTGTTACGTCAGCACGGGTGGATCCTAAATATTCCAAAATCGCAGCTGATTCCAACGACACGTCTACTGTTCCTAGGAATGATTCTGGACACAGTCCAGAAAAAGGTGTTTCTCCCGGAGGAGAAGGCCAGGGAGTTATCCGAGCTAGTCAGGAACCTCCTAAAACCAGGCCAGGTGTCAGTGCATCAGTGCACGAGGGTCCTGGGAAAAATGGTGGCTTCTTACGAAGCAATTCCATTCGGAAGATTCCATGCAAGAACGTTTCAGTGGGATCTACTGGACAAATGGTCCGGATCGCATCTTCAGATGCATCAGCGGATAACCCTGTCGACAAGGACAAGGGTGTCTCTTCTGTGGTGGCTGCAGAGTGCTCATCTACTAGAGGGCCGCAGATTTGGCATTCAGGATTGGGTCCTGGTGACCACGGACGCCAGCCTGAGAGGCTGGGGGGCAGTCACACAGGGAAAAAATTTCCAGGGCTTGTGGTCAAGCATGGAAACATCTCTTCATATAAACATTCTGGAACTAAGGGCCATTTACAATGCCCTAAGTCAAGCGAAACCCCTGCTTCAGGGTCAGGCGGTATTGATCCAATCGGACAACATCACGTCAGTCGCCCACGTAAACAGACAGGGCGGCACGAGAAGCAGGAGGGCAATGGCAGAAGCTGCAAGGATTCTTCGCTGGGCGGAAAATCATGTGATAGCTCTGTCAGCAGTGTTCATTCCGGGAGTGGACAACTGGGAAGCAGACTTCCTCAGCAGACACGACCTTCACCCGGGAGAGTGGGGACTTCACCCAGAAGTCTTCCACCTGATTGTAAACCGTTGGGAAAAACCAAAGGTGGACATGATGGCGTCACGTCTAAACAAAAAACTAGACAGATATTGCGCCAGGTCAAGGGACCCTCAGGCAATAGCGGTGGACGCTCTGGTGACACCGTGGGTGTACCAGTCAGTGTATGTATTCCCTCCTCTGCCTCTCATACCAAAAGTACTGAGAATCATAAGAAGGAGAGGAGTAAGAACGATACTCGTGGTTCCGGATTGGCCAAGAAGGACTTGGTACCCGGAACTTCAAGAGATGCTCACGGAAGACCCGTGGCCTCTACCTCTAAGAAAGGACCTGCTCCAGCAGGGGCCTTGTCTGTTCCAAGACTTACCGCGGCTGCGTTTGACGGCATGGCGGTTGAACGCCGGATCCTGAAGGAAAAAGGCATTCCAGATGAAGTCATCCCTACCCTGGTCAACGCCAGGAAGGATGTAACCGCAAAACATTATCACCGCATTTGGCGAAAATATGTTGCGTGGTGTGAGGCCAAGAAGGCCCCTACAGAGGAATTTCAACTGGGTCGTTTCCTCCATTTCCTGCAAACAGGACTGTCTATGGGCCTAAAATTAGGGTCCATTAAGGTTCAAATTTCGGCCCTGTCGATTTTCTTCCAGAAAGAACTGGCTTCAGTACCTGAAGTTCAGACATTTGTAAAAGGGGTACTGCATATACAACCTCCTTTTGTGCCTCCAGTGGCACCTTGGGATCTCAATGTTGTTTTGAGGTTCCTTAAGTCACATTGGTTTGAACCACTCACCACTGTGGACTTAAAATATCTCACATGGAAGGTGACGATGCTGTTAGCCCTGGCTTCAGCCAGGCGTGTGTCAGAATTGGCGGCTTTATCATATAAAAGCCCTTACTTAATTTTTCATTCTGACAGGGCAGATTTGAGGACTCGTCCTCAATTTCTCCCTAAGGTGGTTTCTGCTTTTCACATGAACCAACCTATTGTGGTGCCTGCGGCTACTAGGGACTTGGAGGACTCCAAGTTACTTGACGTTGTCAGGGCCCTGAAAATATATGTTTCCAGGACGGCTGGAGTCAGAAAGTCTGACTCGCTGTTTATCCTGTATGCACCCAACAAGCTGGGTGCTCCTGCTTCTAAGCAGACTATTGCTCGTTGGATTTGTAGTACAATTCTGCTTGCACATTCTGTGGCAGGCCTGCCACAGCCAAAATCTGTAAAAGCCCATTCCACAAGGAAAGTGGGCTCATCTTGGGCGGCTGCCCGAGGGGTCTCGGCTTTACAACTTTGCCGAGCAGCTACTTGGTCAGGGGCAAACACGTTTGCTAAATTCTACAAATTTGATACCCTGGCTGAGGAGGACCTGGAGTTCTCTCATTCGGTGCTGCAGAGTCATCCGCACTCTCCCGCCCGTTTGGGAGCTTTGGTATAATCCCCATGGTCCTTATGGAGTCCCAGCATCCACTAGGACGTCAGAGAAAATAAGATTTTACTTACCGATAAATCTATTTCCCGTAGTCCGTAGTGGATGCTGGGCGCCCATCCCAAGTGCGGATTGTCTGCAATACTTGTACATAGTTATTGTTAACTAAATCGGGTTATTGTTGTTGTGAGCCATCTTTTCAGAGGCTCCTTCGTTGTTATCATACTGTTAACTGGGTTCAGATCACAAGTTGTACGGTGTGATTGGTGTGGCTGGTATGAGTCTTACCCGGGATTCAATATCCTTCCTGATTATGTATGCTCGTCCGGGCACAGTATCCTAACTGAGGCTTGGAGGAGGGTCATAGGGGGAGGAGCCAGTGCACACCACCTGATCCTAAAGCTTTTATTCTTGTGCCCTGTCTCCTGCGGAGCCGCTATTCCCCATGGTCCTTACGGAGTCCCAGTATCCACTACGGACTACGAGAAATAGATTTATCGGTAAGTAAAATCTTATTTTTTTTCTTTCTCCTCTTCAAATTCTGCTATCTGGTATATCAGTTGCAGGATTACCCCATTTGCTTCGTCAGGCCTTGCTGGTCTGGCATTATGCTCATTCTCTCTATGATTGGTCAAATCAAGATACTTGTGTTCCGTTATGGTTTAATAATACGTATTCAGAGTTAAACAAATTGTCCCTGGATAATATCTGGATTACTCGGGGGGTGATATCTGGGGGTCAACTGTATCATGGTGGAGTGTTTGATATTACAGTACACCTGGTTTATCATACACCAGTGTCTTTGCAAAGGGCTGGCCTTTGAGATAACTCTTTCTGCCCTAAATGTCGGGCCGATAATGCTGGGTTTTGGCATATGGTATGGGACTGCCCTAGGGTTTATACATTTTGGGAAGGTTTATGGAGAGATGTGATGCTCACTACTCATTACCTGCTATCACCCCAAAATTATGTTTCTTTGGTTTGGAGCGTAAGGAGACGCATTCATGTACAATTTATAGGTATGTTCTCTGCCTTACTACTTTGGCTGAAGTGGTTATAGCTAGAGTTTGGTTCTCAACTGATCCTCCCAATATATTGTATATAAATGGAGGGCACTGGCTAATGATGTGGCCCGGCATGAGTGCCATATGTTCAAAATGCGTGATTCTATTTCTAAATTTTTTGGGAACTGCAATGGCTGGCAGAGCCGGCCTTAGGCATAGGCAAATTAGGTAAATGCCTAGGGGGCACAAGCAGCGTCTGCTGATTAAAATGATATGCAGCATGCCTTTATTCTGTGTGTGACTGCGGCTCTATATGCATATGAAATGCATTACTAATGTGCGCCATTATGTGTATAAGGTGTACTACAGTACTTTGTGGCGTAACGTATAGAAAGAGCACTACTGTGTGGTCTAATGTGAATAAAGAGCAATATGGTGTGGTGTAATGTGAATAAGGGGCACTACTGTGAGGAGTAACGTGGTACTACTGTGTGATGTAACGTAAATAAGAGACACTGTTGCATGATATTATGTGAATAAAGTTGCAGTAATGAGTGGCGTAATTTCAACTGGGGGTATTACGGTGTCGCCATGCCCCTTCCCAGCAAGAACACGCCCCGTTTTGGGCTGCTCACTGAATGTGCACACTGTTCCTATTTAAAATATAGGGGTTAGGAGCACCAAAATGAGGACTGCTATGGGTGAGGGTGCTGGGGAAGGGGTACAGGGTCAGAGGCAGAAGTAGCGTCTGTGCAAGGGGGCACGATCCAAAATCTTGCCTAGGGCATCATATTGGTTAGGGCCGGCTCTAATAGCTGGTGTAACTCTAGCCTAGGTCAGTGATGCCTAACCTTGACTCTCCAGCCCATCACTGGCCTAGGTAGACATGATGAGATTCTGTCAAATCCCTTGAATGTATGTTATGTTGCTATGTACCTTTGGGAATTTTGTACTACTGTCGCTCTTCTGCTATTAAAATGTTTGTCTGTTATTGTGGACGTTATGTCTGCGTCTACTGGAGCTTCCTATTACATTGATATCTCTTACTACGAAAGAAAGACACTCAGACGAATTTCGGTTTATCTGTATCTTTTTTTTTTTTTTTATTGATGGCATTTTTTTTAGTTTTTACTGTTGTCTTCATTGGACGATTTTGTTTTGTATTGTAATCAGAAAATGTGAATAAAGAATACGTGATTTAAAAAATAAAATAACGCACAGGCTCACACAGTTTAAAGTGTCACAATCATCTTGCCTAAAATATACAACAAATGGGTGGAGTGTTGCTTGTGAAGCGTCCCAGTGGAATCCTTGAGTTACAACCTGATACACTAATGAATAATTTTCTGCAAAATTATACAATAGCTTCTGTTTCTGAGAGAATGGTTTCCTTCATCTGGCATTGGTATTCAGCCTGCGACTTTGCTGTATACAGATGGGCTGTTGCATCATCAATAGCACTACATATAACTTCACGGAATTGTTCCACATTACTAGTGATTGTAACCAATATACTTTGGTCAGTGTGGACCCACTTCTTATAAACAGTTGTGTCCTCATCATCCATGTCACTATCATGAAAAAGTTTTTTTTCAACTATTTTCTGAAATGTTTCTGGACCTGGGCAGTTGTCACATCGATGAAGCATTCAAGTTTTCTGAGACTGAAGAACAAACAATGATTTCAGTTAGGTCTTTGTAGTACATCTTCAGTGGTAGAGCAGCAACCAATAGATTTACGTTTTGGTGAGGTTCGCAAACACACAGAATGCATACCTCTTTCCGTAACACTAACACACCATTGTAGGTCATAAGGAACAAAACTTAGACAATCCAACTTGAATGTTGTCTGGAAAAAGGTTTTCAATCCCATGGTTTCTTCTGTAAATTATGTATGCTGTACACCAGTAATCAAGTGTCAACTTGGTGATTCTTCCCCCCCCCCCACTGTGCAACAGAATACATTGCTGATTTTTTTGTGGTAGTGATGTATACCTTTTTTAAGCACCACCCAAAAATGGGATCCCTAATGTCATTTGAACATAGCGTTTTTAACTCTATTTGAAAAACGTGCATTTTTGCCTTAACACAAAACATAAGGCAGATAAAGTAATTTGTTTGGATTTGGGAAGAAAAATTCACTTAGGGGTCCAGATTTTGTGGCGACTCCCTAATAAACACCCGTGATACTTCAAATAAACTGAATAAAGAAGCCGCGATTAGGAAATTATTTAATAAATTGAAAAATCAATATTTAATCAACTAATTGTCTGATAGTAAAGATATTTGGCAGATAGTTGTTTTGACATCCACTCTTAACTGAAATTCTGAGATGAGTGGTGGACACTGTATTTTTTCTGGGGTGATCTGATGTGGAATGACATATATATATATATATATATATATATATATACAATGAAATCAGCCCGGCACTCGGTCATAAATCCTAAACTGCCCTGGTGCCCTCAGTGTAAAGTCCAATAGCGTGCAAAGAAATCTGCGACACTCAAGGTCTTAGAAAAAGATCGATTGTATTTAGAACATCAGAAAAAATCCATCTGGATGGATTTTTTCTGATGTTCTAAATACAATCGATCTTTTTCTAAGACCTTGAGTGCCGCAGATTTCTTTGCACTATATATATATATATATATATATATATATATATATATAAAAATATTTTATTTATTAAGTAAACGTGTGTGTGCTGTGTTTCCAGGAGTTATATATAATATATATATTAATATAATTATTATTTTATTTATTAAATAAACAGTGTGTGTGCTGTGTTTCCAGGAGTTGGAGTTCCACGGGGTGATGAGATTTTATTTCCAAGATAAAGCTGCAGGAAACTTTGCTACAAAATGCATCAGAGTCTCCAGCACGGCCACCACACAAGACGTCATAGAAACCTTGGCAGAAAAGTTCCGGCCTGATATGAGGATGTTGTCATCCCCACGGTACTCTTTATATGAAGTGCATGTCAGCGGGGGTGAGTGTATTATAATTAGTATCTGTACTGTGCTGTCTAAGTGACATGTTGATTTAAAAATGCCATTAACTAAGTAATACTGATTTTGCACAGTTCTCTCTTTATTTTATGTATTGCAGTTAAATAGTATACACATTTTAATAAATGCAGACCTGCAAAATGTACTTGTTTTCAAAGTGCAGTACCGGTCTGTGATCGCTTTATCTGTAAAATGTAATTTTTTATTTTATTTTTTTGCTATAATATGCACCTATATATTAGGAATAGATTCCTATAAATATATCAAGCATGGAAGGACAGTACAGTATATTGGTAAATTGTAGGAACCTCGTAAATATTACATAGGAGCCTATCATTGTTTTTGAGGTAACCATCTGTGGCCGGAGACCCCCCCCAACCACATTTGAGAAAATGGGTTCTGTGGCACTGAAGGATTTAACCCTCGTGCTGCGGTGCCATTTTCAAAGGAGTGTAAAATGTATTTTAAGTATGTGTGCATTACTGAGCTGGGACTGCAGGTCACATGCTGCATGGGTTAAAGCTTGGTGCCCCTGCATAAAGTGTATTTATGTACATGTACTTAGAAATAATTTGCGGTGCAGCGCGAATACCTTAGCAGATCGGCTAGCAGAATTAGGAGAAAGGGCAGTGGAGCAAGAACGCATGCTTGTCATTCAGATGTGGCATGAGGTGCGGGCATCACAAGACGTGGTATCCCGTGAGTTGTTGCCAGGTGCTGTATCCAGATCAGGACGCATACAGTTTGCAAAGTTTGCAGACAGTGATTGGGACATTGATGGACATTTACAAGTTTGTGAAGTTTTTGAAAGGACTTGCAAACTCCATAATTTAAAAACAGGGGTTTTACCCATAAAAGGGCAGAGAAAATAGGAAGATTTACCTCATTGTGGGGGCACTCTTTGTACTGGAATTAAAACTTAGCTTTTAATCAGTATATATTAAAAATCCTATAAAGGGTTGGGTACAAATTTCCCTAAAAGACACTACTTATCCCTTATATTATTGAGTAAGTTAAAGTAAGGTTAAATGGAGTTAATTCTGGTAATCAATCGGGTGAGATATAAATTTTGTGTAGAGCAGGCATTCCCAACCAAGGCACACCAACAGTGCATGTTTTAGTGATATCCAGGCTTCAGCACAGGTGACTTAATTAGTAGCTCAGTTATTTTGATTTAACCATCTGTGCTGTCGCCTGGATATCACTAAAACCTGCACTGCTGCTGTGCCTTGAGGACCGTGGTTGGAAATGCCTGGTGTAGAGGATTGTATTAAGAATAAATGTTGCTATAAACCTCTGTAGGGCATACTTGGTAACATAAATTACTTTTCTCTGACGTCCTAAGTGGATGCTGGGGACTCCGTCAGGACCATGGGGATTAGCGGCTCCGCAGGAGACAGGGCACAAAAGTAAAAGCTTTAGGATCAGGTGGTGTGCACTGGCTCCTCCCCCTATGACCCTCCTCCAAGCCTCAGTTAGATTTTTGTGCCCGGCCGAGAAGGGTGCAATCTAGGTGGCACTCCTAAAGAGCTGCTTAGAGTAAAAGTTTGTTAGGTTTTTTATTTTCAGTGAGTCCTGCTGGCAACAGGCTCACTGCTACGAGGGACTTAGGGGAGAGAAGTGAACTCACCTGCGTGCAGGATGGATTGGCTTCTTAGGCTACTGGACACCATTAGCTCCAGAGGGAGTCGGAACACAGGTCTCACCCTGGGGTTCGTCCCGGTGCCGCGCCGCCGACCCCCCTTGCAGATGCCGAAAAGTGAAGGTCCAGAAACGGCGGCAGAAGACTCTTCAGTCTTCATAAGGTAGCGCACAGCACTGCAGCTGTGCGCCATTGTTGTCAGCACACTTCATAGCAGCGGTCACTGAGGGTGCAGGGCGCTGGGGGGGGGCGCCCTGGGCAGCAATGATAGTACCTTATTCTGGCTAAAAATACATCACATATAGCCCCTGGGGGCTATATGGATGTATTTAACCCCTGCCAGGTCTCAGAAAAACGGGAGAAGAAGCCCGCCGAAAAGGGGGCGGGGCCTATTCTCCTCAGCACACAGCGCCATTTTCCCTCACAGAAATGCTGGTGGGAAGGCTCCCAGGCTCTCCCCTGCACTGCACTACAGAAACAGGGTTAAAACAGAGAGGGGGGGCACTTATTTGGCGATATGTATATATATATTAAAATGCTATAAGGGAAAAACACTTATATAAAGGTTGTCCCTGTATAATTATAGCGTTTTTGGTGTGTGCTGGCAAACTCTCCCTCTGTCTCCCCAAAGGGCTAGTGGGGTCCTGTCCTCTATCAGAGCATTCCCTGTGTGTGTGCTGTGTGTCGGTACGTGTGTGTCGACATGTATGAGGACGATGTTGGTGAGGAGGCGGAGCAATTGCCTGAAATGGTGATGTCACTCTCTAGGGAGTCGACACCGGAATGGATGGCTTATTTAAGGAATTACGTGATAATGTCAACACGCTGCAAGGTCGGTTGACGACATGAGACGGCCGGCAAACAAATTAGTACCTGTCCAGGCGTCTCAAACACCGTCAGGGGCTGTAAAACGCTCATTTACCTCAGTCGGTCGACACAGACACAGACACGGACACTGACTCCAGTGTCGACGGTGAAGAAACAAACGTATTTTCCTTTAGGGCCACACGTTACATGTTAAGGGCAATGAAGGAGGTGTTACATATTTCTGATACTACAAGTACCACAAGAAGGGTATTATGTGGGGTGTGAAAAAACTACCTGTAGTATTTCCTGAATCAGATAAATTAAATGAAGTGTGTGATGATGCGTGGGTTTCCCCCGATAGAAAATTATTGGCGGTATACCCTTTCCCGCCAGAAGTTAGGGCGCGTTGGGAAACACCCTTTAGGGTGGATAAGGCGCTCACACGCTTATCAAAACAAGTGGCGGTACCGTCTCCAGATAGGGCCGCCCTCAAGGAGCCAGCTGAGAGGCTGGAAAATATCCTAAAAAGGTATATACACACATACTGGTGTTATACTGCGACCAGCGATCGCCTCAGCCTGGATGTGCAGCACTGGGGTGGCTTGGTCGGATTCCCTGACTGAAAATATTGATACCCTTGACAGGGACAGTATTTTATTGACTATAGAGCATTTAAAGGATGCATTTCTATATATGCGAGATGCACAGAGGGATATTTGCACTCTGGCATCAAGAGTAAGTGCGATGTCCATATCTGCCAGAAGATGTTTATGGACACGACAGTGGTCAGGTGATGCAGATTCCAAACGGCACATGGAAGTATTGCCGTATAAAGGGGAGGAGTTATTTGGGGTCGGTCCATCGGACCTGGTGGCCTCGGCAACAGCTGGAAAATCCACCTTTTTTACCCCAAATCACATCTCGGCAGAAAAAGACACCGTCTTTTCATCCTCAGTCCTTTCGTCCCCATAAGGGCAAGCGGGCAAAAGGCCAGTCATATCTGCCCAGGGATAGAGGAAAGGGAAGAAGACTGCAGCAGGCAGCCCATTCCCAGGAACAGAAGCCCTCCACAGCTTCTGCCAAGTCCTCAGCATGACGCTGGGGCCGTACAAGCGGACTCAAGTGCGGTGGGGGGTCGTCTCAAGAGTTTCAGCGCGTAGTGGGCTCACTCGCAAGTGGACCCCTGGATCCTACAAGTAGTATCCCAGGGGTACAGACTGGAAATTCGAGACGTCTCCCCCTCGCAGGCTCCTGATGTCTGCTTTACCAACGTCTTCCTCCGACAGGGAGGCAGTATTGGAAACAATTCACAAGCTGTATTCCCAGCAGGTGATAATCAAAGTACCCCTCCTACAACAAGGAAAGGGGTATTATTCCACACTATATTGTGGTACTGAAGCCAGACGGCTCGGTGAGACCTATTCTAAATGGGAAATCTTTGAACACTTACATACAAAGGTTCAAATCAAGATGGAGTCACTCAGAGCAGTGATAGCGAACCTGGAAGAAGGGGACTATATGGTGTCCCTGGACATCAAGGATGCTTACCTCCATGTCCCAAATTGCCCTTCTCACCAAGGGTACCTCAGGTTCGTGGTACGGA
The DNA here is from genome assembly GCF_028390025.1 of Pseudophryne corroboree. Classification (NCBI taxonomy): domain Eukaryota; kingdom Metazoa; phylum Chordata; class Amphibia; order Anura; family Myobatrachidae; genus Pseudophryne; species Pseudophryne corroboree. Next base: position 609,536,382 of record NC_086447.1, read on the forward strand.
ACTGTCACTATCAGTTTCAGACGCTGCCGTTTGGATTGTCCACGGCACCCCGGGTCTTTACCAAAGTAATGGCCGAAATGATGATTCTTCTTCAAAGAAAAGGTGTCTTAATTATCCCTTACTTGGACGATCTCCTGATAAGGGCAAGGTCCAGAGAACAGTTGGAAGTCGGAGTAGCACTATCTCAAGTAGTTCTACGACAGCACGGGTGGATTCTAAATATCCAAAATCGCAGCCGTTTCCGACGACACGTCTGCTGTTCCTAGGGATGGTTCTGGACACAGTCCAGAAAAAGGTGTTTCTCCCGGAGGAGAAAGCCAGGGAGTTATCCGAGCTAGTCAGGAACCTCCTAAAACCAGGAAAAGTGTCAGTGCATCATTGCACAAGAGTCCTGGGAAAAATGGTGGCTTATTACGAAGCGATTCCATTCGGCAGATTCCACGCAAGAACTTTTCAGTGGGATCTGCTGGACAAATGGTCCGGATCGCATTTTCAGATGCATCAGCGGATAACCCTATCTCCAAGGACAAGGGTGTCTCTCCTGTGGTGGTTACAGAGTGCTCATCTTCTAGAGGGCCGCAGATTCGGCATTCAGGATTGGATGCTGGTGACCACGGAGGCCAGCCTGAGAGGCTGGGGAGCAGTCACACAGGGAAAAAATTTCCAGGGAGTGTGATCAAGTCTGGAGATTTTTCTCCACATAAATATACTGGAGCTAAGGGCAATTTACAATGCTCTAAGCTTAGCAAGACCTCTGCTTCAAGGTCAGCCGGTATTGATCCAGTGGGACAACATCACGGCAGTCGCCCACGTAAACAGACAACGCGGCACAAGAAGCAGGAGGGCAATGGCAGAAACTGCAAGGATTTTTCGCTGGGCGGAAAATCATGTGATAGCACTGTCAGCAGTGTTCATTCCGGGAGTGGACAACTGGGAAGCAGACTTCCTCAGCAGGCACAACCTCCACCCGGGAGAGTGGGGACTTCATCGGGAAGTCTTCCACATGATTGTGAACCGTTGGAAAAGACCAAAGGTGGACATGATGGCGTCCCGCCTGAACAAAAAACTGGACAAGTATTGCGCCAGGTCAAAAGACCCTCAGGCAATAGCTGTGGACGTTCTGGTAACACCGTGGGTGTACCTGTCGGTGTATGTCTTCCCTCCTCTGCTTCTCATACCCAAGGTATTGAGAATTATAAGACGTAGAGGAGTAAGAACTATACTCGTGGCTCCGGATTGGCCAAGAAGGACTTGGTACCCGGAACTTCAAGAGATGCTCACATAGGACTCATGGCCTCTGCCGCTAAGAAGGGACTTGCTTCAGCAAGTACCATGTCTGTTCCAAGACTTACCGCGGCTGCGTTTGACGGCATGGCGGTTGAACGCCGGATCCTAAGGGAAAAAGGCATTCCGGAAGAGGTTATTCCTACCCTGGTCAAAGCCAGGAAGGAGGTGACCGCACAACATTATCACCACATGTGGCGAAAATATGTTGCGTGTTGTGAGGCCAGGAAGGCCCCATGAAGAAATTTCAACTCGGTAGTTTCCTGCATTTCCTGCAAACAGGAGTGTCTATGGGCCTCAAATTGGGGTCCATTAAGGTTCAAATTTCGGCCCTGTCGATTTTCTTCCAGAAAGAATTGGCTTCAGTTCCTGAAGTCCAGAAGTTTGTCAAGGGAGTACTGCATATACAACCCCCTTTTGTGCCTCCAGTGGCACTGTGGGATCTCAACGTAGTTCTGGGATTCCTAAAATCACATTGGTTTAAACTGCTCAAATCTGTGGATTTGAAATATCTCACAGGGAAAGTGACCATGCTGTTGGCCCTGGCCTCGGCCAGGCGAGTGTCAGAATTGGCGGCGTTTGTCTCAAAAAAGCCCATATCTGATTGTCCATTCGGACAGGGCAGAGCTGCGGACTCATCCCCAGTTTCTCCCTAAGGTGGTGTCAGTGTTTCACCCGAACCAGCTTATTGTGGTACCTGCGGCTACTAGGGACTTGGAGGACTCCAAGTTGCTAGATGTTGTCAGGGCCCTGAAAATATAGTTTCCAGGACGGCTGGAGTCAGGAAAACTGACTTGCTGTTATCCTGTATGCACCCAACAAACTGGGTGCTCTTGCTTCTAAGCAGACGATTGCTAGTTGGATGTGTAGTACAATTCAGCTTGCACATTCTGTGGCAGGCCTGCCACAGCCAAAATATGTAAAAGCCCATTCCACAAGGAAGGTGGGCTCATCTTGGGCGGCTGCCCGAGGGGTCTCGGCTTTACAACTTTGCCGAGCTGATACTTGGTCAGGGGCACACCCTGACTGAGGAGGACCTGGAGTTCTCTCATTCGGTGCTGCAGAGTCATCCGCACTCTCCCGCCCGTTTGGGAGCTTTGGTATAATCCCCATGGTCCTGACGGAGTCCCCAGCATCCACTTAGGACGTCAGAGAAAATAAGAATTTACTTACCGATAATTCTATTTCTCGTAGTCCGTAGTGGATGCTGGGCGCCCATCCCAAGTGCGGATTGTCTGCAATACTTGTACATAGTTATTGTTACAAAAATCGGGTTATTATTGTTGTGAGCCATCTTTTCAGAGGCTCCGCTGTTATCATGCTGTTAACTGGGTTCAGATCACAGGTTGTACAGTGTGATTGGTGTGGCTGGTATGAGTCTTACCCGGGATTCAAAATCCTTCCTTATTGTGTACGCTCGTCCGGGCACAGTATCCTAACTGAGGCTTGGAGGAGGGTCATAGGGGGAGGAGCCAGTGCACACCACCTGATCCTAAAGCTTTTACTTTTGTGCCCTGTCTCCTGCGGAGCCGCTAATCCCCATGGTCCTGACGGAGTCCCCAGCATCCACTACGGACTACGAGAAATAGAATTATCGGTAAGTAAATTCTTATTATTTGTCCTATGAATTTTTATCAAGTTTACTAGATAAAGTTCAGAGAAATAAATATGACATTTTTGTCTGTGTTTTGAGTACAGATAGAGAAACAGTTTTTTGGTATTCACACACAAAATATAGTGTGGAGCAGGTACCCACAATACTTTGGTATTAATACACTGAATATTTGGAATGCGCACAATAGATGCAGTGCCCCCACAAAGCATACTTGCCTACCTGACCCTCTCCATGAGGGAGAAAATGCTCTGTTCCTGGACTTTCCTGGTGATGTATGATTGCCATCATCTGTGGTGAAACACCTTTGTTATCAATTAACTAGCTCACCACAGGTGATGGCAATCTTACATTACCAGGAAAGTCCAGGAACAGAGCATTTTCTCCCTCATGGAGAGGGTCAGGTAGGCAAGTATGCCACAAAGAGGTAAGTCTTCCTATTTTCCCTGCCCTTTTAATGGAAAACCCCTGTTTTTGGTTTGGCTATCAATTTCCTCAGGGGAGCACCACCAACATAGAAAATTAGTCCCTGTGGATTTAACCACTTACTACACACGTTTAACACTTGGTACACAAACACAGTCAGACTATTATAACAGGCAGTGCAGGATCACTCCAACCCTTTTCAGAAACTCCATAATTTACCCAAGCCGGAGTTGGTGAGACACCAAGTGCCACCTCTGCATGGAGAGGCCCCGGATGCCTATCAGGGAGTGGCCAATGAGGACTGTGTAGATTACAACGAAGTCACAAAGGACCTCCTCTAGCGATTGTTTATCACTCCTGAGTCCTACAGGAAAAGTTCCAGAACTTGCCCAAGAATCCTAACAGCACCAATGAGCATTTCGCCACAAAGCTACGGCAGTAAATGATGAAGTGGGTGAAGGAATCGGATGCCAATACATGAGACGCATTTATCGACCTGATTTGCTGTGAGCAGTTTTATTGCACGAGCGCCCCAGAAGTGAAGGAGTGGGTGCTAGACCGAGAACCACTCAGCATAAAGATGGCTGCCCAACTAGCCGACCGATGTATGGCAATTTGACCACATGACTAGAAGCGCCCAAGCAGCAGCCAACCCCTGAAGACTATACAACCAGGGGGACACCCCTCTTCAGCTCATTGCCCCCAAAAACAGGCACTACAGATTAGAAGCCTGGTGATGGCAGCATCATTCCTGTGCAGTGGGTGGAGTCAGTAACAGGCGGTTGAAATCTTGTATTGGTATGGTCCCCTGTGATCCAATCCCAATCTGTGATCGCTGGGTGTTGACAGAGAAGTCGTCCAGTCCACACCATCTTTAATTACTGAATGTGGTGACTGCTGGGCAGATATGATCAAGAGGATAGGCACAGGCTTGGGGCGAAATCTCATCTACCTACGTGACCTGTAGGATCTTCACATTCTCTCTTGGGAAGAGTAACCAAATTATGGATGTCTCTACCATAGTAGATTATATATAATATGTGATAGAGACCAGATATTTTCAAGAGAGCATTACACAAAAATGAATTATAATTAAATTCTTCTTCTATTACTTATGTTTCTCTGACGTCCTAGTGGATGCTGGGAACTCCGTAAGGACCATGGGGAATAGACTGCTCCGCAGGAGACTGGGCACATCTAAAGAAAGATTTAGGACTATCTGGTGTGCACTGGCTCCTCCCCCTATGACCCTCCTCCAAGCCTCAGTTAGATTTCTGTGCCCGGCTGAGCTGGATGCACACTAGGGGCTCTCCTGAGCTCCTTGGAAGAAAGTATATGTTTTAGGTTTTTTATTTTCAGTGAGACCTGCTGGCAACAGGCTCACTGCACCGAGGGACTAAGGGGAGAAGAAGCGAACCTACCTAAGTGGTGGTAGCTTGGGCTTCTTAGGCTACTGGACACCATTAGCTCCAGAGGGATCGAACACAGGACCCGACCTCGTCGTCCGTTCCCGGAGCCGCGCCGCCGTCCCCCTTACAGAGCCAGAAGCAAGAAGGTGGTCCGGAAAATCGGCGGCTGAAGACTCCTGTCTTCTCCAAGGTAGCGCACAGCACTGCAGCTGTGCGCCATTGCTCCTCATGCACACCACACACTGCGGTCACTGATGGGTGCAGGGCGCTGGGGGGGGGGGGGGGGGGGGGGGGGGGCGCGCCCTGAGCAGCAATATTAACACCTTGGCTGGCGAACTGACACCATATATAGCCCCAGGGGCTATATAGGTGTTTATTAACCCCTGCCAGAACTTTTACAATAGCGGGAGAAAGCCCGCCGAAAAAGGGGCGGAGCCATCTCCCTCAGCACACTGGCGCCATTTTCCCTCACAGCCCCGCTGGAGGGATCGCTCCCTGGCTCTCCCCTGCAGTCCTGCACTACAGAAAAGGGTTAAAAAGAGAGGGGGGGCACAAATTAGGCGCAGTATAAATATATTATGCAGCTATAAGGGAAAAACACTCTATTTAGTGATATCCCTGTGGTATATAGCGCTCTGGTGTGTGCTGGCATACTCTCCATCTGTCTCCCCAAAGGGCTTTGTGGGGTCCTGTCCTCTGTCAGAGCATTCCCTGTGTGTGTGCTGTGTGTCGGTACTGCTGTGTCGACATGTATGATGAGGATAATGATGTGGAGGCTGAGCAAATGCCTGTGAATGGGATGTCACCCCCTTGCGGGGTCGACACCGGTGTGGATGGACTTATGGAAGGAATTACGTGACAGTGTCAACTCCTTACATAAAAGGTTTGACGGCATAGGACAGCCGGCTGCTCAGCTTGTGCCTGTCCAAGCGTCTCAAATGTCATCAGGGGCTCTAAAACGCCCGCTACCTCAGATGGCAGACACAGATGTTGACACGGATACCGACTCCAGTGTCGACGACGATGAGACTAGTGTACCTTCCAATAGGGCCACCCGTTACATGATTGAGGCAATGAAAAATGTATTACACATTTCTGATAATACCCCAGGTACCACAAAAAAGGGTATTATGTTTGGTGACAGAAAACTACCAGTAGTTTTCCTGCATCTGAGGAATTGATATGAGGTGTGTGAGGAAGCGTGGACTTCCCCCGATAAGAAATTGATAATTTCTAAGCAGCGTACCCTTTTCCGCCAGAGGATAGGTCACGTTGGGAAATACCCCCTAGGGTAGATAAAGCGGTAACACGCTTATTAAAAAAGGTGGCACTACCGTCTCCGAATACGGCCGCCCTGAAGTTCCTGCTGATAGAAAGCAGAAAACTACCCTTAAAGCTATATACACACACACGGGCATTATATTGAGACCTGCTATTGCCTCGGCATGGATGTGCAGTGCGGCAGCTGCGTGGTCAGATTCCCTGTCGGATAATATTTATACTATAGATAGGGACAATATTTTGCTGAAAATAGAGCATATAAAAGACGCTGTCTTATACATGCGTGATGCACAGAGGGATATTTGCCGACTGGCATCACTAATAAGCGATATGTAAAACCATTGCCGCCAGACGGGGGTTATGGACTCGGCAATGGTGGGGCGATGCCGATTCAAAACGGCACATGGCAGTTTGCCCTATAAGGGGGTGGAACTGTTTGGGGATGGTCTTTCAGACCTCGTTTCCACAGCTACGGCTGGGAAGTCAAAACTTTTGCCACAAGCTACCCCACAGCAAAAGTAAGCACTGTAGTATCAGGTACAGTCCCTTCGGCCCCAGAAAAGTAGAGGAATAGAGGCTCATCTTTTCTGCCAAGAGGAAAAGGTAGAGGGAAAAAGCTGCAGCACACAGCTAGTTCCCAAGAGCAGAAGTCCTCCCCTGCGTCCGGTAAGTCCACAGCATGACGCTGGGGCTGCTCAGGCGGACCCGGGTACGGTGGGGGCCCCTCTCAGAGATTCAGCGCACAGTGGGCGCTCTCACAGGTGGATCCCTGGGTTCTTCAAACAGTGTCTCAGGGGTACAGGCTGAAATTCGAGACGTCTCCCCCCCGCCGTTTCCTAAAATCTGCCTTACCGGCAACTCCCTCTGCCAGGGAGGCAGTGTTGGTGGCTATCCAAAAACGGTATTCACAGCAAGTGATTATCAAGGTACCCCTCCTTCAACAGGAAAAGGGTTACTTTTCCACAATGTTTGTGGTACCGAAACCGGACGGTTCGGTGAGACCCATCTTAAATTTGAAATCCTTGAACACATATAACAAAAGATTCGAGTTCAAGATGGAATCGCTCAGGGCGATTATTGCGAACCTGGACGAGGGGGATTACAGGGTCTCTCTGGACATCAAGGATACTTACCTGCATGTCCCCATTTGCCCTCCTCACCAGGAGTACCTCAAGGTTGTGGTACAGGACTGTCACGATCAGTTCCAGACGCTGCCGTTTGGATTATCCACGGCACCAAGGGTCTTTACCAGGGTAATGACCGAAATGATGATACTCCTTTGCAAGAAGGGAGTTTAATTATCCCGTACTTGGACGATCTCCTGATTAAGGCGAGCTCCAAGGAACAGTTGGTAAAAGGGTAGCACTTTCTCGGGAAGTGCTGCAACAGCAGGGCTGAATTCTCAATTCCAAAGTCACAGCTGGTCCCGACGACACGTCTTCTGTTCCTGGGAATGATTCTGGAAACAGACCAGAAAAAAGTGTTTCTTCCAATGGAAAAAGCAGAGTTGTCATCTCTAGTCAGAAACCTCCTAAGACCGGGACAGGTGTCGGTACATCAATGCACACGAGTCCTGGGAAAAATGGTAGCTTCGTACGAAGCAATTCCATTAGGAAAGTTCCACGCAAGGAATTTCCAGTGGGACCTGTTGGACAAATGGTCCGGGTCCCATCTCCAGATACAGCAGCGGATAACCCGGTCGGCAAGAACCAGGGTGTCGCTGCGGTGGTGGCTGCAGAGGGCTCATCTACTAGAGAGCCGCAGATTCGGAATACAGGACTGGGTCCTGGTGACCACGGATGCCAACCTTCGGGGCTGGGGTGCAGTCACACAGGGAGTGAAATTCCAAGGACTGTGGTCAAAACAGGAGATTTCACTTCACATAAATTTTCTGGAGCTAAGAGCCATTTACAAGGCCCTAACCCAAACAAGGCCCCTGCTTCAAAACCAGCCGTACTGATCCAATCAGACAACATCACGGTGCTCGCCCATGTAAACAGGCATGGCGGCACAAGAAGCAGGAGGGCAATGGCAGAAGCCACAAGGATTCCCCGTTGGGCGGAAAATCATGGGGTAGCACTGGCAGCAGTGTTCATTCCGGGAGTGGACAACTGGGAAGCAGACTTCCGCAGCAGACTCTACCCGGGAGAATAGGGACTTCATCGGGAAGTCTTCCAAATGCTGGTAAACCGTTGGGAAAGACCACAGGTGGACATGATGGCGTCCCGCCTCAATAAAAAAGATATTGCGCCTGGTCAAGAGAACCTCAGGCGATCGCTGTGGACGCTCTAGTGACACCACGGGTGTACCAGTCGGTTTATGTGTTCCCTCCTCTCCCTCTCATACCCAAGGTACTGAGGATAATAAGAAAAAGAGGAGTAAGAACTATACTCATTGTTCCGGATTGGCCAAGAAGGGCTTGGTACCAGGAACTTCAAGAGATGATCTCAGAGGACCCATGGCCTCTGCCACTCAGACAGGATCTGCTGCAGCAGGGGCCCTGTCTGTTAAAAGACTTACCGCGGCTGCGTTGACGGCATGGCGGTTGAACGCCGGATCCTGAGTGAAAAAGGCATTCCAGAGGAAGTCATTCTTATCCTGATCAAAGCCAGGAAGGATGTCAGCCTGAAGTTCAGACGTTGTAAGGGAGTGCTGCATATTCAGCCCCTTTTTGTGCCCCTGTGGCACCTTGGGATCTCAATGTGGTTTTGGAGTTCCTGGAATCACATTGGTTTGAGCCACTTGAAACCGTGGATTTGAAATATCTCACATGAAAAGTGGTCATGTGTTGGCTCTGGCTTCGGCCAGGCATGTGTCAGAATTGGCGGCTTTGTCATGAAAAAGCCCTTACCTGACTTTCCATATGGATAGGGCAGAGTTGAGGACTCGTCCTCACTCTCTCCCGAAGGTGGTATCCGTCTTTCACTTGAACCAACCTATTGTGGTGCCTGCGGCTACTAGGGACTTGGAGGATTCCAAGTTACTGGACGTAGTCAGGGCCCTGAAAATTTATATTTCCAGGACGGCTGGAGTCAGGAAAACTGACTCGCTGTTTATCCTGGATGCACCCAACAAGCTGGGTGCTCCTGCTTCTAAGCAGACTATAGCGCGCTGGATTTGTAGCACTATTCAGCTTGCGCATTCTGCGGTGGACTACCGCAACCTAAATCTGTTAAAGCCCATTCCACAAGGAAGGAGGCTCATCTTGGGCGGCTGCCCGAGGGGTCTCGGCTTTACAACTTGGCCGAGCTGCTACTTGGTCAGGGGCAAACACGTTTGCTAAATTCTACAAAATTGATACCCTGGCTGAGGAGGACCTTGAGTTCTCTCATTCGGTGCTGCAGAGTCATCCGCGCTCTCCCGCCCGTTTGGGAGCTTTGGTATAATCCCCATGGTCCTTACGGAGTTCCCAGCATCCACTAGGACGTCAGAGAAAATAAGATTTTACTCACCGGTAAATCTATTTCTTGTAGTCCGTAGTGGATGCTGGGCGCCCATCCCTAGTGCGGATTGTCTGCAATACTTGTACAAAGTTATTGTTACAAAAATCGGGTTGTTATGGCGAGCCATCTGTTCAGAGGCTCCATTTGTTATCATACTGTTAACCGGGGTTCCTATCACGAGTTATATGGTGTGATTGGTGTGGCTGGTATGAGTCTTACCCGGGATTCAAAATCCTTCCTTATTGTGTCAGCTCTTCCGGGCACAGTGTCCTAACTGAGGCTTGGAGGAGGAGGGTCATAGGGGGAGGAGCCAGTGCACACCAGATAGTCCTAAATCTTTCTTTAGATGTGCCCAGTCTCCTGCAGAGCAGTCTATTCCCCATGGTCCTTACGGAGTTCCCAGCATCCACTACGGACTACGAGAAATAGATTTACCGGTGAGTAAAATCTTATTTTCTCATACGTCCTAGAGGATGCTGGGGACTCCAAAAGGACCATGGGGTATAGACGGGAACCGCAGAAGAGACACGGGCACACTATAAGAGTTTGAATGGGTGTGAACTGGCTCCTCCCTCTATGCCCCTCCTCCAGACTCCAGTTAGACTCCGTGCCCAGAGAGACTGGACACACACTAGGGGAGCTTTCCTGAGTTTCTCTAAAAGACTTTATGTTATGTTTGTTATTTTCAGGGAGACCTGCTGAAAACAGGCTCCCTGCATCGTGGGACTGAGGGAAGAGAAGCAGACCTACTTCTGTGAGTTTCAAGGCTCTGCTTCTTAGGCTACTGGACACCATTAGCTCCAGAGGGTCTGATCACTTGGTTCCCCTAGCTGCTCGTTCCCGGAGCCGCGCCGTCACCCCCCTCACAGAGCCAGAAGAAAGAAGCCGGGTGAGTATTAGAAGAACAGAAGACTTCAGTGACGGCAGACGACTTCAGAGTCTCGGAGGTACCACGCAGCGGTCGCGCTGCGCGCCATTGCTCCCACACACAAGCGGCACTACAAGGGTGCAGGGCGCAGGGCGGGCGCGCTGGGCAGCAATTATACCTCATATAAAGGCCTGGCAAAGAGGTATACAGTGCATAAGCACTGTATGCTGACCCCCGCCAGTATAAAAAGATTAAAAAATAGCGGGACTGAAGCGCGCCGAGAATGGGGCGTGGCTTAACCCTCACAACTCTATTCATTTTCTCCTCACAGAGACGCTGGCCCCGCCAAAAACCCTGTTGAACTACAAGCAGTGTAAAACAAGAGGGGGCACAGTTGTTTAGTGCACCACAGGTTCAGCAGCACTATATATATATATATATATATATATATATATATATATATATATATATATATATATATATATATATATATATATATATATTAATGAGCGAATGAGCGTGTGATTGAGTTGTTGAAAGGTCTATGTTTTCCCTGTCAGATAAAGGGAGCTACCCAATATAAGCGATGTCGGTGGGTGTTTTAGTACACGTGTGTCGACATGCGTGAGCGCTCTGCGCAAACAGCTATGTGCATCCATCTGTCGGCATTGCCGACTCCTGATGGTACTTGATTCAGGAGATGAAATGTCAGTAATTGTATGCTTTTCTAAAGTAAACACTGTATGGGAAACAGTCGTATGTGGGTGACCCTGTCGGCACCAACTATTATAACTGGGTGTAAACTAACATGATTATGTAATCACCTATACCTGTGTGTTTATATATATATGTGTGTGTGTGTGTATATATATATATATATATATATATATAATGTATGGTACGGTTGCATTGATATTTCCCTCAGACCCCTCGGGGTTTCAAGAATATTATTTTGCCCGGTTACTACTCCCTGTTGTCGACGAATACTATGTCTTCTGTCGACCATAATGTTTCCTGGTTAGATCCATAACATTGGCATTCAGTACATGTTCATACACATGCAGAACACATTAATGTCACTAGGGACCCTGCTGTTCCTGACTATATTTATATATGATGTGTATATATATAGATATATGTGTGCATATGTGTGTTTAAATATGTATATTCATATTACGTTTTCTAATGAATGCTGAAGTAAAGTTATTCCTTCTCATGTGCTGGTCGCTCTGTTGATAAAGCTATAGGTCAGTCTGACGAGATGGTCTCAAATCCTCACGAGGAGTCCGAGTATTTTTTCCCCGCCGTGGATAGAATAAAGTGAGAGTCAACCCCTGGTCTGCACGGGGGCCTGTCACAAAGGATCGTATACAGGAAGCTAAGTAATATTTTAATTATATGCTTTGATAATATTTGCATTACATACGCATGGGGGAGTGCTTGTATTCAGGAATGGTCTGTTACCTTGGCATCCGATAATTACCCTAGAGAGAGTGGGGATATTCCTTAAGTTGGGTCTTATCTAGAACATTGTAGCATGCTGCCGTGCGACTACAAGAGGTATGGGCCTCTGGGGTCCGCGGGCCACTTCCATGGCCCTCCCGACTAGGAGGGCGTTGTGGATTCACCAAGGGCTTGCTGAGGCTGCCTCCAAGGAATACTGGAGTATCTTACCTAAGAAGGTGTAACCTGGTTTGTGGATGGCTTTGTTAAGTTGATCTCGGCAGGTACCAGTGGTAAGTCTACCTTCTTGACCTATGTCCCTCACAAAGGTGGGTGACGCATTTTTTTTGTAGGATGCAGACATCGGACCGGTTGGATGCCGTTTTTTCCCCTTCGTTGCAGGTAGAGGAAGGTGAAAAAGGTAAGAGTTCTGCAACCTTTTTCAAGTCTGCAGAAGCAGATATCGTTCTCTGTTTCTACCACATCCACCACATGTCGCTGGATCTATCTTGCTGGAGCCCACACCGGTGGGAACTCATCTAATACTCTTCAGTCAGTCCTGGAATGGACTTGGACCAGGGAGTTAAGAATAGAGTCCAAAGAGGGACATACTGGAGTGTCTAGATGTTCAAATAAATCTTTCCGATTCTCCTCTGGACGGGGAGGTAGTATGCAACGCCATACAAAAGTTGGGCCAGGATCAGGACATTGTCCTGCTGTCCCTGTCACAAAAAAAAGAAAGAAGAAGCTGTTATTCAAGCTTTTTCGTGCTTCTGAGCCCGGACAGCTTGGTCAGAACAATCCCAAAAAAGATTTCTACTTAAGAAGTTGAACTACAAGATGGAATCTCTCAGGGCAGGGATCTCCAACCTGTAAAAGAAGAAGACCGTTTAAAGGCGGTTTCATCCGCATTAAGCTTACCTTGCTATTCAGAATTGTCATTGCCATTTCACCGGAGTGATGGCAGTATTAATGGTTTTCCTTCAATAGTAAGAGCCATTATTATTCTGTACTGGGACGCTCTCCTGACTACGGCGAGGTCAAGAAACAAGTGGTACACATCGTTGTTTCTCTCAGTTCTTCAACAGAGAATCGCTGTTGATCCCTACGACGCAGAGGTCGGAGGTGGGAATAAGATTAGATACTGAACTGTTGAGAGTTGTTTTTTCCTGTGGAAAGAGATCTGAGGATCCAGAGTTGGATCAGATTTGCAACAGTGTAAACCCATCAATACGTTCCGTTGATGAAGAAGATGGTTGCGGCCTACGAGGCCATTCGGTGAGCAGGTTAAATGCCAGAGTGGTTTTAGCGAGACCAGTTAGACATGTGGTCTGGGTCTCACCTGCACATACACCGTAAAATATTCCTATTTTCCAGGACCAGGATATCTCTCCTGTGGTGGCTTCACAGTTCTCACCTCCTAGAGGGACGAACGTTCGGAATCCAGGATTAGATCCTGGTGTCCATGTATACAAGTCTCCGAGGCTGGGGAGCAGTCTTTCCAGGGAAAACGGTCAAGCCGGGTAGCTTGTCAGCAATAAGCATTCTTGTGTTAAGAGCTATTTACAACGGAACATCTTCACGATCTTCCTGTCTTAATTCTGTCGGACGACTTAACAGCAGTGGCGTAAGTAAGCAGCTAGGGCGGAACGAGGAGCAAAGCGGCAATGGCAGAAGTCGCAAAAGTTTTCCGCTGGGCGGAAAGGCAAGTAAACGCTCTTAGCGGTCTTCGTTCCGGCTGTTGACAACGGAGAAATAGACTTCCTCAGCAGACACGATCTCCATCCAGGAGAGTTGGGTCTTCATCAAGAAGTTCACAGAATTGACAAGTCTTTGCGGAATTCCTCAATTGGACATGATGGCGACTCGCCTCAACAAGCAACTTCAGAGATATTGTTCCAGGTCAAGGGACACTCAAGCAATAGCAGTGGATGCCCTCGTGACACCGTGGGGGTCTCGGTCGGTCTATGTGTTCCCTCCATTTTCACTCTTTCCGAAGGTGATGAACATAAGAAGAACAAAGGTTCAGGCGATCCTCATTGTTCCGGTCTGATCAAGGAGGGATTGGTATCCAGATCTTCAAGACTTACTCAAAGAAGATCCCTGACCTCTTCATCTACGAGAGGACCTGTTACAGCTAGGACCGGGCATGTATCTAGACTTACAGTGGCTGCGTTTGACGGCATGGCGGTTGAACGCCATATCCTAGCCCGAAAGGGTATTTCCGGTGAAGTCATTCCCACATTGCTTCAGGCTAGGAAGGGAGTAACGGCGAAGCTTTACCACCGTATTTGGAGGAAGTATGTGTCTTGGTATGAGTCCAAGAAGGCTCCTACGGAAGAATTTCAGCTGGGTCGTTTTCTCCATTTTTTGCAAGCAGAGGTGGATGCAGGCCTAAAGTTAGGCTCCATTAAAGTGCAGATTTCGGCATTATCAATTTTCTTTCAAAAAGGATTGGCCACCCTTCCAGAAGTTCGGACTTTCGTGAAGGGAGTGCTGCACTTCCAACCTCCATTTGTGCCCCCAGTGGCACCATGGGACCTTAACATGGTGTTGCAGTTTCTTATGTCACACTGGTTGGAACCTTTACGAAAGGTTGAGTTATCATTTCTCACTTAGAAAGTGGTCATGCTGTTGGCCTTGGTGTCCGCAAGGCGGGTGTCGGAATTAGTGGCCTTATCTCACAAGAGCCCTATTTGATCTTCCATGTGGATAGAGCGGAATTGAGATTTCGGCAACAATTTCTGCTGAAAGTGGTTTCTGCGTTTCACATAAACCAACCTATTGTGGTGCCTGTGGCTACTGAAACTTTGGTTGATTCGAAGTCTCTCGATGTAGTTAGCGTTTTGAATATTTATGTTGCCAGAACGGCTCAGATTGGGGAAACAGAGGCTCTGTTTATCCTTTATGCTCCCAACAAAATTGGGGCTCCCTCTACTAAGCAGACTGTTGCACGCTGGATCTGTGATACGATTCGGCGGGCTCATTCTACGGCTGGATTGCCGTTACCGAAGTCTGTGAAGGCCCATTCTACCAGGAAGGTAGGCTCTTCTTGGGCGGATGCCCGTGGAGTCTCGGCGGTTCAACTTTGCCGAGCAGCTACTTGGTCGGGTTCAAACATTTTTGCTAAGTTCTACAAGTTTGATACCCTGGCTAATGAGGACCTCATGTTTACTCAATCGGTGCTGCAGAGTCGTCCGCACTCTCCCACCCGGTCTGGAGCTTTGGTATAAACCCCATGGTCCTTTTGGAGTCCCCAGCATCCTCTAGGACGTATGAGAAAATAGGATTTTAATACCTACCGGTAAATCCTTTTCTCTTAGTCCGTAGAGGATGCTGGGCGCCCGTCCCAGTGCGTACTGTATCTGCAGCTATTGGTGGTTACACTCATGTGGTGTTTCTTTTCAGTCAAGTCGGTTGCTGACGTTATTCATGCCATGGCATGTGGTATGCGATTATTGGTCGTGTTTACACGCAGGTTGTGTTACATTTTCGGTCAGCATATTTGCTGTATATTTTTTCATGCCGTCGGCTGGTGTTCTATTGAATGCCACGTTCTTCGGCACGTTCGAGGTGTGAGCTGGTAAGACATTTCACCGTGTTTAAACAATAAATTCTTTCCTCGAAATGTCCGTCTCCCTGGGCACAGTTCTCTAACTGGAGTCTGGAGGAGGGGCATAGAGGGAGGAGCCAGTTCAAACCCATTCAAAGTCTTATAGTGTGCCCGTGTCTCCTGCGGATCCCATCTATACCCCATGGTCCTTTTGGAGTCCCCAGCATCCTCTACGGACTAAGAGAAAAGGTTTTACCGGTAGGTATTAAAATCCTATTTTTTTTAACCAATTCTTTAGCAGTCCATTGCAGATTAATGCTTTCAGTCCATGTTCTCAACAGACTTGAATGTGTGCTAGGTTTTCTTTAAGTACAGCCCTGAACAACATTAGAATATAACTGTCACCAGGTTCTAAATGACTTTTTATATTTAAGATCTTAATTGTAGATAAAAAACTTCACACTCTGTGTAAGTACTCCTGGGCTGACTTTTTTGATCCTCTGCAGCAGTAGAACATTGTAGGGAACGCAAGAAGACTATTGTGGAGAAGGGTAATAGTGTTCTGACTATTAACACTGAGAGGGGTATTTTACTTGTAGTAAGTGACAGGTTTCTTGGTGTTTTTTTGGGGGGTTATTTATGTTTGAAAAGTGTTTGACAGTTATGAGCTGATTGGTTAGTGCTTTATTTCTCTCTACTTTATCTCTCTGTGCTTTGATAAATACCCCCCACCCCCTAAGTCCCTAAATATTTAAAACCTAAAGAAAAATATGTAAATACTGGTGGTTGGTTCTCTTTAACTGTTGCTAGTAATAATTCATTTTTGCATAACCGAATGCTAAACTACAGGATCAATGTGTACTGTAAAATGTGAATTTAAGTCTTTTCAAGGAAAAACAAAGGTTATGTACAGATGTGTCCTCACACATTATTGCTGCAGTTGCGCCAAACTGTCCCTCTTGGCACCCTGAGTCCCGCAAGAGTTTTCTAGCATCGGGCATCTTTTTTGCCAGTGACGTATTGTGGAGAATGTTTATTAATTTGATTTGACACTTTAATATATGTGTACGACTATAGGCGATATGCAGCCGAGGTGCCTGACGGGCGACCCGGCGGCGGGGGGGGATTGAAGTATCTTCACTTCTCCCGTCACACGGCCCCATAGCAATGCATGCTAATATGGATGAGATTGTCCATATTGGCCTACATGTATAAGCGATCTGGCACCAACGATGAACGAGCCACGTGTCGTTCATCATTGGTGCCTACACACTGAAAGATATGAACGATATCTCGATTGTTCATATCTTTCATTGATGTCGCCTAATGTGTAGGGCCTATAAGTCTCTGAATATGTATACAACATGCTACAATTTTTTCGAATGCACGTTCCGTTGTGCTCTATATACAGACTCTCTGGTAAATGTATGAAGCAGTGATAAGAGTGGATAAGTTGCCCATGGCAACCAATCAGCTGCTCTGTACAATTGTATGGTATGCGAATTATAAATGTTACTTCAATGCTGATTGGTTGCCATGGGCAACTTCTCCACTGGCTCACTTCTCTCTTATCACTGCTTCATACATTTACCCCTCAGTCACTATATGTTGTCATACATCATTGCTGAAGTCGCTCCAAACATCCCCTCTTGGCGCACCGGTTCCTGTGAGACTCTACGAGCGTCAGGCGTCTTTTATGCTGAAAATATGTTGCATATCATATTAATGAGGGCAGTCTTCTGATGCATCCTAATCGCACACGATGCATTTTGTGCAAAAAAGAGTTGCACCAGGACTTAGCGGCTCACTTACAGCAGGCATTTCGTGATGCGAGTATTGAGGCTAGATGTACTGCAAACCTCCTGCCTTGACTCACCTAGATATATTTGTACCTGTGGTTTTTGTGCTAAAACTTCCTCCTTTTCTCCCCTTACATTCAACAATATGCTCAATATGAAACTTCAAATTAAATACCATTTTTTCTCTTACGTCCTAGAGGATGCTGGGGAATCCGTAAGGACCATGGGGGGTATAGACGGGCTCCGCAGGAGACATGGGCACTCTAAGACATTAGATGGGTGTGAAGTGGCTCCTCCCTCTATGCCCCTCCTCCATACCTCAGTTAGATCCTGTGCCCAGAGGAGACTGGATGCACTGCAGGGGAGCTCTACTGAGTTTCTCTGAAAATACTTTCTCTGACGTCCTAGTGGATGCTGGGAACTCCGTAAGGACCATGGGGAATAGCGGCTCCGCAGGAGACTGGGCACAAAAAGAAAGCTTTAGGACTACCTGGTGTGCACTGGCTCCTCCCCCTATGACCCTCCTCCAAGCCTCAGTTAGATTTTTGTGCCCGACCGAGCAGGGTGCAATCTAGGGGGCTCTCCTGAGCTTCTTAGATAAAAGTTAGTTTTAGGTTTTTTATTTTCAGTGAGACCTGCTGGCAACAGGCTCACTGCATCGAGGGACTAAGGGGAGAAGAAGCGAACCTGCCTGCTTGCAGCCAGCTTGGGCTTCTTAGGCTACTGGACACCATTAGCTCCAGAGGGATCGAACACAGGCCCAGCCTCGGAGTCCGGTCCCAGAGCCGCGCCGCCGGCCCCCTTACAGAGCCAGAAGCAAGAAGAGGTCCGGAAAATCGGCGGCAGAAGACATCAGTCTTCATCAAGGTAGCGCACAGCACTGCAGCTGTGCGCCATTGCTCCTCATGCACACCTCACACTGCGGTCACTGATGGGTGCAGGGCGCTGGGGGGGGGCGCCCTGAGCAGCAATATTAACACCTTGGCTGGCAAAAATACATCACATATAACCCCCAGGGCTATATGGATGTACATTAACCCCTGCCAGAATCCATAAAAATGCGGGAGAAAAGTCCGCAAAAAAGGGGCGGAGCTATCTCCTCAGCACACTGGCGCCATTTTTCCCTCACAGCTCCGTTGGAGGGAAGCTCACTGGCTCTCCCCTGCAGTTAATACACTACAGAAAGGGTTAAAAAGAGAGGGGGGGCACAATTTAGGCGCAGTATACATATATATATGCAGCTATAAGGGAAAACACTTTTTATAGGTGCTATCCCTGTGATATATAGCGCCCTGGTGTGTGCTGGCATACTCTCCCTCTGTCTCCCCAAAGGGCTTTGTGGGGTCCTGTCCTCTATCAGAGCATTCCCTGTGTGTGTGCTGTGTGTCGGTACGGCTGTGTCGACAGGTATGTGGAGGATAATGAGGTGGAGGCGGAGCGAATGCCTGTAAATATGTTGTCACCCCCTGCGGGGTCGACACCGGTGTGGTTGAACTTATGGAAAGATTACGTGAAAGTGTCAACTCCTTACATAAAAGGTCGACGACACAGAACAGCCGGCTACTCAGCTTGTGCCTGTTCCAGCGTCTCAAATGTCATGGGTCGCTCTAAAATCGCCCGCTACCTCAGATAACAGACACAGATGTCGACACGGATACTGACTCCAGTGTCGACGTCGATGAGACTGGTGTACCCTCCAAATAGGTCCACCCGTTACAGGATTGAGGCAATGAAAAATGTATAACACATTTATGATTATACCCCAGGTACCACATAAAAGGGTATTGTGTTTGGTGAGAGAAAACTATTAGTAGTTTTTCCTGCATCTGAGAAATTAAATGAGGTGTGTGTGTGTGAGGAAGAGTGGTCTTCCCCCGGTAAGAAATTGATAATTTCTAAAACGGTTATTGGCAGCGTACCCTTTCCCGCCAGAGGATAGGTCACGCGGGGAAACACCCCATAGGGTAGATACAGCGCTTACACGCTTATCAGAAAAGGTGGCACTACCGTCTCCGGATACGGCCGCCCTGAAGGGACCTGCTGATAGAAAGCAGGAGGTTACCCTATAAGATATAGTCACACACTAGGGCATTATATTGCGACCAGCCGTTGCTTCGGCATGGATGTGCAGTGCTCCCGCTGCGTGGTCAGATTCCCTGTCGGAAAATAACTATGGATAGGGACAATATTTTGCTGAAAATAGAGCATATAAAAGACATGGTCTTATACATACGTGATGCACAGAGGGATATTTGCCGGCTGGCATCAAAAATAAGCGCTAGGTCCATTGCCGCCAGACGGGGGTTATGGACTTGGCAATGGTCAGGCGATGCCGACTCGAATCGGCACATGGAAGTTGCCCTATAAGGGGGTAAAACTGTTTGGGGATGGTTTTTCAGACCTCGTTTCCACAGCTACTGTTGGGAAATCGATTTTTTTGCCACAGGCTACCCCACAACAAAAGAAAGCACCGTATCATCAAGTACAGTCCTTTCGGCCCCAGAAAAGCAAGAGGGCTAGAGGCTCATCCTTTCTGCCGAGAGGCAAAGGTAGAGGAAAAAGCTGCAACACACAGCTAGTTCCCAAGAGCAGAAATCCTTCCTGCGTCCGGTAGGTCCACAGCATGGTGCGGGGGCTGCTCAGGCGGACCCGGGTACGGTGGGGGCCCGTCTCAGAAATTTCAGCGGACAGTGGGCTCTCTCACATGGATCCCTGGGTCCTTCAAGTAGTATCTCAGGGGTACAGGCTGGAGTTCGAGACGTTCTTCCCCCCGCCGTTTCCTAAAATCTGCCTTACCGGCACCTCCCTCTGCCAGGGAGACGGTGTTGGTGTATATTCAACACTATAATCACAACAAGTGATTGTCAAGGTGCCCCTCCTTCAGCAAGGAAGGGGTTACTATTCCACAGTGGTTGTGGTACCGAAACGTTTCGGTGAGACCCATCTTGAAATTAAAATACTTGAACTTTTATATCAGAAGATTCAAGTTCAGGATGGAATCGCTCAGGGCGGATATTACGAGCCTGGACGAGGGGGATTACAGGGTCTCCCTGGACATCAAGGATGCGTACCTGCATGTCCCCATTTACCCTCCTCACCAGGAGTACCTCAGATATGTGGTACAGGACTGTCACTATCAGTTCCAGACGCGGCCGGTGGAGTTGTCCACGGCACCGAAGGTCTTTACCTAGGTAATGGCAGAAGTGATGATACTCCTTCGCAAGAAGGAAGTTTTTATTATCCCGTACTTGGACGATCTCCTGATAAAGGCGAGGTCCAAAGGACAGTTGGTAGTGGGGGTAGCACTCTCTCGGGAAGTGCTACAACAGCACGACTGGATTCTCAATATTCCAAAGTTACAGCTGGTCCCGACGACACGTCTTCTGTTCCTGGAAATGTTTCTGAACGCAGACCAGAAAAGAGTGTTTCTTCCAGTGGAAAAAGCCGAGGAGTTGTCATCTCTAGTCAGAGACATCCTATAACCAGGACAGGTGTCTGTACATCAATGCAGACGAGTCCTGGGAAAAATGGTAGCTTCGTACGAAGCATAAGTCCATTCGGAAGACTCCACGCAAGGACGTTCCAGTGGGACCTGTGGGACTAATGGTCCGGGTCCCATCTACAGATACAACAGCGGATAACCCTGTCAGCAAGAAACAGGGTGTCGCTGCTGTGGTGGCTGCAGAGGGCTCATCTACTAGAGGGCCGCAGATTCGGAATACAGGACTGGGTCCTGGTGACCACGGATGCCAGCCTTCGGGGCTGGGGTGCAGTCACACAGGGAAGAAATTTCCAAGGAGATTTCGCTTCACATAAATATTCTGCAGCGAAGGGCCATTTACAATGCCCTAAGCCAAGCAAGGCCCCTGCTTCAGAACCAGCCGGTACTGATCCAATCAGATGACATCACGGCGGTCGCCCATGTAAACAGACAGGGCGGCACAAGAAGCAGGATGGCGATGGCAGAAGCCACAAGGATTCTCCGATGGGCGACCTACACCCAGGAGAATGGGGTCTTCATTCAGAAGTTTTCCAAATGCGGGTAAACCGTTGGGAATGACCACGGGTGGACATGATGGCGTCCCGCCTCAACAAGAAGTTGAAAAGATATTGCGCCAGGTCAAGGGACCCTCAGGCGATCGCTGGGGACGCTCTAGTGACACCGTGGGTGTACCAGTCGGTTTATGTGTCTCCTCCTCTACCTCTCATACCCAAGGTACTGAGAATAATAAGAAGGCGAGGAGTGAAAACCATACTCGGGGTTCCGGATTGGCCATGAAGAGCTTGGTACCCGGAACTTCAAGAGATGCTGGCAGAGGACCCTTGGCCTCTGCCGCTTAGACAAGACCTGCTGCAGCAGGGACCCTGTCTGTTCCAAGACTTACCGCGGCTGCGTTTGACGGCATGGCGGTAGAACACCGGATCCTAAAGGAAAAGGGTATTCCGAAGGAAGTCATCCCTACCCTGATCATAGCCAGGAAGGATGTCACCGCAAGACATTATCGCCGCGTTTGGCGAAAATTTATTGCTTGGTGGGAGGCCATGAAGGCCCCGACGGAGGAATTTCAACTATGTCGATTCCTGCACTTCCTGCAAGCAGGGGTGACGTTTGGGCCTCAAATTGGGGTCCATCAAGGTCCAGATTTCGTCTGTCGATTTTCTTCCAGAAAGAACTGGCTTCACTGCCCGAAGTTCAGACTTTGGTTAAAGGAGTACTACATATTCAGCCTCCTTTTGTGCCTCCTGTGGCACTTTTTGGATCTCAACGTGGTGTTGGATTTCCTAAAGTCGCATTGGTTGAGCCACTTAAAACCATGGAGCTAAAGTATCTCGCGTGGAAAGTGGTCATGCTGTTGGCCTTGGCCAGGCGTGTGTCAGAATTGGCGGCTTTGTCATGTAAAAGCCTTATCTGATTTTCTATATGGATAGGGCAGAGTTGAGGACTCGTCCTCAGTTTCTCCCAAAGGTGGTCTCAGGTTTTCACTTGAACCAACCTATTGTGGTGCCTGCGGCTACTAGGGACTTGGAGGATTCCAAGTTGCTGGACGTAGTCAGGGCCCTGAAAATTTATTTTTCCAGGACGGCTGGAGTCAGGAAAACTGACTCGCTGTTTATCCTGATGGCACCCAACAAGCTGGGTGCTCCTGCTTCTAAGCAGTCTATTGCGCGCTGGATTTGTAGCACTATTCAGCTGGCGCATTCTGCGGTAGGATGACCGCAGCCTAAATCAATAAAAGCCCATTCCACAAGGAAGGTGGGCTCATCTTGGGCGGCTGCCCGAGGGGTCTCGGCTTTACAACTTTGCCGAGCAGCTACTTGGTCAGGGGCAAACATGTTTGCAAAATTCTATGAATTTGATACCCTGGTTGAGGAGGACCTGGAGTTCTCTCATTCGGTGCTGCAGAGTCATCCGCACTCTCCCGCCTGTTTGGGAGCTTTGGTATAATCCCCATGGTCCTTACGGAGTTCCCAGCATCCACTAGGACGTCAGAGAAAATAAGAATTTACTTACCGATAATTCTATTTCTCGTAGTCCGTAGTGGATGCTGGGCGCCCATCCCAAGTGCGGATTGTCTGCAATACTTGTACATAGTTATTGTTAACTAATCGAGTTCTTGTTGTGAGCCATCTATTCAGAGGCTCCTCTGTTATCATGCTGTTAACTGGGTTTCATATCACAAGTTGTACGGTGTGATTGGTGTGGCTGGTATGAGTCTTACCCGGGATTCAAAATCCTTCCTTATTGTGTACGCTCGTCCGGGCACAGTATCCTAACTGAGGCTTGGAGGAGGGTCATAGGGGGAGGAGCCAGTGCACACCAGGTAGTCCTAAAGCTTTCTTTTTGTGCCCTGTCTCCTGCGGAGCCGCTATTCCCCATGGTCCTTACGGAGTTCCCAGCATCCACTACGGACTACGAGAAATAGAATTTTCTCTATCGTCCTAGTGGATGCTGGGGTTCCTGAAAGGACCATGGGGAATAGCGGCTCCGCAGGAGACAGGGCACAAAAAGTAAAGCTTTAGGATCAGGTGGTGTGCACTGGCTCCTCCCCCTATGACCCTCCTCCAAGCCTCAGTTAGATTTTTGTGCCCGGCCGAGAAGGGTGCAATCTAGGTGGCTCTCCTAAAGAGCTGCTTAGAAAAGTTTAGCTTAGGTTTTTTATTTTACAGTGAGTCCTGCTGGCAACAGGATCACTGCAACGAGGGACTTAGGGGAGAAGAAGTGAACTCACCTGCGTGCAGGATGGATTGGCTTCTTGGCTACTGGACATTAGCTCCAGAGGGACGATCACAGGTACAGCCTGGATGGTCACCGGAGCCTCGCCGCCGGCCCCCTTGCAGATGCTGAAACGAGAAGAGGTCCAGAATCGGCGGCAGAAGACTCCTCAGTCTTCTTAAGGTAGCGCACAGCACTGCAGCTGTGCGCCATTTTCCTCTCAGCACACTTCACACGGCAGTCACTGAGGGTGCAGGGCGCTGGGAGGGGGGCGCCCTGGGAGGCAAATGAAAACCTTTTTTGGCTAAAAATACCTCACATATTGCCTCCGGGGGCTATATGGAGATATTTAACCCCTGCCAGAATCCGTTAAGAGCGGGAGACGAGGCCGCCGAAAAAGGGGCGGGGCCTATCTCCTCAGCACACAGCGCCATTTTCCCTCACAGAAAGGCTGGAGGGAAGGCTCCCAGGCTCTCCCCTGCACTGCACTACAGAAACAGGGTTAAAACAGAGAGGGGGGGCACTAATTTGGCGTTAGAAATATATAAAAAAGATGCTATAAGGGAAAACACTTATATAAGGTTGTCCCTATATAATTATAGCGTTTTTGGTGTGTGCTGGCAAACTCTCCCTCTGTCTCTCCAAAGGGCTAGTAGGTCCTGTCCTCTATCAGAGCATTCCCTGTGTGTGTGCTGTGTGTCGGTACGTGTGTGTCGACATGTATGAGGACGATGTTGGTGAGGAGGCGGAGCAATTGCCTGTAATGGTGATGTCACTCTCTAGGGAGTCGACACCGGAATGGATGGCTTATTTAGGGAATTACGTGATAATGTCAACACGCGCCAAGGTCGGTTGACGACATGAGACGGCCGACAAACAATTAGTACCGGTCCAGTCGTCTCAAAAACACCGTCAGGGGTTTTAAAAAACGTATTCCTTATTAGGGCCACACGTTAAGGGCAATGAAGGAGGTGTTACATATTTCTGATACTACAAGTACCACAAAAGAGGGTATTATGTGGGATGTGAAAAAACTACCGTAGTTTTTCCTGAATCAGATAAATTAAATGAAGTGTGTGATGATGCGTGGGTTCCCCCCGATAGAAAATATGGGCGGTATACCCTTTCCCGCCAGAAGTTAGGGCGCGTTGGGAAACACCCCTTAGGGTGGATAAGGCGCTCACACGCTTATCAGAACAAGTGGCGGTACCGTCTATAGATAGGGCCGTCCTCAAGGAGCCAGCTGACAGGAGGCTGGAAAAATATCATAAAAAGTATATACACACATACTGGTGTTATACTGCGACCAGCGATCGCCTCAGCCTGGATGTGCAGAGCTGGGGTGGCTTGGTCGGATTCCCTGACTAAAAATATTGATACCCTTGACAGGGACAGTATTTTATTGACTATAGAGCATTAAAGGATGTATTTCTATATATGCGAGATGCACAGAAGGATATTTGCACTCTGGCATCAAGAGTAAGTGCGATGTCCATATCTGCCAGAAGATGTTTATGGACACGACAGTGGTCAGGTGATGCAGATTCCAAACGGCACAAAGGTGTATTGCCGTATAAAGGAAGAGGAGTTATTTGGGGTCGGTCCATCGGACCTGGTGGCCACGGCAACTGCTGGAAAATCCACCGTTTTTTACCCTAAGTCACATCTCTGCAGAAAAAGACACCGTCTTTTCAGCTTCAGTCCTTTCGTCCCTATAAGAGTCATATCTGCCCAGGGATAGAGGAAAGGGAAGAAGACTGCAGCAGGCAGCCCATTCCCAGGAACAGAAGCGTTCCAACCCTTCTGACAAGCTCTCAGCATGACGCTGAGACCGTACAGGACCCCTGGATCCTACAAGTAGTATCCCAGGGGTACAGTTTGGAATGTCGAGACGTTTCCCCTGCGCAGGCTCCTGAAGGCTGCTTTACCAAGGTCTCCCTCCGACAAGGAGGCAGTATGGAAAAAAAAAAAAAAATTCACGAGCTGTATTCCCAGCAGGTGATAATTAAATTACCCCTCCTACAACAAGAAAAGGGGTATTATTCCACACTATATTGTGGTACTGAAGCCAGAAAGCTAGGTGAGACCTATTCTAAATCTAAAAAAATTTGAACACTTACAAAGGTTCAAATCAAGATGGAGTCACTCAGAGCAGTGATAACGAACCGGGAAGAAGGGGACTATCTGGTGTCCCGAGACATCAGGGATGCTTACCTCCATGTCCCAAATTTGCCCTTATCACTAAGGGTACCTCAGGTTCGTGGTACAGAACTGTCACTATCAGTTTCAGACGCTGCCGTTTGGATTGTCTACGGCACCCCGGGTCTTTACCAAGGTAATGGCCGAAATGATGGTTCTTCTTCGAAGAAAAGGCGTCTTAATTATCCCTTACTTGGACGATCTCCTGATAAGGGCAAAGTCCAGGGAACAGTTGGAGGTCGGAGTAGCACTATCTCGGATACTGTTACAACAGCAGGGGTGGATTCTAAAGATTCCAAAATCGCAGCTGATCCCGACAACAAGTCTCCTGTGCTTAGGGATGATTCTGGACACAGTCCAGAAAAAGGTGTTTCTCCCGGAAGAGAAAGCCAGGGAGTTATCCGAGCTAGTCAGGAACCTCCTAAAATCAGTGCATCATTGCACAAGGGCCATGGTAAAAAAATGGTGACTTCCTTCGAAGCAATTCCAGTCGGCAGATTTCATGCAAGAACTTTTCAGTGGGATCTGCTGGACAAATGGTCCGGATCGCATCTTCAGATGCATCAGCGGATAACCCTATATCCAAGGACAAGGGTGTCTCTCCTGTGGTGGTTACAGAGTGCTCATCTTCTAGAGGGCCGCAGATTCGGCATTCAGTTTTGGATGTTGGTGACCACGGAGGCCAGCCCGAGAGGCTGGGGAGCAGTCACACAAGGAAAAAATTTCCAGGGAGTGTGATCAAGTCTGGAGATTTTTCTCCACATAAATATAGCTAAGGGTAAATTTATAATGCTCTAAGCTTAGCAAGACCTCTGCTTCAAGGTCAGCCGGTATTGATCCAGTGGGATAAAACATCACGGCAGTCGCCCACGTAAATAGACAGGGCGGCACAAGAAGCAGGAGGGCAGTGGCAAAAACTGCAAGGACTTTTCGCTGGGCGGAAAATCATGTGATAGCACTGTCAGCAGTGTTTCATTCCGGGAATGGAAACTGGGAAGCAGACTTCCTCAGTAGGCACGACCTCCACCCGGCAGAGTGGGAACTTCATGGGGAAGTTTTCCACATAATTGTAAACCGTTGGGAATTACCAAAGGTGGACATGATGGCGTCCCGTCTGAACAAAAAACGGGACAGGTATTGCGCCAGGTTAAGAGACCCTCAGGCAATAGCTGTGGACGTTCTGGTAACACCGTGGGTGTACCAGTCGGTGTATGTGTTCCATCCTCTGCTTTTCATACCTAAGGTACTGAGAATTATAAGACGTAGAGGAGTAAGAACTATACTCATGGCTCCGGATTGGCCAAGAAGGACTTGGTACCCGGAACTTCAAGAGATGCTCACAGAGGACTTATGGCCTCTGCCGCTAAGAAGGGACTTGTTTCAGCAAGTACCATGTCTGTTCCAAGACTTACCGCAGCTGCGTTTGACGGCATGGCGGTGGAACGCTGGATCCTAAGGGAAAAGGCATTCAGGAAGAGGTCATTCCTACCCTGGTCAAAGCCAGAAAGGAGGTGACCGCACAACATTATCACCACATGTGGCGAAAATATGTTGCGTGGTGTGAGGCCAGGAAGGCCCCACGAAGAAATTTCAACTCGGTCGATTCCTGCATTTCTTGCAAACAGGAGTGTCTATGAGCCTCAAATTGGGGTCCATTAAGGTTCAAATTTCGGCCCTGTCGATTTTTCTTCCAGAAAGAAGTGGCTTCAGTTCCTGAAGTCCAGAAGTTTGTCAAGGGAGTATTGCATATACAACCCCCTTTTGTGCCTCCAGTGGCACTGTGGAATCTCAACGTAGTTCTGGGATTCCTCAAAACACATTGGTTTAAAACCAGTCAAATCTGTGGATTTGAAGCATCTCACATGAAAAGTGAACATGCTCTTGGACCTGGCCTGGACCAGGCGAGTGTCAAATTGGTGGTTTTTTTCTCAAAAAAGCCCATATCTGTTTGTCCATTCGGACAGGGCAGAGCTGCGGACTCGTCCCCAGTTCTCTCCCTAAGGTGGTGTCAGTGTTTCACCTGAACCAGCTTATTGTGGTGTCTTGCGCCTACTAGGGACTTGGAGGACTCCAAGTTGCTAGATGTGGTCAGGGCCCTGAAAATATAGGTTCCAGGACGGCTGGAGTCAGGAAAACTGACTTGCTGTTATCCTGTATGCACCCAACAAACTGGGTGCTCTTGCTTTTAAGCAGACTTTTGCTAGTTGGATGTGTAATACAATTCAGCTTGCACATTCTGTGGCAGGCCTGCCACAGCCAAAATATGTAAATGCCCATTCCACAAGGAAGGTGGGCTCATCTTGGGCGGCTGCCCGAGGGGTCTCGGCTTTACAACTTTGCCGAGCGGTTATTTAGTCAGGGGCAAACACGTTTGTAAAATCCTACAAATTTGATACCCTGGCTAAGGAGGACCTGGAGTTCTCTCATTCGGTGCTGCAGAGTCATCCGCACTCTCCCGCCCGTTTGGGAGCTTTGGTATAATCCCCATGGTCCTTTCAGGAACCCCAGCATCCACTAGGACGATAGAGAAAATAAGAATTTACTTACCGATAATTCTATTTCTCGGAGTCCGTAGTGGATGCTGGGCGCCCATCCCAAGTGCGGATTATCTGCATTACTTGTACATAGTTACAAAAATCGGGTTATTATTGTTGTGAGCCATCTTTTCAGAGGCTCCGCTGTTATCATACTGTTAACTGGGTTCAGATCACAGGTTGTACAGTGTGATTGGTGTGGCTGGTATGAGTCTTACCCGGGATTCATAAATCCTTCCTTATTGTGTACGCTCGTCCGGGCACAGTACCTAACTGAGGCTTGGAGGAGGGTCATAGGGGGAGGAGCCAGTGCACACCACCTGATCCTAAAGCTTTACTTTTTGTGCCCTGTCTCCTGCGGAGCCGCTATTCCCCATGGTCCTTTCAGGAACCCCAGCATCCACTACGGACTCCGAGAAATAGAATTATCGGTAAGTAAATTCTTATTATCGGTAAGTAAATTCTTATTTTTGTTAGGTTTTTTGTTTTCAGGGAGCACTGCTGGCAACAGGCTCCCTGCATCGTGGGACTGAGGGGAGAGAAGCAGACCTACTTAAATGAATAGGCTCTGCTTCTTAGGCTACTGGACACCATTAGCTCCAGAGGGTCGGAACACAGGTGTCGTCCTCGCTGTTCGTCCCGGAGCCGCGCCGCCGTCCTCCTCACAGAGCCGGAAGATAGAAGCCGGGTGAGTATAAGAAGAAAGAAGACTTCACAGGCGGCAGAAGACTTCAGATCTTCAGTGAGGTACCGCGCAGCGGTCACGCTGCGCGCCATTGCTCACACACACACACACACACACACACACACACACACACACACACACACACACACACACGGCACAGCAAGGGTGCAGGGCGGGGGCGGCCTGGGCAGCAATAATTACCTCAAATAACACTGGCACAGGTATCCGATACTGCGGAGGCAGTATATTATAAAAACCCCGCCAGTATATAAAAATTGAGCGGGACCGAAGCCCGCCATCGAGGGGGCGGGGCTTGATCCTCCAGCACTAACCAGCGCCATTTTCTTCACAGCAAGCTGCAGAGAAGCTGCTCCCTGACTCTCCGCTGCTGAACCAAGTAACAGAGGGCAAAAACGATGGGGGGGCACACATTTATTTGGCGCAAACGAGTGTATAATATATCTATATAAAGAGCGCTGTACAGACTGGGACTTTGTTTCCAGTGTCCAGTGGTGCTGGGTGTGTGCTGGCATACTCTCTCTCTGTCTCTCCAAAGGGCCTTATTGGGGGGCTGTCCCCATATTTGTATATCCCAGTGTGTGTGGGGGTGTCAGTACGTGTGTGTCGGTATGGCTGAAGCGGAAGGCTCGTCTAGGGAGGAGGCAGAGCAGATGATTGTGGTGTCTCCGTCGGCACCGCTGACACCTGATTGGTGGGATATGTGGAATGTTTTAAATGCAAATTGGACAAAGCAGAGTCCAGGGAAAAAGCAGGGAGTCAATCCATGGCTTTGACTGTGTCACAAGGCCCTTCGGGGTCTCATAAACGTCCCCTTTCCCAGATAGCAGACACTGATACTGACACGGATTCCGACTCCAGTGTCGACTATGATGATGCAAGGTTACACCCAAGGGTGGCCAAGAGTATTCATTATATGATGATTGCAATAAAAGATGTTTTGCATATGACAGAGGACCCCTCCGTACCTGACACGAGGGTCTGCATGTTTAAGGAAAAGAAACCTGAGGTAACGTTTTCCCCCATCTCATGAGCTGAACGCTTTTATTTGAAAAAGTTTGGGAAACTCAAGACAAGAGACTGCAGATTCCCAAGAGAATTATTATGGCGTATCCTTTCCCCTCACAGGACAGGTTACGGTGGGAATCCTCGCCCACGGTGGACAAGGCTTTGACGCGCTTGTCCAAAATGGTGGCACTACCGTCTCAAGACACGGCAGCACTCAAGGATCCTGCTGATCGCAGACAGGCAACTACCTTAAAATCAATTTATACACATACGGGTGCCCTGCTCAGACCGGCAGTAGCGTCGGCATGGGTGGGTAGCGCAATTGCAGCGTGGGCAGATGACTTGTCATCTGACATAGACACCCTAGATAAAGATAGCATTTTGTTGACCTTGGGTCACATTAAGGACGCAGCGTTATATATGAGAGAGGCTGCTAGAGATATTCAAGAGCCAATGCCATGGCAGTTTCAGCTAGAAGGTCCCTGTGGACCCGCCAATGGACAGGTGATGCCGATTCAAAGAGACATATGGAGACTTTACCTTACAAGGGTGAGGTTTTATTTGGGGAGGGACTCGCGGACCTGGTTTCCACAGCTACCGCGGGTAAGTCTTCTTCTTTTTTTTGCCTTACGTTCCCCCACAGCAAAAGAAAACACCTCAATTTCAGATGCAGTCCTTTCGGTCGCATGAGTTTAGAAAGGGTCGGGGCTCTTCCTTCCTCGCCAGAGGTAGAGGGAAAAGAACGCCTGCTACGGCTAGTTCCCAGGAACAAAATTCCTCCCCGGCCTCTACAAAATCCACCGCATGACGCTGGGGCTCCGCTGAGGGAGTCCGCACTGGTGGGGGAACGTCTTCGACTCTTCAGCCAGGTCTGGGTTCAGTCGGATCTGGATCCTTGGGCGATCGAAATTGTATCCCAAGGCTACAAACTGGAGTTCGAAGAAGTGCCTCCTCGCCGGTTTTTCAAATCGGCTTTGCCAGCTTCTCCCCCAGAGGGAAATAGTTTCAGCTGCCATACAAAAGCTGTGTCAACAGCAAGTGATTATCAAGGTTCCCCTAATGCAACAAGGGAAGGGGTATTATTCAACCCTATTTGTGGTCCAGAAGCCGGATGGCTCGGTCAGACCCATTCTGAATCTAAAATCCCTGAACCTGTATTTGAAAAGGTTCAAATTCAAGATGGAATCTCTCCGGGCAGTGATCTCCAGCCTGGAAGGGGGGGGATTTTATGGTGTCGCTAGACATAAAGGATGCATACCTTCATGTCCCCATATATCCTCCTCATCAGGCGTACCTGAGATTCCGTTTGGGCTTTCCACGGCCCCGAGAATTTTCACTAAGGTAATGGCGGAAATGATGGTGCTCCTGCGCAAGCAAGGAGTCACCATTATCCCATACTTGGACGATCTCCTGATATAGGCAAGATCAAGAGATCAGTTACTGAGAAGCGTGTCTCTCACCCTGAGAGTACTACAACAACACGGCTGGATTCTAAATCTACCAAAGTCTCACAGTTGGTTCCAACGACTCGGCTATCTTTCTTAGGCATGATTCTGGACACGGAACAAAAGAGGGTTTTTCTCCCGATGGAAAAAGCCCAGGAACTCCAGAACATGGTCAGAGACCTGTTAAAACAGAAAAGGGTGTCAGTTCATCAATGCACTCGAGTATTGGGAAAGATGGTGGCGGCCTCCTGTGGTGGCTTCAGAGTGCTCACCTTCTAGAGGGTCGCAGGTTCGGCATTCAAGACTGGGTTCTTGTGACCACGGACGCGAGCCTCCGAGGATGGGGAGCAGTCAAACAAGGAAGAAATTTTCAGGGAATATGGTCAAGCCGGGAGGCTTGTCTACACATCAATGTGCTGGAATTAAGGGCCATATACAATGGCCTACAACAAGCGGAGAATCTTCTTCGCAACCCACTTGTTCTTATTCAGTCAGACAACGTCACAGCCGTGGTGCATGTAAACTGCCAAGGCTGGACAAGAAGCAGAGCAGCAGTGGCGGAAGCCACCAGGATTCTTTGCTGGGCGGAAAATCATGTAAGCGCTCTGTCAGCAGTCTTCATTCCGGGAGTAGACGATCCGGAAGCAGACTTCCTCAGCAGACACGATCTCCATCCAGGAGAGTGGGGACTTCATCAAGAAGTCTTTGCAGAGCTAACAAGTCGTTGGGGACTTCCTCAAATAGACATGATGGCGTCACGCCTCAACAAAAAGCTTCGGACGTATTGTTCCAGGTCGAGGGACCCTCAGGCAGTGGCGGTGGACGCCCTAGTGACACCGTGGGTGTTTCAGTCGGTCTATGTGTTCCCTCCACTTCCACTTATCTCAAAAATATTGAGAATTATAAGACGAACAAGAGTGCAGACAATACTCATTGTTCCAGATTGGCCTGAAAGGGCCTGGTATTCAGATCTTCAGGAAATGCTCACAGAAGATCCGTGGCCTATTCCTCCCAGTGAGGACCTGTTGCAACAGGGGCCCTGTGTGTTCCAAGACTTAACGCGGTTACGTTTGACGGCATGGCGGTTGAACACCAAATCCCAGCTAGAAAAGGTATTCCGGGGGAGGTCATCCCTACTCTAATCAGAGCTAGGAAGGAGGTAACGGCGAAGCATTATCACCGTATCTGGAGGAAATATGTATCTTGGTGTGAAGCCAAGAATGCTCCTACGGAAGATTTTCAGCTTGGTCGTTTTCTCCACTTTCTACAGACAGGAGTGGATATGGGCCTTAAGTTAGGCTCCATTAAGGTGCAGATTTCGTCCTTATCTATTTTCTTTCAGAAGGAATTGGCTTCTCTCCCAGAAGTCCAGACTTTTGTAAAGGGAGTGCTGCACATCCAACCTTCTTTTGTTCCCCCAGTGGCACCGTGGGACCTTTAATGTGGTGTTACAGTTCCTTAAGTCACACTGGTTTGAACCTCTTCAAACGGTTGAATAAAAATTTCTCACTTGGAAAGTGGTCATGTTGTTGGCCTTGGCATCTACGAGGCGGGTGTCCGAATTGGCGGCTTTGTCTCACAAGAGCCCCTATCTGATTTCCCATGTGGATCGAGCAGAGTTGAGAACTCGTCCTCAGTTTCTGCCTAAGGTGGTTTCGTCGTTTCATATGAACCAACCTCTTGTGGTGCCTGTGGCTACGGGTGACTTGGAGGATTCCAAGTCCCTTGATGTAGTCAGGGCCTTAAAAATTTATGTAGCCAGGACGGCTCGAGTTAGGAAAACAGAGGCACTGTTTGTCCTTTATGCAGCCAACAAATTTGGCGCTCGTGCTTCTAAGCAGACTATTGCTCGCTGGATCTGTAACACGATTCAGCAGGCTCATTCTACGGCTGGATTGCCGGTACCTAATTCGGTAAGGGCCCATTCCACTAGGAAGGTGGGCTCTTCTTGGGCGGCTGCCCGAGGCGTCTCGGCATTACAGCTTTGCCGGTCAGCTACTTGGTCGGGTTCAAACACTTTTGCAAAATTCTACAAGTTTGATACCCTGGCTAATGAGGACCTCTTGTTTGCTCAGTCGGTGCTGCAGAGTCATCCGCACTCTCCCGCCCGGTCTGGAGCTTTGGTATAATCCCCACGGTCCTTACGGAGTCCCCAGCATCCTCTAGGATGTAAGAGAAAATAAGATTTTAAACCTACCGGTAAATCTTTTTCTCCTAGTCCGTAGAGGTTGCTGGGCGCCCGTCCCAGTGCGGACATATTTCTGCAAGGCTTGTATATAGTTGTTGCTTACATAAGGGTTATGTTACAGTTGAGATCAGTCTCTGGCTGATGCTGTTTTGTTCATACTGTTAACTGGTTTTGTATATTCCATGTTGTACGGTGTGGAGGGTGTGGGCTGGTATGTATCTCGCCCTTAGATTAACAAAATTTCTTTCCTCCTACTGTCCGTCTCCTCTGGGCACAGTTCTTTAACTGAGGTCTGGAGGAGGGGCATAGAGGGAGGAGCGTTCACACCCATCTAATGTCTTTAGAGTGCCCATGTCTCCTGCGGAGCCAGTCTATACCCCATGGTCCTTACGGAGTACCCAGCATCCTCTACGGACTAGGAGAAAAAGTTTTACCGGTAGGTTTAAAATCTTATTTTTTTTTAACTAAAATCATTTTGGATAGGGTTAGGGTCATGTTCTTAACCTAATTCATTTATACAAAAATACCCCGACAATTTTCGGAAGTGGTTAACAAAAAAATTACCATGGAATAGTGAAAGCAGTTTAAAACTCAGAATATTTGAGACCTTTTTACCAGATTTTTAGATTTACCCCGATTAAACTACTTTAAAACTATGGTTCACATTATTAAGTTGGGTGCACAGTGAAACTTTACAACCTAGCAGTTCAGATTTCAGGGGTACATGTACTAAGCAGTAATAAAGTGGAGAAGTGAGCCAGTGGAGAAGTTACCCATGGCAACCAATCAGCATTGACGTAACATTTATAATTTGCATGCTATAAAAGTATATAGAGCAGCTAATTGGTTGCCACAGACAACTTCTCCACTGGCTCACTTCTCCACTTTTATCACTGCTTAGTACATGCCCCCCAGTCTTCGTGGTTCTTGCCACATTCACATGACTTGTTTTCCCATTTTAATGTTGCGATTTTTAAGGATTGTGGGGTAATGTATTCATTTTCCCGTTTCGTCCGTTATGTGTGTGTACCCGGTTCACCTCCAGAACGCGGTGAAGCGGGGGCACACAACGGCAAAATGCTGATGTGGAAGATCGTTAAATCCTCCTTGTGATGTCTGCTCTCCCACTATTGGCAGCTCTTACCGGCACTGCTGTGTCTACAGCGAATGCTTTGAACTCCATGTTCCAGCAGCCCCTGCGCATCAGTATTCAGTGCATGCTTGGCTTTTTTCCCAGGTCACCGACACTCACCTCAACACATTCAGCAGTACTGCAAACCATAAAACATTGAAACAAACAAACAACAAAGACACGGGAAACTATAAGGGAGCGCAGCGCCAGGCTGAGATGCCAAAGCCATACAAGGGCAGCTACCGATCGGTACGTGTAAGCTGCCCTTTCATCAGGTGGGACACCTTTACAACTGCGCCACTGGTTATGACACGTGTTTTGTTCTTCTGTGTCATTTACCGGCAAACAGGGTTTCATACATACAGGCAATGTGGTAACGGTCGCACATAGCGGGCACTGTTACCGTATCACAACTTATCGCCCCTTTATACGTTTACCCCTATGTTTTTCTCATACGTCCTAGAGGATGCTGGGGATGCTTCAAGAACCATGGGGGTATAGACTGGATCCGCAGGAGACATGGGCACACTATAAGACTTTGAATGGGTGTGAACTGGCTCCTCCCTCTATGCTCCTCCTCCAAACTCCAGTTAGATTCTGTGCCCAGTGAGATTGGATGCACAGTGAGGAGCTCTCCAAAGTTTCTCAGAAAAAAGACTTAGGTTTATTATTTTCAGGGAGACCTGCTGGCAACAGGCTCCCTGCATCGTGGGACTGAGGGGAGAGAAGCAGACCTACTTCTGTGAATTCAAAGGCTCTGCTTCTTAGGCTACTGGACACCATTAGCTCCAGTGGGTTCGATCACTTGGTGCGCCTAGCTGCTTGTTCCCGGAGCCGCGCCGTCACAGAGCCAGAAGACAGAACCCGGGTGAGTATAGGAAGATCAGAAGACCTCAGTGACGGCAGAAGACGGCGTTTGAGGTACGAGGTCGTGCTGCGCGCTATGCTCCCACATATGAACGGCACTGCAGGGTGCAGGGCGCAGGGGGGCGGGCGCCCTGGGCAGTATTGTACCCTCAAATAGCACTGGCAGAAGTAAAAACAGTGCCTAGGCACTAGTTACGGGACCCCCACCAGTATAAATATGTAATTTGAGCAGGACTGAAGCGCGTCATGAAGGGGGCGTGGCTTAGCCCTCACAGCTCTGACCAGCTCCATTTTCTCTTCACAGAAGCTGCAGAGACGCTGAGCCTGGTCTCCCACACTACTGTACAAGTAACGGGGTGCAAAACGGGGGGTGGGATTGCCAATTATTTATATATGAAGTGCTAACAGGTCTGGTGCAGTCTTTTTACTCGCTTCGGTACCGGGATAGGCGCTGGGTTGTGAGCTGGCAGAACTCCCTCTGTGTCTCTCTTGCAGGCTTTGTTGTGGGTCTGTCTCCTATAAGCCCCAGTGTGGTTGTGGGTGTCGGTACGTGTGTGTCGACATGTCTGAGGCTGAGTGCTCTTCCCAGGAGGAGGCTGGAGTGGGAACAGAAAATACTGTGAGAGTGACTGTGTTGGCACCGCCGACGGATGATTGTGTAAATATGTTGAGTGTCTTAAATGCAAATGTGACTGGGCTAAGAGATTTGATAGATCTGAGTCTAAGAACCAGACATGGAGGACATCCATGGAGGATGCTTTGTCACAAGCTCAGACCCCTTCGTGGTCACAGAAACGTGCATTTACCCAGATAGCTGATACAGATACCGACAAGGACTCTGATTCCAGTGTCGACTATAGTGATGCCAGATTAAATCCTAAACTGGCTAAGAGCATTCAGTACATGATTGTGGCAATAAAAGAAGTGTTGCATATAATAGAGGACCCTGCTGTCCCTGATACAAGGGCTGTATGTATAAAGGAAAGAAACCTGAGGTAACATTTCCTCCCTCTCATGAACTGAATGCGCTTTTTGAAAAGGCTTGGGAAAATCCTGACAAGAAGATACAGGTTCCCAAAAGACTTCCAGTGGCATATCCGTTTCCATTTGGGGACAGGGAAAAGTGGGAGTCAACCCCCACGGTAGACAAAGCTTTATTGCGTCTATCCAAAAAGGTGGCGCTTCCGTCTCCTGACACGGCAGCCCTAAAAGATCCTGCGGATCTTAAGCAGGAAAACACACTAAAATCCATTTATGTCACTACAGGGTCGCTACTCAGGCCTGCCGTTGCTTCAGCATGGGTGAGTAGCGCTTTTGAAAAGTGGGCAGATAACTTGTCATCTGAGATAGATACCCTAGACAGGGATAGCGTGCTTTTGACTCTGGGTCATATCAGGGACGCTGCAGCATTTTTCAAAGAAGCTGTAAGGGATATTGGCCTTTTGGGATCAAGGGCCAATGCCATGGCAGTCTCAGCAAGGAGAGCATTGTGGATTCATCAATGGAATGCTGACGCTGACTCTAAGAAGGCGATGGAGTCGTTACCGTTTAACGGTAGTGTCCTGTTTGGTGACGGCCTCACTGACCTGGTGTCTACGGCTACTGCGGGTAAGTCGTCATTTTTACCTTATGTTCCTGCACAACAGAAGAAAACGCCTCACTATCAGATGCAGTCCTTTCAGCCCAATAAATTCAAAAAAGGACGAGGGTCTTCCTTCCTTGCTGCGAGAGGAAGAGGAAGGGGAAAAAGGTCACAGGCTGTGGCAAGCTCCTAAGAGCAGTCTTCCTAAGAGCAAGTTCCGAAGAGAAGTCCTCTCCGGCTTCTACAAAATCCACCACATGATGCTGGGGCTCCTCTGCGGGAGTCCGCACCGGTGGGGGCACGTCTCAGACTTTTCAGTCAGGTCTGGGTGCACTCGGACCTGGA
Organism: Pseudophryne corroboree; assembly: GCF_028390025.1. Lineage (NCBI taxonomy): Eukaryota > Metazoa > Chordata > Amphibia > Anura > Myobatrachidae > Pseudophryne > Pseudophryne corroboree. The sequence continues at coordinate 609,573,717 of NC_086447.1, forward strand.
TCCTTGGATAGTAGAAATAGTAACCCAAGAATACAGATTAGAGTTTCAAGATGTGCCCCCTCACCGATTTTTCAAATCTGCCTTGCCAGCTTCTCTTATAGAAAAGGAGGTGGTATGCGCTGCGATACTAAAGTTGTGTCAAAATCAAGTAATTGTCACGGTACCCCCGTCACAACAGGGGGAAGGCTTTTATTCGAGCCTGTTCGTGGTCCCGAAGCCGGATGGCTCAGTCAGACCGATTCTGAACCTAAAATCCCTCAATTTCTTTCAAAAAAAAAATTCAAATTTAAGATGGAATCTCTCCGAGCCGTGATCTCCAGTCTGGAGGAGGGGGATTTTATGGTGTCGGTCGACATAAAGGATGCCTACTTGCATGTCCCCTTATATCCTCCACATCAGGCTTACCTGAGGTTTGCTGTTCAGGATTGTCATTACCAATTTCAGACGTTGCCGTTTGGTGTGTCCACGGCTCCGAGGATTTTCACCTAAGTAATGGCTTAAATGATGGTTCTTCTGCGCAAGCAGGGAATCACAATTATCCCGTACTTGGACGATCTCCTCATAAAGGCGAGATCCAAGGAGCAATTGCTGAAAAATGTTGCCCTTGCACTGTCGATTCTGTAACAACATGGTTGGCTCCTAAAATCACAGTTGGATCCGACGACACAGCTGTCGTTCTTGGGTATGATTCTGGATACAGAATTGCAGAGAGTTTTTCTTCCAGTGGAAAAGGCTCTGGAATTAAGAACATGGTAAAACAGATTCTGACACCAACAAAGGTGTCAGTTCTTCAATGCACTCTGTTGCTGGGGAAGATGGTGGCGGCCTACGAGGCCATTCCGTATGGCAGGTTCCATGCCAGGGTGTTTCAGTGGGACCTGTTGGACAAGTGGTCCGGGTCTCACCTGGACATGCACCGGAATATAATTCTATCTCCCAGGACCAGAATCTCCCTTCTGTGGTGGCTGCACAGTTCTCACCTTCTGGAGGGACGCAGGTTCGGGATTCAGGATTGGATCCTGGTGACCACAGATGCAAGCCTCCGAGGCTGGGGAGCAGTCACACAGGGAAGAAATTTTCAGGGAAAATGGTCAAGCCAGGAAGCTTGTCTACACATAAACATTCTGGAATTAAGGGCCATTTACAATGGCATTCTGCAAGCAGAACATCTTCTTCGAGGTCTGCCTGTTTTGATTCAGTCAGACAACGTGACAGCAGACCGTCGCTATATGTGTTCCCTCCACTTCCACTCATTCCAAAGGTGATAAAAATTATAAGAAGAACAAGGGTTCAGGCAATACTCATTGTTCCGGATTGGCCAAGAAGGGCCTGGTATCCAGATCTTTAGGAGTTGCTCATAGAAGATCCCTGGCCTCTTCCCCTTCGGGAGGACCTGTTGCAACAGGGGCCGTGCGTGTATCAAGACTTGCTGCGTTTGACAGCGTGACGGTTGAACGCCAAATCCTAGCCCGAAAGGGTATTCCCAGTGAAGTCATTCCCACACTTCTTCAGGCTAGAAAAGAAGTAAAGGCAAAGCATTACCACCGTATTTGGAGAAAATATGTGTCTTGGTGTGAATCCAAGAAGGCTCCTACGGAAGAATTTCACCTGGGGCGTTTGCTCCATTTTTTGCAAGCGGGTGTGGATGCTGGCCTAAAGTTAGGCTCCATTAAAGTACAGATTTCGGCCTTGTCGATCTTTTTTCAGAAAGAATTGGCTTCCCTTCCAGAAGTTCAGACCTTCGTGAAAGGCGTGCTACACATCCAACCTCCATTTGTGACTCCTGTGGCACCGTGGGATCTTAATGTGGTGTTGCAGCTCCTGCAATCGCATTGGTTTGAACCTTTGCGCAAGGTTGAGTTAAAATTCCTTACTTGGAAAGTAGTCATGTTGTTGGCCTTGGCGTCCGCAAGGCTGGTGTCTTGATTTGGCAGCTTTGTCTCACAAAAGCCCCTATTTAATCTTCCATGCTGATAGAGCGGAGTTGAGAACTCGTCAGCAATTTCTGCCAAAAGTGGTTTCATCATTTCACGTGAACCAGCCTATTGTGGTGCCAGTGGCTACTGACGCCTTGGCGGAATCAAAGTCTTTCGATGTGGTCAGAGCTTTGAAGATCTATGTCGCCAGAACGGCTCCGATTAGGAAAACAGAGGCTCTGTTTGTCCTGTGGGCTCCCAACAAGATTGGGGCTCCTGCTTCTAAGCAGACTATTGCGCGCTGGATTTGTAATACGATTCAGCAGGCTCATTCTATGGCAGGATTGCCGTTACTGAAATCGGTGAAAGCCCATTCTACCAGAAAGGTGGGCTCATCCTGGGCGGCTGCCCGAGGGTTCTCGGCGTTACAACTTAGCCGAGCTGCTACTTGGTCGGGATCAAACACCTTGCGAAGTTTTGCAAGTTTAATACCCTGGCTGAGGAGGACCTCTTGTTTGGTCAATCGGTGCTGCAGAGTCATCCGCACTCTCCCGCCCGTTCTAGAGCTTTGGTATAAACCCCATGGTTCTTGATGTGACCCCAGCATCCTCTAGGACGTATGAGAAAATAGGATTTTAATACCTACCGGTAAATCCTTTTCTCTTAGTCCGTGGAGGATGCTGGGCGCCCGTCCCAGTGTGGGCTGTATCTGCAGTTTGGTTATAGTTACGTTCATGTTGAGTTAAGTTCAGTCAGTCTGTGACTGATGTTGGTCATGCCGTTGCATGCGTTGTTGTTGAATGCCATGTTGTACGGCGTGTTTGAGGTGTGAGCTGGTATGTATCTCACCTTAGTTTTAAAAAACATTAAATCCTTTTCCTCGAAATGTCCTTCTCCCTGGGCACAGTTCCTATAACTGGAGTCTGGAGGAGGGGCATAGAGGGAGGAGCCAGTTCACACCCATTCAAAGTCTAATAGTGTGCCCATGTCTCCTGTGGATCCCGTCTATACCCCTTGGTTCTTGAAGCATCCCCAGCATCCTCTACAGACTAAGAGAAAAGGATTTACCGGTAGGTATTAAAATCCTATGTTTTTCATGCGGGCCTTGTTAGATTAAGAATCGATGTGTTCTTTGACTTTCTTCTAATTTATGATTTTCTTGTTTTGAAGAAGAAAGAAGACTTGATATTGACGAGAAGCCTTTGGTGGTTCAATTAAACTGGAATAAGGATGACCGGGAAGGAAGGTTTGTGCTAAAGAATGAAAATGACATTCTTTCATTAAAGGTATGTGTCGATCATACATACTGAATAGAGATTATGTCATTAACAAATAATTTACTGATTTGGATTCATATTTGTCCTTTTTTTTTTTATAAAGAATATTAAACTTATATGGGGGAAAATCAGTTGTTTTTGAGCGCCTATAAGTAATAGGCGTCCGATGGGAGCTACTCAATTGTTTTGCCATCAGGTGCTAATTATTTCTGCTCATACTCTTCTGAGGAGGCAAGCAGGAATTCACCCAAAGTTTGGCCTTTGGGCGCCGAAACTATAGTTTCTGAATCACTCCCAATAATTTGACACTTTACGTTTCTAAACCAGTGCATTTAAGTGTGACAAGTTTGAAAAGTAATGGGCGCCTGCGGCAATCGTGCCCATTTTCAGAATAATTCAATGTCGCCCGTTGGGCGCCTGCTACTTATACATGCCCCAAAACAATAGAATTTCTCACAAAGAGTACAAACCCCACTGAACACTTGCATTATTAAATATGATTCATGTATATTAAATACAGGGCTCACTGCTATTGGAACATTCTAATGCAGAAAATAGGATTTTAATTACCTACCGGTAAATCCTTTTCTCGTAGTCCGTAGAGGATGCTGGGGTCCACATTAGTACCATGGGGTATAGATGGTTCCACTAGGAGCCATTGGCACTTTAAGAGTTTGAGAGTGTGGGCTGGCTCCTCCCTCTATGCCCCTCCTACCAGACTCCGTATAGAAACTGTGCCCGAGGAGACTGACATCTTCGAGAGAAGGATTTTACACAGATAGTGGCGAGATTCACACCAGCTCACACATACAAGGCAAATCAAGCTAACTAGCTTGAAACGCAGCAACGGCTGAAATATTACTTACCAAGTAACAATGCAGTACTCCACTAAAAACAAAGTTGTACTGAACCAAGTAACAATTGCAGGAAAACGAAGCCCAGCATCCTCTATAGACTACGAGAAAAGGATTTACCGGTAGGTAATTAAAAATACTATTTTCTCTTACGTCCTAGAGGATGCTGGGGTCCATATTCGTACCATGGGGATGTACCAAAGCTCCCAGAACGTGAGGGAGAGCGCGGAGGCTCCTGCAGAACCAGTTGACCAAACTTAAGGTCCTCAGAGGCCAAAGTATCGAACTTGTAGAACTTTGCGAACGTGTTCGACCCCGACCAAGTAGCTGCTCGGCAGAGTTGTAAAGCCGAGACACCCCGGCCAGCCGCCCAGGAAGAACCCACCGTACGAGTAGAGTGGTCCTTAACAGCCTGCCGTAGAATACGCATGCTGGATAGTGAACCTGATCCAGCGAGAGATCGTCTGCTTAGAAGCAGGACACCCAATTTTCTTGGGATCATACAGGACAAACAGAGAGTCCGATTTTCTGTGACGCGCAGTCCTCTTCACATAGATTTTTAGAGCCCTTACAACATCTAAGGACTTTGATGAAATTGAGGAGTCAGTCGCAACTGGCACCACAATAGGTTGGTTGATATGAAATGCTGACACAGACTTAGGAAGAAATTGCTGACATGTCTGAAGCTCAGCTCTATCCTCATGAAATATCAAGTTTGGGCTTTTACATGACAATGCCCCCAGCTCCGACACACGTCTAGCAGAAGCTAAGGCCAACAAAGTGACAGCCTTCCACGTGAGAAACTTGACCTCAACCTCCTGTAGAGGTTCAAACCAGTCTGACTGGAGGAACTGCAACACCACGTTAAAATCCCAGGGCACCGTAGGCGGTACAAAGGAAGGTTGGATGTCCAGAACTCCCTTCAAAAAAGTCTGAACCTCAGGGAGGGCAGCCAACTGTTTCTGGAAGAAAATGAATAGGGCCAAAATCTGGACCTTTATGGATACTAACCTCAGGCCCATATCCACTCCTGCATGCAGGAAGAGGAGAAACCGTCCCAATTGAAACTCCGCCGTAGGAAACTTCTTGAACTCACACCAAGATACATATTTCTTGCAAATACGATGGTAATGTTTAGACGTTACTCCTTTCCTAGCCTGTATCAGAGTAGGAGTAACCTTGTTCGGAATGCCCTTCCGAGTTAGTATCAGGCGTTCAACCTCCATGCTGTCAAACGAAGCCGTGGTAAGTCTTGATAGGCGAACGGCCCCTGCTGCAGCAGGTCCTCCAGAAGAGGAAGAGGCCTCGGCTCTTCTAGTAGTAGATCCAGAAGATCTGCATACCCAGACCTTCTTGGCCAGTCTGGAGCAATGAGGATCGCTTGAACCCTTGTTCTCCTTTTGAGCTTTAGCACTCTTGGGATGAGTGGGAGTGGTGGAAACACGTACACCGACTGGAAAACCCATGGAGTCACTAGGGCGTCCATCGCCACTGCTTGCGGGTCCCTCGACCTGGAACAATATCGCAGAAGCTTCTTGTTGAGACGAGAGGCCGTCATGTCTATTTGAGGTACACCCCAAAGGTCTGTTACCTCCTTTAGCACCTCCGGATGGAGACCCCACTCCCCTGGATGGAGGTCGTGTCTGCTGAGGAAGTCCGCTTCCCAGTTGTCTACTCCCGGAATGAAGATTGCTGACAGCGCCAATGCGTGCTTTTCTGCCCAGAGGATGATTCTTGTTACCTCTGACATTGCAGCTCTGCTCTTCGTTCTGCCCTGTCGGTTTATGTAAGCCACTGTTGTTACATTGTCCGACTGCACTTGAATGGCCTGATTTTCTCAGAAGATGAGCCGCTTGGAGAAGACTGTTGTAGACGGCTCTTAGTTCCAGAATGTTTATTGGTAGGCCGGCTTCCAGACTTCACCACCTTCCTTGGAAGGTTTCCCCTTGAGTGACTGCGCCCCAGCCCTGGAGACTTGCATCTGCGGTTAGAAGGATCCAGTCCTGAATCCCGAACCTGCGGCCCTCCTGAAGGTAAGGTAATTGCAGCCACCAAAGTAGTGAAATCCTGGCCTTTGGCGACAGACATATTCTCTGGTGCATGTGTAGATGGGATACCGACCACTTGTCCAGGAGGTCCAGTTGGAAGGACCGAGCATGAATCCTCCCATACTGTAGAGCCTCGTAAGAGGACACGATCTTCCACAGAAGGCGAATGCACTGATGAACCGACACCCGGGCTGGCTTCAGGACATCCCGGACCATTGTTTTAATTACCAACGCTTTTTCCTCTGGAAGAAACACCCTCTGCACTTCTGTGTTGAGGATCATTCCCAGAAAGGACAACCTCCTGGTTGGTTCCAAATGTGATTTTGGAAGATTCAGGATCCAACCGTGTTCCCTGAGTAGTTGGGTCGTGAGAACAATAGACTGTAGCAGCTTCTCTTTGGACGATTACTTTATCAGCAGATCGTCCAGATATGGAATTATGTTCACCCCCTGTCTGCGGAGGAGAACCATAATTTCCGCCATCACCTTGGTGAATACCCTCGGAGCTTTGGAAAGGCCGAATGGCAGGGCCTGGAACTGAAAATGACATTCCAACAATGCGAATCAGAGATAAGCTTGATGCGGCAGCCAAATCAGAATGTGGAGGTACGCATCCTTGATATCCAGGGATACCAGGAATTCCCCGTCTTCCAGACCTGATATCACCGCCCTTTGAGACTCTATTTTGAACTTGAACTCCCTCAGAAAGGGGTTTAGTGATTTTAAGTTCAGAATAGGCCTGACTGAACCATTTGGTTTCGGTACCACAAAAAGGTTCGAATAGTAACCCTTGTTTTGCATCTGGGGAGGAACTGGTACCTGTGCCTCCACCAACTTCTGGATGGCTCCCTGTAGGATAGCCCTGTCTGCCGGCAAAGCTGGTAAGCCTGATTTGAAGAGCCGCTGAGGAGGGAAATCTTGAAATTCCAGCCGGTACCCCTGGGACACAATATCTTGTACCCAGGGATCCAGGCCGGACGACACCCAGACGTGACTGAAATGTCTGAGTCTCGCCCCCACCAGGCTGCGCGGTCCACTGTCATGCTGTGAACTTTGGCGTACCTGAAGCGGGTTTCTGTTCCTAGGAACCCGCAGCAGGAGGTTTCTTGGATTTTGGTCGACCTTCTCTAAAGAAGGTGTTGGACGGTTTGGCCCTTCTTGTTTTAGCAACCCGAAAGGACTGTGATGCAGCTGAAGAAAAAGGTTGACTTACCCGCTGTAGCTGTGGAGATCCACACATCCAACGCTTCCCTAAACAGAGCCTGACCTGTGTAGGGTAGGGTCTCCACACCTCTCCTGGATTCCGCATTGGAAGACCACTGGCGCAGCCACAGTCCTCGACGAGCTGAGACAGACATGGAAGAAATTCCTGCAGCCATTGAACCCAGGTCTTTCATGGATTCCACCATAAATCCTGCAGAATCCTGAATGTTACGTAAAAACAATTCAACGTCACTTTTATCCATTGTATCCAAATCCTCAAGTAATGTGCCTGACCACTTTACTATAGCTTTGGAAATCCATGCACAGGCAATAGTAGTACGTAGTATCGCCCCTGAAGTTGTGTAGATGGATTTGAGTGTAGTATCATTTTGCGATCAGCCGGCTCCTTTAATTCTGTGAAACCACCTTTTTCGAGAGTCTGGATACAGACGCGTCCACTATGGGTTGATTTTCCCATTTCTTTCTATTCTCCTCAGGGAAGGTTAAAGCAACCAGTACCCTTCTAGGGATCTGGAATTTTTTCTCCGGGTTTTCCTATGCTTTTTCAAAAATAGCATTTAATTCTTTGGATGCAGGGAAGGTTAGCGAGGCTTTCTTATTGTCAGTGAAGTAAGCCTCCTCAACCTGCTCAGGTGTTGTATCAGCAATATTCAACACATCCCTAATAGCCTCTATCATCAACTGCACCCCTTTAGCAAGAGATGCGCCCCCCCTGGGCACATCCCCATCCCCGTCTGCTGTGTCAGAATCGGTATCCGTGCCAGAATCGGTATCCGTGCCATCTTGCATAATCTGGGCAAGAGCACGTTTGTGGGATCCTACAGAGGGGAACCCCTTGAGGTAACAGAACAGGACCAAACTGCCATAGAGTTCTGTAAAACCTGAGTTGCAGATTCATTCTATGCAACCCTAGTAGAAATCTGAGAAATTATAAATTTGATAGAGGATAACCATTCAGGCTCCCTTGCTGTTATCTGCGCTAAAACAGTGCAATCCTGATTACATGGAAAGAGATCATCCTGAGAGGACATATTCTATGCAGCATTTCTCTAACGTCCTAGTGGATGCTGGGGACTCCGTCAGGACCATGGGGAATAGCGGCTCCGCAGGAGACAGGGCACAAAAGCAAGCTTTTAGGATCACATAGTGTGTACTGGCTCCTCCCCCTATGACCCTCCTCCAAGCCTCAGTTAGGTTTTTGTGCCCGGCCGAGAAGGGTGCAATCTAGGTGGCTCTCTTAAAGAGTTGCTTAGAAAAAGTTTTTAGGTTCTTTATTTTCAGTGAGTCCTGCTGGCAACAGGCTCACTGCATCGAGGGACTTAGGGGAGAGATTTTCAACTCACCTGCGTGCAGGATGGATTGGATTCTTAGGCTACTGGACATAGCTCCAGAGGGAGTCGGAACACAGGGCTCGCCCTGGGGTTCGTCCCGGAGCCGCGCCGCCGACCCCCCTTGCAGATGCTGAAGATGAAGAGGTCCGGAACCAGGCGGCAGAAGACTCTCAGTCTTCATCAGGTAGCGCACAGCACTGCAGCTGTGCGCCATTGTTGTCAGCACACTTCACACAGCGGTCACGGAGGGTGCAGGGCGCTGGGGGGGGGGGGCGCCCTGGGCAGCAATGTATAATACCTGTATGGCGAAAAATACATCACATATAGCCCTTGAGGCTATATGGATGTATTTAACCCCTGCCAGATATCTAAAACTCCGGAGAAGAAGCCCGCCGAAAAGGGGGCGGGGCCTATTCTCCTCAGCACACAGCGCCATTTTCCCTCACAGAAAGGCTGGTGGGAAGGCTCCCATGATCTCCCCTGCACTGCACTACAGAAACAGGGTTAAAACAGAGAGGGGGGGCACTGATTTGGCGATATGTATATATATTAAAATGCTATAAAAAGAACACTTATATAAAGGTTGTCCCTGGATAATTATAGCGTTTTGGTGTGTGCTGGCAAACTCTCCCTCTGTCTCCCCAAAGGGCTAGTGGGTCCTGTCCTCTATCAGAGCATTCCCTATGTGTGTGCTGTATGTCGGTACGTGTGTGTCGACATGTATGAGGAAAATATTGGTGAGGAGGCGGAGCAAATTGCCTGTAATGGTGATGTCACTCTCTAGGGAGTCGACACCGGAATGGATGGCTTATTTATGGAAATTACGTGACAAAGTCAACACGCTGCAAGCCGGTTGACGACATGAGAGGGCCGGCGAACAAATTAGTATCTGTCCAGGCGTCTCAAACACCGTCAGGGGCTGTAAAATGCCCATTTACCTCAGTCGGTCGACACAGACCCAGACACGGACACTGATTTCAGTGTCGACGGTGAAGAAACAAACGTATTTTCTTTTAGGGCCACACGTTAAGGGCAATGAAGGAGGTGTTACATATTTCTGATACTCCAAGTACCACAAAAAAGGGTATTATGTGTGAGGTGAAAAAACTTCCTGTAGTTTTTCCTGAATCAGATAAATTAAATGAAGTGTGTGATGATGCGTGGGTTTCCCCCGATAGAAAATTATTGGCGGTATACCCTTTCCCGCCAGAAGTTAAGGCGCGGTGGGAAACACCCCTCAGGGTGGATAAGGCGCTCACACGCTTATCAGAACAAGTGGCGGTACCATCTACGGATAGGGCCGTACTTAAGGAGCCAGCTGATAGGAGGCTGAAAAAATATCCTAAAAAGTATACACACACATGCTGGTGTTATACTGCGACCAGCGATCGCCTCAGCCTGGATGTGCAGAGCTGAGGTGGCTTGGTTGGATTCCCTGACTAAAAATATTGATACCTTTGACAGGGACAGTATTTTATTGACTATAGAGCATTTAAAGGATGCATTTCTATATATGCGAGATGCGCAGAGGGATATTTGCACTCTGGCATCAAGAGTAAATGCGATGTCCATATCTGCAAGAAGATGTTTATGGACACGACAGTGGTCAGGTGATGCAGATTCCAAACGGCACAAAGATGTATTGCCGTATAAAGGGGAGGAGTTATTTGGGGTCGGTCCATGGGACCTGGTGGCCAGGGCAACTGCTGGAAAATCCACCGTTTTTTACCCTAAGTCACATCTCTGCAGAAAAAGACACCGTCTTTTCAGCCTCAGTCCTTTCGTCCCTATAAGAGTCATATCTGCCCAGGGATAGAGGAAAGGGAAGAAGACTGCAGCAGGCAGCCCATTCCCAGGAACAGAAGCCCTCCACCGCTTCTACCAAGTTCTCAGCATGACGCTGGGACCGTACAGGACCCCTGGATCCTACAAGTAGTATCCAAGGGGTACAGATTGGAATGTCGAGAGGTTTCCCCCCTCGCAGGTTCCTGTAGTCTGCTGTACCAATGTCTCCCTCCGACAGGGAGGCAGTATTGAAAACAATTCACAAGCTGTATTCCCAGCAGGTGATAATAAAATTACCCCTCCGACAACAAGGAAAGGGGTATTACTCCACACTATATGGTGGTACTGAAGGCTAGGTGAGACCTATTCTAAATCTGAAAAATTTGAACACTTGCAAGGGTTCAAATCCAGATGGAGTCACTCAGAGCAGTGATAGCAAAGAACAAGGGGACTATATGGTGTCCCGGGACATCAGGGATGCTTACCTCCATGTCCCAAAATTTGCCTTTTCTCACCAAGGGTACCTCAGGTTCGTGGTACAGAACTGTCACTATCAGTTTCAAGACGATGCCGTTGGATTGTCCAAGGCACCCCGGGTCCTTACCAAGGTAATGACCGAAAGGAGGATTCGTCTTCAAAGAAAATGGACGACCTCCTGATAAGAACAAGGTCCAGAGAACAGTTGGAGGTCGGAGTAGCACTATCTCAAGTAGTTCTACGACAGCACGGGTGGATTCTAAATATTCCAAAACCGCAGTTGTTCCGACGACACGTCTGCTGGTCCTGGGGATGATTCTGGACACAGTCCAGGAAAAGGTGTTTCTCCCAGAGGAGAAAGCCAGGGAGTTATCCGAGCTAATCGGGATCCTCCTAAAACCAGGAAAAGTGTCAGTGCATCATTGCACAAGAGTCCTGGTAAAAATGGTGGCTTATTACGAAGCGCTTCCATTCGGCAGATTTCACGCAAGAACTCTTCAGTGGGATCTGCTGGACAAATGGTCCGGATCGCATCTTCAGATGCATCAGCGGATAACCCTATATCCAAGGACAAGGGTGTCTCTCCTGTGGTGATTACAGAGTGCTCATCTTCTAGAGGGCCGCAGATTCGGCATTCAGGATTGGATGCTGGTGACCACGGAGGCCAGCCTGAGAGGCTGGGGAGCAGTCACACAAGGAGTGTGATCAAGTCTGGAGAATTCTCTCCACATAAATATACTGGAGCTAAGAGCAAATTTATAATGCTCTAAGCTTAGCAAGACCTCTGCTTCAAGGTCAGCCGGTATTGATCCAGTGGGATAACATCATGGCAGTCGCCCACGTAAACAGAAAGGGCGGCACAAGAAGCAGGAGGGCAGTGGCAAAACTGCAAGGATTTTTCGCTAGGCGGAAAATCATGTGATAGCACTGTCAGCAGTGTTCATTCCGGGAGTGGACGACTGGGAAGCAGACTTCCTCAGCAGGCACGACCTCCACCCGGGAGAGTGGGAACTTCATCGGGAAGTTTTCCGCATGATTGTGAACCGTTGGGAAAGACCAAAGGTGGACATGATGGCGTCCCGCCCGAACAAAAAATGGGACAGGTATTGCGCCAGGTCACGAGACCTTCAGGCGATAGCTGTGGACGTCCTGGTAACACCGTGGGTGTAACAGTCGGTGTATGTGTTCCCTCCTCTGCTTCTCATAACCAAGGTATTGAGAATTATAAGACATAGAGGAGTAAGAACTATACTCGTGGCTCCGGATTGGCCAAGAGGGACTTGGTAACCGGAACTTCAAGAGATGCTCACAGAGGACTAATGGCCTCGGGAGCTAAGAAGGGATTTGCTTTCAGCAAGTACCATGTCTGTTCCAAGAGGAACCGTGGCATCGGCCTTTAAGAAAGGACCTGCTCCAGCAGGGACCTTGTCTGTTCCAAGACTTACCGCGACTGCGTTTGACGGCATGGCGGTTTGAACGCCGGATCCTAAGGGAAAAGGCATTCCGGAAGAGGTCATACCTACCCTGGTCAAAGCCAGGAAGGAGGTGACCGCACAACGTTATCACCACATGTGGTAAAAATATGTTGCGTGGGTGAGGCCAGGAAGGCCCCACGAAAAAAAAATTTTTTTTCAACTAGGTCGATTTCTGCACTTCCTGCAAACAGGAGTGTCTATGAGCCTCAAATTGGGGTCCATTAAGGTTCAAGTTTCGGCCCTATAGATTTTCTTCCAGAAAGAATTGGCTTCAGTTCCTGAAGTCCAGACGTTTGTCAAGGGAGTATTGCATATACAGCCCTTGTGTGCCTCCAGTGGCACCGTGGGATCTCAACGTAGTGTTGGGATTCCTCAAATCATATTGGTTTGAACCACTCAAATCTGTGGATTTGAAATATCTCACATGGAAAGTGACCATGCTATTGGCTCTGGCCTCGGCCAGGCGATTGTCAAAATTGGCGGCTTTGTCTTACAAAAGCCCATATTTGATTTTCCATTCGGACAGGGCAGAACTGCGGACTCGTCCCCAGTTTCTTCCTAAGGTGGTGTCAGCGTTTCACCTGAAACAACCTATTGTGGTGCCTGCGGCTACTAGGGACTTGGAGGACTCCAAGTTGCTAGACGTTGTCAGGGCCCTGAAAATATATATATATATATATAATTCCAGGACGGCTGGAGTCAGAAAGTCTGACTTGCTGTTTATATTGTAGGCACCCAAAAAGCTGGGTGCTCCTGCTTCTAAGCAGACTATTGCTCGTTGGATTTGTTGTACAGTTCAGCTTGCACATTCTGTGGCAGGCCTGCCACAGCCAAAATCTGTAAATGCCCATTCCACAAGGAAGGTGGGCTCATCTTGGGCGGCTGCCCGAGGGGTCTCGGCTTTACAACTTTGCCGAGCAGCTACTTGGTCAGGGGCAAACACGTTTGCAAAATTCTACAAATTTGATACCCTGGCTGAGGAGGACCTGGAGTTCTCTCATTCGGTGCTGCAGAGTCATCCGCACTCTCCCGCCCGTTTGGGAGCTTTGGTATAATCCCCATGGTCCTGACGGAGTCCCCAGCATCCACTAGGACGTTAGAGAAAATAAGATTTTACTTACCGATAAATCTATTTCTCATAGTCCGTAGTGGATGCTGGGCGCCCATCCCAAGTGCGGATTGTCTGCATTACTTGTACATAGTTATTGTTACAAAAAAAATCGGGTTATTATTGTTGTGAGCCATCTTTTTTAGAGGCTACTTCATTGTTATCATACTGTTAACTGGGTTCAAATCACAAGTTGTACGGTGTGATTGGTGTGGCTGGTATGAGTCTTACCCGGGATTCAAGATCCTTCCTTATTGTGTACGCTCGTCCGGGCACAGTACCTAACTGAGGCTTGGAGGAGGGTCATAGGGGGAGGAGCCAGTACACACCATGTGATCCTAAAAGCTTGCTTTTGTGCCCTGTCTCCTGCGGAGCCGCTATTCCCCATGGTCCTGACGGAGTCCCCAGCATCCACTACGGACTATGAGAAATAGATTTATCGGTAAGTAAAATCTTATTATTAGTCCATAGACATAGCTAAATGGAGGATGTACCAAATGGAGACCCCGAACACTCCTCCCCCCCCCCCCCCCCCCCACACCCCCAAGAATGGCAAGAGAGACACAGATATTGGAGCCAACCCACACACAGCGCTTTCAAGGTATAGGAAGACCCCAACCAGCGCTGACTGTGTACCTTAATAGGTTACACAGCCTGTATACAGCCTCCCCCACCTTCTACAACCCCCTAGTACCGTAAAAGATAGCTAGAGTTGCTCTGGAGGTACTGCTCTTCACTGACAGCGTTTCTGCAGGCAGGAAAATGGCGCTGAACACTGCTGGGTCCGCTCTGAGGAGAAGCTCCACCCCCTTAATGGCGCTGTCTTCCTGCTCTTCTGGAGATTATACTGGCCTGAGGAATTGTGCTGGCAGCGATACTGGGACTCTGACAGGCTGAGAGGTCAGTGTAGGATGTAGGCGCTAGCTCAGGGCGCCCCTCACAGTGCCGCACTCTGTACTGCTGAGCCCCAGAGCGTAGTAAGTACTGCACTCCATACCCTGTTGCCACCATCTTCACACCGGCTCCCCGCTTGCTTGGGGGGCCGGTGGCTTACTCGCCACTGATCTTCTGGCCCTGTAAGGGTGTGGCGGCATGCTGCCGAAGTGAACGATCCCCTGTGGCAGGGAACGTTTGATCTCCTCAGGAGCTCAGTGTCCTGTCAGCAGACATAGTGGCTCAGACCCCGCAGGGCGGACACTACTCCCCCCTTCCTTAGTCCCACAAAGCAGGGAGGTTGCCAGCAGCCTCCCTGTAAAATAAAAAACTCTAAAAATAGACTTTTCCAGATAAGCTCTGTAGAGCTCCCCTAGCTGTGACCGGCTCCTCTGTTCTAAACTGAGTCTGGTAGGAAGGACATAGATGGAGGAGCCAGCCCACACTCTCAAACTCTTAAAGTGCCTATGGCTCCTAGTGGACCCCTCTATACCCCATGGTACTAATGTGGACCCCAGCATCCTCTAGGACGTAAGAGAAATTAAATAATTCCAAGTGAACTCTATTTTTCTAATTTAAAAGCTGAAACTATCTGCCTCTACCCTTTACTGAGATCATCTGTACATTTTGCTATACACTGGACTCCAAAAGCCAGGCTGTAAATTTCTCTGACGTCCTAGTGGATGCTGGGGACTCCGTAAGGACCATGGGGAATAGACGGCTCCGCAGGAGACTGGGCACATCTAAGAAAGATTTAGGACTATCTGGTGTGCACTGGCTCCTCCCCCTATGACCCTGCTCCAAGCCTCAGTTAGATTTCTGTGCCCGGCTGAGCTGGATGCACACTAGGGGCTCTCCTGAGCTCCTAGAAGAAAGTATAGTTTAGGTTTTTTATTTTCAGTGAGACCTGCTGGCAACAGGCTCACTGCAACGAGGGACTAAGGGGAGAAGAAGCGAACCTATCTAAGTGGTGGTAGCTTGGGCTTCTTAGGCTACTGGACACCATTAGCTCCAGAGGGATCGAACACAGGACCCGACCTCGTCGTCCGTTCCCGGAGCCGCGCCGCCGTCCCCCTTACAGAGCCAGAAACAAGAAGGTGGTCCGGAAAATCGGCGGCTGAAGACTTCTGTCTTCTCCAAGGTAGCGCACAGCACTGCAGCTGTGCGCCATTGCTCCTCATGCACACCACACACTGCGGTCACTGATGGGTGCAGGGCGCTGGGGGGCGCCCTGAGCAGCAATAATAACACCTTGGCTGGCAAAACTAACACCATATATAGCCCCAGAGGCTATATAGGTGTATATTAACCCCTGCCAGAAACGATAAAATAGCGGGAAAAAGCCCGCCGAAAAAGGGGCGGAGCCAACTCCCTCAGCACACTGGCGCCATTATTCCCTCACAGCTTCGCTGGAAGGAAGCTCCCTGGCTCTCCCCTGCAGTCCTGCACTACAGAAAGGGTAAAAAAGAGAGGGGGGGCACAATTTAGGCGCAGTATATATATATTATAGGCAGCTATAGGGGAAAACACTCTGTATAGTGATATCCCTGTGTTATATAGCGCCCTGGTGTGTGCTGGCATACTCTCCCTCTGTCTCCCCAAAGGGCTTTGTGGGGTCCTGTCCTCTGTAAGAGCATTCCCTGTGTGTCTGCTGTGTGTCGGTACTGCTGTGTCGACATGTATGATGAGGATAATGATGTGGAGGCGGAGAAAATGCCTGTGAATGTGATGTCACCCCCTGCGGGGTCGACACCAGTGTGGATGGACTTATGGAAGGAATTACGTGACAGTGTCAGCTCCTTACATAAAAGGTTTGACGACATAGGACAGCCGACTACTCAGCTTGTGCCTGTCCAAGCGTCTCAAATGTCATCAGGGGCTATAAAACGCCCGCTACCTCAGATGACAGATACAGATGTCGACACGGATACCGACTCCAGTGTCGATGATGATGAGACGAGTGTACCCTCCAATAGATCCACCCGTTATATGATTGAGGCTATGAAAAATGTTTTACACATTTCTGATGATACCCCAGGTACCACAAAAAAGGGTATTATGTTTGGTGAGAAAAAACTACCAGTAGTTTTTCCTGCATCTGACGAATTAAATGAGGTGTGTGAGGAAGCGTGGACTTCCCCAGATAAGAAATTGATCATTTCTAAACGGTTAATGGCTGCGTACCCTTTCCCGCCAGAGGATAGGTCACGCTGGGAAACACCCCCTAGGGTAGATCAAGCATTGACACACTTATCAAAGAAGGTGGCACTACCGTCTCCGGATACGGCCGCCCTAAAAGAACCTGCTAATAGAAAGCTGGAAAGTACCCTAAAAGCTATATACACACACACTGGCATTATATTGAGACCCGCTATTGCATCAGCTTGGATGTGCAGTGCTGCTGCTGCGTGGTCAGACTCCCTGTCGGAAAACATTGATACCATGGATAGGGACAATATTTTGCTAACGATTGACCATATAAAAGACGCGGTCTTATACATGCGTGATGCACAGAGGGATATTTGCCGGCTGGCATCAAAAATAAGCGCTATGTCCATTGCCGCCAGACGGGGGTTATGGACTAGGCAATGGTCAGGTGATACCGACTCCAAGCGGCGCATGGAAGTTTTACCCTATAAAGGGGCGGAACTTTTTGGGGAAGGTCTTTCAGACCTCGTTTCCACAGCTACTGCTGGGAAATCGACTTTTTTGCCACAGGCTACCCCACAGCAAAAGAAAGCACCGTATTATCAGGTACAGTCCTTTCGGCCCCAGAAAAATAAGCGGGCTAGAGGCTCATCCTTTCTGCCGAGGGGCAGAGGAAGGGGGAAAAAGCTGCAGCACACAGCTAGTTCCCAGGAGCAGAAGTCCTCCCCTGCGTCCGGTAAGTCCACAGCATGACGCTGGGGCTGCTCAGGCGGAATCGGGAACGGTGGGGGCACGTCTCAGGTTTTTCAGCACACAGTGGGCTCTCTCACAAGTGGATCCCTGGGTCCTTCAAGTAGTATCTCAGGGGTACAGGCTGGAATTCGAGACGTCTCCCCCCCGCAGTTTCCTAAAATCTGCCTTGCCGGCAACTCCCTCTGCCAGGGAGGCAGTGTTGGTGGCTATTCAAAAACTGTATTCACAGAAAGTGATCGTCAAGGTACCCCTCCTTCAGCAAGGAAAGGGTTACTACTCCACAATGTTTGTGGTACCGAAACCGGACGGTTCGGTGAGACCCATCTTAAATTTAAAAACCTTGAACACTTATATCAAAAGGTTCAAGTTCAAGATGGAATCGCTCAGGGCGGTTATTGCGAGCCTGGAGGAGGGGGATTACATGGTATCCCTGGACATCAAGGATGCGTACCTGCATGTCCCCATTTACCCTCCTCACCAGGAGTACCTCAGATTTGTGGTACAGGACTGTCACTATCAGTTCCAGACGCTGCCGTTCGGGTTATCCACGGCACCGAGGGTCTTTACCAAGGTAATGGCCGAAATGATACTCCTTCACAAGAAGGGAGTTTTAATTATCCCGTACTTGGACGATCTCCTGATAAAGGCGAGGTCCAAAGAACAGTTGATAATGGGGGTGGCACTTTCTCAGGAAGTGCTACAACAGCACGGCTGGATTCTAAACATTCCAAAGTCACAGCTGGTCCCGACGACACGTCTTCTGTTCCTGGGAATGATTCTGGACACAGACCAGAAAAGAGTGTTTCTTCCACTGGAAAAAGCCGAGGAATTGTCATCTCTGGTCAGAGACATTCTAAAACCAGGAAAAGTGTCGGTACATCAATGCACACGAGTCCTGGGAAAAATGGTAGCTTCGTACGAAGCAATTCCATTCGGAAGGTTCCACGCAAGGACGTTCCAGTTGGGACCTGTTGGACAAATGGTCCGGGTCCCATCTCCAGATGCAACAGCGGATAACCCTATCGGCCAGAACCAGGGTGTCGCTGCTGTGGTGGCTGCAGAGGGCTCATCTACTAGAGGGCCGCAGATTCGGAATACAGGACTGGGTCCTGGTGACCGCGGATGCCAGCCTTCGGGGCTGGGGAGCAGTCACAAAGGGAAGAAATTTCCAAGGACTGTGGTCGAATCAGGAGATTTCTCTTCACATAAATATCCTGGAGCTAAGGGCCATTTACAATGCCCTAAGCCAGGCAAGACCCCTGCTTCAAAACCAGCCGGTACTGATCCAGTCAGACAACATCACGGCGGTCGCCCATGTAAACAGATAGGGCGGCACGAGAAGCAGGATGGCGATGGCAGAAGCCACAAGGATTCTCAGATGGGCAGAGAATCATGTGTTAGCACTGACGGCAGTGTTCATTCCGGGAGTGGACAACTGGGAAGCAGACTTCCTCAGCAGGCACGACCTCCACCCGGGAGAATGGGGACTTCATCCAGAAGTCTTCCAAATTCTGGTCAACCGGTGGGAAAAACCACAAGTAGACATGATGGCGTCCCGCCTCAACAAGAAGTTGAAAAGATATTGCGCCCGGTCAAGAGACCCTCAGGCGATAGCGGTGGACGCTCTAGTGACACCATGGGTGTACCAGTCGGTTTATGTGTTTCCTCCTCTACCTCTCATACCCAAGGTACTGAGAATAATAAGAAGGCGAGGAGTGAAAACCATACTCGTGGTTCCGGATTGGCCAAGAAGAGCTTGGTACCCGGAACTTCAAGAGATGCTTACAGAGGACCCTTGGCCTCTGCCGCTCAGACAAGACCTGCTGCAGCAGGGACCCTGTCTGTTTCAAGACTTACCGCGGCTGCGTTTGACGGCATGGCGGTTGAACACCGGATCCTGAAGGAAAAGGGTATTCCGGAGGAAGTCATCCCTACCCTGATCAAAGCCAGGAAGGATGTCACCGCAAGACATTATCACCGCATTTGGCGAAAATATGTTGCTTGGTGTGAGGCCATGAAGGCCCCGACGGAGGAATTTCAACTGGGTCGATTCCTGCACTTCCTGCAAGCAGGGGTGACGTTGGGCCTCAAATTGGGGTCCATAAAGGCCCAGATTTCGGCTCTGTCGATTTTCTTCCAAAAAGAACTGGCTTCACTGCCCGAAGTTCAGACTTTTGTCAAAGGAGTACTGCATATTCAGCCTCCTTTTGTGCCCCCAGTGGCACCTTGGGATCTCAATGTGGTTTTGGCATTCCTGAAATCACATTGGTTCGAACCACTTAAGACTGTGGATTTAAAATATCTCACGTGGAAAGTGGTCATGCTGTTGGCCTTGGCGTCGGCCAGGCGGGTTTCAGAATTGGCGGCTTTGTCTTGTAAAAGCCCTTATCTGATTTTCCATATGGATAGGGCAGAATTGAGGACTCGTCCTCAGTTTCTCCCAAAGGTGGTCTCAGCTTTTCACTTGAACCAACCTATTGTGGTGCCTGCGGCTACTAGGGATTCGGAGGATTCCAAGTTGCTGAACGTAGTCAGGGCCCTAAAAATTTATATTTCCAGAACGGCTGGAGTCAGAAAGACTGACTCGCTGTTTATCCTGTATGCACCCACCAAGCTGGGTGCTCCTGCTTCTAAGCAGTCTATTGCGCGCTGGATTTGTAGCACTATTCAGCTGGCGCATTCTGCGGTAGGCTTACCACAGCCTAAATCTGTAAAAGCCCATTCCACACGGAAGGTGGGCTCATCTTGGGCGGCTGCCCGAGGGGTCTCGGCTTTACAACTTTGCCGAGCAGCTACTTGGTCGGGGGCAAACACGTTTGCAAAATTTTACAAATTTGATACCCTGGCTGAGGAGGACCTGGAATTCTCTCATTCGGTGCTGCAGAGTCATCCGCACTCTCCCGCCCGTTTGGGAGCTTTGGTATAATCCCCATGTTCCTTACGGAGTCCCCAGCATCCACTAGGACGTCAGAGAAAATAAGATTTTACTCACCGGTAAATCTATTTCTCGTAGTCCGTAGTGGATGCTGGGCGCCCATCCCAAGTGCGGATTGTCTGCAATACCTGTACATAGTTATTGTTACAAAAATCGGGTTTTGTTGTGAGCCATCTCTTCAGAGGCTCCATTTGTTATCATACTGTTAACCGGGGTTCCTATCACGTGTTATATGGTGTGATTGGTGTGGCTGGTATGAGTCTTACCCGGGATTCAAAAATCCTTCCTTATTGTGTCAGCTCTTCCGGGCACAGTTCCTAACTGAGGCTTGGAGGAGGGTCATAGGGGGAGGAGCCAGTGCACACCAGATAGTCCTAAATGTTTCTTAGATGTGCCCAGTCTCCTGCGGAGCCGTCTATTCCCCATGGTCCTTACGGAGTCCCCAGCATCCACTACGGACTACGAGAAATAGATTTACCGGTGAGTAAAATCTTATTTTTACTGTGACATCATTTTATGAAATGCATACTTGCACTACTCTTATGGATAAAACATGCTGTTAGATGCATCTCCCCTCTAGGAGAAGCCCAGAGTGAAGAAAACAGAATGGAATGTAATAAGCCTAAATTAATATTTGGTACATATGAATTATGTATAGGAAGTTCTGATTATTAACCAAATGCATTTCATTATTTGGATTTAACATTAAGCTTCTCCTACCTCAGTTAGACCTGTCAATAGCCAACACTGCAATCCTTGGTTAATGTACTGAGGCTATCCACTTTATTGCACAAAAATATACAATCATTTAGAAAGTATGGTATGTTTACAGTGACCTCAGTAGTAATGCTCCAATTAGTGAATCAATATATCTATTGGCTACAGTATCTTGAGCTCTTTTGTTTCGTAGGAGAATAGTATACTAATGCTGCATATTTGAAAGGGTATCCGGACTCTTGGTCGACACCCATTGGTTGACAGTGGATAGGTCGATACTATAAATAGGTCAACACGGCTATTAGTTCGGCTTGACCAAGGTCGGCTTGAACAGGTCGACATGGACAAGGTCGACATTAGTTTTTCAAATTTTTATTTTTGGGGTTGGGGGGAAGGGTTCTTTTTCATACTTTACGATCCACATGGACTATGTTTGTGAACGGTAACCTGTGCCAAGCGCAGCGAGGCACCTTGCCCGCGCTCGCTTGCCATGCACGGGGCCACGGTGCATTAATTGGGGTTCCCGGTGACTTGATGGAGAAAACTACACCTAAAAATCATAAACTCAAGTCAACCTTTTTTCATGTCGACCTTGTTCATGTCGACCTATTTCTAGTGTCGACCTATCCACTGTCGACCAATAGGTGTCGACCCTGAGTCCCATACCCATTTTAAAGTACAGGTTGAGTATCCCTTATCCAAAATGCTTGGGATCAGAAGTATTTTGGATATCAGATTTTTCTGTATTTTGGAATAATTGCATACCATAATGAGTTATCATGGTGATGGAACCCAAGTCTAAGCACAGAATGCATTTATGTTTCATATACACCTTACCTCATGTGCTTATCCTTTTCTTACTTTAATAATATTCAACTGCACCAAATCCAGCAGTCTTCTGACACCTGATACTTATTCCAGTGTCATCTGCTGATGTAACTATGTTTATTTACCCTGTAGTTGTCCTATACTGTCATCAACTGTAAGTTGCTGTTTTCCTGCTTGATTATTTGTTTATGTACTCTGTAATTGGGCGCTGCGGATCCCTTGTGGCGCCATATAAATAAAGGATGATAATAATAATAATAATAATACACACAACCTGAAGGTAATATTAGCCAATATTTTTAATAAATTTGTGCATTAAACAAAGTGTGTGTACATTCATACAATTCATTTATGTTTCATATACACCTTATATACACAGCCTGGAGGTCATTTAATACAATATTTTTAATAACTTTGTGTAATAAACAAAGTCTGTGTACATTGAGCCATCAGAAAACAAAGGTCTCACTATCTCACTCAAAAAATTCCATATTTCGGAATATTCCTTTTTTCTGAATATTTGGATATGGGATACTCAACCTGTACTACTACCCATGATAATTGTAGGCTAGTATTTCACCACTATCCTAAACGATGCACACTTGCCTAAACTCCTCTCCGGGAGAAACCCAGAGAGGAGACGCAGCTTGGTACTGGCTGCACATCACTAACGCCCCACCCCAAATGTCACAGATTTGCCCTGTCCCTTCATTATTTACCAAAAATCCCTGTATGATCTCCTCGTGTAATAAGAAATCTGCACACAACATTTTATATTTATAAATAAACAGACAAGTGAAATACTCCCCCCGGTGGTCAAAATTATACATAATGGTAATTTTAAAATACTTATACAGGCAATCAAAATTCCATTATTTCTCTATCGTCCTAAGTGGATGCTGGGGTTCCTGAAAGGACCATGGGGAATAGCGGCTCCGCAGGAGACAGGGCACAAAAGTAAAGCTTTTACAGGTCAGGTGGTGTGTACTGGCTCCTCCCCCTATGACCCTCCTCCAGACTCCAGTTAGATTTTTGTGCCCGGCCGAGAAGGGTGCAATTCTAGGTGGCTCTCATAAAGAGCTGCTTAGAGAGTTTAGCTTAGGTTTTTTATTTTACAGTGATTCCTGCTGGCAACAGGATCACTGCAACGAGGGACAGAGGGGAGAAGAAGTGAACTCACCTGCGTGCAGGATGGATTGGCTTCTTGGCTACTGGACATGAAGCTCCAGAGGGACGATCACAGGTACAGCCTGGATGGTCACCGGAGCCACGCCGCCGGCCTCCTCACAGATGCTGAAGCAAGAAGAGGTCCAGAATCGGCGGCTGAAGACTCCTGCAGTCTTCTTAAGGTAGCGCACAGCACTGCAGCTGTGCGCCATTTTCCTCTCAGCACACTTCACACGGCAGTCACTGAGGGTGCAGGGCGCTGGGGGGGGGGGCGCCCTGGGAGGCAAATGAAAACCTTTAAAAAGGCTAAAAATACCTCACATATAGCCCCAGAGGCTATATGGAGATATTTACCCCTGCCTAAATGTACTAAATAGCGGGAGACGAGCCCGCCGGAAAAGGGGCGGGGCCTATCTCCTCAGCACACGGCGCCATTTTCTGTCACAGCTCCGCTGGTCAGGAAGGCTCCCAGGTCTCTCCCCTGCACTGCACTACAGAAACAGGGTATAACAGAGAGGGGGGGCAAAATAAATGGCAATATATTAATATAAAAGCAGCTATAAGGGAGCACTTAATCATAAGGCTATCCCTGTCATATATAGCGCTTTTTGGTGTGTGCTGGCAGACTCTCCCTCTGTCTCCCCAAAGGGCTAGTGGGTCCTGTCTTCGTATAGAGCATTCCCTGTGTGTCTGCTGTGTGTCGGTACGTGTGTGTCGACATGTATGAGGACGTTATTGGTGTGGAGGCGGAGCAATTGCCAAATATGAGGATGTCACCTTCTAGGGGGTCGACACCAGAATGGATGCCTTTATTTGTGGAATTACGGGATAGCGTCAACTCGCTTAAGCAGTCGTTTGCCGACATGAGGCGGCCGGACACTCACTTAGTGCCTGTCCAGGCGCCTCAAACACCGTAAGGGGCTGTAAAACGCCCCTTGCCTCAGTCGGTCGACACAGACCCAGACACAGGCACTGATTCCGGTAGTGAAGGTGACGAATCAACCGTATTTTCCAGTAGGGCCACACGTTATATGATTTTGGCAATAAAGGAGATGTTACATTTAGCTGATACTACAGGTACCACTAAACAGGGTATTATGTGGGGTGTAAAAAAAAAAAAACTACCAGTAGTTTTTACCGAATCAGAAGAATTAAATGACGTGTGTGATGAAGCGTGGGGTGCCCCGATAAAAAACTGCTAATTTCAAAGAAGTTATTGGCTTTATACCCTTTCCCGCCAGAGGTTAGGGAGCGCTGGGAAACACCTCCTAGGGTGGACAAAGCGCTAACACGCTTATCAAAACAAGTGGCGTTACCCTCTCCTGAGACGGCCGCACTTAAAGATCCATCAGATAGGAGGATGGAAAATATCCAAAAAGGTATATACACACATGCAGGTGTTATACTACGACCAGCTATTGCGACTGCCTGGATGTGCAGTGCTGGGGTAGTTTGGTCAGAGTCCCTGATCGAAAATATTGATACCCTGGACAGGGACAATATTTTACTGTCGTTAGAACAAATAAAGGATGCATTTCTTTATATGCGTGATGCACAGAGAGATATCTGCACACTGGCATCACGGGTAAGTGCTATGTCCATTTCGGCCAGAAGAGCTTTATGGACACGACAGTGGACAGGCGATGCGTAGAGGAGTTATTTGGGGGTCGGTCTATCGGATTTGGTGGCCACGGCTACGGCCGGGAAATCCACCTTTCTACCTCAAGTCACTCCCCAACAGAAAAAGGCACCGACCTTTCAACCGCAGCCTTTTCGTTCCTTTAAAAATAAGAGAGCAAAGGGCTATTCATATCTGCCACGAGGCAGAGGACGAGGGAAGAGACAGCAACAGGCAGCTCCTTCCCAGGAACAGAAGCCCTCCCCGGCTTCTACAAAAGCCTCAGCATGACGCTGGGGCTTCGCAAGCGGACTCGGGGGCGGTAGGCGGTCGTCTCAAGAATTACAGCGCGCAGTGGGCTCACTCGCAGGTAAATCCCTGGATCCTGCAGATAATATCTCAGGGGTACAGGTTGAAATTAGAGACAGAGCCACCTCGCCGTTTCCTGAAGTCTGCTTTACCAACGTCCCCCTCAGAAAGGGAGACGGTTTTGGAAGCCATTCACAAGCTGTATTCTCAGCAGGTGATAGTCAAGGTACCTCTTCTACAACAAGGGAAGGGGTATTATTCCACTCTTTTTGTGGTACCGAAGCCGGATGGCTCGGTAAGGCCTATTCTAAATCTGAAGTCCTTGAACCTGTACATAAAGAAGTTCAAGTTCAAGATGGAGTCACTCAGAGCAGTGATAGCGAACCTGGAAGAAGGGGACTTTATGGTATCCTTGGACATCAAGGATGCGTATCTCCACGTTCCAATTACCCCTCACACCAGGGGTACCTCAGGTTCGTTGTACAAAACTGTCACTATCAGTTTCAGACGCTGCCGTTTGGTTTGTCCACGGCACCTCGGGTCTTTACAAAGGTAATGGCCGAGATAATATTTCTTCTTCGAAGAAAAGGCGTATTAATTATCCCATACTTGGACGATCTCCTAATAAGGGCAAGGTCCAGAGAACAGCTAGAGATGGGTTTAGCACTATCTCAAGAGGTGCTAAAGCAGCACGGATGGATTCTGAATATTCCAAAATCCCAATTAATGCCGACAACTCGTCTGCTGTTCCTGGGGATGATTCTGGACACAGTTCAGAAAAGGTTTTTCTTCCCGAAGAAAAAGCCAAGGAGTTATCTGACCTGGTCAGGAACCTCCTAAAACCAGGAAAGGTGTCTGTACATCAATGCACAAGAGTCCTGGAAAAAAAATGGTAGCTTCTTACGAAGCAATCCCTTTCGGCAGATTCCATGCAAAGGGATCTGTTGGACAAATGGTCAGGGTCGCATCTTCAGATGCACCTGCGGATAACCCTGTCGCCGAGGACAAGGGTATCCCTTCTGTGGTGGTTGCAGGAGGCTCATCTATTGGAGGGCCGCAGATTCGGCATGCAGGATTGGATCCTGGTGACCACGGATGCCAGCCTGAGAGGCTGGGGAGCAGTCACACAGGGAAGAAATTTCCAGGGAGTGTGGTCGAGCCTGAAAAAGTCTCTTCACATAAGCATTCTGGAACTAAGAGCAATCTACAATGCTCTAAGCCAGGCGGAACCTCTGCTTCAAGGAAGACCGGTGTTGATCCAGTCGGACAACATCACGGCAGTCGCCCATGTAAACAGACAGGGCGGCACAAGAAGCAGGAGGGCAATGGCAGAAGCTGCCAGGATCCTTCGCTGGGCGGAGAATCACGTGATAGCACTGTCAGCAGTATTCATCCCGGGCGTGGACAACTGGGAAGCAGACTTCCTCAGCAGACACGACCTTCACCCGGGAGAGTGGAGACTTCATCCAGAAGTTTTCCACATGCTATTAAACCGTTGGGTAAAACCAATGGTGGACATGATGGCGTCTCGCCTCAACAAAACACTGGACAGGTATTGCGCCAGGTCAAGAGATCCGCAGGCAATAGCTGTGGACGCGCTGGTAACACCTTGGGTGTACCAGTCGGTATATGTGTTTCCTCCTCTGCCTCTCATACCAAAGGTATTGAGGATTATACGGCAAAGTGGAGTAAGACTAGTGGCTCCGGATTGGCCAAGAAGGACTTGGTACCCGGAACTTCAAGAGATGGTCACGGTCGATCCGTGGCCTCTACTTCTGAGAAGGGACCTGCTTCAGCAGGGTACTTGTCTTTTTCAAGACTTACCGCGGCTGCGTTTGACGGCATGGCGTTTGAATGCCAGATCCTAAAAGGAAAAGGCATTCCAGAAGAAGTCATTCCTACCTTGATAAAGGCAAGGAAGGAAGTCACCGCGAAGCATTATCGCCGTATTTGGCGAAAATATGTTGCGTGGTGCGAGCAGCGGAGTGCTCCGATGGAGGAATTTCAACTGGGTCGTTTTCCTACATTTCCTGCAATCAGGATTGTCTATGGGTCTCAAATTGGGATCTATTAAGGTTCAAATTTCGGCCCTATCAATATTCTTCCAAAAAGAATTGGCCTCAGTCCCTGAGGTCCAGATTTTTATCAAAGGAGTACTGCATATACAGCCTCCTGTGGTGCCTAAGGTGGCACCGTGGGATCTAAATGTAGTTTTAGATTTCCTCAAATCAAATTGGTTTGAACCACTAAAGAAGGTGGATTTGAAATATCTCACATGGAAAGTGACTATGTTACTGGCCCTGGCTTCGGCCGGGAGAGTATCTGAACTGGCGGCTTTGTTTTATAAAAGCCCTTATTTAATTTTCCATTCGACATAGGGCAGAGCTGCGGACGCGTCCGCATTTTCTCCCTAAGGTGGTATCAGCGTTTCACCTGAACCAGCCTATTGTAGTGCCTGCGGCTACAGACGACTTGAAGGACTCCAAGTTGTTGGACGTTGTCAGAGCCTTAAAAATATACATTTAAAGGACGGCTGGAGTCAGAAAATCTGACTCGCTGTTTATACTGTATGCACCCAACAAGTTGGGTGCACCTGCTTCTAAGCAGTCGATTGCTCGTTGGATTTGTAACAAAATTCAACTTGTACATTCTGTGGCAGGCCTGCCACAGCCTAAATCTGTTAAGGCCCATTCCGCAAGGAAGGTGGGCTCATCTTGGGCGGCTGCCCGAGGGGTCTCGGCATTACAACTCTGCCGAGCAGCTACGTGGTCAGGGGAGAACACGTTTGTAAATTTTTACAAATTTGATACCCTGGCAAAGGAGGACCTGGAGTTCTCTCATTCGGTGCTGCAGAGTCATCCGCACTCTCCCGCCCGTTTGGGAGCTTTGGTATAATCCCCATGGTCCTTTCAGGAACCCCAGCATCCACTTAGGACGATAGAGAAAATAAGAATTTACTTACCGATAATTCTATTTCTCGGAGTCCGTAGTGGATGCTGGGCGCCCATCCCAAGTGCGGATTATCTGCAATACTTGTACATAGTTATTGTTAACTAATTCGGGTTATTGTTTAGGAAGCCATCTTTCAGAGGCTCCTCTGTTATCATACTGTTAACTGGGTTTAGATCACAAGTTGTACGGTGTGATTGGTGTGGCTGGTATGAGTCTTACCCGGGATTCAAAATCCTCCCTTATTGTGTACGCTCGTCCGGGCACAGTACCTAACTGGAGTCTGGAGGAGGGTCATAGGGGGAGGAGCCAGTACACACCACCTGACCTGTAAAAGCTTTACTTTTGTGCCCTGTCTCCTGCGGAGCCGCTATTCCCCATGGTCCTTTCAGGAACCCCAGCATCCACTACGGACTCCGAGAAATAGAATTATCGGTAAGTAAATTCTTATTTTTTCTTTTATAGACCCAAATGTATTAAGCCTTGACAAGAGGTAAAGTGGAGACTGATAAAGAGTTATAAAGAACCAGCTCCTAACTGTCATTTCTCTGACGTCCTAAGTGGATGCTGGGACTCCGTAAGGACCATGGGGATTAGCGGCTCCGCAGGAGACTGGGCACAACTAAAGAAAGCTTTAGGACTACCTGGTGTGCACTGGCTCCTCCCGCTAAGACCCTCCTCCAGACCTCAGTTAGATTCTTGTGCCCGGCTGAGCTGGATGCACACTAGGGGCTCTCCTGAGCTCCTAGAAAGAAAGTATATTTAGGTTTTTTATTTTACAGTGAGATCTGCTGGCAACAGACTCACTGCAGCGAGGGACTAAGGGGAGAAGAAGCGAACCTACCTAACAGGTGGTAGTTTGGGCTTCTTAGGCTACTGGACACCATTAGCTCCAGAGGGATCTACCGCAGGACCCGACCTTGGTGTTCGTTCCCGGAGCTGCGCCGCCGTCCCCCTTACAGAGCCAGAAGCATGAAGAGTCCGGAAAATCGGCGGCAGAAGACTTCGGTCTTCACCAAGGTAGCGCACAGCACTGCAGCTGTGCGCCATTGCTCCTCATGTACACCTCACACTCCGGTCACTGATGGGTGCAGGGCGCTGGGGGGGGCACCCTGAGGGCAATATATGACACCTTGGCTGGCAAATCTACATCATATATAGTCCTAGAGGCTATATAGATGTAAAATTACCCCTGCCAGTATTCCAGAAAAAGCGGGAGAAAGTCAGTTGAAAAAGGGGCGGGGCTTCTCCCTCAGCACACTGGCGCCATTTTCTCTTCATAGTGCAGCTGGAAGACAGCTCCCCAGGCTCTCCCCTGTAGTTTTCAGGCTCAAAGGGTTAAAAAGAGAGGGGAGGCACTAAATTTAGGCGCAATATGTGTATACAAGCAGCTATTGGGGGAAAAATCACTCCGTTATAGTGTTAATCCCTGCATTATATAGCGCTCTGGTGTGTGCTGGCATACTCTCTCTCTGTCTCCCCAAAGGACTTCGTGGGGTCCTGTCCTCAGTCAGAGCATTCCCTGTGTGTGTGCGGTGTGTCGGTACGGCTGTGTCGACATGTTGGATGAGGAAGGTTACGTGGAGGCGGAGCAGAGGCCGATAAATGGGATGTCGCCCCCTGTGGGGCCGACACCAGAGTGGATGGATAGGTGGAAGGTATTAACCGACAGTGTTAACTCCTTACATAAAAGGCTGGATGACGTAACAGCTGTGGCACAGCTGGCTTCTCAGCCCGCGCCTGCCCAGGCGTCTCAAAGGCCATCAGGGGCTCAAAAAACGCCCGTTACCTCAGATGGCAGACACAGATGTCGACACGGAGTCTGACTCCAGTGGCGACGAGGTTGAGACATATACACAATCCACTAGGAACATCCGTTACATGATCTCGGCAATGAAAAATGTGTTACGCATTTTCTGACATGAACCCAAGTACCACATAAAAGGGGTTTTATATTTGGGGAGAAAAAGCAGCCAGTGTTTTGTTCCCCAATCAGATGAATGAATGAAGTGTGTAAAGAAGCGTGGTTTCCCCCGATAAGAAACTGGTAATTTCTAAAAAGTTACTGATGGCGTACCCTTTCCCGCCAGAGGATAGGTCACGTTGGGAGATATCCCTTATGGTGGATAAGGCGCTCACACGTTTGTCAAAAGGTGGCACTGCCGTCTTAGGATACGGCCACCTTGAAGGAACCTGCTGATAAAAAGCAGGAGGCGATCCTGAAGTCTGTATTTACACACTCAGGTTATATACTGAGACCTGCAATTGCCTCAGCATAAATAGGGCTGCTGCAGCGTGGTCTGATACCCTGTCAGATAATATTAATACGCTAAGACAGGGATAATATTTTGCTAACATTGAGCATATTTAAGACGTTGTCTTATATATAAAGGATGCACAGAGGGATATTTGCCGGCTGGCATCCAGAATTAATGCAATGTCCATTCTGCCAGGAGGGTATTAGAAACCCGGCAGTGGACAGGTAATGCTTCCTGTAAAAGGCACATGGAGATTCTGCCTTATAAGGGTGAGGAATTGTATGGGGATGGTTTCTGGGACCTCGTATCCACAGCAACAGCTGGGAAGAAAATTTTTTACCTCAGGTTTCCTCACAGCCTAAGAAAGCACCGTATTTTCAGGAACAGTCCTTTCGGCTTCAGAAAAGCAAGCGGGTCAAAGGCGCTTCCTTTCTGCACAGAGACAAGGGAAGAAGGAAAAAAGCTGCACCAGCAGCTAGTTCCCAGGATCAAAAATCTTCCCCCGCTTCCTCTGAGTCCACCGCATGACGCTGGGGCTCCACAGGTGGAGACAGGTGCGGTAGGGGCGCGTCTCGGGAACTTCAGGGACCAGTGGGCTTGCCCACGGGTGGATCTCTAGGTTCTGCAAATAGTATCACAGGGATACAGGCTGGAGTTCGAGGCGACTCCCCCTCGCCGTTACCTCACATCAGCCTTGCCGGCTGCCCTCGGAGAAAGGTAGTACTGGCGGCAATTCACAAGCTGTACTTCCAGCAGGTGAAAGCAAGGTACCCCTCCTTCAACAAGGCCGGGGTTACTATTCCAAAATGTTGTGGTACCGAATCCAGACGGTTTGGTGAGACCCATTCTAAAATTGAAAGCCTTGAACACTTCTATACGAAGGTTCAAGTTCAAAATGGAATCGCTCAGGGCGATTATTGCAAGACTGGAGAATTTCATGGTATCACTGGACATCAAGGATGATTACCTGCATGTCCCTATTTACCCTCTTCACCAGGAGTACCTCAATATTGTGGTACAGGATTGTCATTACCAATTCCAGACGTTGCCGTTGGTCTGTCCCCGGCACCGAGGTATTTACCAAGGTAATGGCCGAAATAATTATCCCGTACTTGGGCAATCTCCTTATAAAGGCGAGGTCCAGGGAGCAGTTGTTCGTCGGAGTAGCACTATCTCGGGAAGTGCTACAACAGCACGGCTGGATTCTGAATATTCCAAAGTCGCAGCTGGTTCCTACGACGCGTCTACTGTTCCTGGGTATGGTTCTGGACACAGAACAGGATAAAAAGGGTTTCTCCCCGAGGAGAAGTCCAAGGAGTTGTTGTCTGTAGACAGAGACCTCCTAATACGTATACAGGTGTCGGTGCATCAATGCACGCGAGCCCTGGGAAAGATGGTAGCTTCTTACGAAGAAATTCCATTCGCCAGGTCCCATGCAAGGATTTTCCAGTGGGATCTGTTGGACAAGTGGTCCTGGTCGCATCTTCAGATGCATCGGCGGATAACCCTGTCTCCAAGGGTCAGGGTGTCGCTGTTGTGGTGGCTGCAGAGTGCTCATCTTCTAGGGGGCCGCAGATTCGGCATACAGGACTGGGTCCTGGTGACCACGGATGCCAGCCTTCGAGGCTGGGGGGCAGTCACACAGGGAAGGAACTTCCAAGGCTATGGAAAAGTCAGGAGACTTCCCTACACATAAATATTCTGGAACTGAGGGCCATTTACAATGCCCTAAGTCAGGCTAGACCCCTGCTTCAACACCGGCCGGTGCTGATCCAGTCAGACAACATCACGGCGGTCGCTCATGTAAACCGACAGGGCGGCACAATAGGCAGGATGGCGATGGCAGAAGCCACAAGGATTCTCCGATGGGCGGAAAATCATGTGTTAGCACTGTCAGCAGTGTTCATTCCCGGAGTGGACAACTAAGAAACCTCCACCCGGGAGAGTGGGGACTTCATCCAGAAGTCTTCCAAATGATTGTACACCGTTGGGAAAGGCCACAGGTGGACATGATGGCGTCCCGCCTCAACTAAAAGTTACAAAGATATTGCGCCAGGTCAAGGACCCTCAGGCGATAGCTGTGGACGCTCTGGTAACACCGTGGGTGTACCAGTCGGTGTATGTGTTCCCTTCTCTGCCTCTCTTACCCAGGGTAATGAGAATAATAAGAAGGAGAGGAGTAAGAACTATACTCATTGTTCTGGGTTGGCCAAGAAGAGCTTGGTAACCAGAACTCCAAGAAATGATCTCAGAGGACCCATGGCCTCTGCCGCTCAGACAGGACCTGCTGCAGCAGGGGGCCTGTCTGTTCCAAGACGTACCGCGGCTGCGTTGACTGCATGGCGGTTGAACGCCGGATCCTGAAGGCAAAGGGAATTCCGGAGGAAGTTATCCCTACGCTATTTGAAGCTAGGAAAGAAGTGAACGCAAACCATTATCACCGCATATGGCGGAAATATGTTGCGTACTGTGAGGCCAGGAAGGCCACAAAGGAGAAATTTCAGCTAGGTCGATTTCTGCACTTCCTACAGTCAGAGGTGACTATGGGCCTAAAATTGGGTTCCATGAAGGTCCAGATTTCGGCTCTATCGACTTTCTTCCAAAATTTAACTGGCTTCACTGCCTGAAGTTCAGACTTTTGTTAAGGGAGTGCTGCATAGTCAGCCCCCGTTTGTGCCTCCAGTGGCACCGTGGGATCTCAACGTGGTGTTGGATTTCCTGAAGTCGCATTTGGTTGAGCCACTTAAATCCGTGGAGCTATAATACCTCACGTGGAAAGTGGTCATTCTGTGGGCCTTGGCGTCGGCCAGGCGTGTATCAGAATTGGCGGCTTTGTCATACAAAAGCCCTTATCTGTATTTTATATGGATAAGGCGGAATTGAGGACTCGTTCCCAATTCCTTCCTAAGGTGGTATAATTTTTTAATGTGAACCAACCTATTGTGGTGCCTGCGGCTACTTGGGACTTGGAGGATTCCAAGTTACTGGATGTAGTCAGGGCCCTGAAAAGTATATGTTTCCAGGACAGCTGGAGTCAGGAAAACTGACTCGCTATTTCTCCTGTATGCACCCAACAAGCTGGGTGCTCCTGCTTCTAAGCAGACGATTGCTCGCTGGATCTGTAGCACGATTCAACTTGCACATTCTGCAGCTGGACTGCCGCACCCTAATTCTGTAAAAGCCCATTCCACGAGAAAAGTGGGCTCTTCTTGGGCGGCTGCCCGAGGGGTCTCGGCTTTACAACTTTGCCGAGCTGTTACTTGGTCGGGTTAAAACATTTTTGTAAGAGTCTACAAGTTTGATACCCTGGCTGAGGAGGACCTAGAGTTTGCTCATTCGGTGCTGCAGAGTCATCCGCACTCTCCCGCCCGTTTGGGAGCTTTGGTATAATCCCCATGGTCCTTACGGAGTCCCAGCATCCACTTAGGATGTCAGAGAAAATAAGATTGTACTTACCGGTAAATCTATTTCTCGTAGTCCGTAGTGGATGCTGGGCGCCCATCCCAAGTGCGGATTGTCTGCAATACTTGTTTATAGTTATTGCCTAACTAAAGGGTTATTGTTGAGCCATCTGTTGAGAGGCTCAGTTTTATTTCATACTGTTAACTGGGTATAGTATCACGAGTTATACGGTGTGATTGGTGTGGCTGGTATGAGTCTTACCCGGGATTCAAAATCCTTCCTTATTGTGTCAGCTCTTCCGGGCACAGTATCCTAACTGAGGTCTGGAGGAGGGTCTTAGTGGGAGGAGCCAGTGCACACCAGGTAGTCCTAAAGCTTTCTTTAGTTGTGCCCAGTCTCCTGCGGAGCCGCTAATCCCCATGGTCCTTACGGAGTCCCAGCATCCACTACGGACTACGAGAAATAGATTTACCGGTGAGTAAAATCTTATTTTTTCAAACACAGCCTGTAACATGGCAGTAAGGAAGCCAGTTGGCTGGTACTATATCACTCTTTGTCCGTCTCCACTTTATCTCTTAAAGCTTATACATTTGAGCCATAGCCTTTTAAAGTATACTTTAAGGTTCAATTTAAACAAAAGGCTCATGACACATCTACCTTAAGTTGATAATGCTTATTGAACCCACTTTTTTTTTTTTCCAACCCAAAAAATGAAGTATGATGTAAAGGAATTTGTGTCTCTCAGTGTCGGGCAAGATTGCTGAAACTGTGTTTTCTTTTTCATCCACTAGGGGGCGCCGGACCAAAGGCTTAACGCTGGGTATAGGCTGGCTGGGAGCAGACAGGCACCAAAAGGGTTACTTTTAAGTACCCAGCAGTCCTTGCCTCACTATACCCCGCTGACAGTCCTGGCAGTGACAGGCCCGCAGGAGCTGCACAGTTTTTTAGATACTTCTTCTGTAAGAATTTTTCTTCTGTGCAGCGACCAGAGCGGCATGCTGGGTCACTTAGAGCCCAACATGCCCACTCCAGCACTCGGACTCCTTGGGGGTAATGCCGGTAATGGGGCCAGGGTCTTACACCGGGGGAGGCTACCAACATGCTCATTAGCCTCCTCCACAGCTGCAATGGGTTTCGGAGGGTGAGTTGACCGACATGCAAAGATCCCCTCCAGCTGAAGGGAGCCAGGGAGGGGAGGGGGAATGACAGATGAGTGGGGGCCCAGTGCACTGCACTGCACTGCACTGCTCCTGTTTTCCACTAGACCACCAGGGCATCAGCCAGCAAGGTAGGTGGGCATGGCCCTGGGGTATTACATCTGAGGAGGTAGGGTGCCAGCCTGCAGCCCCTCCCCCGACCCAGGACAGACCAGTAGCTTGCTTAAGGTCTGCCCCTGGGCTATATCTCCTTCTTCCTCTCCCAATCCTTCCCCTTCAATGCTTGGCAGCCATTTTAAAGCACATGCTTGCTGGGAGTTTGAGAGAGGAGGATCTGGCCACTGTCTCCTATACCCCGCTTCTGCAGCCGGGTTCAGTCATTTTCTCCTTCCTGCTGGTATCACAGGACAGTTGAGTAGCTTGGCCCCTCTTGTTCTGTTGCATTTAGATGGCTGAGTAACTGTGTGTGTGAGTGTTTTATGTGGAGCTTGATCGCACGATTCTTATACAGGACTTCATTCAGCATAGGTTCCTCAGGGACAGGTCGCTGCTAACTATGTGGCACTTTGGGAATATTCAGTGCACAGGCGCCAATAGACCCTTTTAATTCTTTTTCTGTTTGGGAGTATATTGTGCAATGTCATCCAGGGGCAAAAAGGTGGCCACACCTGAGCCTCCCACTTGTGCTGCATGTTATGCTATTCTGTCTCCTCAGGATCCACAGGACACTGGCAGATGTAGAGCCTGCGTGGTTGTACCACCGCAACAGGATCCCCCACCTCCACTGGTTCCTCAGGAACCAGCGTGGGCAACCACACTGATGCAGGTTATGATGCAACTAGTGGACCGTATGAATACGCAGCAGGTGGCTCCGCATATGGCACTGCCGTCAAGTTCGGCGCAAGGTCAGTCATGGATATATCCGCCCCCACAGGTGGATATACCATAAGTTAACACACTAGCACAATCGGTCCAGGGATTATCTCCGGTATCTGCTTCCATGCAACAATTTTTAGATAGAGGTAAGCGTCCCAGGCTGATGCACACTTCTATCTGAACTACTACCCCATGCTCAGAAGGGGGTTCGGATTCAGACACCCCAAATTCTGACCAAGAACGTAGGTCAGGGGAATTTGATCCAGATGCAGCTTCAGGTCTATAGAATTATAGCAGAAGTAGAGGCCCTAATCAAACAAGTGAGACTTGTACTTGATATTGAGCAAATAGATCCTGCTCCAGCCTCTAAGACTCCAGTTTTTAAGAAACCAAAAAGGATTTAGCACAGTTTCCTTCCTCTTCGCAGTTGGAATATTTACTGGAGGTAGCGTGGGCTAAACCGGATAAACGGTTTCAGCTCTCTAAAAGATATCAATCATTCTATCCGTTCCCGGCTAAAGGGAGTTCCAAGTGGGATACTCCACCACCAGTGGACGCGCATAGAGCGTTCCTCTGTTCTCACAATCCCAGATACTTCATCTCTTAAAGATTCCACGAATCACAAATTATATACAGTACCTTTCTTAAGACCGCATATTCTCATGCGGGAGCTATAACCAGACCGGCATTAGCTCCGGCATGGGTAACAAAAGCAGTTTCCTGTTGGGCTGACCAGCTTCAACAGGGCCTATCCTCCTCAGTTAGTAGAAAACAACTACTGACACTGGTAGTTCATATTCAAAGAGCAACCACATATCTGTCGGAAGCAGCCCTAGACACGGCCGTGCTTACATCTAAAGTCTCTGCTTCTACAGTGGCAGCAAGATGATCCTTATGGTTGCGTTCTTGGAGAGCGGATGCTTCTTCCAAAAAAAGCTTTGGCAGCTCTTCCATATGCAGCAGATACCCTATTTGGGAAAGAACTGAACGATATTGTCACTCAACTGACTACTACTTAGACAGCTTTTCACCCAGCCTCCAAGCATAAAACTACCTTTCATCCCTTTCATGTCCAGGGACGAGCTAAGGGCCAGGCCTCCTCCCGTTACCAGGGCCAAGCAAAGACCACCAAGCCTCACACAGAACAACCTTGCGCTACGAGATGCCCAGCCGCCAAACAATCCGACAAACCTGCAGCGTGACGAGGCGGGCCCTCCTCTGGGGGATCCCAGAGTGGGGGGACGACTTCTGTCTTTTTCCCCATTGTGGTGGGACATCATGACAGATGCCTGGGTCAGGGAAGTCGTGACACAAGGATACACGACATTTTGGCACTGTCTCCCACAGAGGTTCTTCACCACGGGGATTCCGAGGGATCTCGGAGAGGCAGAGGCACTACACAAATCAGTCGGCTCTTTACTCGCCTCCAACGTCATTGTTCTGGTACCCCGGGACCAGAGAGGACGGGGGTTTTATACGTCGCTTTTTCTGGTCACGAAAACGGACGGTTCCTACCGCCCTCTTCTCAACCTCAAGAAGTTGAACCTCTACCTGCGAGTCCCCAAGTTCCGCATCCGCATTCCTAATCTCTCATAACGGTCATCCTGGCGTTGGAATGGGAGACTATATGGCATCCCTGGACATACATGATGCATATTTGCATATCCCAATTCGTCCAAGTCATCAAAAGTTTCTCAGGTTTGCGGTCCAGGGCAAACATTTCCAGTTCAGAGCCTTACCATTTGGTCTATCCACGGCTTCAAGAGTCTTCACTAAAGTTATGTCAGTCATCGCAGCATGTCTCAGACGCATTGGAAACCGAATCCTGCCCTACCTGGATGATCCCCTACTCCTAGGACAATCGCAACAGATGCTTACACTTCATATTCGGTCAACAATGGAGATGTTACATTCTCATGTCTGGAGGATAAATTGGGAAAAAAATCATTGTTGACGCCTTCTCGGACAATCCTTAACTTAGGGGCGCTCCTCAATTCCACAGGACAGCGAGTATTTCTACCACTGGAAAAACTCGTAATTGAATCCAGAATTTGGAAACTCCTCCATCAGTGCACGTTTTCAGTCCATGCTTGCATGAGAATACTGGGCTCGATGGTGGCAGCATTCGATACGGTGTAGTACTCGCAGTTCCATTCTCGTCCTCTACAATTGGAAGTTCTTCGCAAGTGGAACGGTTCTCATCTCCACATCCGATAACAGACCATAACACTCTCTCCGGAGGTTCGACTGTCCTTAACATGGTGGCTCATTCGGGACAACGTAGAGAAGGGTTGCCCCTTTTGGATTCAGTACTGGACCTTGGTCACCACAGATGCCAGTCTTCTAGGCTGGGGAGCGGTATTTGAGTCCCACATGTTCCAGGGTCACTGGACTCCTCAAGAGAGCTCACTCCCCATCAATGTACTGGAATTGAGGGCAGTCCTCAACACACTACGCTCAGCATGATCTCTGCTCAGGGGTCACCCAGTCAAAGTCCAGTCGGACAACGCGACAGCGGTAGCTTACATCAATCGACAAGGGGGCACTCACAATCGAGGAGCCATGCGAGAGGTATCCAAGATATTCCAATTAGCGAACAAAACCTTCCAGCTCTATTAGCAATTTTCATCCCAGGAGTGCTCAACTGGGAAGCGGATTTCCTAAGTCGACAGGACGTGCACTCCGGTGAGTGGATGCTACACCCAGAGGTGTTTGAACAATTGGTGTCCCAGTGGGGGATGCCGGACATAGACCTCATGGCATACCGACACAACAACCAAATAAGCAAGTTCGGCTCTCGGGCGAGATCCACAGGCATGTCTAGTAAACGCCCTCACGGCTCATTGGTCGTTTCACCTGATATGTCTTTCCACCGATAATTCTCACACTACTCAGGAAATTCAAACATGAAGGCGGCGAGATGATGCTGGTAGTTCCAGACTGGCCATGTCGCCCATGGTACGCGGACCTGCTAAGTCTGTCCATAGACAAACCGTGTCTCCTCCCTCTACCACCGGACCTTCTGTCTCAAGGTCCCTCTGTACACCTCGATTCTCAAAACCTCGCTTTGACGGCCTGGCTATTGAGAAATCCGTCCTAAAGACTGAAGGATTTTCCAAGCGGGTCATCAAAACTATGCTTAATGGCAGGAAACCTTCATCGGTTAGAATCTACCACCGGATTTGGAAAACCTATTTCTCCTGGGGTGCCAGACGTGGTTTTAATCCGCGCTCTTTTAGGCTGGCTCGCTTGTTGTCGTTTCTTCAGTCTGGCCTGGACTTAGGCCTCAGGTTATCGTCACTAAAAGTTCAGGTTTCAGCACGGTCAGTGCTGTTCCAGCGGCAACTGGTACTGAGGCTGGATGTCAAAACATTCCTCCAAGGCTTGTTACACGTTCAACCACCGTTTATGGCTCCAGTGGCCCCTTGGGATCTGTCACTGGTCTTTACGGCTCTACAGAAGCCTCCTTTTAAATCTCTGGAAATCGCAGACCTCAAGTGGATCACTTGGAAGACCTTGTTTCTATTGGCTGTATCTTCAGCTCGCAGGGTTTCAGATCTCAGTGCTTTATCCTGGCGGTCGCCTTTTCTGGTGTTTCACCCCAGTAAGGCAGTTCTTCTTACTCGTGCAGGGTTCCTGACTAAAGTGGTTTCCAAATTTCATCTCAATCAAGAAATTGTGGTACCAGCATTCTCGGCGGCTTCTCCAGAGGAGGCCTCTGTAGACGTGGTCCGAGCGCTTCACATCTACGTGGACAAGACCAAGGATCTTAGACGTTCGAACTCCCTGTTCGTCTTGTTGGACGCTCGCAGAAGAGGTTATCCTGCATCCAAACAAACCTTAGCCAGATGGCTACGGTTGACTGTTCACCATGTCTATTACATGGCGAACCTTCTTACCCGTTCAGGGGTCAAGGCTCATTCCACAAGGGCTGTGGGAGCCTCCTGGGCAGCTTCTCATGGGTTCTCAGCTGAACAGCTATGTAAGGCTGCCACGTGGTCCTCTGTCCAGACTTTCATCAAATTTTATGCGTTTGACACCTTTGCGTCCGATAACGCAGCCTTCAGGCGAAGGGTCCTGAATGCAGTCCAGGAGCGTTAAGCTTTTGGTATGGTGCCCCCTAGTGGATGAAAAAGAAAATAGGATTTATGTCTTACCTTGTTAAATCTTTTTGTTTGAGTCCATAGGGGGCACTGGACGTCCTCCCTGTCGCACCTGTCCCTTAGGATTGGGTTCTTGTGTAGGTTGTGTGTCATCATCTATCATCGCAGTGTCCTTCTGTGTGAGGTGTACTTCCTTTCTCTTTTTGCCGCTCCTGCTTCTGGCTTGTTATAATAAACTGGCAGGCCTGTTGGCGGAGTATAGGGAGGCAAAGCCTGCTGGGTACTTAAAAGTAACCCTTTTGGTGCCTGTCTGCTCCCAGCCAACCTATACCCAGCGTTAAGCCTTAGGTCCGGTGTCCCATATGGACTCAAAGAAAAGGATTTAACAAGGCAAGACATAAATTCTATTTTTTCTGGAATCTCCATATTTTGATTGACAAAGGGTCAAAATTTCTAAGTGATATGTGGATTAGGCACTGAGAGAGGAAGTTTTTTCCACATATATACCGAAAGCATCAGGCGTGACATTTCCGAGTAATTTTTCGAAACTTTGACCCCTATATCTTATAAACAATGAGGCCTACAGAAGAAAATTTTTACATGGGTTTGTAGCTATGAGGTAGTATCAACTGTATAAAGTTTCATGAAAATTTAAGTCAATGGGTGCCATAATGAAATGTTTCTGGGTGATTTGACAGGGAATGACCCTAAAGTGTTTTAGTATTGGCCCCTGGTGTTTGGTGTCAATATTACGGAGGAACCCTTTAATGGCTTATATTCTCAAATTATGTGTTTGATGTCATTCTTATTATGGCTCCTCTATTAATGCATGATGAGCTTCTGCAGGAAATGCAACATTATGTTCTGATATGGTGTTTAAGGTTGTAGTTCCAGACTTTGTTTTCTGATCAGTCGTTCTAATTTATAAAACTTTTTTTAAAGCTACAATTAAGATTTATTTTTTCTTTTGACACTAGAAGTCTCAGAGTAATGGACCAGAGAAACAAGAAAAGGAAGGGGTAATACAAAATTTCAAAAGGACCCTTTCTAAAAAGGAAAAGAAAGAGAAGAAGAGACGTGAGAAAGAAGCTTTAAAGTCACTGACTGATGGAGAAGATGGACCTCAAACGAAGGATGATTCGTATGTGTCACATTATTTTATCTGCTTATTTCATCCTTTTGTTTAGTTTTCAGAACAGAACATGGGTCTGTATTACTCGGGCATGTTATTTATTATAATGCAATCCACCAGTGGTTCTCATCCCTCAAGTTTTACCAGCAGGTCATGTTTTGAGTATTTCTATCTAAGGAATCAGGTAATTACTGACCTAGTAAGATGTGATTAAAGACATCTACAAAACGTTACTTGTTGGTGGTACTTGAGGACTGGCGTTAAGAACCACTGATGTCTTTTTCAGCAAGGCTTGGGAATGCTGGACCATAAGTTTCCATGCTGCTTGGAGGCACTTAAACTAAACTGTAGCTTTAAATTCTAAGCTCCTCTCCCCTGCAACCCCTTAATGCCAGTCTTCTTTATGTACCCCATGGAGTAAGGCGCATTTTCAGCGCTACTTGTAGCTATGTTATTATACTGTAGCCATTTTTTCCCCCCCTCCTGTTTCCTTTTTACTTAGGGACTGCCCGTTGCTTTGGCAGTGCATGGGGCTGCAGGGACCTTTACTAGGTTTGCTGTGCGGCAGCCACAGCAAGGGGGCAGGGGTTACGCTCAGAGTGGACCCCCCACATCACTCCCGTCTCTACTGAGACCGTCAGGACCCGGGGTAGTATGCACTTTTACACTTCTAGAGTGTGCAGGAGTGGCAGCAGTGTCCTGAATGGCGGCGCCATCTTTCTGGGTTGCACATGTCTGCTCCCTAGAGAGTGTGCAGACATGTAAGACCAGCTACTTTATACCCAGGTGCTTTTGCCTTACAGAGCGCTGGAGTAGCTCCTCGGCAGAGAGTGAATGCGCTGAGAAAGGGGGCAGAGCCTTGGCCGCTGGCCTCTTCCCCACATTTAAGCAGAAGTAGTACAGTCCTTGTTACTGCTTACCACTTGTCATGCAGGGGTAGACTCCTCTCATACACAGCCACTGGATTGGGCAGATAAATGTACCTTTCATTGTCATGCTCTACTTCTGTGTTGGCTATACATTGCTGTGTCTCACACTCATCTATGGGTGTTCAACGGTATATATTGCGATGTCACTCTCACCTATGCGTATATATGTACGCCATATATTGCTATGTGTGACACCTATGTGTGGTCACCACTATATAATGCTGTGTCATTCTCTTCTATGCATGTCTATGTAAGGTAGATCTATCTATCTATCTATCTATCTATCTATCTATCTATCTATCTATCTATCTATCTAATCTATCTATGTATCGCTACTATTTAGACTATTGTAAACAATTTTTTTGTTAAACATAAATCAAAATAAACCTATGACACTTCCACTCAGAGGGGGCTGCTACAAAGTCCTCAGAAAGGACTCTTATTTCCACAAAGTTCACAGTTCAGTATTTAAAGATGATAGAACCAAGCGCCTTCCGTGCAGATAATCTCAATCAATATAATAATTATGTGCGTACCAGAGAGATGATCATTTCAAACATGTAGCATGGTCTTTAATTCCTGATGATCCTATTTCCGCACCTCAGACAAATACGGTATGAAAAATGCAAAGGAAAAAGGGAAAAAAGACACTAAATAGTGCAATATTGCAATAACACCGTGCTCCAAATTACTTAATACAGTCAGTGATTTCTTGTGCACCTTACATAAATAGCACCGGTGGTGAATAATATTAAAACAGATGTGCCCACATCCTATGGGAAATGATATATAATAATACCACCAGAACATCAGTTCTTTTGATGTAGTGGGATCTTTAATTCTTCATCTCAGCTTTAACGGAACAGCTTTACACCTGAAAACCAAAAAATAGACTTTCGTCCCTGCCTGCAGCTCCAGCAGTGCACAGTGCAGCAAGGTGGATGTGGCGGAGGAGCCGGACCCTGCAGCAGGCTGGTGATGACCAGACGAGAGAGTCTATTTTTTGAAATTGAAATTTCCAAGCTGCAAAAGATAGATGGTGAATCCTGAAGTCCGTTATGTTAAGAACAAGGGACTAGGCTCCGGATCTGCAGCCCCTCACAGGAAATTCACCATCATCAGCTGTCCAGTCACTTAGTAGGTAAAAGCCACGCTTAACACGCTTCAGACCCGCAAGGGTGCCATGACATTGCATATTCGGCACCATCACCTCTAGTCGTTGTTATAGCTGGATCTGACAATCCCTGTGTTTGAGATACCAACCATTTTTCTAACTCTTAAGGGAATACATAGGTTGTACCAGCGGCCGGTATCCCGACTGTCATGATCCCGACAGCGGAATCCTGGCCTCCAGTATGCTGGCAGCGGGTTCGCCACACTGAGGGCAAGGTGGCTCGCTGCACTTGCCACAGGTTATATTCTTCCTCT
The DNA here is from genome assembly GCF_028390025.1 of Pseudophryne corroboree. Lineage (NCBI taxonomy): Eukaryota > Metazoa > Chordata > Amphibia > Anura > Myobatrachidae > Pseudophryne > Pseudophryne corroboree. The sequence continues at coordinate 609,616,854 of NC_086447.1, forward strand.
GTTGGTGTTGTGGACACCCATAGAGGGAGAAAAGCCTGTTGCGCCGGTATTCCGGCATTGTGACTGCCGGGATCCCGACAGGTGGTCTCGTGATTGCCTCCCCACTTGAGAGCTCACTCTGGCCTGGCCAGCTGACCAGTTCGTATTCGGCCTATTAGAGCTACGGTGGTGGTGTATGTACAGTATCTGTAAAGTGCCAACTGAAGGCTACTGCTGGTACAGGGTGAATCATTTCCTGCGTAGAGATTTTTGTAATGGTGTTCTCAGCTGAGTAGCAGTAGGACATTACAAGGTTAACTTCTTTAAGTTTATTTCTAAAATGAGTTGTCTCTCATTCTAGGAATCTTCCAACAATCGGTTCGGAAGTTGAGACTTTTCACAGGGTGTTCTCCTGGACTTTCAAAACCTATTCAAAGTTCCACAGTTCTGTACGAGATCTAGGAGCCCATGTTTTTTTGCAGTGACTGTCATTATAGTTCCAGGAGTATCTGTTTCCATGGAACCCAATGTTGCCTCTAGGAATCCTCTGCATCAGGGTTCAACATAAGATTGTAAAGTTATTGACTCTACACTGGCAACTGAAGTCGGGGTATGCTGACATTTTTAAATTGTTGCCCGTCTCGAGTGTTGTCTTCCAGTTTGTCTTGATCTGCTCTATAAGGTCCATTTCTAAACATTGTTCTCCCTCTTGGTTTTAACACCGTGGCTTTGACACTGATCTTTTCAAAGCTAAAGGTGTTTCTACCTCTTTAGTCTGTACTATGCTGCAAACCTTGAATCTGGTTTCGTCACACAGCACAGAATATAGACACTGCATCTTGGAGTGAACAAAAACAGGTTCATACATCCCAGTTTGACCCCTCTTGTTTTATTTTTGGCCTTCCTTCACAAGGATTTTGAAAGCTAAGTTAAAGCTTTGTTCTTTAAAGGTTTTCGTTTTTGGCCCTGTCAATTTATTTACTAGAGCGTTTGGCCCTTCTACTAGGGGCCCTTACCTTGTTACGTGGTGTGGGCATATTCCACTACTGTTTCATCTGCCAGTAGCACAGTGGGATATTTATCTGGCCCTATCAACTTTCAAACAAGCTCCGGTTGATCCTTTACATTAAGCAGATCTAATTAATTATGGGTAAGCTATCTTACTTATGGTTAATGCCTGAACCCGGTGTGTTACCAGGTTAATGATTTTATCTTGCAAGCCATCTTTATTTCCTCTTTCATGTCGTTAAAGTAGTTCTCCGTACTTTTCCTTTGTTACATCTGAAATTAGTTTTGGTCTTTCACTTAACCAGGATGGAATAGTCTTTTCCAGTTTTTCTACCTTCTGCGACTTCCTGTGAATGAGTTGATCTGACTCTGCTGGATGTAGTTCGAGCACTGCAGATTTACTAGGACAAGATTTTTTTTATTTTTTTTTTGTCCGTCGCATGGATTCTCTACTTATTATTTACAACGCACATACATAGTGCAGGGCGACCAACACTGAACATGGTGTCTACGCATTCCGCAAGGACGGTGACAATTTCCAGGGCAGTTCGACACAAGGTTTTGAAGGAACATGTCTTTCGTGCAGTTCACTGGTCCTCTGGTCCTCTGTTCATATGTCTTTTTCTGTTTTTTGCCTCCGGCAACACCCGCTTTGGGCGTACAATTCTCCGGTCAGGCAGCCTGAGTGTTCCCTACCCTGTTGGCGGCTGTTGAATGTCCCATAGTCCAGTGTTCCCTAGCCTTACTCAAAGAGAAATGGGGGATTTTTGGTCACTCTCCATTAAATCCTTTAATGCAGCGGGGTACACTGGTATTCCATATTGAATAACATCGGGGTGTACAGTTGGATCTTGATCCGAGGCACCAACAGGCTAAAGCTTTGACTTTTCCCAGGATGCACTGCACCGTCTCCTCTATAGCCCTGCCTCCAGACACTGGAGTTCAATTTGTAAGTTGGTGCCTGCAGTGCAGGCAGCTAACAGGTCGGGCTGCACTAGCAGCCCTAATAAGAGCTTTTTAAGAAGAGAGAAGACTTCAAGGGCCGCACCTCCCCCTGCGGCGCTGCGTACTCCCGTGCACTGGTTGCCGGGTACTTGCAGCGGCGGCGCTCCGGTCATCAGGCACACATCACCGCTGCTGCTCTCCTGGATCGCGTGGTCGCAACTCAGGGAGAAGGTAAGATGGTCACCCAGGGGAGACCCGCCGAAATCGTGATCCGGTCGTGGACCCCGCCGCTGGCGTGGAAACTGGCCATGCAGGGACCCCACTATATCCACCAGGGGAGGGAGTACAGGTCGGATTTACTAAAATCCGTTTATTATAGGCTCCATAGTATCTGTTGGTGAAGTCCAGCAGAGGGGATAAAGCGCTGTCCTGTAGACCCTTCCCTCCAACTCCAGGCACCATCTACAGCAGGTGTTTCCGCCCTGCAGCTGCATCTCTCTCTCTCCCTCCCTCACTCCCTCCCTGTCAGCGTTTGGGCGCCATTTCACAGAGCTGCACTGATCCTGGGACTGCTGGGCACTGTCTCCTCTGTAAAGCCGTCTGTCTCATCAGCGCTGGGCATTTATAGGACACTTAAGTATTCTACATGTCGTTTAGACAGCGTTCGTTAAGAACAAGTGCACTAATATATGAATATTTAGTACAAGTATCCTGTGATATACATCCAGTGTTTACTGTGCATTGTTATATCTGTATACATACATATCTGTTTGTAGTATTACTAGTCCACTGCAGTCTTACTGTTTATATGTAATTATTTCTGCATTGTACCTATGACTGTGTGTGCCTATAGCTGCTGTGTGGATTCTATTCTGTGTATCACACATATTGCTATCACTATATTCTGTACCCTGGGGAACTAAGTGCGTCAGGGTCTCATATACCATATAGTATTCCACAGGATATACTGTTTTGTATTTTTCACTGTGTGTTTCAGTCACCTCATACCACTTAAATACTTTGTTTGTGCTCTGCAACTGCAGTCACATATCTTAGGGTTTTTTTGTCAGGTATTGTTTGTCTGGCTATATTGTACTGATATGCCCTAAGGCTACATTCCCAATAATGTCTGCTGCACAGGGCGGGAAATCCGCAGATGCTCCTGCATCATGCAGTGCTGGCGCCACAGATTTACCTGAGAAAATTATTTCTGCTGAGGGTCCAGGTACTGGGTATTCTGCACCCCCTAGTCAGCCCGCAGCACCTGTGGCAGATCCACCTTGGGCTGCATTTTCAAATCTGCTGACTATGCTTGTAACAAGACTTACGCCCCCTTTGGGACCTCCTGTGCCATTACAGGCTAATATTGTCCCTGTAGTTAATCCACCAAGGGCGAATACTCTGTCAACCCAGTTACAGCAATTAAATCAGTCCTTGGTTAAACATGAAACCTAACCCTCGCCATACTGGGACCAAAGGCTATTTCTTCCTCACAATCCCCTAATATTTCGGATGATTCTTCTAATTCGGATCCATCAGATGCTGATACCACTGCTTGTGATGAAGATTCTACAACACAGGTTGATGTTCCTGACCTAGTGGAGGCTATCAAGCTGATTCTTCAGATTGATGATGAGATTGACCCTCCTGATAGGTCTAAGAAACCTGATAAGTTCAAACGTCAGAAGGTTACTAAATTAGTCTTTCCACATTCTGACCATTTAAATGACATACGTCAGGAATCCTGGTCTTCTCCAGGAAATACATTTTCCCTGTCTAAAGAGATGCTAACTTGCTATCCTATCGCAGAGTTGAGTAACAAGTGGAAACCCCGCCACCAGTGGACTCACGTGTAGCCCGTTTTGTGGTGTCATCTACTCTGCCTGTCACCACCGTCACCTCTTTGAAGGAACTGACAGATAAGCGCGTGGAGGGTTGCTTGAAGTCTATTTACACGCTTACGGGTGCTGTACATAGACCCACTATGGCAGCCTCTTGGGCTGCAAAAGGCATTGAAGCATGGGTTCAAGCAATTGAGGAAGAGCTACCTCTGAATTTTTCTGACACTGCCAGACAGTTTTTGACCTATATTACCATGGCCTCCAACTATATTCAGGAGGCAACCTCTGATGCAGGCGTTATGGCAGTCAAAGCATCTACTACGTCTATCCTGGCTTGCTGGATTCTGTGATTGTGGTCGGTGGACCTGGACTCTAAGAAGACCTTGGAGGTACTCCCTTTTAAGGGCGATATAATATTTGGAGATGATCTGTACAAAATTGTGACCGACTTTGCGTCGGCCAAGACTGCATTTTTCCCAGGTACTAATCTTTGGTTCTGAAGGCTAAGAGTAATACTCTTCGTTCCTATCGACTTCCAGGTAAATCAAAGGGTCAGGCGTGCATGAGACAAGCTCACACTTCCAAGTCCTCTGAGCCTAAACCTAAATGTTCTTGGGCTGCCCGTCAGCCTGCTTCCAAACCGGACAAGCCTGCTGCATGATGCGGCGGGCCTCCCCCTGGGGGACCCCAGGGTGGGAGGCCGACTTCTGCAGTTCGCCCAGGTATGGTTAAAGACCACTTCGAATGCATATGTGCAGGAAGTGGTCTCTCAGAGGTACGCAATCTCTTTTAAGAGACGTCCCCCTCGCCAGTTTTGCTCAACGGTTATCCCTTCGGATCCGTTAAAAGCACAAACTCTACATTTGATTGTCCAATCCCTCCTTGATACAGGAGTAATAGTGCCGGTTCCTCTGTCTCAGAGAGGCAGGGGATACTATTCAACGCTTTTTCTAGTTTCCGAAGCCAGATGGATCCTCCCGGCCTATACTCAACCTCAAATTTTTGGACAAATTTGTGAGGTTGTCCAAATTCCGTATGGAAACTCTGCGCTCTATTGTACTGGCTATGGAACCCAAGGACTATATGGCATCCCTGGATATACAGTATGCTTACCTACACATACCTATTGCCATGTCACATCAGTAATATCTTCGGTTTGCTATTGACATCCTTCATTATCAGTTCTAAGCCTTGCTTTTCGGACTGACCACGGCACCTCGGATCTTCACCAAGGTCATGGCGGTCAGGGTATCAGGATCCTGCCGTATCTGTATGACTTGTTGATCCAGGCGAACTCCCTAGAGGTTGTCCTCCGTCATCTGGAACTGACTGTTCAATTCCTGCACGCTCACGGGTGGCTCATCAACTGGAAGAAATCCTCACTGGTTCCTGCTCACAGCATGGGGGCATTACTGGGGACACACAACCAACGTTTGTTCTGGTCTCCAGAAAAGGGCCTGAAACTTCACGACAGAATCAGATACTTCCTCTCTCGCCAAAGAGTATCGATACACTCGGCGATGCAAGTACTAGGCCTCATGGTGTTGGCTTTCCACATGGTAGAGTACGCTCAATTTCATTCCCGCCGTCTGCAAAGGTTAATCCTTTCCAAGTGGGATGGCCTGCCTCACCGGATCAGGTCTCAAATGATCTCATTGACTCCGGAGGTTCATCTGTCACTGAGTTGGTGGCTACAGGGCCAACAATTGAGCAGGGGTCGTCCCTTCTGGATCTCCAACTGGGTCCTCTTACTGACGGATGCCAGTCTGCAGGGTTGGGGTACGGTGTTGGAGCAGCTCTCTCTCCCGGGTTGTTGGACCAGGGAGGTATCTCTCCTCCTGATAAACATTCTGGAATTGCGGGGAGTGTTCAATGCGTTGACACTGGCCCTGCCTTTCGTACAGAACAGACCTGTTCAAGTACAATCAGACAACGCCACCATGGTGACGTACATAATTCATCAAGGCGGCACTCGAATCCGCATGGCAATGATGGAAGTGTCAAAAATTCTTCGATGGGCGGAACGCCATCTGTCAGCCATATTGGCAGTGTTCATTGCAGGGGTTCTCAATTGGGAAGCGGACTTCCTCAGTTGTCAACACGTACACGCCGGGGAGGGGAGTCTTCATCCGGAGGTCTTCCAACTCCTTGTGGACAAGTGAGGTCTACCAGATGTAGACCTGATGGCGTCTTGACACAATATTCCGGTCTTCGGAACAACGACAAGGGATCCTCAAGCAGCGTTCATGGACGCACTGGCAATTCCATGGAACTTTCGGTTGCCATACGTGTTCCCTCCAGTGTCACTCCTGCCCAGGGTACTACGAAAGTTCAAGCAAGGAGGAATACTGCTTCTAGTCACTCCAGCGTGGCCCAGACGGCATTGGTTCTCAGAACTGCAGGGTCTCTTGATTGAGTGTCTTCTTCTACTTCCTCAATGCCAAGACTTCTCCGTTCAGGGCCCTTATGTTTACCAGGACCAGGCAAGACTGGCTTTGCCGGCGTGGCTCTTGAAGCTTCCGTACTGAGGGCCAAAGGATTTTCTGAGGCGGTTATTCAAACTATGTTGAAGGCCCGCAAACCGGCTGCTGCACGGATTTATTACAGAGTCTGGAATTCTTACTTCAACTGGTGTGCTGCTAAGAATTATGATGCAAACAAATTTAGTACTTCCAGACTTTTGGCTGTTTTGCAACAAGGCCTGGATTTAGGACTTCATCTGGCCTCCCTCAAGATTCACATTTCTGCCTTGTTGGTGTGGTTTCAGCGAAAAATTGTATCTCTTCCTGACGTTCATACATTCACTCAGAGTGTACTACGGATTCAGCCTCCCTATGTCCCCTCCTGTGGCTCTTTGGGATCTGTCTGCTGTTCTTAATGCCCTTCAAGAGTCTCCGTTTGAACCTCTTGAGTCTGTGTACCTTTAATGCCTTATGCTTAAGGTCATTTTTCTGTTGACTATTTCCTCTGCTAGGAGGGTATCAGACCTAGGCGCTTTGTCCTGTCGTCTTCCCTTTCTGATTTGTCACCGTGACCGGGCAGTTCTTAGAACTCGCCCTTGTTATTTACCTAAGGTGGTGTCATCTTTCCACCTTAACCAAGAGATTGTGGTTCCGGCCTTTATCTTTCCTGGTTTGTCCTCCAAAGAGCGGTCTTGGATGTGGTACGGGCTCCCTGTATTTATGTTGAAAGGACTGCCTCTATCAGGAGATCAGATTTTCTTTTTGTACTTTTCAGTTTTCACAAATGTGGCTGGCCTGCAAATAAGTAGACCTTGGCCAGCTGGATTAGAATGGTGATTGCACAAGCTTATGCGCAGGCTGGACTCCTAGCTCCTGCTGCTATCAAGGCCCATTCTACTCGGCCTGTTGGACCTTCTTGGGCAGCCCGCCGAGGCACGTCCGCTGAACAATTGTGCAAGGCGGCTATGTGGTCCTCTGTCAACACGTTCATCAGGTTCTATGCCTTTGATACTTCCGCCTCTCAGGATGCTTCTTTTGGATGCTGGGTTCTTGTGCCCGCTACAGTGCGTCCCCTCCCATGAGGATCTGCTTTAGTACATCCCTGATGTTATTCCCTGTGGAATACCAGTGTACCCCGCTGCAGAAAAGGAGATTTATGGTAAGAATTACCATTGTTAAATCTTTCTGTGAGGTACATTGTTTTCCACAGGGTGCCCACCCTTACGCACTTAGATTCTTTTGGGTTTGTATGGCATTAGCCTCTAGTCCCTTTTTCTGTCGTGAGAATGTGGGTCTATGTGACTAACATCTACAGTCTCTCTTACCTCCTACTGCATTGGACTGGTTAACGTAACTAAGCTCCAGTGCCTGGAGGCGGGGCTGCGCATCCTGGGAACAGTCAAAGCTTTAGCATGTTGGTGCCTCAGATCAAGATCCAACTCTATTCCCTGTGGAATCCAGTGTACCTCGCAGAAATACTTAACAATGGTAAGTCTTACCATAAATCTCCTTTTCTCTTAAAAATAAATACTGGCATTTTGGGTTTGCAGTGGTGAGGAGCTTAACATTTAAAGCTACAATTTAGTTTAAATGGCAACTCCTCCCACCAACCTACAATCCCATGATCAAGTGTCCCCCAGTCGACTTCAGAGAAAATAATTCAACGTCAGGTGACCAAAAATCCTCTTATACACACACTTCACTGTCTCTCCTGGTCAGTAAATGGTTTGACGATCCTCCACAGGATTCTATTTATAGTTTCAGTCTGTGAATGCAGGTTAAGTTGGATGTAAATATGTAGCCATTCTCGTGCACACTTGCTGCATCAAGCTAATTGCAGGTGCGATTATTCACACCCGCGATTAGCTTGATACAAGTGTTTACAGTATACGTGCACTTGCAAATAGTCTCACCTGTGATTCATATACATTGCATTAAGTGGTGACTGTTGATACATCTGTAATCTGCAGTACAGATGTGTCCTCTTTCGTTGTTTCTGCAGTCACGTTAAACAGCCCTTCTAGTCGTGCCTAGTCCTGAGCATGTTTACTATAGCCAAGCGTGCGATCAGCACAGTTTCAGGGTAACAATATACTGTACAGTATTTTCCATAGATATCGGTAAGTTCTATGATCTCTTTTTATTATATCTGCTGTCACCATTCATTGACCACAGCCCCACAATTTTAGGAATGCCAGTTTTTGAGCGCCTTTGACTCCTATTTGCTGTAGCTCAGATGCCTTTGGTATGGTATTTTACACAGTAGCAGTCAAAATAATGGTCCTGATTCATTACCAACTGCAAATGTGAGGTTGTACGCAGTTGAGCGATTATCGTCGGAATGTGTATGCGCTGCAAACTCATTGCACATGTGCGAAGGGTAAAATGCGATCGCCTTGCGTATGCAGCCTAATTGTAAAGAGAATGCATTTTGATTGATGGGGGTGGTTGGGAAAACGCAGGTATCTCATGCCCGTTTTCGAGGTGTGTATCTGACGTAGTTTGCGAACGTTGCGTTCAAAAACATGGCTCCCAGTGCGACTGCATTCTCATTGATTTGAGCTTGCTGGGGTCAGCCGAAAATGTTGATGGTGTCCTTCTTTTGCGTATGTGTTACGAGTATGCTACTGCCTATGCAGATTTGCGAATGCATCAGTTGGTGTCTTTTATCCTTTCTGGGAGGCTTTTCACGTGCAAGTTTTAGCAATAGCAGATTTGTGAACATCGCTATCTCAGCCTCAATTGCGATCCGTAATGGATCAGGCCCAGATATCACTATTTCACTGATCTGTTCTCACTGATCAGTGTTGGGAGGAGGCCTACTTTTCTATCCATGTCCTCTAACTCCGGGTCTGTAAGATTTTGTATAATACATCAACCTGAAACTGACACTAATTCCAATACTATGCTCATTATCTCTTACCTATTTTTTGTAGTTTTAGGGGTATATTCAATAAGTGTTTGATCCATTCCGACATGCATTTGTCGGAATGGATCCGACAAGGGCTATTCAATGAACGACCAAATCCAACTGTTGAATTTGGTCATTCCCGGTGTCGTGTCCTGCTGCTGCTGTGTGCGCTGACTGCCGCGGCGGGGTGAGCAGTCAGCGGTTGCCTGGTGCGCTGACAGCAGCGGGGGGAGCGGTCAGTGGCTGCCGGGTGCGCTGTCAGCGGCGGCGGGTGGAACAGTCAGCGACTCCCGGGTGTGCTGACAGCGGCGGCGGCGGGTGGTGGGTGGGGATGGGGGGCATGTCTGCTGCGGCGGGGGGAGGCGCTGCCGGGAGTGAGGAGCCTGACCAGGGGGACGCCCTGCTCAATACAACTTTTCTCTGACGTCCTAGTGGATGCTGGGACTCCGTAAGGACCATGGGGAATAGCGGCTCCGCAGGAGACAGGGCACAAGAATAAAAGCTTTAGGATCAGGTGGTGTGCACTGGCTCCTCCCCCTATGACCCTCCTCCAAGCCTCAGTTAGATTTTTGTGCCCGAAAGAGAAGGGTGCAGGCTAGGTGGCTCTCCTGAGCTGCTTAGAATAAAAGTTTATTTTAGGTTTTTTATTTTCAGTGAGTCCTGCTGGCAACAGGCTCACTGCATCGTGGGACTAAGGGGAGAAGAAGCGAACTCACCTGCGTGCAGAGTGGATTGGGCTTCTTAGGCTATTGGACATTAGCTCCAGAGGGACGATCACAGGTTCAGCCTGGATGGGTCCCGGAGCCGCGCCGCCGGCCCCCTTACAGAGCCAGAAGAGCGAAGAGGTCCGGTGAAATCGGCGGCAGAAGACGGTCCTGTCTTCAGACTAAGGTAGCGCACAGCACCGCAGCTGTGCGCCATTGCTCTCAGCACACTTCACACTCCGGTCACTGAGGGTGCAGGGCGCTGGGGGTGGAGCGCCCTGAGACGCAATATAAACAGATAATACCTTAGGTTGGCAAAAGAATACATCACATATAGCTCCTGGGCTATATGGATGTATTTTAACCCCTGCCATTTTTACAGAAAAGAGCGGGAGATAAGGACGTCGTGAAGGGGCGGAGCCTATCTCCTCAGCACACAAGCGCCATTTTCCCTCACAGCTCCGCTGGAAGGACGGCTCCCTGACTCTCCCCTGCAGACCTGCTACAGAATCAGGGTAAAAAAGAGAAGGGGGGGCACTATTGGCAGCTAATAATAATAAACAGCAGCTATAAGGGAATAACACTTATATAAGGTTATCCTTGTATATATATATATATAGCGCTTGGTGTGTGCTGGCAGACTCTCCCTCTGTCTCTCCAAAGGGCTAGTGGGGTCCTGTCCTCTATCAGAGCATTCCCGGTGTGTGTGCTGTGTGTCGGTACGTGTGTGTCGACATGTATGAGGAGGAAAATGATGTGGAGGTGGAGCAATTGCCTGGGTTAGTGATGTCACCCCCTAGGGAGTCGACACCTGACTGGATGATCGTATTTAAAGAATTAAGTGATAATGTCAGCACTTTGAAAAAAACTGTTGACGACATGAGACAGCCGGCAAATCAATTAGTGCCTGTCCAGGCGTCTCAGACACCGCCAGGGGCCCTAAAACGCCCGTTACCTCAGTGGGTCGACACAGACCCAGACACAGATACTGAGTCTAGTATCGACGGTGAGGAGACAAACGTAATGTCCAGTAGGGCCACACGTTACATGATCACGGCAATGAAGGAGGCATTGAACATTTCTGACACTACAAGTACCACAAAGAAGGGTATTATGTGGGGTGTGAAAAAACTACCAATAGTTTTTCCTGAGTCAGATGAATTAAATGAGGTGTGTGATAAAGCGTGGGTTTCCCCCGACAAAAAACTGCTAATTTCTAATAAATTATTGGCACTATATCCTTTCCCGTCAGAGGTTAGGACGCGTTGGGAAACACCCCCTAGGGTAGATAAGGCGCTCACACGTTTATCTAAACAAGTAGCGTTACCGTCTCCTGATACGGCCACCCTCAAAGAACCAGCTGATAGAAGGCTGGAAAATATCCTAAAAAGTATATACACACATACTGGTGTTATACTGCGACCAGCAATCGCTTCAGCCTGGATGTGCAGTGCTGGAGTCGCGTGGTCGGATTCCCTGACTGAAAATATTGATACCCTGGATAGGGACAATATATTGTTAACTATAGAGCATTTGAAGGATGCATTACTATATATGCGTAATGCACAGAGGGATATTTGCACCCTGGCATCAAGAGTAAGTGCTATGCCCATTTCTGCCAGAAGAGCGTTATGGACGCGACAGTGGTCAGGGGATGCGGATTCCAAACGACATATGGAAGTATTGCCGTATAAAGGGGAGGAGTTATTTGGGGCTGGTCTATCGGACCTGGTGGCCACGGCAACGGCTGGAAAGTCCACCTTTTTACCCCAGGTCACTTCACATCAGCAGAAAAAGACACCGTCTTTTCAAACTCAGTCCTTTCGTTCCCATAAGTACAAGCGAGCAAAAGGCCACTCTTTTCTGCCCCGGGGCAGAGGAAGAGGAAAAAGACTGCACCATGCAGCCGCTTCCCAGGAGCAGAAGCCCTCCCCTGCTTCTGCCAAGTCTTCAGCATGACGCTGGGGCTTTACAAGCAGACTCAGACATGGTGGGGGCCCGTCTCAAGAATTTCAACGCGCAGTGGGCTCACTCGCAAGTGGACCCCTGGATTCTACAGGTAGTATCGCAGGGGTACAAACTGGAATTCGAGGCGTTTCCCCCTCGCCGGTTCCTGAAGTCTGCTCTACCAAAGTCTCCCTCCGACAGGGAGGCAGTTTTGGAAGCCATTCACAAGCTGTATTCCCAGCAGGTGATAATCAAGGTACCCCTCCTACAACAGGGAAAGGGGTAGTATTCCACGCTGTTTGTGGTACCGAAGCCGGACGGCTCGGTGAGACCAATTTTAAATCTGAAATCCTTGAACACTTACATAAAAAGGTTCAAATTCAAGATGGAGTCACTCAGAGCGGTGATAGCGAACCTGGAAGAAGGGGACTATATGGTGTCTCTGGACATCAAAGATGCTTATCTCCACGTCCCAATCTACCCTTCTCACCAAGGGTACCTCAGGTTTGTAGTACAAAACTGTAATTATCAGTTTCAGACGCTGCCGTTTGGGTTGTCCACGGCACCTCGGGTCTTTACCAAGGTAATGGCCGAAATGATGATGATTCTTCGAAGAAAAGGCATCTTAATTATCCCTTACTTGGACGATCTCCTGATAAGGGCAAGGTCCAGGGAACAGTTAGAAGTCGGAGTAGCACTATCTCAGGTAGTGTTACGTCAGCACGGGTGGATCCTAAATATTCCAAAATCGCAGCTGATTCCAACGACACGTCTACTGTTCCTAGGAATGATTCTGGACACAGTCCAGAAGAAGGTGTTTCTCCCGGAGGAGAAGGCCAGGGAGTTATCCGAGCTAGTCAGGAACCTCCTAAAACCAGGCCAGGTGTCAGTGCATCAGTGCACGAGGGTCCTGGGAAAAATGGTGGCTTCTTACGAAGCGATTCCATTCGGAAGATTCCATGCAAGAACGTTTCAGTGGGATCTACTGGACAAATGGTCCGGATCGCATCTTCAGATGCATCAGCGGATAACCCTGTCGCCAAGGACAAGGGTGTCTCTTCTGTGGTGGCTGCAGAGTGCTCATCTACTAGAGGGCCGCAGATTTGGCATTCAGGATTGGATCCTGGTGACCACGGATGCAAGCCTGAGAGGCTGGGGAGCAGTCACACAGGGAAGAAATTTCCAGGGCTTGTGGTCAAGCATGGAAACATCTCTTCATATAAACATTCTGGAACTAAGGGCCATTTACAATGCCCTAAGTCAAGCGAAACCCCTGCTTCAGGGTCAGGCGGTATTGATCCAATCGGACAACATCACGTCAGTCGCCCACGTAAACAGACAGGGTGGCACGAGAAGCAGGAGGGCAATGGCAGAAGCTGCAAGGATTCTTCGCTGGGCGGAAAATCATGTGATAGCACTGTCAGCAGTGTTCATTCCGGGAGTGGACAACTGGGAAGCAGACTTCCTCAGCAGACACGACCTTCACCCGGGAGAGTGGGGACTTCACCCAGAAGTCTTCCACCTGATAGTAAACCGTTGGGAAAAACCAAAGGTGGACATGATGGCGTCCCGTCTAAACAAAAAACTAGACAGATATTGCGCCAGGTCAAGGGAGCCTCAGGCAATAGCGGTGGACGCTCTGGTAACGCCGTGGGTGTACCAGTCAGTGTATGTGTTCCCTCCTCTGCCTCTCATACCAAAAGTACTGAGAATCATAAGAAGGAGAGGAGTAAGAACTATACTCGTGGTTCCAGATTGGCCAAGAAGGACTTGGTACCCGGAACTTCAAAAGATGCTCACGGACGAACCGTGGCCTCTACCTCTAAGAAAGGACCTGCTCCAGCAGGGGCCTTGTCTGTTCCAAGACTTACCGCGGCTGCGTTTGACGGCATGGCGGTTGAACGCCGGATCCTGAAGGAAAAAGGCATTCCAGATGAAGTCATCCCTACCCTGGTCAAGGCCAGGAAGGACGTAACCGCAAAACATTATCACCGCATTTGGCGAAAATATGTTGCGTGGTGTGAGGCCAAGAAGGCCCCTACAGAGGAATTTCAACTGGGTCGTTTCCTCCATTTCCTGCAAACAGGACTATCTATGGGCCTAAAATTAGGGTCCATTAAGGTTCAAATTTCGGCCCTGTCGATTTTCTTCCAGAAAGAACTGGCTTCAGTGCCTGAAGTTCAGACATTTGTAAAAGGGGTACTGCATATACAGCCTCCTTTTGTGCCTCCAGTGGCACCTTGGGATCTCAATGTTGTGTTGAGTTTCCTAAAGTCACATTGGTTTGAACCACTCACCACTGTGGACTTAAAATATCTCACATGGAAGGTGACGATGCTGTTAGCCCTGGCTTCAGCCAGGCGTGTGTCAGAATTGGCGGCTTTATCATATAAAAGCCCTTACTTAATTTTTCATTCTGACAGGGCAGAATTGAGGACTCGTCCTCAATTTCTACCTAAGGTGGTTTCTGCATTTCACATGAACCAACCTATTGTGGTACCTGCGGCTACTAGGGACTTGGAGGACTCTAAGTTGCTTGACGTTGTCAGGGCCCTGAAAATATGTTTCCAGGACGGCTGGAGTCAGAAAATCTGACTCACTGTTTATCCTGTATGCACCCAACAAACTGGGTGCTCCTGCTTCTAAGCAGACGATTGCTCGTTGGATTTGTAGTACAATTCAGCTTGCACATTCTGTGGCAGGCCTGCCACAGCCAAAATCGGTAAAAGCCCATTCCACAAGGAAAGTGGGCTCATCTTGGGCGGCTGCCCGAGGGGTCTCGGCTTTACAACTTTGCCGAGCAGCTACTTGGTCAGGGGCAAACACGTTTGCTAAATTCTACAAATTTGATACCCTGGCTGAGGAGGACCTGGAGTTCTCTCATTCGGTGCTGCAGAGTCATCCGCACTCTCCCGCCCGTTTGGGAGCTTTGGTATAATCCCCATGGTCCTTACGGAGTCCCAGCATCCACTAGGACGTCAGAGAAAATAAGATTTTACTTACCGATAAATCTATTTCTCGTAGTCCGTAGTGGATGCTGGGCGCCCATCCCAAGTGCGGATTGTCTGCAGTACTTGTATATAGTTATTGTTACAAAAATTCGGGTTATTATTGTTGTGAGCCATCTTTTCAGAGGCTCCCTTTCGTTTTATCATACTGTTAACTGGGTTCAGATCACGAGTTGTACGGTGTGATTGGTGTGGCTGGTATGAGTCTTACCCGGGATTCAATATCCTTCCTTATTATGTACGCTCGTCCGGGCACAGTATCCTAACTGAGGCTTGGAGGAGGGTCATAGGGGGAGGAGCCAGTGCACACCACCTGATCCTAAAGCTTTTATTCTTGTGCCCTGTCTCCTGCGGAGCCGCTATTCCCCATGGTCCTTACGGAGTCCCAGCATCCACTACGGACTACGAGAAATAGATTTATCGGTAAGTAAAATCTTATTTTTTTTTAAAGTCTGACTGAGTTTGTCGGGATAAAAGGGGACAAAATCCATCGGATTTGGCCCCGTTTCTGACAAAAGTACGCGGATCGGCGCCTATTTAGCCGGTCCATGTGTTTTCTGACAAGTTGGGAATTCCCACCTTGTCGGAAAAAAACTGCCCAAATTGAATAGGTCGGAACCCCTTCCGACAGAAATCTGATGGAAGTTGCCGTCTTTCCGACAAGACGGCAGCTTCCGACAGCTATTGAATACGGCCCTTTATCTAATTTGCTGCTGCACATTCTGCTTATGACTCATCTTTTAGGTCCTTGTTCTGTTAAATGTTTTAATATTTCCACAATTCACCCAATTTTCTAACCGTTTCCCACTTTGGAGGGGATTCAGTTAGCCATGGTAAATTACTGTGGCTAATTGTTACGTTGCTGGAGGGTGTTATTCAATTAACCCTGATAGTCTGCACTATCGGGGATTTTGTTTCACGTGCCCGGAGTCAGTGTAGCGTTTTTACTGCGGAGAAACCCAGATCCTGTATGTTTTCGCGCAAACACGGCTGTCAAAAAAAAAATTGATTTACTCTCGCCCACCATGCAAAATAATAATAATAATAATTTGCAGTAAAATGGGATTTTTTTTTAATTTTAAACACAAAAATGGATAACGAGTAATTGAATTCTCCCCCCTTAGTTGGTTAACCTTTAAGGCTATTAGAATGTGTGCAAGCATGATAAATCTATGATACATGGTCACTAGCTGCTTGTGAATATACACAGTATTTTTTATTTGCTGGCAGATCTCTACTTCACTTGGTGAAGTAGGATAAAGATTAATCTGTCTGGTTTCAGGAAGATTCTAAAAAGAACCTGCCAGACACTGACAGGTTATATTGGATCCATGCAAATATTGTCCTTGACCTGTTAAATCAAGGTTTCCCAAGTTGATAGCATTTGTGATGTATTCTAAATATTATTCTGCCAGGAATGTGGCCAGATAGATTCAGCATAGTGCCTGCATTGTTTATTGAGTTTAAATTGTTTTGTGACATATATATCACAGTAAGTTTGAGAGATTAATGACACACATCTGTCGTATGTAATCGATGCAATTTAATGTTACATGTATATAGTAGGTTGCCGCATACAATATGCATTAATGCTTCGTTTTTTTATTTTCAATTTAGTTTTTATAACATTCACAAAGGCTTTGTTTTTGAAGTTACTTATGTTAAATTCCAGAATTTTTTTGTGGCCTGCATCCCCCCCCCCTCCAACTGAGTAAGAAGCACCCCAAATACCCCCCCCCCCCCTGAAAAAAAGACCCCCCCACACGAAATTAAAAAAACAGAACAGGGAATTGCTATTGACTGGCTCTGCTACTGAGGTTTTCTCTTACGTCCTAGAGGATGCTGGGGACTCCGTAAGGACCATGGGGTATAGACGGGCTCCGCAGGAGATAGGGCACCTAAAAAGAACTTTGACTATGGGTGTGCACTGGCTCCTCCCTCTGTGCCCCTCCTCCAGACCTCAGTTAGATCTTGTGCCCAGAGGAGAATGGGTGCACTGCAGAGAGCTCTCCAGAGTTTTCTGTGGAAAAATAATTTTGTTAGGTTTTTTATTTTCAGGGAGTCCTGTTGGCAACAGGCTCCCTGCATCGTGGGACCGAGGAGAGAGAAGCAGAGCTGGCTTGTCAAGTTGGGCACTGCTTTTAAGGCTACTGGACACCATTAGCTCCAGAGGGAGTCGGAACACAGGTCTCACCTGGGGTTCGTCCCAGAGCCGCGCCGCCGTCCTCCTCACAGATGCCGAAGATAGAAGCCGGATAGAGAAGGCAGAAGACATCAGATCTTCATGAGGTAAGGCGCGCAGCAGTAAGCTGCGCGCCATTGCTCCCAGTCACACACACAGAGCAGCACTGAATGGTGCAAGGGGGGGGGGGGGGGGGCGCGCCCTGGGCAGCAATAAACCTCACATTTTGGCACAAATACACTTGGATTAGACTGCGGAGGCAGTAAATCTATGATCCCCCGCCATTTTATGAAAAAAATCACTGGGACCGAAGCCCGCCGTCGGGTGGGCGGGGCTTGATCCTCAGCACTAACCAGCGGCATTTTCTCCACAGAAGCTGCATGAGGAAAACGCTGGCTCCCTGGTCTCTCCCCTGCTGAACTCACAGGCTGGAAAAAAGAGGAGGGGGGCACATTAGCGACGCAGTGAGTGGGAACTGGTATATTATATATAAAAAAGCGCTATCTGGACATATTTTTTCCAGTGTTTTTAAGCGCTGGTGTGTGCTGGCATACTCTTTCTCTGTCTCTACTTAGGACCTGGTTGGGGTTTTGTCCCCTTATAGGTTAATCCCTGGGTGTGTGGGGTGTCGGTACGTGTGTGTCGACATGTCTGAGGCGGAAGGCTTCTCCAAGGAGGGGGTGGAGCAAATGAGTGGTGTGTCCCCGTCGGTTGTGCCGACTCCAGATTGGATGGACATGTGGCATATGTTGAATGCAAGTGTGGCATCTTTACATAAAAGGCTTGATAAGGCTGGTTTAGGGGGGGACATCAGGGGGTCAATCCTCGGATTGGACCGACTCACAGGGCCCGTCGGGGTCTCAAAAGCATCCCTTAACACAAGACACTACTACCGACACGGATTCTGATTCCAGTGTCGACTATGACGAAGTAAAATTGCACCCTAGGGTGACTAAAACCATTCAGTGTATGATTGTGGCAATAAGGGATGTGTTGCATATTGTGGATGAACCCTCTGTCCCCGACACAAGGGTACACATGTTTAAGGAAAAGAAACAGATTATTAACTTTCCCACATCTCATGAATTAAATTAATTCTTTGGAAAAGCTTGGGAGACTCCGGATAAGAGACCGCAGATCCCCAAAAGAATTTATATGGCATACCCTTTCCTTAAGCAGGACAGGGAGATTTGGGAATCACCCCCCACTGTGGACAAAGCCCTGATGCGCTTGTCCAAGAAAGTGGCGCTACCGTCTCCTGACACAGCAGCCCTTAAGGACCCTGTAGATCGCAGGCAAGAAACTACCTTAAAGTGTATTTATTCTCATACGGGTGCTGTGCTAAGACCGACAATTGCGTCAGCATGGGTGTGTAGCGCAATTGCAGCTTGGACAGATGAGCTGACAGATCAATTTGATAATATGGAAACTCTAGCCCATATTAAAGACGCAGTCTTATTTATGAGGGATGCTCAAAGGGACATTGGATTGCTAGCTTCTAGGGCCAATGCCATGTCTGTCTCAGCGAGAAGATCCTTATGGACTCGCCAATGGACGGGTGATGCGGATTCCAAGAAACATATGGAAGTACTACCCTACAAGGGTGATGTATTGTTTGGGGATGTGCTGACGGACCTGGTTTCCACAGCCACAGCAGGTAAATCAAATTTTTTACCATATATTCCCCAACAGCAAAAGAAAGTAACACCCTATCAGATGCAGTCCTTTCGGTCGCACAAGTCCAAAAGAGGTCGGGGATCCTCTTTCCTCGCCAGAGGTAAGGGCAGAGGCAAGAGAGCACCTGCTTCGGCAGGTGCCCAGGAACCAAAGTCCTCCCCGGCTGCTCCAAAACCCACAGCATGACGCTGGGGCTCCCCTGAGGGAGTCCGCACCGGTGGGGGCACGTCTTCGACTTTTCAGTCAGGCCTGGGTCAGTTCGGACCTGAATCCCTGGGTGTTGGAAATAGTTTCCCAGGGTTACAAATTGGAATTCGAGGAGGTGCCCCCGCGCCGTTTTTTAAAATCGGCCCTACCAGCTTCCACATCGGAAAGGGATGTAGTGTTAGCTGCAATTCAAACGCTGTGTATACAGCAAGTGATAATCAAGGTTCCCCTGAGGAGGTTACTATTCAACCCTATATGTGGTCCTGAATCCGGACGGTTCGGTCAGACCTATTTTGAATCTGAAATCCCTAAACCTGTACATAAGAAGATTCAAATTCAAAATGGAATCTCTCAGAGCGATAATAGCCAACATGAAGGAGGGGGAGTTTATGGTGTCTCTGGACATAAAGGATGCGTACCTTCATGTCCCCATATATGACCCCCATCAGGAATACCTGAGATTCGCTGTACAGGATTGTCATTACCAATTTCAGACGTTGCCGTTTGGACTCTCCACGGCCCTGAGGATTTTCACCAAGATAATGGCGGAAATGATGGTGGTCCTGCGCAAGCATGGAGTCACAATTAACCCATACTTGGACGATCTCCTGATAAAAGCGAGATCAAGGGAGAAATTGCTGAACAGTGTGGCGCTCTCGTTGAGAGTGCTCCAGCAACACGGTTGGATTCTAAATCTACCGAAGTCACAGTTGATTCCGACAACTCGACTACCGTTCCTAGGTATGATACTGGATACGGAACAAATGAAGGTCTTCCTCCCAATAGAGAAAGCCCAGGACATCCAGAACATGGTCAGAGACCTGCTAAAACCGAAAAGGGTGTCAGTTCACCAATGCACTCGAGTTCTGGGGAAAATGGTGGCGGCCTACGAGGCCATAACCTTCGGCAGGTTCCATGCAAGGACTTTTCAATGGGACCTTCTGGACAAGTGGTCCGGGTCCCATCTGCACTTACATCGGAAAATAACTCTGTCCCCAGGGACCAGAGTGTCCCTCCTGTGGTGGTTGCAAAGTGCTCACCTCCTGGAGGGTCGCAGGTTCGGAATTCAGGAATGGATCCTGGTTACCACGGACGCGAGCCTCCGAGGATGGGGAGCGGTCACACAGGGAAAACATTTTCAGGGTCTTTGGTCAGACCAGGAGTCCTGTCTACACATCAATGTGTTGGAACTCAGGGCCATTTACAACGGCCTTCGACAAGCGGAGAGTTTTCTTCGAAACCTACCGGTTCTGATTCAATCAGACAATGTCACAGCAGTGGCTCATGTGAACCGCCAAGGCAGGACAAAAAGCAGAGTCGCGATGGCGGAAGCCACAAGGATCCTTTGCTGGGCGGAAAATCATGTAAGCGCTCTGTCAGCTGTCTTTATTCCGGGAGTGGACAACTGGGAAGCAGACTTCCTCAGCAGACACGATCTCCATCCAGGAGAGTGGGGACTTCATCAAGAAGTCTTTGCAGACGTAACACGTCTTTGGGGAACTCCTCAAATAGACATGATGGCGTCACGCCTCAACAAAAAACTTCAGAGGTACTGCGCCAGGTCTCGGGACCCTCAGGCAATAGCAGTGGACGCTCTGGTAACACCGTGGGTGTTCAAATCGGTCTATGTGTTTCCTCCTCTTCCTCTCATCACAAAAGTGTTGAGGATCCTAAGACGAAGAAGAGTACAAACGATACTCGTTGTCCCAGACTGGCCTCGAAGGGCCTGGTACTCGGATCTACAAGAGATGCTCACAGGAGATCCCTGTCCTCTTCCTCTCAGGGAAGACCTGTTGCAACAGGGGCCCTGTGTATTTCAAGACTTACCGCGGTTACGTTTGACGGCATGGTGGTTGAACGCCGAATCCTAGCGAAAAAGGGGATTCCGGAAGAAGTCATCCCTACGTTAATAAAGGCTAGGAAGGAGGTGACGATAAAACATTATCACCGTATTTGGCGAAAGTATGTGTCTTGGTGTGAGACCAAGAATGCACCTACGGAAGATTTTCATCTGGGTCGTCTTCTCCACTTCCTACAGACAGGAGTGGATATGGGCCTGAAATTAGGCTCTGTTAAGGTACAGATTTCGGCCCTCTCTATTTTCTTTCAGAAGGAATTGGCTTCTCTTCCAGAAGTCCAGACGTTTGTAAAGGGAGTGCTGCACATCCAGCCCCCTTTTGTGCCTCCAGTGGCACCATGGGACCTGAACGTGGTGTTGCAGTTCCTAAAATCACACTGGTTTGAACCGCTTAACAAGGTTGAGTTGAAATTTCTTACCTGGAAGGTGGTCATGTTGTTGGCCTTAGCATCAGCAAGGCGAGTGTCAGAATTGGCGGCTTTGTCACACAAGAGCCCCTACTTGATTTTTCATGTGGATCGAGCTGAATTGAGGACACGTCCGCAATTTTTGCCTAAAGTGGTTTCTTCGTTCCATATGAATCAACCTATTGTGGTGCCTGTGGCTACAAGTGACCTGGAGGATTCCAGATCCCTGGACGTAGTCAGGGCCTTAAAAATTTATGTAGCCAGGACGGCTAGAATTAGGAAAACAGAGGCTCTGTTTGTCCTGTATGGGGCCAATAAGATTGGCGCTACTGCCTCGAAGCAGACTATTGCTCGCTGGATCTGTAATACGATTCAGCAGGCTCACTCTATGGCTGGATTGCCGGTACCAAATTCTGTTAAGGCCCATTCCACTAGGAAGGTGGGCTCTTCTTGGGCGGCTGCCCGAGGCGTCTCGGCTTTAGAACTTTGCCGAGCGGCGACTTGGTCTGGGTCAAACACTTTTGCTAAATTCTACAAGTTTGATACCCTGGCTGATGAGGACCTAGCGTTTGCTCAGTCGGTGCTGCAGAGTCATACGCACTCTCCCGCCCGATTGGATGCTTTGGTATAAACCCCATGGTCCTTACGGAGTCCCCAGCATCCTCTAGGACGTAAGAGAAAATAAGATTTTAAACCTACCGGTAAATCTATTTCTCCTAGTCCGTAGAGGATGCTGGGCGCCCGTCCCAGTGCGGAAACTCTGCAAGACTTGTATATAGTTGTTGCTTACATAAGGGTTATGTTACAGTTGACATCGGTCTTGGACCGTTACTGTCATTTGTTCATACTGTTAACTGGTTATGTATGTTCCAGGTTACATGGTATGTTTGGTGTGGGCTGGTATGAATCTTGCCCTTGGATTGCTAAATCCTGCCTTGTATTGTCCATCTCCTCTGGGCACAGTTCTCTAACTGAGGTCTGGTGGAGGGGCATAGAGGGAGGAGCCAGTGCACACCCATAGTCTAAGTTCTTTTTAGGTGCCCTATCTCCTGCAGAGCCCGTCTATACCCCCATGGTCCTTACGGAGTCCCCAGCATCCTCTACGGACAAGGAGAAATAGATTTACCGGTAGGTTTAAAATCTTATTATTTGTAATTACACATTACATATTAATGCCAAGGCATTGTGGCTGTTAGGTTCCTGAGATTTGCTCAGCCTTAGGCTTCCAGTGTATCAATACTATGGCCTAGATTTATCAAGCCTTGGAGAGTGATAAATTGCACTTTATAAAGTGCCAACCAATCAGCTCCTGACATTTTTCAAACACAGCCTGTGACATGCAATTTAGGAGCTGATTGATTGGTACTTTATGACGATGCAATTTATCACTCCTCAAGGCTTGATAAGTGGGGTCTTATGTTTATCGATTGATGTTTTTGTTTAGTGGTAAATACATTTATGGTGTTGTAAAGTTATAAAGTACATACTGTTGTATGTCTAATTATACACCTTTCCACAATTTTTTTTAAAGTAGTTTTACAAAATAGTAGAATATTGTCTGTACTTGACAGTTATAGTTTTTTCTGTCGTGGAGGTAGCTGTATATCTGGGAGACCTATCTCTAATGCCGGGCATACATGGTCAGATAAAATTCCTGTCAGTCCGACAAGCATTTTATCTGACCATGCTGATATCTGGGATATACATTCTGAGATCTCTTACAGCGCTGTCATCTGATATTGGTGCTCCACCCCCCAGGGAGAAGATATTATCCTGTTCCTTCCCATGTGAAGGAACAGGGGAATGTCAGTCTTTCAGCCGCAACAGGGCATACACTGCCCAATGCGGCTGACCAGACACTCTGAAAATATTGTATCGGAGGGTCATGCTGGCCAATCCGATCATTATCCAATGGATCAGGCAGATAATTGTAGCGTGTATGCCCAGCATAAATAGTAAGTTCAATGGGCCTGAACCCGATGGTTTGTGTACTACTCTGATGTTGGGTTGATTTCACATGTGCAGGATCCGTCATGTGTTGTTGATCCTAGGGCCCCCAAGCCGTAACATGATTGAAATGCTGCGGCCGTTTGCAGTATGGATCGTGGGCTGTGACAGGGACCGTTCTAGAATTTGTGGGTCGTATCGTTTTGTATGTGTGCCTTAGCCAGGGTCTGCGTCTTACGGTGCAGATTTCCTGACGAAGGCTGAGTGGTAACACTGCCCATCCAGATGATCCGATGCTGCATTCTCAGACGCAGCAGAGTTATAGAAGCATGCAAGAGGTGTCTGTTTACACCAAGATGCTTTCTGCAGCATTTGATTATTTACACAGCTGCTGCATCCATCTCTGAATTGGGCCCAATGTCACAATCCACTTTTAAATTTAAATTTACTTGTTAACAAGTGTACATAAAATGTCAAGTTTTTTAAATCTATAGGAACATTTTACATTCAAATCCTTCTATCTGACTAGATGGGTCAAATGGCTCTTTTCTGCCGTCAAATTCTCCGTTTCTTAAGGTGGGTACACACTGGCCGATATATCGGCCATTCTCGTGAACGGCCGATATATCGCGGGTCCGTCGGCCAGTGTTTACGGGCGATATGTCCGCGAACTCCGTCGTTCAGGCGTATCGTGTCGGCCCTGCAGCACAGCCGACGGCCAATATATCTACCGATATATTGGCAGGTTGCTGTGTGTGTATGGACGGTCGGCACAGCACAGCACACTGCCCGATCCGTCCATAGATATATCTGCCGATCAATTGATCGGCAGATATATCTACAAGTGTGTACCCACCTTAAGTGTGTTATCAAATGTTCTGTTGTCAAATTCCAAATTCTTCACTAAAAAATAAATAAAAAAAAATAAAATAAAAAAATTGCATTTTAGCAAATAGGACTATATACAGTTGTGCTCATAAGTTTACATACCCTAGCAGAATTTGTGATTTTCTGGCCATTTGTCAGAGAATATGAATGATAACTCACAAACTTTTCTTTCACTCATGGTTAGTGGTTGGGTGAAGCCATTTATTGTCAAACAACTATGTTTACTCTTTTTAAATCATAATGACAACAGAAACTACCCAAATGACCCTGATCAAAAGTTTACATACCCCAGTTCTTAATACCGTGTATTGCCCCCTTTAACATCAATGACAGCTTGAAGTCTTTTGTGGTAGTTGTAGCTGAGGCTCTTTATTTTCTCAGATGTTAAAGCTGCCCATTCTTCTTGGCAAAAAGCCTCCAGTTCCTGTAAATTCTTGGGCTGTCTTGCATGAACTGCACGTTTGAGATCTCCTCAGAGTGGCTTAATAATATTGAGGTCAGGAGACTGAGATGGCCACTCCAGAACCTTCACTTTATTCTGCTGTAGCCAATGACAGGTCGACTTGGCCTTGTGTTTTGGTTCATTGTCATGTTGGAACGTCCAAATACGTCCCATTCGCAGCGACCGGGCTGATGAGTGTAACTTTTTCTCCAGTATTTCATCTTGCCATTAATATTGACCAAGTTTCCAGTGCCTTTGTAGCTTACACATCCCCAAAACATCATCGATCCACCTCCGTGTTTCACAGTAGCAATGGTGTACCTTTCCAAATGTAACGTTTATGGTTGTGGCCAAAAAGTTCAATTTTGGTCTCATCACTCCAAATGACTTTGTTCCAGAAGTTTTGAGGCTTGTCTCTGTGCTGTTTGGAGTATTGTAAGCGGGATGCTTTGTGACATTTGCATAGTAATGGCTTTCTTCTGGCGACTTGACCATGCAGCCCATTTTTCTTCAAATGCCTCCTTATTGTGCATCTTGAAACAACCACACCACTTTTTCTCTTATGTCCTAGAGGATGCTGGGGACTCCGTAAGGACGATGGGGTATAGACGGGCTCCGCAGGAGACATGGGCACTCTAAAGACTTTAGAATGTGTGTGCACTGGCTCCTCCCTCTATGCCCCTCCTCCAGACCTCAGTTAGAACCTGTGCCCAGAGGAGACTGGGTGCACTGCAGGGGAGCTCTATTGAGTTTCTCTGAGAAAAACTTTTTGTTAGGTTTTTTATTTTCAGGGAGCACTGCTGGCAACAGGCTACCTGGATCGTGGGACTGAGGGGAGAAAAGCAGACCTACTTAAATGATAGGCTCTGCTTCTTAGGCTACTGGACACCATTAGCTCCAGAGGGTCGGAACGCAGGTCTCACCCTCGCTGTTCGTCCCGGAGCCGCGCCGCCGTCCTCCTCACAGAGCCGGAAGATTGAAGCCGGGTGAGTATTAAGAAGAAGACTTCAAAGGCGGCAGAAGACTTCAGATCTTCACTGAGGTAACGCTGCGTGCCATTGCTCCCACACATACACACACAGCGGGCACTGTAAGGGTGCAGGGCGCAAGGGGGGCGGCCAGGGCAGCAATATTAACCTCAAAAGACACTGGTATAGAGATTAGATACGGCAGAGGCGGTATATGGAAAAACCCCCGCCAGTATAAATAATTTGAGCGGGAACCAAGCCCGCCGCTGAGGGGGCGTAGCTTGATCCTCCAGCACTAACCAGGGCCATTTTTTCCACAGCACACTTCAGAGAATCTGGCTCCCCGGACTCTCCCCTGCTGAACACGGTTACAGAGGGCAAGAAAAGAGGGGGGGGAGGGCACATTTTATTGGCGCAGTGAGTGTATTTATATATATATTTATATAAAAGCGCTGTACTACTGGAATTTTATTCCGGTGTCCGGTGGCGCTGGGTGTGTGCTGGCATACTCTCTTTCTGTCTCTCCAAAGGGCCTTATTGGGGGACTGTCTCCATATAGATATATCCCTGAGTGTGTGGGGGTGTCGGTACGTATGTCGGCATGTCTGAGGCGGAAGGCTCATCTAAGGAGGAGGTGGAATAGATGATTGTGATGTCTCCGTCGGCAACGCCGACACCTGATTGGTTGGATATGTGGAATGTTTTAAATGCAAACGTGTCTTTATTACATAAGAGATTGGACAAAGCAGAGTCCAAGGATAGAACAGGCAGTCAATCCATGGCTTTGACTGTGTCACAGGGCCCTTCAGTGTCTCAGAAACATCCACTGATACAGACACGGATTCTGACTCCAGTGTCAACTACGATGTGGTGATGTTACACCCAAGGGTGGCCAAAATTATTCATTATATGATTATTGCAATAAAAGATGTTTTGCATATCACAGATGACCCCTCTGTCCCTGACACGAGGGTATGCATGTTTAAGGAAAAGAAACCTGAGTTAACCTTTCCCCCATCTCATGAGCTGAATGAGTTATTTGAAAAAGCTTGGGAAACTCCAGACAAGAAACTGCAGATTCCCAAGAGAATTCTTATGGCGTATCCTTTCCCGGCACAGGACAGGTTACGGTGGGAATACTCACCCAGGATGGACAAGGTTTTGACGCGCTTGTCCAAAAAGGTGGCGCTACCGTCTCCAGACACGGCGGCCCTCAAGGATCCTGCTGATCGCAGACCGGAAACTACCTTAAAATCAATTTATACACATACGGGTGCCTTGCTCAGACCGGCAATAGCGTCGGCTTGGGTTTGTAGCGCAGTAGCAGCATGGACAGATACCTTGTCAGCTGACATTGATACCCTAGATAGGGATACCATTTTATTGACCTTAGGTCACATTAAAGACGCAGTCCTATATATGAGGGACGCTCAGAAAGACGTTGGTCTGCTAGGTTCGAGAGCCAACGCCATGGCGATTTCTGCTAGGCGAGCCTTGTGGACCCGACAATGGACGGGTGATGCAGACTCAAAGAGACATTCGGAAGTTTTGCCTTACAAGGGTGAGGTTTTATTTGGGGAAGGTGTCGCGGACCTGGTTTCCACAGCTACCGCGGGTAAATCTACTTTTTTACCTTATGTTCCCCCACAGCAAAAGAAAACACCACAATATCAGATGCAGTCCTTTCGGTCGCATAAGTCCAGAAGAGGTCGGGGCTCTTCCTTCCTCGCCAGAGGTAAGGGTAGAGAGAAAAGAATGCCTGCTACGGCTAGTTCCCAGGAACAGAAGTCCTCCCCGGCTTCTACTGAATCCACCGCATGACGCTGGGGCTCCACTGAGGGAGTCCGCCCCGGTGGGGGCACGTCTTCGACTCTTCAGCCACGTCTGGGTTCAATCAGACGTGGATCCTTGGGCGATGGAAATTGTATCCCAAGGATACAAGCTGGAATTTGAAGAGGTGCCTCTGCGCCGATTTTTCAAATCGGCTTTACCGGCGTCTCCCCCAGAGAGGGAGATAGTTTTAGCTGCAATTCAAAAGCTGTATCAACAGCAAGTGATTGTCAAGGTTCCCCTAGTTCAACAGGGGATGGGGTACTATTCAACCCTATTTGTGGTTCCGAAACCGGATGGCTCAGTCAGGCCCATTCTAAATCTAAAATCCCTAAAGCTGTACTTGAAAAAGTTAAAATTCAAGATGGAATCGCTCCGGGCGGTTATCTCCAGCCTGGAAGGGGGGGATTTTATGGTGTCACTAGACATAAAGGATGCATACCTTCATGTCCCCATATATCCTAATCATCAGGCGTACCTGAGATTCGCTGTACAGGACTGTCATTACCAGTTTCAGACGTTACCGTTCGGGATTTTCACCAAGGTAATGGCGGAAATGATGGTGCTCCTGCGCAGGCAAGGAGTCACAATTATCCCGTACTTGGACGATCTCCTGATAAAAGCGAGATCGAGAGAACAGTTGCTGAAAAGCGTGTCGCTCTCACAGTTGGTTCCAACGACTCGGCTATCTTTCTTAGGCATGATTCTGGACACGGAACAAAAGAGGGTTTTTCTCCCGATGGAAAAAGCACAGGAACTCCAGAACATGGTCAGAGACCTGTTAAAACAGAAAAGGGTGTCGGTCCATCAATGCACTCATGTACTGGGAAAAATGGTGGCGGCCTACAAGGCCATCCCCTTCTGCAGGTTTCATGCGAGGACATTTCAGTGGAACCTTCTGGACAAGTGGTCTGGGTCCCATCTTCAAATTCATAAGAAAATATGCCTGTCCCCCAGGGCCAGGGTGTCTCTCCTGTGGTGGCTGCAGAGTGCTCACCTTCTAGAGGGTCGCAGGTTCAGCATTCAAGACTGGGTTCTGGTGACCACGGACGCGAGCCTCCGAGGATGGGGAGCAGTCACACAAGGAAGAATTTTTCAGGGAACATGGTCAAGCCAGGAGGCTTGTTGACACCTCAACATACTGGAATTGAGGGCCATATACAACGGCCTACGTCAAGCGGAGAATCTTCTTCGCGACCTTCCGTTTCTGATTCAATTAGACAACGTCACAGCCGTGGCTCATGTAAACCGCCAAGGCGGGACAAGGAGCAGAGTGGCAATGACGGAAGCCACAAGGATTCTGCGCTGGGCGGAAAATCACGTAAGCGCTCTGTCAGCAGTCTTCATTCCGGGAGTGGACAACTGGGAAGCAGACTTGCTCAGCAGACCCGATCTCCATCCAGCCAGGAAAGTCCGGACTTCATCAAGAAGTTTTTGCAGAGATAACAAGTTTTTGGGGACATCCTCAAATAGACATGATGGCGTCACGCCTCAACAAGAAGCTTCGGAGGTATTGTGCCAGGTCAAGGGACTCTCAGGCAGTAGCGGTAGACGCCCCGGTGACACCTTGGGTGTTTCAGTCGGTCTATGTATTCCCTCCTCTTCCTCTCATCTCCAAAATATTGAGAATCATAAGAAGAAAAAGAGTGCAGACAATACTCGTTGTTCCAGATTGGCCTCGAAGGGCCTGGTATTCAGATCTTCAGGAGATGCTCACAGAAGACCCATGGCCTCTTCCTCTCAGGGAAGACTTGTTGCAGCAGGGGCCCTGCGTGTTCCAAGACTTACCGCGGTTACGTTTGACGGCATGGCGGTTGAAGACAGACTCCTAGCTGGGAAAGGTATTCCGGAGGAAGTCATCCCTACTCTGATAAGGGCTAGGAAGGAGGTGACTGCGAAACATTATCACCGTATCTGGAGGAAGTATGTTTCTTGGTGTGAAGCCAAGAATGCTCCTGCGGAAGATTTCCACCTGGGCCGTTTTCTCCACTTCCTACAGACAGGAGTGGATATGGGCCTGAAGTTAGGCTCCATTAAGGTGCAGATTTCGGCTCTATCTATATTCTTTCAGAAGGAATTGGCTTCTCTTCCAGAAGTCCAGACTTTTGTAAAGAGAGTGCAGCACATCCAGCCTCCTTTTGTGCCCCCAGTGGCACCATGGGACCTTAATGTGGTGTTACAGTTCCTAAAATCTCACTGGTTTGAGCCTCTTCAAACTGTTGAGTTAAAATTTCTCACTTGGAAAGTGGTCATGTTGTTGGCCTTGGCATCTGCGAGGCAGGTGTCCGAATTGGCGGTTTTGTCTCACAAAAGCCCCTATCTGATTTTCCATGTGGATAGAGCAGAGTTGAGGACTCGTCCTCAATTTCTGCATAAGGTGGTTTCATCGTTTCATATGAACCAACCTATTGTGGCTACGGGGGACTTGGAGGATTCCAAGTCTCTTGATGTAGTCAGGGCCTTAAAAGTTTATGTAGCCAAGACGGCTCGAGTTAGGAAAACAGAAGCACTGTTTGTCCTGTATGCAGCCAACAAGGTTGGCGCCCCTGCTTCTAAGCAGACTATTGCCCGCTGGATCTGTAACACGATTCAGCAGGCTCATTCTACGGCTGGATTGCCGGTACCAAATTCGGTAAGGGCCCATTCCACTAGGAAGGTGGGCTCTTCTTGGGCGGCTGCCCGAGGTGTCTCGGCATTGCAACTTTGCCGAGCGGCTACTTGGTCGGGTTCAAACATTTTTGCTAAATTCTACAAGTTTGATACCTTGGCTGAGGAGGACCTCATGTTTGCTCAATCGGTGCTGCAGAGTCATCCGCACTCTCCCGGTCTGGAGCTTTGGTATAATCCCCATGGTCCTTACGGAGTCCCCAGCATCCTCTAGGACATAAGAGAAAATAAGATTTTAAACCTACCGGTAAATCTTTTTCTCGTAGTCCGTAGAGGATGCTGGGCGCCCGTCCCAGTGCGGACAAAATTCTGCAAGACTTGTATATAGTTATTGCCTACATAAGGGTTATGTTACAGTTTTGATCAGTCTCGGGCTGATGCTGTTTTGTTTCATACTGTTTACTGGTTCGTATATTCCATGTTATACGGTATGGAGGGTGTGGGCTGGTATGAATCTTGCCCTTAGATTAATAAAAATCCTTTCCTCGTACTGTCCATGTCCTCTGGGCACAGTTTCTCTAACTGAGGTCTGGAGGAGGGGCATAGAGGGAGGAGCCAGTGCACACCCATTCTAAAGTCTTTAGAGTGCCCATGTCTCCTGCGGAGCCCGTCTATACCCCATGGCCCTTACGGAGTTCCCAGCATCCTCTACAGACTACGAGAAAAAGATTTACTGGTAGGTTTAAAATCTTATTTTTTCAGAGTCTTGTTTTTCAGCTGAAGTTTTTTGTGGATTTTTCTTTGCATCCCGAACAATTTTCCTGGCAGTTGTGGCTGAAATTTTTGTTGGTCTACCTAACCGTGATTTGGTTTCCACAGAATCCCTCATTTTCCACTTCTTAATTAGAGTTTGAACACTGCTGATTGGCATTCTCAATTGCTTGGATATTTTTTTATATCCCTTTCCTGTTTTATACAGTTAAATTACCTTTTCACGCAGATCCTTTGACAATTCTTTTGCTTTCCCCATGACTCAGAATCCAGACACGTCAGTGCAGCACTGGATGAAAGATGGAAGGGTCTTTCAGGAGTCCAGAAACTCACTGACCTTTTATACACACACACTGATTACAAGCAAACAGATCACAGGTGAGGATGGTTACCTTTAGTAGCCATTTAAACCCGTTTGTGTCATCTTGTGTGCATGTTATCAGGCCAAAATCTCCAGGGTATGTTAACTTTTGATCAGGGTCATTTGGGTAGTTTCTGTTATCATTATGATTTAAAAAGAGTAAACACAGTTGTTTGACAATAAATGGCTTCACCCAACCACTAACCATGAGTGAAAGTAATGTTTGTGAGTTATCATTCATATTCTCTGACAAATGGCCAGAAAATCCCAAATTCTGCTAGGGTATGTAAACTTATGAGCACAACTGTAATTGTTCTGATGAAAGAACTCCGAAAGAAAACATATGCAGTGAGATCTTTACCGAAATACAAATTCTTTAAATGTATGTTGGTTTTCATATGATGGGGTCTATTCAGTTGGTGTCGGATCCTCTCCAAAGGAGAGGATCCGACACTGCACTATTCAATTTGCGGGCGTTTTTTCGACAGGTTGATCCGACTTTTTTTAAAGTGTAATCGGCATTGTCGAAAAAGGGTCAAAAACCTGTCAAAAATGCCCGCAAATTCGATGAAGTACATGTATCAGCGGAGAATTCGACAGTCGGAAAAATGGCACCGTCATAGAATAGGTCGAATGCAAATTCTGTCAAAGTGCAGTTTTTTCCGACTGTTGGGAAAAACCAGCACAAATTGAATAGACCTCTATATAGTAGAATGCGCTTTTCATGCAAGCTGCATTTTCTCTGGGTACTCCGGTTTCCTCCCACAATTCAATAGCATACTGGTAGATTAATTGGCTTCTGACTAAAATTAACTGAGTGTATGAATTTGTTAGAGACCATAGATTTTAAGCTTCACAGGTGCAGAGATTGAGGTGAATGACTGAAATTTTCTCTGTAAAGCACTGTGGAATGTGTATGCTGAATAATTGTTAGTAAATTAAAATTCCTATAACTACCAAATGTTAGGCACTTGTTTGCTATTGATGAAAGTTTACAGTGTTTTTTTTTCTTTTTCTTTTTCTTCCAATTCCACAGTGAGAACTCTCGTCTGGCTGCAGAAGTTTACAAAGATATGCCTGAAACCAGTTTTACCCGCACAATATCTAACCCAGAGGTAGTGATGAAACGAAGGAGACAACAGAAGCTAGAAAAGAGAATGCAAGAATTTCGCAGTTCTGATGGTCGTCCAGACTCTGGTAACTTACTAAATTTGCTTTTTGTGGTGTTTGTTTTTCTGATTTCATAATTGGGCACTGCTTCTCACAGCTAAGCACAGCAGTAGAAGAAGATTTTCCGATCAAGCAAAATGATAAAGACATGGCTCATACTGTACATACAGGAATTAAATTCTAGTTAAGAGTACAGGGTGATTCTAAAGTCGCAGTACACCCTTTTTCCATTTGAAAAAACAGACTTAGATTAAAGATGGACGATTTCAAGATGGCGCCCGTGTTCGGTACATACCCTAAAAGATAGCCCACCTCACCCATACCTTACTGGAGTATTCAGTTTTCCCATTTCCTGCACAGTTTTTGAATTAAAAGGGTGTACTGCGACTTTTGAATCACCCTGTAGACCAGACATTCCCAACCACGGTCCTCAAGGCACCCCAACAGTGCAAGTTTTAGGGATATCCAGGCTTCAGCACAAATGTTTAAATCAAAATAACTGAGGTACTAATTAAGTCACCTGTGTTCAAGCCTGGATATCAGTAAAACCAGGACTGTTAGTGTGCCTTGAGGACCGTGGTTGGGAAACACTGCTGTAGACCAAACTTTGTACTTTGACCTTGAAGATGTACGTATCCAGCCTTAAGGGCCCCTGTACACTACAGCGATATGTCGGATCCTTAAGTTGCATAAGATTTCGCTTGAACCGCCCGTTAGCTTTCCGGCCGGCAGGATTGCATACTATACATCGTATGCGGTCCTTTTGCATACGATGTATCGTGTGATCCTAGCCATGCCTGTGGGGTCTGAGATACCTTTAGTACTGCATTTCCGATCTAGGGGCTCTGATCCGATGCTCACGGGACCACGGATCGGAAGTAAAGCACATGCGATTTGCTCGTTTTCATCCGATTTATCGACCCGAAACTTCTGAATCGGATGAAATCGGGCGTTATTATACTAGTGTATGGGGCCCTTAAGATGTGATTAGACTATATATCTGACCATTAAGATTGAACTATTGTTAGCAGGATTTATAGAGCAGGAGATTAGCATCTCAGTGAAAATCTATACTCCCCTTACTTTGTATATAACATTTAACCCTTATTATTCAAAGGAGTCTGTTGATTGCGGTTTTTGTTTATATTTCTCTATCGTCCTAAGTGGATGCTGGGGTTCCTGAAAGGACCATGGGGAATAGCGGCTCCGCAGGAGACAGGGCACAAAAGTAAAGCTTTTACAGGTCAGGTGGTGTGTACTGGCTCCTCCCCCTATGACCCTCCTCCAGACTCCAGTTAGATTTTTGTGCCCGGCCGAGAAGGGTGCAATTCTAGGTGGCTCTCATAAAGAGCTGCTTAGAGAGTTTAGCTTAGGTTTTTTATTTTACAGTGATTCCTGCTGGCAACAGGATCACTGCAACGAGGGACAGAGGGGAGAAGAAGTGAACTCACCTGCGTGCAGGATGGATTGGCTTCTTGGCTACTGGACATGAAGCTCCAGAGGGACGATCACAGGTACAGCCTGGATGGTCACCGGAGCCACGCCGCCGGCCCCCTCACAGATGCTGAAGCAGGAAGAGGTCCAGAATCGGCGGCTGAAGACTCCTGCAGTCTTCTTAAGGTAGCGCACAGCACTGCAGCTGTGCGCCATTTTCCTCTCAGCACACTTCACACGGCAGTCACTGAGGGTGCAGGGCGCTGGGGGGGGGCGCCCTGGGAGGCAAATGTAAACCTTTAAAAAGGCTAAAAATACCTCACATATAGCCCCAGAGGCTATATGGAGATATTTACCCCTGCCTAAATGTACTAAATAGCGGGAGACGAGCCCGCCGGAAAAGGGGCGGGGCCTATCTCCTCAGCACACGGCGCCATTTTCTGTCACAGCTCCGCTGGTCAGGAAGGCTCCCAGGTCTCTCCCCTGCACTGCACTACAGAAACAGGGTATAACAGAGAGGGGGGGCAAAATAAATGGCAATATATTAATATAAAAGCAGCTATAAGGGAGCACTTAATCATAAGGCTATCCCTGTCATATATAGCGCTTTTTGGTGTGTGCTGGCAGACTCTCCCTCTGTCTCCCCAAAGGGCTAGTGGGTCCTGTCTTCGTATAGAGCATTCCCTGTGTGTCTGCTGTGTGTCGGTACGTGTGTGTCGACATGTATGAGGACGTTATTGGTGTGGAGGCGGAGCAATTGCCAAATATGAGGATGTCACCTTCTAGGGGGTCGACACCAGAATGGATGCCTTTATTTGTGGAATTACGGGATAGCGTCAACTCGCTTAAGCAGTCGTTTGCCGACATGAGGCGGCCGGACACTCACTTAGTGCCTGTCCAGGCGCCTCAAACACCGTCAGGGGCTGTAAAACGCCCCTTGCCTCAGTCGGTCGACACAGACCCAGACACAGGCACTGATTCCGGTAGTGAAGGTGACGAATCAACCGTATTTTCCAAAAGGGCCACACGTTATATGATTTTGGCAATAAAGGAGATGTTACATTTAGCTGATACTACAGGTACCACTAAACAGGGTATTATGTGGGGTGTGAAAAAACTACCAGTAGTTTTTACCGAATCAGAAGAATTAAATGACGTGTGTGATGAAGCGTGGGGTGCCCCGATAAAAAACTGCTAATTTCAAAGAAGTTATTGGCTTTATACCCTTTCCCGCCAGAGGTTAGGGAGCGCTGGGAAACACCTCCTAGGGTGGACAAAGCGCTAACACGCTTATCAAAACAAGTGGCGTTACCCTCTCCTGAGACGGCCGCACTTAAAGATCCATCAGATAGGAGGATGGAAAATATCCAAAAAGGTATATACACACATGCAGGTGTTATACTACGACCAGCTATTGCGACTGCCTGGATGTGCAGTGCTGGGGTAGTTTGGTCAGAGTCCCTGATCGAAAATATTGATACCCTGGACAGGGACAATATTTTACTGTCGTTAGAACAAATAAAGGATGCATTTCTTTATATGCGTGATGCACAGAGAGATATCTGCACACTGGCATCACGGGTAAGTGCTATGTCCATTTCGGCCAGAAGAGCTTTATGGACACGACAGTGGACAGGCGATGCGTAGAGGAGTTATTTGGGGTCGGTCTATCGGATTTGGTGGCCACGGCTACGGCCGGGAAATCCACCTTTCTACCTCAAGTCACTCCCCAACAGAAAAAGGCACCGACCTTTCAATCGCAGCCTTTTCGTTCCTTTAAAAATAAGAGAGCAAAGGGCTATTCATATCTGCCACGAGGCAGAGGACGAGGGAAGAGACAGCAACAGGCAGCTCCTTCCCAGGAACAGAAGCCCTCCCCGGCTTCTACAAAAGCCTCAGCATGACGCTGGGGCTTCGCAAGCGGACTCGGGGGCGGTAGGCGGTCGTCTCAAGAATTACAGCGCGCAGTGGGCTCACTCGCAGGTAAATCCCTGGATCCTGCAGATAATATCTCAGGGGTACAGGTTGAAATTAGAGACAGAGCCACCTCGCCGTTTCCTGAAGTCTGCTTTACCAACGTCCCCCTCAGAAAGGGAGACGGTTTTGGAAGCCATTCACAAGCTGTATTCTCAGCAGGTGATAGTCAAGGTACCTCTTCTACAACAAGGGAAGGGGTATTATTCCACTCTTTTTGTGGTACCGAAGCCGGATGGCTCGGTAAGGCCTATTCTAAATCTGAAGTCCTTGAACCTGTACATAAAGAAGTTCAAGTTCAAGATGGAGTCACTCAGAGCAGTGATAGCGAACCTGGAAGAAGGGGACTTTATGGTATCCTTGGACATCAAGGATGCGTATCTCCACGTTCCAATTACCCCTCACACCAGGGGTACCTCAGGTTCGTTGTACAAAACTGTCACTATCAGTTTCAGACGCTGCCGTTTGGTTTGTCCACGGCACCTCGGGTCTTTACAAAGGTAATGGCCGAGATAATATTTCTTCTTCGAAGAAAAGGCGTATTAATTATCCCATACTTGGACGATCTCCTAATAAGGGCAAGGTCCAGAGAACAGCTAGAGATGGGTTTAGCACTATCTCAAGAGGTGCTAAAGCAGCACGGATGGATTCTGAATATTCCAAAATCCCAATTAATGCCGACAACTCGTCTGCTGTTCCTGGGGATGATTCTGGACACAGTTCAGAAAAGGTTTTTCTTCCCGAAGAAAAAGCCAAGGAGTTATCTGACCTGGTCAGGAACCTCCTAAAACCAGGAAAGGTGTCTGTACATCAATGCACAAGAGTCCTGGGAAAAAATGGTAGCTTCTTACGAAGCAATCCCTTTCGGCAGATTCCATGCAAAGGGATCTGTTGGACAAATGGTCAGGGTCGCATCTTCAGATGCACCTGCGGATAACCCTGTCGCCGAGGACAAGAGTATCCCTTCTGTGGTGGTTGCAGGAGGCTCATCTATTGGAGGGCCGCAGATTCGGCATGCAGGATTGGATCCTGGTGACCACGGGTGCCAGCCAGAGAGGCTGGGGAGCAGTCACACAGGGAAGAAATTTCCAGGGAGTGTGGTCGAGCCTGAAAAAGTCTCTTCACATAAGCATTCTGGAACTAAGAGCAATCTACAATGCTCTAAGCCAGGCGGAACCTCTGCTTCAAGGAAGACCGGTGTTGATCCAGTCGGACAACATCACGGCAGTCGCCCATGTAAACAGACAGGGCGGCACAAGAAGCAGGAGGGCAATGGCAGAAGCTGCCAGGATCCTTCGCTGGGCGGAGAATCACGTGATAGCACTGTCAGCAGTATTCATCCCGGGCGTGGACAACTGGGAAGCAGACTTCCTCAGCAGACACGACCTTCACCCGGGAGAGTGGAGACTTCATCCAGAAGTTTTCCACATGCTATTAAACCGTTGGGTAAAACCAATGGTGGACATGATGGCGTCTCGCCTCAACAAAACACTGGACAGGTATTGCGCCAGGTCAAGAGATCCGCAGGCAATAGCTGTGGACGCGCTGGTAACACCTTGGGTGTACCAGTCGGTATATGTGTTTCCTCCTCTGCCTCTCATACCAAAGGTATTGAGGATTATACGGCAAAGTGGAGTAAGACTAGTGGCTCCGGATTGGCCAAGAAGGACTTGGTACCCGGAACTTCAAGAGATGGTCACGGACGATCCGTGGCCT